>NW_027526295.1:54352125-54965458 GCF_048455015.1 Haemaphysalis longicornis | reverse complement strand
GAGGCCCTCTCTAAGCATGTAGCGAAACAGAAAATGGGAAATGAGGGGCTCCATAAAATAAGACAGAAAATAAGGGTTGGCAGTCAAGCTCCGGAGTACTTCACAGCGTGGAACTGGGAGGCTAAAGGGCGGATTCTGCGCCGAGATTTCATGGGCCAGCACTGGGTCAACTACAGTAAATACGTGCACCTACTCTGCATCCCACCGCAGTGTTTCATACGTTGTATCACTCTCACAGTAGCAGAGACTAGCAGGGGTGCATTGGACGACGCTCTATAAAACGGGTAATCATCTTAAGAAATCAATCAATCAGTCAATCAGTTGGTAAACAGATTATTCACTCAATCAATCGTAATCAGTGAATATATCAGTTAATAAACAAATTCAATAAACGATCCATCAATCAAGCGATTAATCAGTGAAGGCGCAAGCACTAAAAGAAATCGCTTGCGCACTAATCTCTGACAAGAACTCTGCGTCATCACAAGAAATCGGTGCCCGCACTTCGAATCCCAGCGCAGTGTCATACACGGAGTAGCGCACGTCCACATATATGAATTGGACGCTCGACATTATACACCAACGTTGAAGACGACAAGGAGGATCTATTGTTCCCGCTTAATGGCAAAAATGAGCGAAATGAGGTTTGCTTGATCACCTAGAACACGACTGGAGTGTATCGTCCCAAAATTGTTTACTCTGCTTATTTCCTCCAAGGTAACAACGTGCGCGTCAATTCTTGCACTCTGATAAACTCCTCTGGTAGTTCGCACCCATAACATCAAGACGTATTGTTGCGACTGGTTCTTCCTTCCACTACGATATCATGTTCATTCCGGCGATGAAGTACTGAATTGCTCTATAGGTCCTGGGGTTAACTCTGTTTAACCTACTATCATTAACATTTGGTAACAATTTAAGACATACCAATTGTAGAAAAAGAGGATGAAGTGGTAGCAGAGAAAGAAGTGGATTGCTTGGAACGCTGGCCTCCGGTCTTTATGTCGTCTTCGCCCGTACATTTCATTATACCAATTAAATAATATGCACAATTTATATAAAAACGGAGAAATACTTAAATACATTTAGATAAACAGAATTAACTTGTGAGGATCTCCCCACATCTGCCACTAAGAAAGAACATCATGCTAAGGACAGAAGATGTTTTAGGTGCACGTCTACGGGTCATCAATCGATCGACTGCAAGGCCAGATTGAATTGTGCGTCGTGACGCGGGAGGGATGCAACTATCATGTGCGACCCTTCGTTTAAGAAGAATAGTGCTACCAAAAAGTTTCCGGCTACTACAGTTGGTGTCTCCACCACAGCTCGAACCGCTGGAGGGCACGAACATCCAAGCGTTTCTGCTAAGGACAACGGAGTGTACCTCCAGACGTTCCGAGCATGGCTGAGGCACGACGGGAGGAGCAGACTGGTTCGAGGTATCCTCGACGGCGGCAGCCGGCGATCCTTTATTACCGAAGATCTCGCTACCAAGCTGCGTTTGAAGGTCGTGAAAGAGACGATCGCCTTCAACACGTCCGGGGGTACCTCTACGGCATGCGCGCAGAAGCGCAAAGTCATGCAAATCCCGCTTCGCGGCAAGCACGCTACAGATGTCTACACCATCGAAGCGATAGCGGTACCCGTCATCTGCTAAGATATATCGGCCCCATCAGCTAACATCTCCTTCGTGCGTGAACTGCGGAGGCTAGGCAAGGTCTTCGCTCACGAGCAGAGGCTGATAGGTATAGATTCACAGCCCTGCCTAGGTATCTTCATCGGATCCGACTACATGTGGCGCTTACATACGAAAGGAGTTTTCCGGAGCAGTGAAGTTGAAGGACTCGCAGCGGTAAACAGTGTCCTCGGGTGGATCCTTCAAGAACCCACTCCACAGAAGCCATTTCTCGAGAGTGGGACTGGTGCGATGGTTTGCGTGTTGTGAGCAAAAAGTGCCCTAGTAGTTGAATTAAAGTTCGAGAAAGCCTCACCCAGTCCGAAGAAACAGTAAAAGCATTTGCCCAATGGCTCTGGAATCGCGCCACGGGTAGGAGAAAAGCCAAGTGCCTCAAATGTACCCTCAATTCTGCAAAGTGTTGCGCTATGCAACTAGGCACGCTATCATCAAACAGTGGTGAAGAATCGCCACCTGCTCGTGCGCCCTCGCAGCCAGAGCCAGCAAACTCTAGCAAACGACACAACCGCAAACTGTGTCACAGGTCCCCTGTTGGGCCTGACACCTCAATAAGCACCGAGAACGAGATGGTACAAACGCATGTTTCTTCAAAGAAGTAATGTAAGTGAAAGCTAAAGGACAAGCTAGACAGTCTGAAGGAGACACGTACCAGAACGAAGTGAAACCTCGCGTGTCCTATTAACGGATACTGTTAAGCCACTGGGAAGATTCACAAAGCTTGAAAACTTACAGCACAGTTCGTCCGAAGATCGCAGACTAATCAGTCCCACCTGGGTTTCTGCCAAGTACCCGAACAGCATCACGAAGTTCATACCCAAACGTCGGAAACTGTGGAAAAGGACTGGTCGAGGAGTGCCTGTCGCACGGAAAGCATCAGCCGGAGCACGTCTACAAACATTGTGGCTGAAGGAAGGGACTTTGTGACAGAAAGGGGGGGACGCTGTGACATCGTGAATCGGTGCCCGTATTGGGAGTGAGTGGTCTGGACATTACAAGTTCTTCTTATAGGGTCTGTGCCGTATCAGGGGGAGGGGGGGGGGGGAGGATGTTGCTTGTAACTTCCTGGGTTTGGGGGTGGAGGAGTATGTAGAAAAAGATGAAGTAGTAGAAAAGAAAAAAGAAGCAGCTTGCTTGGAATGGTGGCCTCCGGTCTCTATCTTGTCTTTCCCCATCCATTTCTTTACACAAATAAAGAATATGCACAGTTTATATAAAAACGGAGAAATACTTAAATACAACGAGACAACACAATTAACTCGTGAGGATCTCCCCGCATCTGCCTTTGTTCGCTATGGTTCGGTTGACTGACCCTCGTTCCAAAGTCTCATTTTTCGCTTCCCACCTCTTCGTCTCAAGCTTCATCGGTCAACCGCAAAGACACCAAACACTTCAGTCCGCAAACACGCCACCAAGGGCGTGTTACAACACAAATGACGAGGAAATACTTAGCCGGTGTCTGTCCTCCTCAACAAAAACCTGTTGTTGGTACAAAAGTAATCACGTTATTCATACTCGCACTGACACACTGAAACTCAAAAGGATTTATCAAAGCACAAGTTCAACACAGGCAAAGACCAACCACCAAAAAGCAACTCTGAGCCCTCGGCCGCGCCCTCTAAAGTAGTGCCAATATAAGACGCACACAAACATTATGCCCAGCGCAGAAGAAATTCCTTTCTTTGCCAACACTCCGCCGGCATTATAAAAGGAGCTGTCACTCACTCGTCACATACCTCCGTCGTCCTGGCGACGGTCTAGACGCAGAACGAATTTGAAGTTCAGTGCGTATCGTGGGCTGAACTTCTCCAGACGCCGCGGGGCGCTTAGCTCTATCCATAACTCTCGCCTCTAAACTCACCTCGAAGCTGGGATCTCCTTGACGGTGGCGTAAAAAAACAGAACGCAACCGCCAGCCCCTTTGTTGCTCTAACGCGGTAATTACCATACCTATACACCCACACATATTATCGTTCTCTTCTTTCTGCAGCACAACAAGGGTGAGGTACCGGCTACGAAAAAGTACAACATGAGCCCCATTTGCATTGACCCGACGAGGGTGAGTTGGGCCGAAACAAACAGGTTCTTTGCACCCAAAACCAACACCCCTTTACCCATGTATAAGTGGGTGGGTTGGGACGGAGAGCCCTTGGGGCGAGTTTGGTCGACCCGGAGGAAGGAGGTAGGTTGAGGCGTTCGTCGGGCTGAGTCGGTGGGCCGCGAGGAGCAGAATACCGTATGTACACGATTATACCGCGCTCCGAATTGTAACGCGCGGGTGAGTTCGCGGAGGCAAAAAAAAAAACACTTTTACACTGAATGTACTACACTGACACTACACCAATGAAAAAGACATGACACCAGGTATCTCGAAGAACGAGATTTGATTTGGCGTATGCAACTGTGGAAGCCACAATGACTAGCGTTTCATAAGACTGCTCACCCAGCTGCTAGTGGAAATCAATATTTATAACGGGGAACATTGAAGCTGTTAGTCATTTGAAGTGCCTTGATATTCTTAATTCCAGGCGTGACGGCGTAATTGCAGCAGCGGAAAAATGTGTAACAGCTGACCAAGGTATGCGGCATCCCATTAAAGAAATATTGCACGGGAATTCACTCACGTGGTGTTGACGGATCGTTTTTATTGGATTGAGTTGGATTTTTGGGGGGACTTCGTGTCCGTTACGTATAGCAATGCTTGTGGCCGCTTTAAAACGTATTTCGGTGTTGAGCGTGATTGTAACACGCTCACCAATATTAAGGCCAACTTTTAGCAAAAAATGGTGCGCGTTAGAACCGTGAAAATACGATACCTCATTTTCTGGCAACTCCTCTGCTCCCACCACCTCGATTATTTGGCCGAGGTTCAGAGAAACGTGGGAGGGGTCGAGGTTGGTGAACCCGCCGTTTGACTAGACCCTTTATCCTAAGTTCATGTATTCAGGGCTATGCGCAACGTTTACCTGGCTGGAAATACCTCTATCGGCTACACACGTCTCGGACCGTAGCCCGCACAATAAAAAACATCGTGGCCTTCCCAGAAAAACGAAGACAGTCTAAAAGCATTTCTTAGGCTGCGCTATGCACCCCTTGAACGCCGCGTAAGCCTAACTGACATGAAAGAAAGCACAAAGAAGCTAACACGACGTGTGAGCTGCCGACAGTCTTCATAATTCACATTCTTGAACTTAACAGCTTGTATTCCGTCCAGACACCTTTCAAACACACCTACATGCCTTTCTCGCAAAGTGCGAAAAGATCAAACATATCGCAGTCTTCGTGACAGTATCCTGCTTAGTGCTCCTTCTTTCAGTTCTTCCGTTGCAACACTTGGCGGAAACCCGACACAAAATACCGACTAACGCAAACACCGTTACCACTTGTCTTGTAAATTGGCTAGCAGAACGCTATCTGATTGCCGGTACACTTCTTTGCTCACGGGGTATCTTTCTTGCATTCGCTGGAGGCACCTTCTTTCGCGACGGCTTGGCCAAAGGAAGAGCTCGAGAAGAACCGCCTGTGCATGAAAGGCACTCAACGACAAAAGCGAGACACGGCAAACTATGGAGATAAGCAGAAGAGACACGGAAAAATGTTTGTTTATTCACCAATGAAGAAGAAGCGTGCGCAAAAGGAATAATATACTTGTCATTGTAACTCGTCTCCGCTATGTGATATCGCAATATTTTAAACGTGGCAGTTCTTTGAACCGGACAGAGGGTCCAGGGCTCAGCGTTCGGTAGAGCCTCTGCTCTCACAGCCGGTGATTGAAGCTGGATATGGTGTTGTTGCCGGTTTCGTTCCAAGCTGGCTCAACAGGGGACGAGGCGTTCGCCTGCCCTCCGTCTACTGGGTAGAAAAGTTGAGATGACGGCATCGGCCTGAGGCGGTACGCAGCCACCATGAGCACGATGATAACAGCCAACGCCGCCACTAAGGGCACGACCAGGTCTCGCCACTTCCACGTCGACCGGGCCGCATCCCTCTTGTGCGAACCCGCGACGTCTTCAGAGTTCCGTTGGAACACCTGTAGCGGGTTTTGTTACACGTCAACAATAGGAAATGATTATTCAGTTGAATAGATGCCAGTTCCTCGATTAAAACTCGACGAGCGAGTTCGAGCACCAGTGCAACAGAAGCCATAAACCAAAAGCATCGGCATGTGCAGGGCACTGTCACATTTCTGAATGCAGGTAGTGTCCCTATAGCCCTGCCCGCACTTCGTTACCCACTTACGACCTATCGAAGGCGCGTTAAATAGCTGGGTCCCCTGAATTACTCATGACTACCTGTTGTGCAAACGAACCGCACGAACGCCACAACCAGCTGCCACTTAACATTATTTTGGATGTGTAACAAACACCACTATGGATGCCTGAAGGATCTTGACGTACTCGAACACCTGTATTGATAGACCTACAGTGTGAATGTGAAGCTCGGAAGCCTTAGAGGTAGATTAAAAGTCTTACCGCGGCTTCCCATGCTGGATCCATGGCGGGCGCTTTCCTCTTCTTCTTCCTCACCTAAAACGACCAGTGGCTACTCGCTAACTGAAATTGCCCAATGGTAAACGTTAAAGCTGCTGTAAACGACTGAGTTAGGTGCCGTTGCCTCGGTGGTTCTATTATCGGAATAGTTTAAAACACAAAAATCGAATTTCAATGGTCTTCAATTGAGAACAATCGTCGTGAAGCGCGTTTCACTTTACCTTTTACTTGTTTTCCAGTTTGTACGCCTGCCGTGAACTTGTCAACATCATGATGATTGAACGTACAGTTTTCGTCATTCCGCAGTTATGAAAACCTCGTATATAAAAATTATAAAAAAACCGATTGGCCGAACCATTCATGTATCGTAGGTTACCCGGATAAGTTCTTTTGCTTTTATTGGTTAGCAGTGGGCTCGCTCGCTGGGAAGAGGTTTTGCTGCGGAGCCTTCGAGTTGGGGTGGCATTATACACAGCAGTTACTCACGCTTGGCCTGCCCGATACCACACGCCGTTTGCAGCCACCTGTTCCTTCTGTGTGACTCGTGCGCCAGAAGCTGACGTTAAACACGTTCTGTGGACTTGCTCAAGTCTCAGAGACACGCGAATTCAACACCTTCGAGACACAGGGCTCCATCCTGTGAGACCCCCCGATCTTAAGCGTGGGATATGGGGACCCCAGTACCGGTGTCCTCATAGATTTATACGCGAAACTGGTGAAATGTTGTACCTTTCCTTTCCGACGACCACGAACTCATGACGAGCTCCTTTGATTCATCAATCCTCCCCTCCAAAGTCACCCACTAGGCCTCGGTCCTTCCCTTTTAAATAAAAGATTCAACAACAAGCCGTACTACGTGTATACGCGCTCCTACGCAGAGCAACGTCGATGAGTGGATACATCGGCATTACGCACACATGTGGTATCGCCTTAATGCAAGGACGGTGCTGCGCTTTCTCCACCTACTCTGTACGTCGGCTGCTGCCGGCCCCGCACTCTCTCCCTATGCGGTGTTTTTTGCTCGGAAATTTTTGGTGTCGGGTACGCGCCTCCTCTTTCCTGAGAGTGTATGCAGGGTACGTGCATGAGCTAGAGAGAAACAGCTACGCTGTGTAATTATTAAATAATCATCGCGAGGTGATATTATTGCGCGAGCAATGGAAAGGCGATGTCGGCAAAAAAGTGACTGTGCCCTTCTATAAGCACTAAAGGTATACTCGGGGACAAGTAAAGAAGGTTCGATTGTTGGTTTTTACGCGCCTGCGCTACACAGACGATGATGCGCGCCGTAGTGGAGGGCTCGGGAATAATTTTGACCACCTTGGGATCTTTATCGTGCGCCAAAATCTCGAACATACCGGCGATTTCAATTTTCACCTCCATCAGAAAAGCGGCCGCCGCGGCTGGGAATCTAACCCGGGTCCTGTGGCTCAGCAGCACAACGCCATAGCCACCGAGCCACCGCGACAGATAAGCCTATTTGGTGCAACTTAGAGGACGGTTGAACAAGAATGACAGAAAGACGACAAGCACAAGTTTTTGTTCTTCTTTCTGAAGTCTTGGTTCAATCGCGCTCCAAGTTTTACCAAATGTTTACCAACCTGACCAACGGTGTATCCTACTGAGTAAGGCTACGTTTAGAGTACCGACGCAAAAGCCATATCGTGATCTGTGGATGTAAAAAACCGGCGTGTGACGCAGTTTGGTTGGCTGAGACGTAAAATGACGCCAGTCTTTAAAGTTATTAGGGCATTTGTGGCAACAGTATGAACCCGGCCTAAGTTAAGAACGGCAATAGCTCATGTACAAAAGCATTCCGCCTAATCGACCGACCCGAATGACAACGGAAGCGCGTTTTGAAAGGAGATGGGTTTGCATGATTGATTGATTGTAGGGTTCAACGCGCTGACGCAACACATGCGATGAGGCGTGCCGTAGCGGAGGGCTCCGGATTAATTTTGACCACCTGGGGATCTTTACCGTGCGCCGAAATCTCGTACACACGGGCGTTTTTGCTTTTCGCCTCCATCAGAAGAGCGGCCGCCGCGGCCGGGAATCGAACCCGCAACCCCGTGCTCAGCAGCGCAACGCCTTAGCCACTGAGCCACCGCGGCGGGTCGCTTTGCATGCATGATATCGTCTGCTTTTTACATGTAGTTTGTTTGTCGTCACTGCGGTAGTTTATAAGCATATGAAGTCCAAAAAATCAGGGAAACGGCTCGTGCCATGTTCAAAATATTCCCAGTAACGCAATACTTGCGATACGCGTGGTAGCAACATCTGGCTGCGGTGATAATCACAATGGGTACTTCCCGCTGCCGTTCTTAGCCGGAACACGGCCGCTCAATGAAAACTACACTCCAAGAAAAACGGATAGAAAAAGAGAGAAAAATGCGGGTTTTCCCTCAATCCCAGCGAGTTTCGCTATTTGGCTCATTACACGTAGCGCCCTTTGTACGGCCTCTACGAAACGCGGACACGAGGGAGCATACATTCTTCCCTGTCGTCTGCGATCTGCCGTCGGCGCTGACGCCAATAACGAAACCATTCTTCGTTGCACACTGGCTGCTTTAGCCGATCGGGCATACACGATGACTCTGTGTAACATCGCCCTTACATTGCGGTGCTTCCTTGCCCTCTCACTGTCTTTTTTTTTATCGCCATGTGCTCACCACGCAAACGCACGGTTCTCGAGCAGTGTGTTTCGCGGACATTCTGTGGTGGCCGCTGCATGCTTGGTGGGCGCGACTAGCCTGCGCCCAGTTCAACGTTACCACCGCATTTGTGGACGCTTCCTACTCACACTCAAGGGTAGAAGGAGGCAGCGATTATACTAAACTGCCCCTTTCTTCATCAACAAGGACGGACAGCAGCATATTTATGCAGCAATTAGCAGCGACAAAAGAAACCATTCAGTTGCATTTCGGCCGGCTTTTTGCCAGACCAGCGGTGCGATCTTCGCTAAAAGAACAAAGACAATGAGTGTCGTTACTCGAACATACCCGCGGTACTGTGTCGTTACAGATTTTTTTTTCTTCTTTGAGCTTATCTACTGTTCTTTACAAAACCTGAAACTATAAAAGGCTGCTATTGCACGAATTACATTTGATGAAACAACAAAACACAGCTGAGCCTTACGCATTTCTGTGGGTTATTTGAAACCAACAACAAGGACATTGTTCCTACTTGCACGCTCTGCATTCAGTGGTATTATCCCTTGTAGCCCTTTACGGTTTAGTTGTGTTTGTGATCCCGCGGACATTTGAAAAGTGTACTATGTGTTGTGCAGTGTGTATGTATACCCGTATTATGCTTGCGTTGTTGTCTGTTGCGTGTATTGTGCGTTGACAATGATTTCAATGAAGTGTATGTCCCTGTGTTGCGCTACGTTTCTTTCAAATTTGAGCCCGCCGCCGTGTGGCCGGTACGGCCATGGTACGGCCCTCTAATGTTGCCTATATATACGTTAACCATAGAGGAAACGCCTTCATGTAAGTGCCCACTGATAGTGATGCTTAGTAGCTGCCCCTCATCTGCCCCAACTTTTTCTTTGCCTCATCTATCGGTCATTTTTAAACGTTTACGATTGGTTTACTTCGAGCTCGCTAGATGGCGAGCAGTGTCATCTCCTCGCTCGGACAGATGCGGCGGATCCGTTTTTCGTGCCGCCTGGCCCTGCACTGTCGCCAATTTCTCTGTGCTGAAATGCACGATTGTAGACAATATGCATTTTGATGCATCAGTTGTAGCGTGGTGCGACGACTAACAACAACTAGTTCTTCTCTGATGGCTGCATTGTGTGCTTGTGAACTCGTGTGTCGGTGAACGGCGGGATTACAAGCGTTTGGAAAATAAAGGCAGCATTATGAATGCAACCGTTATAACTTCGCCGCTGTTTACAGCGGCGCGTTCGCGCTAAACGCGTAGACGGAGCGCTTAGCGGAACGAATGCAAGTCGCGCATATACGATTGGCGTCACGGGTTGCTAACCGCAGTCTGGTGTGCCGTGGGGTAATGGTCTGGGTATTTTAGCGCATATTAAGTGCACACAACCATAGTAAATTACCTATTTGTACTTCTTGGATCCTCAAACCGGCCAGCTCGTTAGGCCTTTCTCGCATAAGAAGCCTTGCTCGGGTAGGGCCACCAAGGGAGGAAGGCTCCTCCATTAGCTCACGAAAGGGGGAAATCTTCCTCCACTCCTAGGGGGAGAAACGCGTTCCCCCCTTTTTAAGGAAGAATGTTTCTACCTCTTAGGGAGCAATATATGATACATTCCTGTTTCACCCTTGAGGGAGAAACTACCAAATCCTTTTTCTTAGAGTGTAGTTCCTTGTTGCCATCGAGCATCCGTTGTATATAGAACACGAGGAGCGTCAGAAAGGAAGAGGTGAACGGAGTGTGGTGGTGGCGTATGCGAGTAACATGGAACACCGACATCCAGTCGGCCTTGTGCGGAGAGGTTCAGTTCTGACTGAGGCTGCAGCGGCTTCCGCTTCTGGCTGACGTCACCGGATAAAATGGAACAGCCATTGTTCGGGGAAAGTTTGGACGCGTCACGGACACTACACGTACGCGTTTATGGGAGTAGAAAATGGAACGGGGAGCGAGGGCATGGCCGAGTGCGCGGAAATATAGGATGGATGCGAGAAACATCGGCGGAGTGGCAAGACCATAGAATCAAGAAATGATTAGAACATCCCCGACATCCCGTTTCAGTAAGCCGCTCTGCCAGTTTCCGAAGTTGCCCTCTTTTTCTTGTATTTCCCGGGCATGCGTCACCTCCTCCGCCCTCGTTCGCCCCACTGTCGTATGATTTGTGTGCGGCTGCCGACCATTGGTTATGGCGCATTTATATTCCTACTTTTTCGGCGGACTGGCGCACGCCCGAGGTGTCGGCGATGACAGGTAGGCTAGCTACGCCAGCAGCACTTTCTACCCCTGCACGTCCCTAACACGGCCGGCGCAGCGTAGCCACGCGTAGCCAGCGCGCCATCTGTCCGACGCATGCACAGACGGTTTTTCAACTATGGCGGGGACTGTTGAGAAATTCACTGAACGATCGAGCCTCCGCTCTAGCCCGACCGTGGTCGAGCTAGCGTACGCGCGCGCTCCCATGCCGGGTGGCCAGGCAAGGTGCATTCTGGGATGCGGGGCTGACGTCGCCGACGAGCTGGGCGCGGAATGTAGACAAATCCTATATCAACGCCCGCGCTGCCGAAGTGCGCGGCGTTCCGCCGAGTTAATCGGCAGTTATATTGCGCCGGTATGTAGACTGTCCCATATTCGCCGACGTAGCGCGGCTGTGCCGCATGTTCACGTGCGCCTATGCTACGTCGCCGTGTAAACGCACCTTAAAGGCTGCGGCTTTCAGGGTCGCAGGGCCTCGTTAGGTCGGCCTTTTTCGCCGTTTGTAGGACAATGTTGCCGGCGACCTCTGATGAGGGTGGAAAAATCACGCCATTTCTTCCACCCTTCATCCAATGCACACGTAGCCTCAGCGCATCTCCTAAGCTTTCTTCGGTGGCCGAGCCAGCTAAAAGGGCAGTCTTCAAAATTTTGGTCAGTTAGGCGCATTGATTTTGTAATAACGCAATTTTTCAAAGTTTGCACACAAAGCTTTTCTTTGCTTTACCGCACAGCACGCGCGCGCACACTCCAGTGCCAGCACCGCTTGGGTCCAGCGTACCACCCGCCAGCGAGACGTCAATTGCAGCATGAAAAGCGCCTATAGTTAAGGGCAGAGGGTGGAGTTAGCATGCGTTTTTCCGGGATGTGGTGGTCTCGGTTTGGGAAAGGTGAAGGTAAAGTGGTATCAACTGTTGACGATCGTGTGTGTAGTGGGAGTGGACGTCCGCGTCAGTATAGCCAGTGGAGAATCTTGTCCGGGTTTTGTTTCGCTTCGGAGATGTCTCTGAGTGCATGTAATTGGGCATCGGCGTGCACCGTCTCATGTTCATCAAAGAACTCGTGTTCAAGGGTACATACTACATAGATGCCGGGAAACTGCGGGATGTTCTTGGGGAACTTGAGGACAAGGTAGATAGGTGGTAGAGCAGGCAGTTGCCACCGGCAACATGGTAATTCCTCATGATACTGACACATTCATTGCTTGTTGTAACTGCTAGGGCGGCGGCGATTTTAAAAAAAAGCATCCGTCTAGCGGCAAAAACAAATGAAAGCGCAAGCCTTGATTGGAACCTAATACTTTCTTAACCCCTTGTTTGAACATTTTAATAACGCTAGCGAATAGGGCTATTCAAGTTGCTGGAGAAACTGGCTCATATTTTGGCATAATGCTAGCGATCCACGTGCAGTTTTTTTTTATTTTTTAAATCGCTTAATACACAATACAAATGCTATTGTTTGTAACTACATCTATACCAGCTACGAAAATACATCCCAACATTTTGCTTCTCAAAATTTTGGGATGTTTATAGAATGGTTTTAGCAAAACGCCTGAAATGCCAGCCACTGCACTAATATAGCATCCATTAGCTTATGACGTACCCAGTAAGTTTCCAGAACAACATCTCTCTCCTATCGTGCCCTAAGAAAACAGCAAAACTGTCGTGAATAACAGAATCGAAAGCTAAAATAGACGCATTGAACGGACACCTACTTTGTGTTCTCAACAAATTGCTCAAACAAATCTCGTGTATTTCTAATGCCTTTTCTGGGCCCGATTACTTTCCCCTTACAAAATAGCCGCAGTCGATCGAGCGAATAATATTTTCTGAACTTTCAACGCGAACTCGCTGCCCGAAAAGTAATAGGTCACGTGCATTGTAGGCGAGCATGCTCAAGAAGATGGCAATGCTCTACCTGCTTTTGGTATTGTGAATTTTTAACTGTTCAAGAATTGTTTGAACGTTTCAGTTCCCGAGCTTATAGCTTCTGAGACTTCTGCCAAGAATGTTGGCAAATATCTTGCAGACCTTGTTAATGCGAATGCAAGGAATATGTTCTTCAGCCTCTTGGGGAACTTGATAAAAGAAACGGGCTATGACATGCCGGAAGCGTTTTCAAGATTGGTCATAATACCTCTACCGAGCATTTACGTAAGCAAGGTCGGCACGTGCGCAAAACATTGTTGGACAATGTTTTCCGGTTGCAGGCGCTACTTGTAAATTTTTCCCACAAAATATTTCAGATAAGCAATTTTCGAGGCCACTTTCAGGCTGGCGTCGCCACATCAGCTTTTATTGACAGTCACGTGCGCACGTATCTCGCTCACATAGAGAAGTCACAATTCAAATAGTGCTTTTCTGCGGTCAACTTCACGTTACATAAAATAAAAAACTGTGAAGCTGAACCACGCGTACTCTTCCCCAAATGTTCATAAATTGTAGTCACAAGAAACGGATAGAAATTGTCGACATCGCAGGACATTTCGAGGGTGGTTCGAATAGAGGAGCATGTACTACTCGGTCACTTCCCTTGTGAAGTTGGTTGCAGAAGTAGACGCGCTGCTGCATTTTTAACTTTTCGTGGTTTATTGGGGCTTTTTAATACTGACGTGTGTCCCGGAGTCAAACTAGATGTACTATAAAATCTGTATTTTTGAAATTCAGGGCACCACAAAAAATATTTCTGTTGCTAAAGAAACATTGCTTTCAAAAATATTGTTGTAGTGGTATTATTTCAGTTGTTCCACTACCTCTGCAACAGGGGAGTCGTCCAACTTGTTTGTTTTAAAGCACAGCATACTTCGGCCATCTGAGTTTATTTCGGCCATGAAATGATAAGTTTACTTCGGCTTTGTTAGCATTTAAAAATTCTATTCTGTAGGCCACGCAAATTGGGAATTATGGTTTTTTCAGACATGTCAACATTCTGGTGGAGTTCTTGGGCCGCACTGATGCCATCCAAGAGTAACCTGTGGAGCTTATATACTACTTTTAGCGCGCTGCCATACGGTGCCGACAGTCCCTCACGGACGCCGTGTGCGATGGCCGGATCGTTATGGTCAGTAATATTACTTTCCCTTCCAGTTGTTTTGGAAAACTTGGCAACCAAGTACGTTCAGCTCTCTCGTCTGAAAATTACGTGCCACAAAATATTTTTGGTGAGATAAAAAGAAGACACTCTATCCAAAGTGTTTGTGGCACACCGACAAAAGGATGGTGCTATGCAAAACACTACCTCCCTTGCGCATGCCTCCGATATAAAATCCTTCCCCGAAACTACCATTCGGTGCAGACGACGGCTGCAGTTTGCAATGTCGGTAAACCGCCGCAGCTTCTGGGCTTGGGTCTACTGCAATGAATTTGCAACGCACGGAGAAAAGAACGCTTTATAAATAATCCAGGTACCATATGAAGGGAAAGTGCGATGAACCCGCTTTCCTCGTTTTGTCGTAAATCTGCCGAACACTGAAATATTTTGCATGAGAACAATGGCCGCCAGTAGCTGATCGGTAAAAACTTCATTGTCGTTAACCGGCCTAAAGGGCAAACTAAAAAAATCAGGATTCCGTGTGCCTCGTTTACTTCATGAACGGTGAGGTGCCGACAACCGGAAGATCAGCAGAAGGTTTTTGTGCACGTTTTTATGGCTAGGTATTGCGGAGTGCCGGGTCACAACAATGTAACGTCTAACAACGTCCTACTGAATGTTCGTTAAGCAATCTTCCTGGATGTGAGAGACTAGTTTCTTCCCTTTGTACTGGTGGCTGAGTACAACTGTTCAATTTAGGATTTACAAAGAATATTGTAGTGTAAACATAGTAGGTCACACCTTGCACTCCTACCAGATACCGTTGTGTAGTTAATACATTTAATGAACGCGTTTTAATAGTAAGGCTGACCAGACAGGGAGAATTGTTAGAACGTGGAGGACCGGAGTGTATTGTGAGTATTGTTGATATTATGGTGGGGACAGTTTAAATCATGTTAAAAACAAAAAAAAATGTCTGGCACGTTTTATTCATGGTTTTAGATATTTTGTCAAACATTGAGATGCGGCTGATCAAAAAAAAAGTCATAGCGCAGAAATATTTTAGTTTTGGCAATGCGTTATTTCAACAACGATAATACCAGGTTTGTTTCCTTTGTTAAAATTTTGGGGCGGTAGTGAAGCGCCAAAATGTCAGCCGTGGAATATTTACAACTGTGGGCCTGTGAACGGCATATTTTAATTATTTGGCCGAAACCCACCACAGGGGTACCAAATAGCATCCTGATGGGTTGGTGCACAGGGAACACGTTACCTTCATGCGGGCTTCTGAGTAGACTTTTAAGCGGTTATCATAGTATATCCGGTTCTTCCTCAAATAATGAGCACAGGTGTAGGAAAAGTGCTGAATAACAAACATCAACACCACTCGCGTTTCTTCTTGTCCCGTCTGTGCTGTCGGTACAGCAAAATTGTGGAATTGCAACGCCTTTTCCCATTGTCAGGTGGCCGAACCGTTTTTTTAACTTCTCCAGTTCGTGAATTTAGCTGAGCATTAAACCCCGGCTTGGGAGTTATCTTACTTTGCTGGAATCGCGGGCAAAGTAAACGACAAGGTGGAAGTTCTGACAATCTTTGCCGGCTGAGTTGATTGACCAAGTCCAAAACTGGATTTTCTGATGCCGTTTAGGACCAGACATCGAGAGCGAAATTTATTTACCGATTGTAGCTCCTATACGTCTGCAATGAGGCCCTGGGCTATGGCAGCGTCTTCGGTCAGTTGGACTGTCCAGAGTTGATCCTCCCGGTTGTAACGGTGCTGTACTGTCTCCCACTGCCCACTGTTATTAACACTGCAACCTAGTGTGACTGCCTCGAACTTTACCATAGCTTGTGTGCTGAGTCCGCTCGTTCCTGGCATATGTGGCACGCTGCTACCACCGAAACAATACAACGAGTGACGCGTTTCTTTTCTAATATACATCACCGTTTGCGAAGAGCTTAAGGGGTCTGTCCAAGGATTACGAACAATCAATTCAATTTTAATTCTGGCCCACGCATGAATATGATAAAAATGAATAAAACTGACCTCTCTGTTTAATGAGGCCTACATTTTATTTTAGACCAATAACACACAAAATAATATATTAGATGCGACGCTGAGAGGAGCATCTCTTGCCGGCGGCCCTGTCCTGCATCCGTCGTGGTTGCCGTCCGCGTCCGCACAGTCATATGGCACAGCTGCGTCTCTCCGCCGCTCGCCCCCTCTCCTCTCTCCGATAGCGAACGCTCTCGCCGAACATCTGCGGGCGCGTGGCGCAGCGCACTCTCACTCCGCCAGTGGGCGGCGCTGCGTGCTGTGCGCATGTGCAATGCTCTCTCTCTCCGCGGTCTCCTCTTCTTCGGGTGCATGCCGCGCTCCGGCCGGTCTCTGAGTCCACGATCCCCCGCGCTTGCGCTTGCGCTTGCGCTTGCTCTCTCGCAGTACCGACGATTGCTTGATACGACGGTTCCTTTAATAAAGCCTCCGTCTAAACGACAACAACAACAACGTCTCTCATTATGCTCAAAATTACGCCCGCATCCCCTCGCGTGGAACCCAACGATGTGATTGAAACGCAATTCGCGTTCACTACGCGTTTCACGCAATTCGACTAATCGACCCAACGGAAACATCCAACGGAACCCACTTCAGCGTCGCATCACACCAGGGTTCCCGCGAGGGGAGGTGGGCGTAATTTTTATTTATTTATTTATTTGTTTTCATTTATTTATTTATTTATTTATTTATTTATTTATTTATTTATTTATTTATTTATTTATTTATTTATACTGTCAACCCCCACTTGAGGGTCATAACAGAGAGGGAGGCAAACGATACCTAAAGCAAATACAGACATCCATCCTTACAGCAACTTGGAACAATAACACAATCGAAAATTCATTGCTGGGCGAAGTAAACATCAAGAGCACATTCAAATTTCTTAACGTCAGAAGTTTAAACAATATGTCGCGGTAATTTGTTGCCTGCTTCTATAACACCAGGAAAAAAAGAATTACGAAAGACGTCCGTGCGAGCAGCGAAGGAGTGAACTGCCGCGTCATTGTTTATCCCGCTGCTGATCATATTCGGGAGGTGTACGTAAATTCTTCTATTTCTTCTGCCCTTGTGATATCTGAAAGAATACTTTTAAGCGCTGATTTTGCCGTCTACTTTCTAGAGATTCCAAACGGCTTAGTTATAACATATTGGTAACTGAATCCGTTCTTTGATACCCATGCATAATACTTATACTTATTACTTAGACTTATCTATACATACAGAATATAATTAAGAGTTGATGAGAATATTCTAAGAACAACTTGTACGGGATTATGGCCGGGGTGTTCTACCGGTATTTTAATATCCACATCTCTTCATATTTTATCCTAGATATATATCATTGCAAAGAAATTTAAAACAACGTCTACTAGAGCAGCAAAGATGCACCGTAATTCCTCGCATTTTTTCTCTCCTATAGGCGTAAATCTCTTAAAGTTAGCGCGAACAGGTCTCACGTAGTGTTGTGTCTGACGAAATTGCTGTATTGCGACTGTAGTGTTTTTTTACAAAGAACACTTCGCGCTTTTGTTTGTGTACAGACGTTCGGTCGCCATATTCAATTATTTGCGCATTCTGACCACTTTACGCAGCAGGAGTACCAACGAAGGCAAACACGGCATGCTGGTGAATGTTTTTGAAATTTATAAAACAAGTATGCCTTCGTTTTTTGTGAATTTTTGCTGTTTTGACAAATATGAAACGAAATGACATATAGATACCGATTATAATTCACAGTTGATGAGATAATTTAGACTAAGAACAAATTGCACAATATTATGGCCGGGGTGCTTGTGCGTGCTTAGGCCACAACCTACCTATACTATTTACCTTGAAGCTGATTATGACGTATTACAGCATCGCTAACCTTGTTCCGTCGAAAACGCAGTGAAATCGTGACCGCGTTGAGCCCGAGCCCGAGGCTACCTAAAAAGACTGTTCGGTAAAAAACAGCCTACTTGGAGTACGGGCAGAAGCGTTAGAAGTGGATGGAAATTTTTGGGAAATTAGTCCCACTTGGAATACGCCTAGCCATACATTTTTTTGTGTGTTCGTCGGCGTGTTGATGCGTATTGCGAACGAAAGCTCCAGAAAATATTATTTCAGACGAAGAGAGATAACGACTGCTAAACAACGAAAACATTGCCTAGCAAGATGTGTTTGCTTTCGTTGATCGGCCTGCTGCGTAAAGTGGTCGGACAGAGCCGATAATTAGATCTGCGGACGGAACATCCGTGAGAAAACAAGAACGCGAGGTGTTCTGTGTAGAAAAAAGATACAGTCCGAAAATAGAAAGTTTGTCAAACCTAGCATTAGGTGAAAACTGTTCGCACTAACTTTACTAGATTTACGCCTATAGGAGAGAAAGAAATGCGCAGAGCTACGGTGCACCTTCGCTGCTCTAAAAGACCATGTTGAAAATTATTTTGCAGTGAAAGATTTAGGCTGAAACTTTAAGAGCTGTGGATATTTAAATACAGGTAGAACATTCTTATGCTACCTGACTGTACAGTCAAGAGCAAACGCTTGCGGACCATAAAAGCAGCAATTTTGTCTTATTTCCCCGCCGTTTCGAAGCCCTGTGTATTATCTACGCTACGTTTGCAATATTTCAAAAATTATACGACCTCTCACATGCTCACCACAATTTGTGTGCGGCTACCTGAAGAGAAATAACCTATAAATGCCGTTTCGTTGTCTGTAAGAGAGAGAGAGAGAAAATATTTTTATTTCTCCAGCAGAGGCTGATGTGTGGGCGTCGCCCCGTGGAAGGCGTCCCTAGTCCGGGATGCCTTGACTTCGGCTGGCCGTGCGTGCGCGGGTCACCAAATTAAGCTGAATATCCGGGTCCGGGCTGGCCAGGGAAGCCCTCCACTGCTCGAAGGTTGGGTTGGAAAGGGGGGGGCAAGTCTGGAGTTCGTTGGCACTCCCACAGTATATAATTTTGCTAATGGGTGTACATGAGGCAATGAAGTTGTAATGAGCAACGCTGTGCCAAGAAAATGAATATGCGCCAGAGAGATCATGAACATAGAACTGCTATTTCGGATGGTTGCCCTACTCAGGGGCAGGACACCGCGCATGGCAATTTACTCCTTTTTAGGTTGTATTGTGTGAACTACAGATGTTCTCTCTTGTAAGCCCTATTTTCGAGTGTAGTAATAGTAGTGTAATTCGAGGGAAAGAAAAGGGGAAGGAAATCCACAGGGGATATTGCCGCGAACCATGATGTGAGTTTGTTTATTTAAGTTTTGTTTTTGCCGACCGGCTGCACCGGGCTCTGTTATCTGTGTTAACTGTGTGCAAAGGGAAGCGCGTGTTCCATACTCTATTTCTATGCCGCACGTGTTACCTCTTTTGATAGGGAGAGCGTTTCGAGCTAACGTCAACAGCCTAGAATAATCTTCTGTGTTCTACATTGTTCTGTATGTACTTCGACGGTTCGAGAAACACTCGCGACCAGAGATAAATGCCTGCGGAGCAGACGCCGCGGAATTTTCGTAACGTTGAAGCTCGCCCTTGCACGTCACGTTGTTGACTGCTGCTTCACCGTCTGTGTATTCTTTGAGTTGTTAGGGGAGCACAAGTTCGCTCCAATAAACTTGTATTCCTTGAAGACAACTGCGTCGTATTTGGCTTCGTTATATCTGGTGGAGGTTGATTGATTGATTGATTGATGTTAGGGTTTAACGCGCCGACGCAGCGCAGGCGATGAGGCGCACCGTAGTGGAGGGCTCCGGATTAATTTTGGCCACCTGGGGATCTTTAACGTGCGCCGAAATCTCGTACACACGGGCGTTTTTGCTTTTAGCCTCCATCAAAAAAGCGGCCGCCGCGGTCGGGAATCGAACCCGCGTCCTCGTGCTCAGCAGCACAACGCCTTAGCCACTGAGCCACCGCGGCGTGTATCTGGTGGAGGTGCTAGGTACGCATCCTTTATGCTCCCAACGACCCCTGGAAGCCGCCAAACCAGTCCAATTAGAGCCAGACGCCCACTGCAAGGTCTGCAGCTCGAGTTTGGTCTCCAGCCAGACGGACCCAAGAGAACGACCGCTGCAACCACCAACATACTGCTTGAAGCCCCTCCCCCATCATCCTGCAACAGCTTCGGGAACCATGAGTGAAACTTAAGCGCAAACAGACACAGGGACGAGAAAGGGAAACGACACCAGCGCTTACTATCAACTGAAAGGTTTATTAAAATCGAAAGCACATATAGACCATGCCAAGCCCCAACAATCAGGCACGTGTGACCGTCGCACATCCGTACGGCAGTACATGAGGACAACCACCCCCTTTCCTTCTCTTCTTTTTTTTTCATCCTCTCCCACTCTCCTTACGAGCTTCACTCTTAAAGACGTTTCACTCACGGATGTTCACCAACTAGCTAGTCTCTTTATTTTGCCACGGGAATCACCCTTGTTCGGCGGATCTCCCGCTGAAGACCCTGAGAACTGGTTGGAGGAAGTGGAGCGTGTTCGAATCTTTAACAGGTGGGATGACGAAGACACGTTGCGCCATGTTTCCTTCTATTTGGGGGATGTAGCTCGAACTTTGTTCGATAACCATAAAAGCTCTCTGATTGACTGGACTCTCTTCAAGAGCGAGTTCTTTAAAACGTTTGCCACCGTCGTGCGAAAGGAATGAGGCGCACGTTTGCTGGACAATATCATCAACCTCAGCAGGGCACTACCTGCATACAGCCCAACTGAGGGTGGAGGAGTACAGGGCCAATGAAAGTATAGAGCCGAGTGTTAAAGAGATAAAGAAAGAAAGAAAGAAGGAAAGAAAGAAAGAAGAGAGAATAAAATATAGGGCTAATTTTGGCTAGCACATGAGTCAGTCCGGGCAGGCTTCTGCAGGTCGTTTGCAGGTAGTAAAGCAGCTGGCCGAAGACAACCCCCCCTCCCCCCATTGGGTCGAGGCCGGCCCATTCGTGAATGGATGTTTTTTTTTCGACGGTTCTTTTTCATTCAGCGCCGAAAAACGGGCGCGCAGTATTAAACAAAGTATACATTTGTGGGCTAGGCAACAGCAGTGGGCTAAATCCTCGGTGTAATATTGACGGGAAACAGCAAGTGTAGCACACATGTATTCAGTAGTGTTGGCATCAATTGATAACAAGGCTATTCAAATGATTACAAGGCGTGAAACGATATCACGGCCGTATCAACCAGCAAATGAAAGTTGGCTCCCCGGCAAGCCAGCGTGCCTTCGCAGTCGCTTGATGCCAACAATCAGAAATGTGCGCGGCATTTTGCGCACCGACAGCGCTAATATAAGAAAGGGGCAGGTATTTGCAGATGTGTTTTACAACGGAGCCATTAAAGCCTAAAGTTCTCCTCTGTTGAAAGCGATAATCTTTCTTGCACAGCTTTGTCTGTCCGTCTCTCTCTCTCTCTGTCGGTGTGTCTCTCCTTCAATTAAGCCGCCCGGGCAAAAGTTGAAGAAATTCAGTAACAAGACGTTCATATAGCACAGTATCTTTAAAATATTTAAACTTGTGGCAATATTGATACTTGTTGAAATTGTTGAGCAAAATGAAACGTTAGGCCTATTTGATGCAAGGTGTCAGTACATAAGTAATATCTGCATTGTTATTATAGTTAAAAATACACCGACGCTTGATTTTTGCCGTCGAAAGTAAAAAAAATATTACATGAAAAAAAAATGTGTTGGCCTCAACATGAAAAGGCGCTCGCGCCTCCCCCTCGTGGCAGTGTTCCAAGTTCAAAATTCATAAAATGTTCAAGTAGATAGGGCGAGTAGCTGAACGCGGCAAAAAAGGAATCAACATGAGTAAACCGCCACTGTGCTTATCGTGCGAGGACTTAAACGGGAATGGAACAGAGGGAGAGGCAAGCGAAATAGAGTTGCGAGGCATTTCCGTGGCACTGGCGGCAAATGACTTCCGACGGCATTGCCAGTGAAGTGGGCGCATACGCAGCCAATTTTCTTTTCGTTCGTACAGCGAGAAATGTAGCTTCCCTTTTCCTCAGTTCCTGCACCGCTCACTTTCGGTCGCCTGCTAGCCTCCGGCGCTTAATACTTCTATACAAGATGGGGTACGGGCCCCCTGTACATGTCCATGCCCAGGGTACATGCCCAGGGGTACATGACCTCTGGGTACTGGGTATGTGCCCCCTGAAAAACGTCCCCGAAATGCAATTTGTACTTAGAAGTGAAACCGACTTCAAGGAGATCGGTGTAAGTTCATCTCTATAAGCTGTCCTTTCCACATTGTGGGTTGCACAGCGAAGCGTACCCATAAAGGATAAATAGGCGGCAATAAGCGCCGAAGGAAAGCGCCTACGACGATCGGGTCGCGCCCGCCAAGGATACGTCGGAGTGCCTGCAATCCAACTGAACTTCGCTGGCGCGGCGGTGCGCTTTGAGTGGATGTTTGTTGCCAATCAATAAGCCACAAGTCATCCACCTTCACCGAGTGGGATGATAATTATTTTTTGTATATTTACCGAAATCTTCGCCTAGTAGTTTTGGCTGCTTCTCAGAGAACTATTGCTTCGTCGTCGTTTTGGTGCAAGTTATTGCATACGTTTTTTTCACCCGAATACGTGGTAGGAAAAACTAGATTTAGTTCGAGAACGTTAGCATTTACTCAAAATATGACCCATCAGAACGCATCACGTGCCAGAATACCAAGAATAGAAACAAATCACATACGGGCAAACATAATCCCGCCAAGGGCAATTGCAGGCATGGCTCGTACGTAGCAAAGACGCCACAACTCTCTCACGATATCGCTTTTTTCAATACGCCTCTTTGGCCTCCACGCTCGTACAAGCTCCAAGGCATTGTCTGCCGTAGTGGCACTACACCGGGTTCCTTCTATTGTGACCGCACACCAACGATCGTGCGGCACGAAATGGTCGCCTGATCGGTATACGGAACTCCCAGAACTGGGTATACTCCCAACGGTGTAAACTTCTGGCTGATATTATTTTGAGGCGAATGTTTGTTGTATTCACCTCCTGGCATTTCGGGCTCTCATGGTGCTGCTACTGCTGAGACTGGCTTGACGCTCCGTTCGGCCTTTGCAACACCGCGCTGTGCTCCCGGTGGAGCCAACACCATATCTCACCGACGCCCGGTCTCAGCCAGCCAACGGAGAGGCTAGCTGATTCTCTCTGACGGTGTGGGATACACGCGCGCTGCGCGTGACATGTAAGAAGAGTTGGATCGCGCCACGGCTACCGTTTAGATCACCCGGCAGCAACGCAAACGCAAGTTAGAGACTTCCTACCCTGCGATCTAAACAGAACGCACCAGGGGCTGTGATTCCTGCTTACAAATGCCGAGACAGGAATTTGGCACCATTGGTTTTTACCAAAGGCTGTAATGTCGACCTCTGAGAACAGGCAAACCAGTTCTTACCGGTCTGCATGGATGATACCAATACTGTGCGTCTTCTTCGGTCACCGCTCCCATTCATCAAAGGGACGTCAATAAGTGCTGGTGCGATTGTCCACGTGTTCGCCAGGGGTTATGATGAACGTTTGTAGCTACACCTCGTGTTACCAGCAGCACCCGCCACTGCTTCGTTTTATGTGGATTCTCGCGACGGTGTAAAAATATATTTACGTGTTGACACTGACTAGCCGCCACGGCGTAGAGCGCAATCAGATTGTGTTCGCCCTTTAGTACATGCGTGGACCGCAGCGGTGCGGCGTAGGTTAGAAATCCTATATATAGCTCCCCTAGGGGAGCAGAGTTGCGCGTTCTTCCACCATCTTGAGTTCCCGGTCGTGCGGGAAAGCCGTCTCGCATGTAGAATGCCGCCGGGCCTCCGTGCCAGCGGCAGCGGCGAGGAGGAGTGTCAAGGAGCGGCGCGGACCAAAACTGGCGCACGATAGACGGCTGCTTAGCTGCTTATCAGCTGAGCGGCCGCCGCTGCCGCCGATTCCCCAAACGCAGATGCAGTGGAGCAGACCCGACCTAATACCGGGTCTGGTGCGCAGCACCGAAAGCGGGCTTTCCTATTGAACTGGCACCGGCGGCATGTGGCAATCAGACCCGCAACTCTTGCGCTACGCTATATACAGTAACTCTAGCGTAGGGGCCTATCGCTTGCGGAGCGACCAGCGCGGCTACGCTGCGGCCCCTGCTTTTGGTGTCGTTTTAAGCGGTGTATGTCTTGGCTCATTTTTGCCAAAATGCATTAAAACGTTCCGACGTTAAGCTTCAGCTTCCGCGTTGTGGTAGGGACAGTGCACGAACAAGTTGTGCTCAAATGTATTTTCTTGGGTGGCGGCTTCTACCGTGTTATCTGGCTCTTTGGTAGATGCTCCTTTCGGTCACAAGCAATACCCGTCTATAAATGTATGGAGGGCGTAAGGTACTCGAATTAAATAGTTGAAGCTAGTAACGGTGATGTGGGCCCTTCGTTATCTAAGTGGAGGAGACGAATTTTCAGAAGAAGTATCTACCCAGACACAACACATGCGAAATGCCATAGTATTGGATCAATTAACGTCACTCAGTTATCCCATTGCCACTTTGAACCCGCTGTGCATTTTGTTGTCCCAAAACATGTTGCTATAAAACGTAAAAAACTATCCGTTAAATTTTATAACAAATATGAAGTTCAGTTATATTTCCCACCCTAAACTCGCAGTGAAGAATTTTGTGGCGGAACATTGATGAGATAGCTGTACCAGGCCAACCGGAATTACGTGCAACTGACGTCTGCAAGACCCACTTCACAGTGGTGCAATTATTAATCTTGGCACGTCAACATCGGTGTCCCCTTGAGCTAGACAAGCGTGCCTCATTCTCCGTGTTGCCGTAAAAATAAGCTCGTCGGGAGGAATTCTATGGGAATTTCCGCTAACAATTTTCGTGTCGCGTAGATATATATTAACGCATGTCCTGTCCTGTAAGGGGGCCTGGTCTATGCCTTTTTTTTTAGTTTACGTGAGCGCCTAAAACTTTCCATAACATTGTACTAGCCATTGAAACGTCGCGGATACGTTTAGCGGGATAGGCGTTAAAAGAGCGCGGGTTTTATTCCTGGCTGCAGAAGCAGTACTTGTGATGCACGCGAAGGGCGGAAACGTCCTACAGGCTTCTGCGCGCATTATTAAAATTAGCAGTGGCTTAGCTCGGCTATGCCAGGATATAAGTGGCGTGAGCTAAGGTTCAGCTAGTTATTGTTAGCTTTCCTGGTTTTGTAGGATTAGCTCATTATCATGCTTACGGCTGCCAAACGATTTCCAATCCAATTCAATTCAATCCAGTCCAGTCCAGGGGCCGTATTCTCGACTGCACAAATTCCCAGGAAATGTGGGAATTTGCGGGAAGTCTTTTCCGATTGGCTTTCAGTTTTGGTCACGTGCTTCCGGTTGACAAAGCGGTTGTGTGTGCTGTCGTCATTATGACGTTTCAGGACGTTTACGGGCACTAGTTCTAGAGTTTCCCTTATTTCTCTTTTCTGAAAGCGCATAATTCTTGGCCGGCAATAAAAAACTAGAATAAATGCACCGGACAAAACGACGCAAGCCTGTCTCTGCTATTCAACAATACTGCTTGTAATAAACACCCTCTCTGTGATTAGCTGAGAAGGTGTGACGTAATTTAAACAGTTGGCGGGAACAATTACGTCACACATTGGCAACTTGAGCCTGCGTAAAATTGACGTAATGTTACATAACAGCTTGAAAATGGCGGCTGCTTTTGCCGCAAAATAGGGCAAAAATTTTTCTCCACCTTCGGTGCCGCAAAATGTCCGGGAATTTGCATTAGGCGCAGTTTCACATGACAGGTGGTTTAAAGCATGTTTTCTACCGAAAGAATTCGCAGTTTCGACTGTTTCCAAGTCAACGATCACCGAGCATGCAAATAACGTGCAGTATTTTGCTTTTATGTTTGGCAATAAAATAAAAATTATTCTATGCCTCGTGCCACGCACGTGGCACGAGACACACCCTCCTCGCGGTGGCTGCTGCCAGGCAGAAGTTACGTCAAGCTAAAATAATCAAGTGACTTCCTGTGATGTAACAAAATATACGTCATGTTTACGTTATTTCATGTCGCTTTTTTGTGCTAACGAGAACGGCCGGCGCGGCGTGTATGGTTTCTGTGCCCCATGTTCTCCGCCCGTGGTTCGAATCGCAAGCCTGTCGCATCGTTACGTCCTTATCGGCTTGCACAGCGGCTGCCTCGCGGCGCTTTTTTGTTTTTGGGAGGATTCCTAAGTAATTATTTAGATTGGGTATTTTCGCGAACTTGCTGTAGCAGGCCTTGGTAAACCTAATGCATCCTTTTTCCACGCTGCTTCGCCCCGCTCTCTACATGCTCCTAGAACTGTCATGTTTTCCTTTAATATTTTGTAGTCTACATGTTGTCTTGCAGTTCACATGCCATCGGCTATACGCGCCTGGATTCGTTGTCTATTTGTGCCGCGCTAATTGCATGGCAAGCCTTGTGAATTGATTGTAGTGGTTCAATGTTAAAACGTAGGGACGAGTATTTTCCATCGCGTTGCGCCGTGGCTAACGAGGTAGCTGTGTTTGATGACATGACAACGCGAGTGACGCAGTGTCAGCATGTGCACGAATCAAGTGTCGTCAGGTAGCGCCGGCCATCATGGAACGCAATACGTCGTCGCATGTAGCTTCTGCAATTTTTACCGTGGGGCAGTACTACTTTCGCCGAGAAGTGAAATCATCCTGACAACTGCGCGGAAACACTCGGTGCACGCGGGGCTGCAGAAGCCGTGCAGGGAGCGCAGCTTCACTTCCGTGGGTGGCCATGTGAACGGGTGGAGCCCAGCTTTCCGTCTATGGGCACCTACTCAATATACCGCGGAAACCATTTGCTGACTGGCTGGTATCTTGTGCAAGGAGGCTCAAGCTCAACTGTGCAAGCATGTGAGAGATGCAGCCGATAAGATCGCCGTTTGGGCCAAATTTAGCACTTCTGCTGCTAAATAGTGCTTTGAAGACTGGTGTGCATAAAGTAAACGAGTGACAATTCAGTTACTGTTCATCTAAGTTTTTTTTTAATTTGTTGCTTGGTATATCATTATGTTGTCAACTTGAAAAGTCTTAATGAAATGATACACAAAAATGGGCTGCGAGTTTTAAGCAGTCTGTAAGCACCCATTATTGAATGCACAGGAAACATATGTATATAATGTTTTGTCTACCTTGAAATTTTCCACAGAGGGTACGTGGACCTGCCAGCCAACAAGTTTAATGAAAGTTTCTTATCTGCTCAAATGCATGTAAAGAGGTGGCAAAGGATGGATAGAATAGCCCTTCAC
This sequence comes from Haemaphysalis longicornis, assembly GCF_048455015.1. Taxonomy (NCBI): domain Eukaryota; kingdom Metazoa; phylum Arthropoda; class Arachnida; order Ixodida; family Ixodidae; genus Haemaphysalis; species Haemaphysalis longicornis. Next base: position 54,937,991 of record NW_027526295.1, on the reverse strand, counting down.
ACTCATAAGTTGATTGTCTGGTAGTGCCACCTAATTTCATTCACAATTACCACTAGGCTTTTATTTCCCTTTCCTTTGCTCCAGTGCCTTCTGCCTTCTCTAACCTGGTTAGGCAACAAAACGTCCTTCTGCTTTGAGTATATTATTTGATAGGCTCGTTCCTTCTTTACTCTTGTGTTTGGCTTGGAATTGAACCAGCCACAACACTTTAATTCACTCTCAGTGGGTTGGGCCAATGATGATGAGAGCTCCTCTCGGAGGCTTTCTGTCTATCCATGAATTCCAGGTGGCTGTGACATCTACATTCCCATCCCGAGCTCTCTGCGGAAGTCAACTTGACACTAATGCTTCCATTCGCAACTGGTGAAGAGTGCTTAAGCGTCTGCTGTCTAATCCTTTGGGGTGGTGAACAGGAGGAGTTTCCAATTTTGAGGGCATATTTCACATTCTATTGCTTTTTAACTCCGCGCTGTGTAAACTGTGTCGGAAAATTGCTCAAGTGACTTTGCTTACAGGTAAGGGGCGTAATAAAATGTCCCACATTTTGTTCACAACGGTGCAAGCCTAGGCAGAGGCCAGCTACTAGAAAGCCCATTTACGGGTTGTGTGCCCACTAGCTTTTTTCCACAAAACACGCATTTAATCAATCTTTTAAGCAAGCAGGCTTAAAATAGTTCATGGAGTACCACTACGGGGGAATCGTTCTTGTCGAGCTTGACATTGCCCACTCCAAATTGTATTTCTTAATACTTTGTGCAAGGACTGTGTAGATGTGAATGTCTGTTCGTGTTTGTAAAAGTTGCAGTACAGCTGGAAGGTGTATGTATCATGAATGACTTCAACTATAAAATGACTACTGAACGTACTTTTGCACTGGTATCAATGAGCAGCATGTTAGCATTGATAGGTGCTTGGATGTTCACGTTTTTGTTACACGAAAACAGGCCATGTGCAGGCAGATTGGCAAATATTCAAGAAAAACACTTCACTCTTGACATTTTTGTTACACAAGAACAAGTCATATCGAGGCATCCTAGCAAATATTCATGAAGAACACTGGAAAGAAACCGGACAAAATAACTGCCAATACATGGACACAGTGTTAATCATGGCACCTTTCCTAATACTTCAGTACCGTTTATCAGCACTGTTTTCCCCCCATCTAATAACCAAGTATTATAGCCTTACACCTTAAAGCCAGAAAGCAAACACAGTGTTTGTCAATGACACTACATCGGCCAAACCTCCGTGGCTATGCGAAAAGTGAGTGAGCAGTAGCTCTACTTTCTGTGCGGAGTCTGTAGTGTAAAGTTCGTTTTCCAAACAAAATGCCAGGGTTTTTCTAAAAAATGCACAGCATTAAAACAACAAATCAGGAATCAGCAAGTGATACTTTCTCGCACTACAATAAAGTTTTGCAGGAAAGCGAAACCACGAAGTGATCTTCTCGCTCGACTAAAAAGCACTCGAAGAGGAGCCAGAAAAAGATTCATTTTTTTGACACCAAAGCTCTGATCGAAACCCAAAACGTGTGGTGTCTGTCATTGCAGATTTCCTGTAAAACGGGAATATGAATGTATTGCAATAAGGCATTTGTTTTTTAGATGTTTACGCCATGATTTACGAACCAGGCTGGCTAGGTAAAAAAACTTTGAGTGGGGTTACAACAAAGTGTGTTAGAAAAAATGATAGAATACTGTTTGCCATCAATAGCAATTAAAGGTATAAAATGGTATAAAGGGATAAAATGGTATAAAACGGTTAAGTAGCCTTTTGGATATCATTTGCAAAACCTAGAAAGCTGCAATCGTGAAATAGGAAAGAATGTGTGGGACCTAAATTCAGCAGGCATGCTCCAGCTGCAAATGCATGACTGCAGAGGAAAACAATAATAAAGGCGTGGGGAAAAATGTGAAGGTGAGCTTAGTTGAGTTAACACCAAGGTATGTGGTAGACAGAATAGTTACAAAAATAATTAAGAAACAATATCGGAAGCTTAATTTGACTTGGTTTAACTTTATTAGTACTCAGCTGCATGCTCCGCACAAACACCATTTTAGAATGGTACACCGGCATAGACTCGGCGCAGCAGCTTTTAGGGTATAACACACAGTTTACTTAAAACAGAAGGAAATAAGAGAATATTGCATAAGCACTTCATTTATAAGTAAATCAGAAACAGCAGGTGTTTTAGAACGAGGCTCGTAAGCGTTCTGAATGAAAAGGAGGAATGGCGAGTTGATGTTGTTACTAATCACAAATTTCACCACTCATGTTGGATACAAACCCCTTCCATGGAGAGAGTGTGTGTACCCGTGAGATGTTTTAGAGAAGTTTGTAAATGTCCCGTACACGTTTTGCGGCAAACCATGTACGGGTTTGTTTATTTATTGTTTGTTTTTAATGCCTGGCCGCGCCCGGCTCTGTTATCTGTGTCCCATGCGAAGCGCGTGTTCCATTCTTTATTTTGATGCCGCACGGGCTATCTCAGTCAGATAAGCAGACTGTTTCGCCGTAACGTCACTAGTCCAGAATAATCTTCTGTGATCTACAACGTTCTGGGTGTGAATCGACGGTTCCAGAAACACTCGCGCCGAAACTTAAAAGCCTAAGGAGGAGACGCCCGGGCATTCCTTTCGACGACACTCGCCTGCGCAAGTCAATTTGTTGACCGCTGCTTCTTCGCCTCTGTATTCTTTTCAGTTGTTAGGGGAGCACAAGTTCGCTCCAATAAACTTGTTTTCCTTGAAGACAACTGCGTCGTCTTTGGCCACGTGACATCTGGTAGAGGTGCGGGGTAAATGCACTTTACGCCCTCGTCAAGCCGACAAGTCCCACTCGTGCCAGCCGCCGACATAAAGGTCTTCAGCTGGAGTTTGGGCTCCTTCCGGATAAAGTGAAGAAAGAAGACGTCATGACCACCACCATGATCGACGCAAGCACCATGACCAGCATTACCCTCGTTCTTCAACAGCCCTGGGAACTACCATTGTTCCGCGGATTCCCCAGAGAAGACCCTGAGGACTGGTTCGAGAAAGTGGAGCGCGTCCGCATCTTTAACAAGTGCGATGACGAAGAAACTTTCCGCCATGTTTTCTTTTACTTAGAAGAACATGGTTTGAAAACCATGAAAGCTCCCTAACCGAGTGGACTCTCTTTAAGAGCGAGTTCCTCAAAACATTTGCCACCGTGGTGCGGAAAGAACGAGCCGCTCTTCTGTTGGAAACGTGCACGCAACACCCCAACCAACGCGTCGTGATCTTCATTGAGGAGATGAAGCAACTATTTCGCCACGCGGACCCCGAAATGACGGAAAAAAAGAAGCTGCGCTTCTTAATGCGCGATGTGAAGGAGGAACCCCTTACAAATATGAATGTTGCGATCCTATTAAACTTTTATAGAGTTCTTATAGAGTCTAAAGGAACTCATTAGAAACTCATGTCAGACTCATGACCTAACGAGTCATCATTGTAAGATCTCTAAAGAATTTAGAAAAAGACCTTCCTATAAAAACTCACTCTCCCCATCTCTATAAGATCTCTATAGAATTTCAGAAGAGACCACCCCATAAAAACTCACTCTCCTCATCTCTATAAGATCTCTATAGAATTTCAAAAAACACCTCCCTATAAAAACTCGCTCTCCCCATCTCTATAAGATCTCTATAAAATTGCAAAAGGGACCTCCCCATAAAAACTCACTCCCTTCATCTCTATAAGATCTCTATAAATTTCTAAAGAGACCTCCCCATAAAAACTCAATCTACTAGGGCTCGATAAAGATTCTATACACATTTTACTGAACTCGTTCAATAGCAGTTCTATGGAGTCTACTCTATGAAAGCTGTTTTGAATTTTTGTAGGGTCTTCACTATAGCAACTAACTCAATATAAGCTCACTATAAATTCAATTGAAGTTTTAACGTGATAACTCAAGAAAGTTTCTGTTGGCTCACTTTGAAGTTTTTCATCCAAATTTTTTCGATGGAGGCGGCCCACGGAGAAGGAAAATGTCCGTTACATATGCAGGGTAAAGGATGCATATACCGCGATCACCAAATTTGGAATATTAAAAAAAATGATATAATTGGCTTCAATAGTTTGTGGAGGTCACTTTCAGCAATTTTGGCAGCTATATAGAGCGGGACCGGAGATGCATGTCGAAAATCAATTTTAATTGCCCCGCCGCGAGAGCCTGCGGTTTGCCACGGCACTAGCAAAAAAGGCGAAAGATATTAATTCCCTGCTGGTTTTGCACGTACGCGTGATGTCAGATCTGAAATGCACTAAAGTGACTATGCTTGTTGCTTTAACATGATAGGGAAGTGCGCTGTAGTCCCCCGTCACATCAGATCTAGCTACCCCGTTCCGGAATGGGAAGCACTCTCCGGTCTCGTTTCGCCAGGCAGTTTTTGTCACATATATGAAATCGTCAAATCTTGCAAAGTGAGAAAAAATGAACGCTGTATATACAGGCTTTCGAAACCAATTGAAGACAGACATCATGAACAAAAAGTGAACTCTAATGTGTTCCAATTAAAACTTAAATCCGGTAAATAACGCCTAATTACACGAATTTACAAATTATTTTTCGAATTATATTTATATAGATTATATTTAAATTCGAATTATATTTATATAAAAATATCTCGCTGTGGTCTCGAAATCATATTTCGAGACCGCAGCGATGGCTCAGAGGTACAGCACTCGCATCGTATGCGGGAGGTACTGGGTTCAAATCCTGGTACCGCCGGAAACCCACCGGTTTCTTTAATTGGTACAGGCGTCCCTGGTCTAGTGCGGACCCTTCAGAGGGGAATCCACGCCTCGAAAGCTGCCTTTACCCTATCGAGGGGCCCCTGGCCATTGTCCATCTGGCGGGGCCCCCGGCCATCATGCCGCGTTGCGCCATTGCCGGGGGTGAAAGAGTCTGGTGGCATGTCCTGCCACAGGCGGTTGCGAGTTGAGCGTCCACCGTGGCTGTGGAGGGCACCATGTGCATTCGTGTGCCTTGGTGGCGCCGGGCACCTACCGGTAAAATAGGTACAAGCGACTCCCTGGCCTGGTGCTCGGCCCTTGTGTGGGACTACAACGCTTGGGAAGTTCACCCGGCTTGCACGGGAAATCGGCCCTATGGAAAGGGGCGGCTTGAAAAACGCAGGAACTTTTAACCGCAGCGATCGCTCAGAGGTACAGCACTTGCCTCGTATGCGGGAGGTACTGGGTTCGAATCCTGGTACCTCCGGGCACCCACCGGTTTCTTTAATGGGTACAGGAGTCGCTGGTCGAGTGCGTACCCTTGAAAGGGGAATCAACGCCTGGAAATCGCTCCTGTGGAAAGGGGCGGCTGCGAAAACGCAGGAACTTTTTTTTCGAAGTTTTAATAAGTACTCGATACAAAACATACTTGGAAAGGCAATAAAAAGTTTTATGCATATTCATTTTAAACTCTGTAGGGAACTTTAATGGAAACTTTATATATCTAGTCTATCAAGTTTTAATAAGTGCTCGATAGAAAAAAAGTCTATTGAACCTCTTCGTCCAATTTCAATAGGAACGCGGTGGCCAAATAGCTTTTGAAACTCTATAGGCAGAGTCAATAGAAACTTAAAAAGAAGTCAATAAGTTCTTTCGACAAAACTCAATAAACTTTCAAAACCAAGGCGATAAAAAGTTTTGTAAGGGACTATTTGCTGGACTTGTCCGCAACCCGCCCAAAACCATAGCCGAATTCGTGACCGAAGCCAGCACGATTGAGAAGGCTCTCGAAATGCGTGCTAAGCAGTGTGACGGCAACTTTGTTGGCGCGGCCAATGCGAACTACGTCGACAGCATGCCGATTCCGGCAGACAGCCTACGTGAGACTATCCGCGAAATAGTGAGGCAGGAGCTGCAGAAGCTTCTCCCCACGCCGGTGCAGCCGCAAGTCGCTTCCCTTAACGATGTGATAGGGAAGAAGTGCAGCAAGCGCAGGGAGCCTCAACGACGTCAGAAGCACCCCGCGAGCCGCAAGCCATGTCCTACGCAGCTGCTGTTCGCCGGCATCGCCCACCTGTGCCCTACCGTCACGAAACTCCGTACCGTCGCCCCCTGTCGCCGGCCCCACCACCTGCGGTGCAACCTCCCGCCAGTGAAATGTACGGAGAGGCGTCGCATATTTTTGTTGACGGCTCGGTCGCGGCGTCTTCATCGGCAGCGGCAGTGGTTACGCCTGGGAAGGACCTGACCCAACGTTTCAAGATTGCTTACAGGACGTCGTCTACCGCAGCAGAACTGGTCGGTTTACGCGAAGCACTCCGCAACATTCCTTGTGAAAGGCCACAGCAGTGGATTATCTTTTGTGACTGCAAACCAGCGCTGCTGGTACAAGGTACCCATTGAAGCGAGGCGCGTACGATCAGCTGACCACTGATGTCGCTATACTGTTTAAATAGTTGAATGAAAAGGGCCACACGGTGGTGTTTCAGTGGATACCAAGCCACTGTGGCATCGTTGGAAATGAGTTGGCGGATGCAGAAGCACAGCAGGCACAACACAATGGAACCCTCCTGTCTGTACCGATCACAAAGCAGGATGCTAACGCGATACTGTACGGAGCACGTAAAAAAGCTGCAGCCTTGCATTCGTCGGACCCGCAGAATCGACATGAACGCCTGCGCAAGCTCGATCCAGAGCGCAAGTTCTGGGTGAGTCATGCTATTCGTCTTCGCCGAAGTCAAGAGACATTGCTACGCAGGCTGCGTCTTGGAGTAGCATTGAATCGGAAGTACCTTCACACAATTGTACGAGAAGACAGCCCAGACTGCCTCCTGTGCGGTTGTCCTGAGATTGTCGAACGTTTGCTTAGCACTTGTCCACAGTACTCTAGTGAGCGAATGAACCTTGAGACAGCTTTACTACGCTTGGACACTCACCCTCTGTCCGAACATAAGATTTTGGGCACGTGGGCTGACAACAGGAAGCAAAGCCTAGCCGTTAAAGCCCTGCTTACATTTCTTGGTGACTCCTCTTTAGATTCGCGCCTCTAGGTTGCGGCAAAATTAAACAGAATGCGAAATAATGTATGAGCAGTTTCTTTTTTTTCATGAATGATAGTCATGTGCTGAAAAGTGAACTGTAGTCATCTGATTCAGCGCCCCGTGGTACGTGAGACGTTTATTAGTTTTACTGCTTGTACTTAGTTTATTTGTCGCTTTCATTGTCATTTCCCATACCTTCCAAATTCATTCCTTTCTCTTTCTGTCCCCAGTACCCTTTTCCCAGAAGGAAGTAGCAGGCCCAAGATACATTTCTCAGGCCGACCTCTTCTCCTTTTCAATAAACATTTACTCTCTCTCTCCCCCTCCCCAAAGAAGACCGAAGTGTGGCGAACGCCCGAAAATCGTCCGCTGTGCTACCACTGCGGAGAGGCCGACCACATCTACCGCCGCTGCCCCTACAAGAGGCTCGGTTTGCGAGGCTTCTCCGTCGACGCACCACGTCCCAGACCCGGCCAGCGCGCTACTGAGATCGAAGACTACCTGTCCAACACCAACCGAGGACCAGCCCGATTCAACCGTTCACCGTCGCCCTACCCGTACCAGTCGCCAAACCGCCGCAGCACTGCTGACTTCTCACGTGGAAGGTCCCCCAGCCCACGCGGGGGAAAATAAAAGCAGCAACTTCTAGAGGTAAAGTTGCAGGACCGCGGAAAAATGAAAACCCTCCAACGACGCAGCGACTCGCTGAAGACCACGATTCACGACATGCCCTCAGCCCGACGACCAGATCTAACCCTGATGTGGCTTCCGAACACGACGACAGCAAAACGGCGCGACGCATACCCGACATGACCGAACCTGCAGCTGAGAATACGACGAAGACGACGACGCATAGTATCCGACCGTCAACACGTACAAGCAGAGATACGACGCCATGACGCACCCGGAACTCGAGGAAGGCAGCGTCCGACGTTCAGCCGTCCATCGACGGCTTTGATGTAGCCGCTCTCATAGACACGGGAGCCGATTACTCAGTAATGAGCGGGCCATTTCCGTCTAAGCTGAAAAACGTTATGACCAGATGGGACGGTCCGCACATACGCACAGCAGGAGGCCACCTCGTGACACCAAGTGGAACGTGCACATCGCGCGTCACCATAGACGGCACAACGTACCCTGCGGCGTTCGTAGTTCTGCCTAACTGCCCCCGCGAAGTAATTTTTCGATTGGACTTTTTGATGGACAATGGTGCAATAATCGATCTGAAGACCAAGTCAATTACTTTTCCCCCCCATCACTCTATGACGCCGGAACCGAACCCCGAACACCCTGCTGCTGTAAGGATTGCCGATTTATCATGTCACCCTGCCACCCCGCGCAAGCTTGATGATCGCAGTCTACTCTGAAGATGCTGCTCCTGACGTCGACGCTATCGTAAACAGTGATCAAAGGTTGCTTCTCGACCGTGGTGTCTCTGTCGCAAGAGGCATTGCGCGCTTCACGGAACATCAATCCCACGTTTTGATTACTCATTTCACCGAGGATTACCAGCTTTTAAACAAGGGCGCGGCAAATGCATTCCTCGAAGAAACGCAAGAAGCAAGTGACGTGATCGCGGTCGCCGACTTTGAACGCGCACCCGTAGAAACCTTCAAGCTTCCGCAGCCCTTCGACGTGAATCCGGCGCTACCGCAAGAACAACGGAACAAATTATTGGCTTTGCTGCGTCGCTATAGCGAATGTTTTTCGTCGAGCGCAAAGCTACGTCAGACACCTCTAGCGAAGCACCGGATAATAACCGAAGATGGAGCCCGACCTACCCGGCAGTCACCGCACCGCGTCTCTTCACACGAGCGGGAAGGCATCCGGACTCAAGTCGACGACATGCTCAGCGACGACATTATACAGCCATCGAAAAGCCCCTGGGCTGCGCCGGTCGTACTCGTAAAGAAATAAGACGGCACATTAGGTTTCTGCATTGACTACCGACGACTAAACAAAATCACCAAAAAGGACGTGTATCGCCTGTCACGAATCGACGACTCTCTTGACCACCTCTGCCATGCCAAGTACTTCTCATCGATGGATTTGAAGACCGGCTACTGTCAAATTGAAGTGGACGAGAGAGACCGAGAGAAGACCGAATTTATAACCCCGGACGGCCTATACGAGTTTAAGGTGATGCCTTTGGGCTGTGCACAGCACCAGCGACGTTTCAAAGAGTCATGGACACTGTGCTAGCTGGCCTTAAGTGACACACCTGCCTCGTATACCTCGACGACGTTGTGGTATTCGGCCGGAGTTTTGACGAACACCTTGCAAGGTTGGAGTCTGTACTCGAGGCCATTCGTACGTCGGGGTTAACGCTGAAGCCTGAAAAGTGCCGCGTCGCATACGAGGAACTCGAGTTCTTGGGCCACGTCGTCAACGCCGCTGGAGTCCTACCTGACCCGGCAAAACCTTCAGCCATTGCGAACTTCCCAAGGCCGAAAGACAAGAAGGGCGTGCGAAGATTTCTCGGGTTGTGCGCATACTACCTGCGCTTCGTCGCAAACTTCGCACGCATTGCAGAGTCACTCACGCGCTTGACGAAAGATAGCACCCCTTTCAGCTGGGAAAACGACAAAGGAAAAAATTACGCCCATCTTCCCGCGAGGGAACCCTGGTGTGATGCGACGCATCGGGGGGTTCAATTGGTGTTTCGGTTAGGTTGATTCTTTAAATCGCGTGAAACGTGTTGTGAACGCGTATGATGCATTTCCATCACATGCGGGTGTTCCTATACGTGGGACGATGGGCGTAATTGTTGTGTCACACCACTCACTGAAGGGACCGTCGCTTCCATCACGCCTTCATCGGAAGAATCAAGTCAAGCACGAAGTAGTCAAGCAAGGTCACGTCAAGTGTAAGAGCGAGCGCTTGACTGAACCGCCGCAGCGCGATACCCGCTTTATATTCACAGCGCTTGAAGGAGAGGAGACAATGGAGGAGAGTCGCGCATGCGCGCACTTGCGCGCGCCGGAGCAGTTGTTAATGCAGCGTTACGCAGCGAAGCGCGCCCAAACAAGCGCTCCAGCTGCGGTATGCTAATGAGCCGGAGTGAGGGTGTTGCACACAACTGTTGGAGAGAAGAACAGAGGAGGGATGCGGACGGACGCCGCGACGACGACGCAGGAGGGACAAGCCCGAGAGCAAGAGTTGCGTCGCATCTAAAAGCATTCTGCAAGCTGCAAAAACGCCTGCAAAGCGCGCCCGTGTTCGCTCACTTCGACGAAAACGCCTAAACGGAAATGCACACGGACGCCAGTGATATAGGCTTGGGTGCCGTCCTTGTCCAAAAGCAAAGCGGTTGCGAAAAGGTAATCGCCTATGCCAGCCGTGGTCTGTCGAAGGAGGAGAAAAAGTACTCTGCCTCTGAGAAAGAGTGTCTGGCTATTACATGGGCGATTACAAAATTTCGCCCATATGTGTATGGAAGACCATTCAAGGTTGTGACAGACCACCACTGCACTGTGTTGACTCGTCAATTTGAAGGACCCCTCTGGCCGTATTGGGCGGTGGAGCTTGCGCATGCAGGAGTTCGACGTTACAGTCGTCTATAAATTCGGCAGGAAACATTCCGACGCTGACTGAATGTCCCGCGCCCCCGTCGACCACCACCACAAGACTCAGACGAAGACAGCGCGTTCTTCGGAATCGTGACGGAGAGCGACCTAGCCGCCCAGCAGCGTGGCGACCCCGACTTACGCGTCATAATCGACTACCTCAAAGGATGCAACGTTCCCGTTCCTACAACCTTCAAACGCAGCTTACCAGCCTTCAGCCTGAGAAACTCCGTCCTCGTGAAGAAGAATTTCAGCCCCGGAACAAGAGCGAATTACCTTCTTGTCATCCCCGCGGACCTTCGTGACGAAATTTTGGAAGCGTGCCAGGACGACCCGTCTTCCGGACATCTCGGCACAGCTCGCACTATTAATAATAATAATAATAATACTGTTTTATTGTGTAGGTACAAATACACCAAAATATCCAGCTCGCATAAGCCCACAGGCTTGTGTGCGTAGTTGGGCAGCCTCATTACTGGACACAGGCGAAACAGATGCCCTAGCAGCGTTAAAGACAAAGAAAGAAAACCGAATTCAAGCAAACAGGCAAGCAACGAATTCTACATTGAAAATATCAATGTTCGGAATTACAAGGCTAACAGAAGCAGGGTCAATTGGAACTTCTCAACAAATAGCATCAGACACACACTAGAAAATAATAAAAATAAATCTGATCACAGAACAGCGAGAATTTCCTGGCAAATACAAATCGTAATAAAATTGACATAATGCACGACTCTTCATTGCTAGTAGTAAAATGACCATCAAGTGAGGCATCAATGTCACAGGTGAAGCACATATTCAACATAATTCAAATGGCATAAAGCGATGTACAGAGAATGGCGCATAATTTCTTATTCTACATTTTTCCCCATGACCGAATAAATTCTTAACCCTTTTTGTAGGACGTGATTGAGGGATTGAGCGGAAGCTTATTAAAATAAATTGGGACATAAAAATTTCTTGCCTTTTTGCCGTAATTTGTGTACTACCTCGGCACAATAAATTTTTTTATGGAACGGAGAGGCCGCGGTTTTTTGTTGATAGGTTGAATTCAGAGGAAAGTAAGTAGTCCGGAGAATGTCAAAAAGGAACTGCTTTTGCACTGGTAGCATATCTACCAAGTCCATGCTAACCGAGGGGTCTGCGCTATGAAAATGAGTGCCACAAATTATACTCTAGGCAATCCTTTTTAATATGCTATTTAAGACGTTAAGTTTGTAAGGCGAAGGGAGACCGTAAATTGTAAGCCCATACCTTAAAATTGATTCCCCGAGGCTCTGAAAGACCATTTTTTTCACTCGGAAGTCACAGACAGATCTCAAGTTGTACATATAAGCACACACAAGTCTTGAACGTTTAGCTACGTGCTCTATGTGTACGCTCCAGGATAAAGGTTCGTCTAAATGCATCCCTAGGTATTTAACATTGCTCTGTAGCTTAACAGGTGAACAGGAACCGTTGTTGCAAGTATTGCAATGTAAATAAAGGGGCTGGGTGGAAGTTATACTTTTGTAAGGGCTGTGGAAACATAATAAAGTTGTTTTTTCTTTATTTATAAAAATGCGATTTTGACCTAACCAATTCTACAGATAAATAGCAGCTTGATTATAGGTTGCACAAGGGAGAGCTAGGGCAGTGTCATCCGTGTATAAGTAAATCTGGGAACGGAGAGGCAGATTAGCTAGATCATTTATGTAGATATAAAATAAAAGTGGTCGCAAGACAGAACGTTGGGGTACTCCCGAGTTAGTATATAACACTTCGCTTAAAGAATGCTCAACCCGTACGCACTGTGCCCGACTAGTAAAATAATTCTGGAAACATAATTCATACGGACCCCTAAAACCAAATCTATAAAGTTTATATAGTAACGCTTGATGATCAATTGTATCAAAAGGCTTTTGTAAATCGATGAAGAGGGTAAGTACTATATTGTTTTGGTCAATATGTTTACAAATCAAATCATTAAAATTTTCGAGCAAACTGCTAGTACTTAGACCACTGCGGAAACCGAACTGGGCTCTGTTTAACAAGTCATATTTTTCACAAAAGGAGGTCATACTTTTATGAATGATTTTTTCTATAATGCAAGCTATAAACGAAAGAATTGCGATTGGCCTATGTTTATTGTAATCTTTTTTAGACTTCTGTTTGTGGAGTGGTCTCACAATGCTAATCTTCATGTGGTTATGAATTAGGCCAGTCTGGAGCGTTTATTTATGATGTGGAGCAGGGCTACTTTTAGTTTATTGAAGTTATGTAAAAGGTCTCTCGTCCTAACGCCATCATAACCAGCCGATTTGGTTATCGAAATCGTCCTCATTATTTGCAATAACTCCTCCCCTGTGACTGTCGGCATACAAGCAGAGTGATCGTTATACGTGTAACACTGGAGTATAGGTGGTTTACATTGGTTGTGTAAGTTTGAGATTGAGTTTATAAAATGCTCATTAGACCCGTTCGCCGTTACCGTCGGAGACACATTTGGGAATGCCATTTTCAGGATTTTGTCGACGCTCGATTTGACAGGTCTGCCTGTAACTACATTAACAAGGTTCCATGTTTTCCGTACGTTACGGTGACACGATGCAAATTGTTTTACGTTGTAGCGATTCTTAGCTAACCTTATTTTTGCTGTTATTTTATTTAGCAGTTGCCTAAACTCCTCTTTCAACAGGATGTCACTCGGATTATCCCGATATTTCTTAAAAAGCTTAGTTTTTACGTAACAAAGCTCCATAATTTCATTGTCAATCCATGGACTATTAATATTTCTACGTTTAATAATTACTTTCTTTTTTGACTTGCTGTATATATCCTTAAACTTCTGTACAACTAGTTGGTACGTTTTTAGATGGTCAACATGAATTAAAGAATCCCACTGAAAACTCTGTATTTGCTTATCTATTGCATGGTTATTAAGGAGTAGTCTTGCCTCGTGTGTACCTTCATCTAAAGACTGACTTTCTTTGGAAACTAAGAAACCGACAAAATAGTGATCAGCAACTTTTTCCTTTATGACAGAGGATAAGACTCACGTTTAAATATTCTTGAGCTGATATGGTCTATACAGGATTGGGTTAATTTATTTTCAAGTATTTCTTCCCGTGTGTAATCAAGAATATGGTTTTCAAGACCGAAGGTGTCTGTGCTCATGGTCGTTTTATGTCAGCTTGTTTAACCCAGCTTCATTGTCAATCTTAATTTGATTTATGATGTGGAGCAGGACTACTTTTAGTTTATTGAAGTTATGTAAAAGGTCTCTCATCCTAACGCGCCAGCATTGGAGGGACAAGGCTAGGCTTGGCCTTAATCCTGTGAACCGCTTCAATTTGTTCACTGGTGGGAACGGGAAGACTGAGTTTTTGGGCCATAGATGCAACTACCTGCATCAGATTCTCGTTTTCTCTAGCAGGAACTCCATGAATTTCAATGTCATTTTTTTCTGGAGTATTGTTCTAAATTTTTGACTTCTAGTTCAAGCTGAGAAATTCGAGCATCCTTGGTCAGAAGCTGCACCTCCAGATCAGACACTTTCTTTTCCAGTTTCTTTAGCTGTTGTCCTTGTGTTTCCAAGGATTTCAGGATAACATCATGTTTGGCAGAAAGCGCATCAAGGGAGGTTTCCACACCCTGAATTGTATTAGTCTGAAGCTCTATTTTCTGGTTCGTCTCGTCCTGCAAAGCCCGCTGCGAATCCTGCTTTTTTTCTAGCAAGTCAAGCCGGCGAATGGCGTCGTTCAGTTTCCTCAGCACGTTATCAAGCGATAGCTCGACCGTTCAAGCCTGTAAACCTTCAGCCTTATCTGCTGCTTGCGCCGGTGTTAGCCTCGCCTGACCGGCAGTGCAGGTTGCGCAAGACAACGAATCTCGTTCTACAGGCGACATGGTTTTTTAACTGTTTTTAAGTGCGAATGCACTTCTTACGCTACCCTGAGTCACGCTTCTGCCGCCGTCCGTCTTCAGCCGCAGGTGTTATCGCGCGCGCGCCTCCTCGCCCTTAGCAACGGCGCGGAGCGGAGGGGAGAGCGTGCGTAGCAACGGCGCCATGACGTAGTACGCCACGTGACGTCGCGCGCTCTCGCCTCCTCTCCCCTTCCGCTCGCCGTGACGTCACGCGCTCTCGCCTCCTCTCCCCTTCGCTCGCCTGCCGTTTGCGCGCTCTCGCCTCCGTCTCCCCTTCGCTCGCCTGCCGTTTGCGCGTTCTCGCCTCCGTCTCCCCCTTCGCTCGCCTGCCGTTGAGCGTTCTCGCCTCCTCTCGCCTTTCACTCGCCTGCCATTGCGCGCTCTCGCCTTCTCTCCCGCTTCGTTCGCCTGCCGTGGCGCTGCGCGAGGGTTTAAAGGCGAGGCTGTCGCGGCCCGAACGTGACCACGCGGGGGTGTTAATGTAACTAACGGGCAAATGCCACCAAATTTCAACAAACTCCCCCTCATAGCATCACCCGTGCATTCGCACTTCCTCATGCTCCCCTTCGGGGAAATGTGGGGGAATTTTTTTGTTACCCCGGAACACCTTCCTGTATGGTAACAATTGCCACAGTCGGAACTGGTCGGAACAATCTAAGCGCTGGCTATCAGACGCGATCTCTCGCATGCACTGAAGGCAATAAACAGCTTTCGTCATTTTTCAATGCGTCAAAAAGTGCCGCCAACTTGTGCAGTCCGACAAGGCAGCGTGAAGCAAAAAAGAATTTATTACGAAATTGGTCTTACCTAGACCAGCGACGAAAGCAAGTTAGCTTGGGCCGCGTGCCCCGCCGGACTGCACCGGTCGACAGGAATCGCAGGCTTTCATACACAGGGAATCTCGGGGGCTGCTTCCAATTGGCTTGGTCCCAGGTGACGCAGAGGCATGGTTATCTTGCTCGTGCCCGTGCCTTTTCCGGTATCCCGTCGATGCACTCCGGTAGAAGATACGGTAACCGAAGGACTGAAGACAGCGTCGGCCACTGCCAGGTCGGTGACGGGAGCAAAACCTAGACCAGCGACAAAAGGAAGTTAGCTTCGGCCGCGTGCCCCGCCGGACTGCCTAAAATCAAGGCGAGGTACTACTGGCCCGTCCTTACCTCTGACGTCACCCACTACGTCCGGAGCTGCCGTGACTGCCAGTGAAGAAAACCGCAACCGATGAGACCCCCGGACTTTTACAACCAATCGCCGTCCCATTGAGGCCCTTCCAACAGAATGGAATGGACCTTCTGGGCCCGTTCTCTAGGTCACGATCCGAGAAGATGTGGATTGTCGTACCGACAGACTACATGACGCGCTACGCAGAGGCGGCCGCTCTTCAGAGGGGGACTGCAGAAGAAGTCGCGAAGGTCTTTATTAACCAAGTTGTGCTGCGACATGGAGCCCCTGAAGTCCTAATCACGGACCGCGGAACGGCCTTCACTGCGGAGCTGATGCAAGGAATCTTACGCTACAGCAACACGGATCACCGAAGAATGACGGCGTACCACCCCCAAACGAACAGACTTACGAAACGTCTGAACAAGACGATCGCGGACATGCTGTCTATGTACGTCGACGTTGAACATAAGACTTGGGACGAAGTCCTCCCGTATGTCACGTTTGCGTACAACACAGCGACCCAGGAGACTACGGAGATGACACCGTTCGAGCTTGTCTATGGAAGACGGCCGACGGCCGCGCCCGGCTTTGTTATCTGTGTCCCATGCGAAGCGGGTGTTCCATTCTTTATTTTTATGCACACGGGCTATCTCATTCAGATAAGCAGACTGTTTCGCCCTAACGTCGCTAGCCCAGAATAATCTTCTGTGATCTACAATGTTCTGGATGTGAATCGACGGTTCCGGAAACACTCGCGCCGAAAGATAAAAGCCTGCGGAGGAGACGCCGCGGCATTCCTTGCGACGACGCTCGCCTGCGCAAGTCAATTTGTTGACCGCTGCTTCGTCGCCTCTGTGTTCTTTTGAATTGTTAGGGGCGCACAGGTTCGCTCCAATAAACTTGTTTTCCTTGAAGACAACTGCGTCGTCTTTGGCCAGGTGACAGTATGTCAAAAGGTATTTTGACACCCCAGCCGTGGACTGTGAGTCGTCAGCGCCCTTTCCTGCTGTTTTGATGATCAAGAGCTGTTGTATGAATTCGTCTTCTGTTCTCACTTTGGTCACCATCTTTCTTAGTCACTGCATTCATGTGCTTGCTGAGGGAGCAAGCAAGCATGAGGGCGACAGTCGGCACCAACTATCAGCCGAGTTACCTCAAGCTCGTACAATTGCTGGAGAGGCTAAACAAGGTTTTTGAGATCCCTGACTGTGACCTTTAACTTCTTTTGCGAAAGAACATCTAGGTAAACCTTTGAAAACTCCCCGACATCACCAAAAAGACTATATGAACCATAATAAGTTGATCCACGCACATCGAATGCGTCGAATAAAATTCTATCAGTGCAAACCTACCCTTTGAACCTGCTTAATACTTAGAAGAGACTCACTGCATTGGCTGTTTTTTTGCAGTGTGTTTGTGGGCAACTGGTTTTCATATATGTGGCCGGTGCGTTTCCAGTCCTGATGTTAATTTGTTTTGGAGACTAGCACTACCCCGCAGTGTACCGTCATGTATTCCTTGGGTTGGCCATGAGAAATTCTAGTGAATCGTTACAAGCCATTAAAGCTGGCTGGCAAGTGAGCATCTGTTTATTGACAAATGTTTTTGTGGCCATGAAGAAAAAGATACAAGTTTCGTTCATTAAAAAGATTGTAACAAATGACATCAGTTTTATTACAAACTTCAAACAAATAACTGATATTACAGAAAATGTGTGGGAGCACCACAGTAACTTTCCAGCTATTTCTCTCTGACATCACAGAATCTTCTTTCTGCGACTAACAGCCACCAACCTAATCCATCTCAAAGAAACATAACTAGGTGATTGCTGAAGGGTCTCTACTTCCGTTTGATCGTATCACTTGAGTTTTCACGTGCAGTTAATAGACTGATAATTGCGTTTATAGTGCATGTCCATATGACGTCACACCTGCCCATATTACATAAATGTAATTTGAAATTAGTATGTTTTTCACCATTTGTTTTCGTTAAACTCGCCCACGCCCATGCAAGCTTTGACGTTTACCTATCAATTCCATTTGCAGCGTGCTTTCTGTTATACCCATGGACACAAACAATTTGTAGATGATTTCAAGTTATAGGCACACCTTATGATTCTCTTTGACGTTGATTATTGAGCCTGCGCAGAACCCATGGGTTTTCATATGCTGGATTGCATGTATGTGTATTAGACACGATGGTCGGCCAAGTGTGTGTACCCCTCCTGTGACTGTCTGTACAGCCTCTTCTTTGACCCTACCGTCTGGGTGTCCTGAATTAAGCTCCTTTGCATGAAGGGACTAGGTAAACTCTGTATATACCGCAGTATATACACCGAGACGTGAAAGTTATGCCAGTGCAGTAGCTATGAGATGAGGCTGTGATGGCACATACCCGCGAAGGGGAATGACGCCACATTGTACGCGAAAAAGCCGAACCTCAAGGCCAAGCGCCTGCTGATGAGTTGGAAGAAGAAGAGGTGAACGAGGCATCATTTGGGGCTTCAGATACTGGATATGGCCGCCGGGATGTTTGCTCTGCTCTTCTGCGCTTCATAGAAAATTCCAAAAGATTCACAACCTAATTCGTATCTTATTCTGGAACCTCACCAGAGCCCTCCAAACGTTTCCATTGCTGTTTTTTTTAATAATTATTATTCTTCGCCTCCGCCTCCTCCTCCTCCTCCTCCTCCTCCTCCTCCTCCTTCTTCTTCTTCTTCTTCTTCGTCTTCTTCTTCGTCTTTCTTTCTTTCTTTCTCTATTTATTTTGTTTCAATTTTGACTAATTTCCAATCTCGATTCCTCAAAAACAAGAAGAAAAAAGCTTCCAAAATTTTCTAACTTTCCTTGCATCATCCACCTAGGCAGCAATCTCATTCGAATTAGCAACTGATGTTTGGCCGATCCCCTGATTGGGTATGCGCCATTTTGCGAAGGAACAACAACAACAACAACAACAACAACGGGCGCAGGGAGCTAGACCCCAGCCAGGAAACAAGGCGGACTGAACGGGGCACGGCTCTGTGCGACCTCACGACAAGGCGTCTGGTCTACGTGCCACAGTGAGACAAGGCCGTCGCCAGTCTCCGCTACGGTTCCGGGCGTCGCGGCCGGCCCGGGACATCGTCGCCAGCACGGGCCAGCGTCGACCGGGCTCCGGCGTTCCGAACGGCGCGTGACCGGGCGCGAGGCGGAGCAAGGCCGTCAGCGGACGCGGCTGAAAGTCTGCTGGCTTCGGAACCTGGGGTGCCAACCTCAACGACGCGAACACCGCTACGAGGGCGACGTCGGAACCCGCGTCTCATACAACCGACTGTGAGCGTTTCCTGCCCTCGGGACGTTTACGCGGGGACGGTCGCGGACTTCGTAGTTGCGGGCGCTGAAGCGGGCCGCGTGGGCTGTTTTTATTATCTGATTTTCTCCATAACGCTTCGTGAATTCTTTTTTGTCATTGCTTAAACCCTCTGTGCTGTCCAGTCTGTAAATATAATGTCGTTTCCTCATCCGCACCAAGAGCGTTCCCTCCGTTTCGTGTGATCCGGCCCCTTTCATTACAGAGGCGTCTAGCTTACTCCATTTCTAAGGACCCACGTCCTAATTATTAATAGAATCATTTATGTGCCAATGTGAGGAGCTAAATGCATGGCGGAAACTACACAGCCACGTACCAGGACATCGCACATAGGAATCTGACTCTTCGTGCATATCTTTTGTGTCGCAGATGTATTTTAGCCACATTTTATTGTAGCGATATGGCTCGCCACAACAGCTGCAATGGTTTCTTCTAGGAAATATTTTCAAGCGCTGAATATTACGCATTGATTATTCTTGTGGCGCATGCTCATAAAGCTTTTCTCCAAGTTGTCCTGGGTGTAAAGGAAATTTTAAGATGCAATTTCGTCCACTCGAAAATAGGAACTGCCCGATTTTTATAGTTTTCCTTGCAAATATTCCTGAAGGGGAGATCTGCTGTTGTGCAACATACGCGGGACATGTGTGGGGACACCAAAGATTACCTTTGCTATTCTTGGCGCAATTGTTTGTAATTGTAATGCGCAGATCTGCCAAGTAAAAAAAAGTTGCCGCGTCTAGCCTTCGTCCTGAGCACTGTACAGTCCGTCTAACATTTGGCGCTGCTAAGATGACGAAAACACACACTGCGATTTCAGGTCACCCATTCAAGCATATTCTAAACTTGCCATGGTGCAAACTGTTGATAACAGATGCCGCCGCGCCGACATGATTCGGAAGGTTCACAGAATTACTCTCGGACGGTGTCTTTTCTTGCGTGGAACGTAGTTTGTTCGAACGGTGCCAGTCGGCTGTGCGATGTCGTCCCGCGTACTGCGCTTAAATTGTGCGCAGGTACAATCGGCGTACTTTAAGAGGTCACAGGTCAAAATTACTCGAGAGCGGCTATTTTGCTACCGTATGGAAAGGCTGGCTTGGTCCCTATGCAATACTTAATCACAAGCAACGTTCTCACGCTTTCAGATAGTGCTTCTAACATTATGAACGCCGGTTTATCAACGTTGTCGGACCGAGAAAATCGGAGCGTCGTCCCTCTTTCGGATACGCGGTACGGCTGCAGCAGCAGCGCCGGCTGCTCCCGCAAGAACAAAAATGCTTTGTTTAGGAAACCTTTGGCAGTTATATACCGCGTTAATTTATACTACAAATACAAAACTGTGTACTTCGTACTGCACTACGCAAAATAATGGCAATTATTATTGTTATGACGTCATTCTGACGTCATGCGAGGCAGGAGCCACCGCGAGGGGGGGCTTGTCTACGAGATGCCGCCTAAAAATTATTCGTGTTGCGTAACCGCAACAGAAGAGGGCCGTACAAGCCTCTCCATAACAGAGAGATCCCAATGCATGATATTTGTCCACGCTCCTCCGAGTGAGCTGCTGGGTCACATGATCAAACTCAAGAGAAAAATAAGAAAGAAAAGTGACTCTTTTGTTCATTACAGTGTTGTTTTAGTTGAGCTTGGCCAATGAATGAATCGGCGACACCGGTACGCTCCGCGGTTATCAGGCGCTTCGCTGCTCTTTTGTGTCATACAAGCGATGGTCGCGGCCATCTTTTTCTGTGATCACGCCATAAACTTGGGGCCCTATTCTCGACTGCACAAATTCCCGGGAAATTCGCCATGGTTTTTGCGTAAGCACAACGTAAGCAATCAGTGACGTGATGCAGGTATAGCTCTGACAACATGCAGTGTAATTTTACGCTTCAATCATAAAGATGACACCTAAGGTATCAAATATTGTGCATAAAAGATATAAAAACACTTGCTATGTGCTCTAAAAATTAAGACAGTAGCTGAGGCTGGCAAGAGAAACACATTTCTGCGGGTCAAAATTGGCGTCAAAACCACAAGGCGATCGAGTAACATTGTTCGAAAAGCGAGCGAAAGGCGGTTGTCGAGCTAAAGAACACCACACAATTTTTTACCGTATCTATTTATTTCAATCGCTTTTAGTAACCTAGTTGGAATCTCTGCTTCAATGCAAGCTTTGTTGCGTGATCACCTTTCCGGCCGCCACCGGCGCCCCGCCATCGTTGATTGATTGATTGTAGGGTTTAACGCACCGACGCAACTCAGGCGATGAGGCGCGCCGTAGTGGAGGGCTCCGGATTAATTTTGACCACCTGGGGATATTTAACGTGCGCCGAAATCTCGTACACACGGGCGTTTTTGCTTTTCATCTCCATCAGAAAAGCGGCCGCCGCGGCCGGGAATCGAACCCGCGACCTCGTGCGCCACGCCATCGTCTGCTGCTATGTTACACGTTTACGGCATGATCAGAGAAAACGGCCGCGACATCACTTGTAGGACACATAAGAGCAGCCAAGCGCTACGCCTGATAACCGCGGAGCGTACCGATGTCGCCCCTTCACTCATTTGTCAAGCTCGACTTCGATCAGCGCTGTAATGAACAAAAGAGTCACTTTTCTTTGTTATTTATCTCTTGAGTTCCATCATGTGACCCAGAAGCTTACTAGGACGAGTATGGACAAATGGCATGCATTGGGCTCTCTTTGTCATGGAGAGGCTTGTACTGCCCTCTTAAGCTGCGGTTACGCCAAACAAACATTTTTTATTTTATTGCCAAACATAAAAGCAAAATACTGCACGTTGTTTGTATGCTCCATGATCGCTGACTTGAAAGCAGTTGAAACTATAATTTGTTTATGTAGAAAAGATGCTTTAAACCGGGTGCATGCGAAACTGCGCCTGCTGCGAATTCGCGGACATTTCGCGGCGCCGCAGAAAGGGAAAATTTTTTGCCCTATTTCGCGGCAATCGCAGCCGTCATTTTCAAGCTGTTACGTAACATTACGTCACTTTTACGCAGGCTGAAGTTGCCAATGCGTGACGTGATCATTCCCGCCGACTGTTTAAATTACGTCACGCCTTCTCACACAATCATAGAGAGGGCGTGTATTACAAGCAGTATTGTTGTTGAATAGCAAAGACAGGCTTACGTTGTCATGTCCGGTGCATTTAGTCTGGTTTTTCATTGGCGGTCAAGAATTGTGCAGTTCATGTAGAAATAAATACGGCAAACTTTAGAACTGTTGACAGTACACCTCATTAAACGTCGAAACTACGAAAACACACACAACCGCTTTGTCAACCGGAAGCGCGTGACCAAAATTGAAAGCCAATCGGAAAAGACTTCCAGCAGATTCCCCAGTTCCATGGTAATTTGTGCAGTCGAGAATAGGGCCCCAGTCCAGTCACTGCTCCTTGCGCATGCGCAGCACGGCTCAGCAGGAGCAACGCGAAACGGCTATCAAGCGGCTCCGGCGCACCGTCAGACTTGGCTACTGCGCAACGGAGCCGCACAGCTGGACACGCGCCGGCGCCAGTGCGTCTACCGTAGCTATGATGTCACTCCTCTGGAATGCGCTGACCGGCGTATTTGCAGACCCAATTTTCTACACACCCGCCCTCAAATTGGATTAAATTTCCATTCCCATCCAATCCAATACCATTTAATCCTATCCAATTCAATCCAAATCCAATCCCATCCAATGCCTATCGCACTTGCGCAGCACGGCCCTTCCAGGTCCACGCAAAACTGCTCAACCTCGGCCACTGTAGCTTACGCTACAAAACCTCAGGTCGCCGAAGTTAACCGCGTTCGTATCAGGCGGGCATGACGTGCTCACGGGCATGGCCTAGGCACAGCGTCGAGACACCAACCAAGCCGTAACGCTCAACCAATATGATGGAATAATTTCTATTTCTCTCTCTCTCTCTCTCTCTCTCTCTCTCTCTCTCTCTCTCTCTCTGTGTGTGTGTATCCCATGATAAATTCAAATTACTTTTGCAGAATTCAATGTTTCCACAGGCACCCTGCTGCGTTCCACTTGTACGAACCTTCTTTTGCTGTTGCCCTTGGAGTTCGAGCCACAAGTTCCAAGATAGAGCGTGAGCCCTTTTTGCATTTTGTAGTCAAAATGTTGTTTTGAACGTAGAAAGTACTCCCCTGTCTATTTCAGTTAAAGACCTGTGCTATCATCATTTACGCATTGATGCATTACTTCAAATATGCCCGTGCTTTTGCTTTGCTGAACAACGTTGACGAGTATGAAGTAAGCGACCATATCTAGTAGTTTGGAAATGTCCCTTGTTCGCAAAGGGCCCTTTCAAGAATTCGCTTATCGTTTGGCCGGGCAGCCGCGTCGAGGTACAGTAAGCGAGGCAGACAGACCAAAACATTAGAGTTTAAGAATCCCAAGAATGACCATCGTCTTTTAAAACTGAAATTAACACACTTCAACAACGAGCTCGAGAGTATTTTTGCGAAAGGTTCTCGCTGCCGCTCCCCCCATTCATGCAGTTCCACAAAGTAAAACCCTCATAGACAGTAAAATCATTCGGCACCGAAAGCTGTTTCAACCCTCATGTACGTTGCTGCACTAAATAAAGTACAAGTACACATGACGGTACCAAACCAACCCGCACCATCCGCGTTACGGCCACCAGCACTTGGCAGCTGGACAGGCCCCGTGGTACGGCGCCATCTGTCCGCGCTCGACAGAAGCACAGCGTTGCGGCGAACAAGATCTGGTCGCGCCGCCCAGTGCAGTGTCAGCACCTAAATATTCTTACACCGGGATAACCACCTATGGCGGGATCCGCAATTGCGATAAATTTATTAACTACTCTTAAACAAAGTAACTAGGCTTGAGTTGTGGTGTAAACCTGCTTTGCTTTTAAAGTTCTCATGACAACGTGCGGGCAAAGCAACGTTACCACCACGGGTGCGCAGCTAGCCGCCGGTCTGCCGGGAATGACTTCTTGTTGATCAGGGCCAGTTTGTTGTGTGTAATCTTCTGCAACGTTCCTCTGCTGGGATTTATGCTGAGGGTTCCGGGCACCCGGATTATTCCCACAAAAACCAGAAAACATGCGCACGTGATTTTTCGGAAGTCTGGGATTTATCCGATAAGCACCAATTTTAGAGCACACGCCGGTCTAAAAATTACATTCGAAGATTGGCACCACTGGCGTTCGCCCTTTTTGATGATAACTACGAATGGCCACCTGCACCGGAACGAAGCTCATTTGTCCTCATTCAAGACGACAGCACTTGTCGAATCAAGGTTCATCTGCCCTGATACCCTCATTTGGTTGAACACAAAACGTTTCTCAGACACGATGTGCCGTGGCACTCTTCATTTTTCACTATTTTTGCATTCCTCAGGTGGAATTCGCAGTTGCAATGATTTATATGCACGAAATTGTAACGATTTCCGGCTCTTTATCTGGACGCCATGTCCTTCAGAGCGGTCATAAATATATTGGTTTGTTGGGCAGATATGACCTTTACCAAAGGGCAGCAGTATCTGGTACACCACACCGGTCGCACATTTATGGAAGGGCTTGGCATAAGTTTGGTAACGTGTTTTTGCAGATGATGATGTCACGGAAAGAAGAAGACGACGACAGCTGTTGGCCCAACTTCCGGAGAGCATGGAGAGAATAAGTCATATAGCCTACATTCGTGTACATAGTGTAAATGCATCGCTCGCATCTTCCGAGCTTCATTTCTTGTGTTCTGCCGTAACGTCACAATATTTGGGCACTATTCGCGAGAAAAGCTTGGCAAGTTTTAAAGCGCACTGTCTAGTTTTTCCAACGCTTTACGGTAGACCTTTGTAAAACATCTTTGCTAATTGTAGCGAAAGCTTTCTTAGTAAGACCGACGTCGTTCTCTCAAAAAACGAATGTGTTTCCTCATTTACCAGGTGGCCGACCGAAAAGAGAACTCTGGGCAAGCAGCGCCTGAGTGAAATCCGACTTCCATTGGATAAAATCGTTACTTGAAAATTTCTTATAAAGAACGCGTCTAGATTAGAGAATACAAGAAGCTGTCATCAAGGAGTAAATGGCAAACCTCTATCTCAAAAACCAAGGAACTGGATACATTTAGATCATTTGTAGAGGCATTTATTTAGTGCGCATAAAATTGTCGCATGGGTTCGGTCTTCGTTTGCGATTTGGGTCTTAAAAAATTTGATGATATATTGTACCCACTTTCAGCGAAAGTAGGATGAACTTGTAGATTTGGGGCTTCTTCCAACTTTGTTTGCAAGGAATCGCCAATTTTTGTTTTACCCAGTTGCACTACGGTAGTGAACATCGTGCTGTTTCAGCCTGGGCATCGGACGCATCTTTGCCACGAAACTTGTTCAGAGTGTTTTCAGGTGTTCGTGTTCGCTCGACAGAAAGCCGGACAGATGCACCACCTTGTTCGCCGCATCGCTCAGAAGCCCTGCGGGGCCTGATGGACGATTGCCTGTCTCCTATTGCGCGCCGTACTACACCCACGGCTTGTGTATCAGGCCCAGTCCCAGCACATGACGCAAGCGGACTGGGCTCGGCTTGAGGCAATCAACAGGGCCGCCATGCGCACCATTACTGGCCTCCCTCGCATACCACAAATCCCACCACTACTAGCCGAAGCCCAGCTAAACACGCTAGATGAGATCATCCAGCAACATCGTTCCGCTCGTCTGCTAAAGCGTGGATATGTACCTGAGGCAACGGCTCTCGCTGAATATATGGGCCACGTTCCTGATACGATGCCAGCCTTTTGTGCGGCTAGACCGCCCTGGCACTACCATCAGGTGACGGACAACAAGCCTCTGGCAAGGCTACATGTCCGAACCTCTGGCCTTCATCAACCTCCGGATGCAGCCCTCCTTCATGTCCGTCACTGGGCGCCTGCGAGACGGACACGAGTCATGCAGGCTTTCGTGGACGCCGGGGCACATGACTGCCTCGTAACCACAGCCTTGGCTTGTCCCTCTCACCCAACCTTAAACCAGTGCTGCGCCTACGAGACCCTCCGACCTCTACCAAGTCTGTTGGCAGAACTTACTGCAATTTGGGATGGTCTCCAAGAGCTTGCACCGACAGTAACTACCGGCGTGAAACTGGAAATTTACACGGACTCAACGACAGCGATAAGTGATCTACGTCGCGTTGCGCGTAGCACCAGCATGTCGGCACGTATTCATGTGATCCTGGACACATACCTATGCTCTGTGCGTGTTTTTTGTGTTCGCCAGGACATCCTTCCTGCCCACATAGCGGCCGATCGCGCCTGTTGCCGTATAGACCTTCCACGGCCACTACCACTTCTTTCAGTGTCCACCCTAGAAGAACTGCTGGTGGAGAAGGAGAGCCTCCGCCACGCCACGCGTGCTTTACTTCCACCGCGTGGAACTGACCTCCCCAGTGGGCTCGCTCGCTGGGAGGAGGTGCTGCTGTGGAGGAGGCTTCGAGTTGGGGTGGCCTTATCCCCAGCAGTGACCCACGCTTGGCCTGCCCGCTATCATTCACCGTTTGCGGATACCTGTCCCTTTTCTACAGTCCCTGCGTCCGAGGCGGACGCGAGCCACCTTCTGTGGACCTGCCCTGCCCTGCAAACCTCTCGCCTGCAACACCTCCGAGGCACAGGACTCCATCCTGGGAGACCCCCTGATATACACCGGCCCTCAGTACCGGTCTCTGCTGACGTTTCTGCGTGAAACCAATGCGATGTTGTATATACAGGGTGTCCCAGCTATCATGCACCAAGATTTAAAAAAAGAGTAAAGGCGTAACTGGAAGAAAACCTAGTGCATAATGTTCGCAGTACTGTGAAGAAGCGGAGAGTAATTTTTTCGTTAACGAGACTTAATTAACTAATTGTAATTAATTATCTAACTCGAGAAATACTGTCCTAATCACTAAAGTGTCAATGAGGCACTTGTAGGTAACCACGAGGGGCATCTAACTGCGGTATTTTCAGCGATGAACTAATTGCGTACATATTTATTCTGACTGATAAAGAAAACCCGCGAAATATGAAAAATACCACGTGACGGCGCCTCCGCCCGCACCGTAAAGCAACGCCCTCAAACAGGCTGCCTCTGAGTTAGCCAGAATGAAATAGACAAAAGAAAGAAAGAAGAAATCGCGACCGAGTTTGTTCTTTATCTGCACACGCGTCCCGCGAATCTTGCTGCTGCTGCTCCTTCCATGCATGCTATTATCAAGGTGATGCGCTGTCTCTTCGGGCGGGTAACACGCAAAGCAGTTGCTTTCAATCAGCTTTGCTTGGGGACGCTGCTTCACAATGCGCGCGTAAGCGTCGTCACGTGGTATTTTTCATATTTCGCGGGTTTCCTTTATCAGTCAGAATAAATGAGTACGCAATTAGTTCGTCGCTGAAAATAGCGCAGTTAGATGCCCCTCATGGTTACCTAGAAGTGCCTCATTGACACTTTAGTGATTAGGACAGTATTTTTCGAGTTAGATATTTAATTACAATTTAAATCTTGGTGCATGATAGCTGGGACACCCTGTATAACTGCTGTGCCGTGAGGCAAATGCTCGCAAAAAAATGATATCAGTAAATGTATAGTTTGGAGTATTTAAAAGACCGGAATACAATCCGCTTTTCGGAGAATTGGATATTTACAAAAGACAAACTCCGCAAAACACCATCCAAATTTTACAAAAAATATACTCCGAAAACACGGAGCCCTAGTTATGCTACACGGCCCGGTTGTCTGCTGGATTTCCCTAGATTAACATTTAAAATGAACAGCTTAGCTTTCCTCCCTCGAGGGAGAGAATGTGTTCTGAATAGTGCTGCCTAATGACGAATCAGAGTACTGGACGGTACTCGCATCCTCCATTATTCTTCATGGCAGATGTGCTTCTGGATATGTCTTAAGAATTGCTTCATTTGACAATATTTTCACAGGCCAGAAGTAACAGCAGTGACCAAAGAGCCATATATAGAGGCTTGTGATATTTTATTTATTCATTTATTCATTTATTTATTTATTTATTTATTTATTTATTTATTTATTTATTTATTTATTTATTTATTTATTTATTAATAATACCCTCCGGGACCATGGCAATATAGTGGTTACATTCATAAGTATAACGAAAAGAAAAGAAGCATCGAACGAAATACGCATCAAACATGCATAGTTATACAAAATTAAGCAAAACAGGAATAAAAGAAATTTCTCACCTTTATTTTTTTATTTCTAAAAGATCCTTCGATGCGAGTGTTCATGCGCCTGTACGTCTCCGCCGTTATTCCGGTTTAAATTTAGCCTATGTCCGCTCTTTCGTTTTGTTATTCGAAGCTTCTATGCATATTTTGTTTGCAAAAGAAAGGTTAAATTAGAGCTAGGTTTGGGACCTCGACAAGAAACTACAGGCTGATGCGACAGCTGCTGTAAGCTTTGACCTTGATGACGTAGCCTTGCACTCGTGCCGCGGCGTCTCCTTTCGTGATCGGCTCTGCTGCGCTTAGAATAAAGGAGACATTAGTCTTTCTTAATTACCCCATCTCACTCTTCCTTATTGCCCTTAACACCCTGCTCCTCACACTAAGGAAAATTAATGGCGGTCCCTTTGAAGAAATAAGGTCAGTGGGGTTCGCTTGATTTATGCTGATGCTCAGTGGCTGGTAATTACCCACCCCCTGATGGCCGGGCTATCCGCCTGGACGACTGAGCTCCTTCAGCAAGGGCGAGAAACTAGCGGTGTCCATCTATACGCCGAATGCCTTAAAATTATGCGGTAGCCTTAGGAGAGGCTTCATTGCGTACTTAACCAGCACCCCGGATGTGCTATGAATAATTTCATTAGAACTGTCCTTCTAGTATTCGCGGGATTAACTGAGCGCAACAAAAGTATATATCAATGCTTAAAAACGCTGTGTTACACCACAGCCCTAGCTTCAATTCCGACGTTGCACCTAAAAATGACGGCAGGAACATTTCTCTGTGTGTGCAGATAACACAAGGCCGCTGCAACGTCTTTGCATGGGTGATACTGCTACCGCACAGCTAAGTAATAGGAGAAATATTTCGAGTAAACGTTGGCCAATTGGCGCAAAAATATTACCAGAAATTGAAATAAATCCCCGATGGCAGCACAATCACAAAACCTGAACAGATAAACCTGCAAGCCAATTCTGATTAAGAAAAATAAAAAAAGCAGGTTGAAAAACAAACAAGGTAATAATTGAAAATAGATATGGCTACAGTCAGCGGGATTGAGTTTGGGGAGATGAAAAAAAATTTAGATGATCAGCTCATCTTTGTGCGAATAAGTTAAGTCAGTGAACGCAGAAGCTTGGCGCAGTGTGGTATAAAGCACCGGCACACATTCACAAGGCCCAGGAATTCAAGCGGCTGGCGCAGGGTAGTGGGTACTCTGGAGTACTTCACAGCGTGGAACTGGGAGGCTAAAGGGCGCATTCTGCGAAGAGATATCATGGGCCAGCACTGGGTCAACTACAAGAAATAGTGCACCTACTCTGCATCCCAGCACAGTGTTTCATACGCTGTATCGCTCTCACAGTAGCAGAGACTAGCAGGGGTGCATTGGATGACGCTCTATAAAACGGGTAATCATCTTAATAAATCAAACAATCAGTCAATCAGTTGGTAAAAAGATCATTCACTCAATCAATCGTAATCAGTGAATATATCAGTTGATAAACAAATTTAATAAACAATCAATCAATAACGCGATTAATCAGTTAAGGCGCAAGCGCTAAAAGAAATCGCTTGCGCACTAATCTCTGAAGAGAACTGTGCGTGATCACAAGAACTCGGTGCCCGCACTTCGAATCCCAGCGCAGTGTTACACACGGAGTAGCGCACGCCCACATATATGAATTGGAGAGCGCTTAATAAGAAGGAATCTACGCTCGACATTAATACACCGACGTTGAATACGACAAGCAGGATCTATTGGTCCCGCTTGACGGCAAAAATGAGCGAAATGAGGTTTGCTTGATCACCTAGAACGCGACTGCAATATATCGTCCCAAAATTGTTTACTCTTCTTATTTCCTCCAAGGTGACAATGTGCGCGTCAATTCTTGCACTTTGATAAACTGATCTGGTAGTTCGCACCCATAACATCAAGACGTATTGTTGCGACTGGTTCTACCTTCCACTACGATATCATATTCGGTCCGGCGATGAAGTACTAAATTGCTCTATAGGTCCTGGGGTTAACTCTGTTTAACCTACTATAGTTAAAATTTGGTAACAATTTAAGACATACCACTGTTTAACCTACTATAGTTAACATTTGGTAACAATTTAAGACATATCAATTGTAGAAAAAGAGGATGAAGTGGCAGCAGAGAAAGAAGTGGATTGCTTGTAACGGTGGCCTCCGGTATTTATGTCGTCTTCGCCCGTCCATTTATTTACACCAATTAAATAATATGCACAATTTATATAAAAACGGAGAAATACTTAAATATATTTAGATAAAGAGAATTAACTCATGAGGATCTCCCCGCATCTGCCACTAAGAAAGAACACCTTGCTAAGGACAGAAGATGTTTTAGGTGCACGTCTACGGGTCATCAAGCGAGCTACTGCAAGGCCAGATTGAATTGTGCGTCGTGACGCGGGAGGAATGCAACTATCATGTGCGACCCTTCATTTCAGAAGAATAGTGCGACCGAAAATTTTCCGGCTGCTATAGTTGGCGTCTCCACCACAGCTCAAACCGCTGGAGGGCACGAACATCATAGCGTTTGTGCTAAAGACAACGGAGTGTACCTCCAGACGTTCCGAGCATCGCTGAGGCACGACGGGGGGAGCAGACCGGTTCGAGGTATCCTCGACGGCGGCAGCCGGCGATCCTTTAGTACCGAAGATCTCGCTACCAAGCTGCGTTTGAAGGTCGTGACGGAGACGATCGCCTTCAGCACGTTCGGGAGTACCTCTACGGCGTGCGTAAAGAATCGAAAAGTCATGCAAATCTCGCTTCGCGGCAAGCACACTAGAGATATGTCTACACCATCGAAGCGATAGCGGTGCCCGTCATCTGCCAAGATGTATCGGCCCCATCAGCTGACATCTCCTTCGTGCGTGAACTGCAGAGGCAGGGCAAGGTCTTCGCTGATGAACAGAGGCTCATAGGTGTAGATTCAGAGCCCGGCCTAGGTACCTTCATCGGATCGGACTACATCTGGCGCTTACGTACAGGAGGAGTTATCTGGAGCAGTGAAGTTGAATGACTTGCAGGTGTAAACAGTGTCTTCAGGTGTGCCCTTCAAGGACCCACTCGACAGAAATCATATCTCGAGAGTGCGACTGGTATGATGGTTTGACTTTTGTGAGCAAACAGGGCCCTAGTAGTTGAATCAAAGTTCGGGGAAGACTCGCCCAGTCAGAAAAACAGTGCAAGCATTGGCTCAACGGCACTGGGATCGCGCCACGGGTAGAAAAAAAAGCAAAGTGCCTCAAATGATACCATCAATTCTGCAAAATGGTGGGCTACGCAACTAGGCACGCTATCATCAAACAGTAGTGAAGAATTGCCACCTGTTCGTGTGCCCTCGCAGGCACAGCCAGCAAACTCTAGCAAACGACATAACCAAAAACTGTGTCAGAGGTCCGCTGTTGGGCCTGAGACCTCGGTAAGCACCAGAACGAGATGGTGCAAACGCATACTTCTTCAAAAAAGCAGTGTAAGTGAAAGCTAAAGAACAAGCTAGACACTATGAAGGAGACACGGTACCAGAACTAAGTGAAACCTCGCATGTCCTATTAACAGACGCTGTTGAGCCGCGGGGAAGACACACAACGCTTGAAAACTTACAGCACAGTTCGTCCGAAGATCGCAGACTAATCATTTCCACCTACGTTTCTGCGAAGTGCCCGAACAGCATCGCGAAGCTCATACCCAAACGTCGGAAACTGCGGTAAAGGACTGGTCAAGGAGTGCCTGTCACACGGAAAGCATCAGCCGGAGCACGTCTGCAAACATTGCGGCTGAAGGAAGGGACTTTGTGACGGAAAAGGGGGGACGCTGTGAAATCGTGAATCGGTGCCCATATGGAGAGTGAGTGGTCTGGACATTACAAGTTCTGCTTATAGGGTCTGAGTCATCCCAGGGGGGGAAGATGTTGCCTGTAACTACCTGGGGAGGGGCAGAGGAGTATGTAGAAAAAGATGAAGTAGTAGAAAAGAAAGAAGAAGCAGCTTGCTTGGAATGGTGGCCTCCGGTCTCTATCTTGTCTTCACCCGTCCATTTCTTTACACAAATAAAGAATATGTACAATTTATATAAAAACGGCGAAATACTTAAATACAACTAGAGAAATACAATTAACTCCTGAGGATCTCCCCGCATCTGCGTTTGTTCCCTAAGATTTGGTTGACTGACCCTCGTTCCAACGTCTCATTTTTCGCTTCCCACCTCTTCGTCTCAAACTTCATCGGTGAACCGCAAAAACACCAAACACTTCAGTCCACAAACACGCCGCCAAGGGTGTGTTACAACACAAGTGACAAGGAAATACTTAGCCGGTGTCTGTTCTCCTCAATAAAACCCTGTTGTTGGTACAAAAGTAATCACGTTATTCATACTCGCACTGACACACTGAAACTCAAAAGGATTTATCAAAGCATAAGTTCAACACAGGCAATGACCAACCACCAAAAAGCAACTCTGAGCCCTCGGCCGCGCCCTCTAAAGTATGCCAATATAAGACGCACACAGACATTATTCCCGGCGCCGAAGAAATTCCTTTCTTTGCCAACACTCCGCGCGCATTGCAAAAGGAGCTGCCACTCCCTCGTCACATATCTCCGTCGTCCTGGTGACGCTCTAGACGCACAACGAATTTGAAGTTCAGTGCGTACCGTGGGGTG
Organism: Haemaphysalis longicornis; assembly: GCF_048455015.1. Lineage (NCBI taxonomy): Eukaryota > Metazoa > Arthropoda > Arachnida > Ixodida > Ixodidae > Haemaphysalis > Haemaphysalis longicornis. The sequence goes on along the minus strand of NW_027526295.1, from coordinate 54,905,106 downwards.
TACTTCTCCAGACGCCGCGGGGCGCTTAGCTCTATCCATAACTCTTGCCTGTAAACTCGTCTCGAAGCTGGGATCTCCTCGACGGTGGCGTAAAAAAAAAACAGAACGCACCCACCACCCCTTTGTTGCTCTAACGCGGTAATTACCATACCTATACACCCACACAAATTATTGGTCTCTTCTCTCTGCAGCACAACAAGGGCGAGGTACCAGCTCCGAAAAAGGACAACATGAGCCCCGTTTACATTGACCCGACGAGGGCGAGTTGGGCCGAAACAAACAGCTTCTTTGCACTGAGGTGGCAGACCAATGCGGACCTGTTCACATCGGATCCGTCAAAGACCGCCGCAAAGACCCTCCAACGACCTCCACGGCGACGAAACTATCATAGGTCGACAGAGCCTCGTCAGCGCGTCCCCCGGATACCAAGCATACGCCAGGCAAGCCACTATTTTTCATCTGACAAGGTCAAGAAATTTCAAAGCGGCGACCGCCGCGCTAACCCTAAATGAAAAGTTAGCTGCGCTGACGTGGTGGCTCCCTCGGCCAGCTCGCCACCTCGCTCGAGCTTGCCCGCACTAAAGCCGCCGCTGCTACCGGCACAACGAACAAGTAGCTGCGGTCGCCTCCCTACCCTTCTTCACGTGCTGTTCTTTCACCGCTCGCTCCGATGACGACCACTCATCGACGCATGCTGACAAGCCTTCGTCACTCCTCGAGACTGCTGCCTCCAATTCACCTCCATGGCTACAAGACTTGTGCCTGAGGAAGATGGCTGGATGAAAGTCCTTCGAAAAGGGCAGGTGCCGGCCAATCAAACCACCTTGATCCTACGACCCCTAGAAGACTTCACTTTAGCCGATTTTCGGCCAGCCGTACTTATGATCGCCATTCGCAATGCGGCGAACCTACTCCCATCAGAGGCAAATGCTACGTACATCACCATACACCAGCACCAGAACATCGCTGCTATCAAGACCCTGCAAAAACCTGCCGCGGCGAAGATCACTCGCACCAACAGCATCTACATTGCAAACCAAGCCAGGAAAGTATGCGTCTACGAGATGCCCCCGGAGGACTCTTGCAAAGGCGTTATTCACGGGATCGATGCAGGCACCCGACCAGCGAGCTGATGGCCAACCTTTGTGCTCCGGGGACCGACATCATCAACGCCCGGATGATGGGAAGATAGGAAACAGCCATCATAACATTCCGAGGAACATACATCCCACCCTACGTCCTGTTCTACATGGCCAAGTACAGATGCAAGCCCCATAAACCAAAAGCGCAATTCTGTAACACGTGGTACTGCATCGGCCACCGTGCGGACGTGTTCCCACAGGCTGGCTCCCACAAATGCAAGAAATGCGGCAAGCTCCTCGATGAAGCCGACCAGCGGCATGAGTGCCACATGAACTGTGTCAACTGTCACGGTGAGCATCCAGCCGATTACGAAGATTGCCCCGCCAGGAGAGAAGCAGATGCTGAAACAACAAAGGTTGCTTACCTCAAGAGAATCAAGCTTAGGAAGAACCAGCAAGAACAAGTAACACAAAAGGGAGTTCAAGTACAGGACCCCAAGACCCACGAGCAGCAACCAAAAAGCCAGCCGCTGCAAAGGAACCAAGCGAGCCGAGTCAGTCGGCCGAACCAACGAGACGCGAGGCAAGCAAGGAGCAACAGCTGCAACTCAACTCCAGGAACCTGACGGGCTCGGAGCCTCAGCGCAGGACGTCGAAACACAGAGGTGAGTCGGCCAGCCTTCCTCCCCTTCACCCCCACTCGTCACACAGACAAGCAGACACACCGAAACGAACACAAGCCGATATGGCAGTCCCAGTCCTACAAGCAGGCACTTGTGCGGACAAAAACGATTCCGTCAATAGCAGAGTCGTTGGCAATAAAAGAACAAGCGCTCACGCCAATGGAGACCACTGAAATGCCGGCAGCCACAAATTCGGCTGCATTTCCTACCCTAGAAGAGACCGCAGAGGCCTTAGCAAATAGTGCACAGGCGCCTATGCAGATCGCAGAGACGTCGACGCCACCTATCGCAAGTGCCGCGCCTCAGCCTCAACAAGCGGCGGAACCCCACGCAAAACGATCCCGTAGTGAGGTCTGCACAATAGAAGACCGTCTCGCGCAGCTAACCAAGCAACTGCTGGAATTTCAACCATCCCTCGCAACCCAAGAGCAAGCCACAAATGTCCGCCTAAGCAAGCTAGAGCAACTCACCATCACGATGGGAGAAACTTTGGGCAAATTGCAACAAACGCTCGAAGCCATGCAGGTTCGCATAGCCAGACTCGAGAATAACTCCACGTTCGAAAGCTCAACGATAAGCCGCTTCACATCAAAACAACGCCTACACCCTTACAGTCCCAACGCAAAAAACGCCAGCAGCAACGGGGACAACAACTAACCATAGTATGCGCACGCCAACCAACCCAACAAACCAGGAAGTACTAATTTGGTAATGGAACTGCAGGAGTTTCAGGAGCAAGAGCGGCCTCCTTACAAAATACATAGAAGCAATGCAATGAAAACCAGACATAATATTATTACAGGAGACAATGGGTTCACCAAAGATAGCAGGGTATAATACATAGGAGCCGCAAACAACCCAAGGGAAGGTAGCGAGCGTTGCAACCCTGGTCAGCAAAGCCCTAACTGCACAGGAAATTACCGAATACGATGAACAGCACTTCAGTGCCATTACAATCAAAGTACTTCCGCAGCCAATGCGCACGTGCAAAAAGGGGTCTGAACTGTACGTAGCGAATGTGTACAGCCCACCGAGAGCGTACAACGCGGACTTCAAACAACTTTTTGTGGACACTACGCATAAGGGTGCCGTCAGCATTATAGCTGGAGATTTTAATGCGCCACACCCCGCATGGGGGTACAAGAAAACTACCGCCAAGGGAAGGAAACTGGAAACGCTGATCTGCAACTCCGGGTATACGATCCTTAGCAATGCCAACGAATTCACCAGGGAAGGCAACTCAGTCGAACGAGATACGAACCCAGACTTGACGCTGTACAAGGGAGCCTACAAGTGTAGCTGGACGAACACACGGGAAACACTAACGAGTTATCACTTCATTATAGGGACCCACATAAGTATTCGAGGACTCAAGAAAGAGAGAAAGTTCATCCGTCTCACAAATTGGCACAAATTTTGGCACCGCGAGGATCAAGAAACACCGGTTGAGGATATCGATCAGTGGGTAGGGCAACTGCAAGTGCGAATGGACAAAACTTCCACAGAAGCCAACGAACAGTACCCCGATGTAGACGCCCATCTTCTACATATATGGGAAGCACGGCATGCACTTGTTAAGAGGTGGAAAAAACAAAAACACAATAAAAGACTCAAGCTCAGGATTGCCCGTATCTCCAAAGAAGCGCAGGATTATGCAGAGGCGCTTAAACGTACCAACTGGCATAACCTGTGCGAGAAGTTCAACGGCAACCTCAGCGCCAAACGTACGTGGTCACTTTTACGCAGCCTCATACAGCCAAACCAGTCCACGACAGACAAAGCTAAGGACATAACTCGCCTGCTACACAGACAAAACAAAGATCCGGGGCAGACACTGGAGGAACTAGCCAGCATATGCCTACCTCCCAAAGATGACCCGGAATATCGAGACGATGCAGGAGACGCAAACGATCTTCAATACTTGAATGGTCCTATTATCATAGAGGAAACACAGGGTGCCCTGGAGTTCACGAAACGCAACACGACACCGGGACCGGACGGAATACAGTACAAGCTCATCAAAAATATCTCGGATGAGGACTATGCCCGCCTTGCAGCCTTCATGAATCAAGCCTGGCAACAAGGCGAGATCCCGATAGCATGGAAGACAGCTCGGGTCATACTAATACCTAAACCAGGAAAAAAATTCGATCTCCACAATTTAAGGCCCATATCATTAACGTCCTGTTTGGGCAAGCTCATGGAAAAGGTAATATTAATCAGGCTCACCAAGTACCTCGAGGACACGAACTCGCTTCCACACACGGTCATTGGCTACAGAGAGAGGATCTCGGCACAGGACTGCCTTCTTCAACTCAAGGAAGATATATTAGACGACCCCAGCACTGCTGAAATCCGAGCGGTCCTCGCCTTAGACCTCTCGAAGGCATCTGATAATGTCTCGCATGACCTAATACTGGCCAACTTGCAAGAAACAAACTGCGGCTCAAAAATTTACAACTATGTGCGGTGCTTTCGGCGTGACCGGATGACAACACTCACGTTGGGACCAATCGAATCCCGTGCAAAGGAAGCCTCCAATCGTGGCACACCTCAGGGTTCCATACTATCACCCCCCCCTTTTTAATATCGCGATGAAGAACCAAGCGGCGCAACTTAACCGCACCGGTGATATCAAGCATGCAATATATGCCGATGATATCACCATATGGACAACAAAAGGCTCTCCAGCACAAGTTGAAGAAGCACTTCAACAATAGGCCGAAGAGGTCGAGCGCTACGCCTGTAGCGGTGGCCTCGCCTGTTCTGCTGAAAAATCAGAGCTTCTCGTAGTAACTAAGCACAATAGCAAGCAACAACAAGTCCAACTGAAGGTGATACTCCAAGGCAGAGCCATACCCCAGCGTTCGCACATCAAAGTACTCGGATTGACACTACAAAGCAACAGAAAAGCCAACCGTACAGTCCGGAAACTCTTAGATCAGGGAAATCAGGTGATACACATGCTCCGAAGAATTACGAGCAGGCACCGGTGTCTTCGAAAAGCTGATGTCCTTCGCCTTAACGCAGCTCTCATCACTTCCAGGATACTTTATCATTTGCAATACCAAAATCTCAACAAATCTGAACACAAAAGCATAGAGGTGCTTTTAAGAAAGGCCCATAAGATCGCACTCGGGGTGCCCACGTATACCTCAACAAAGGCACTGGAAGACACCGGCACAACAAATTATTTGGAGGAACTGCTTAAGGCGCACAAAATCAATCAGCTACAACGACTGCGAAGCACGGCACAGGGCATAAGCATCCTTCACAACCTAGGGTACGACACCAGCCAATACGAAGGAAGCACGTACGGACAACTGGAGCCTTACATACGGGGGAAAATCTGCACTGCTCCTCTACTCCGCAATATGTATCCGGAGAGGAACAGCGAAAGACGAACCCTTCGTGTTAAGGTCATCCTGAAGCAGATCAACAAGACTGAGCCACAACCCAAACTCTACTACACTGACGCCAGCCTCCTAGATGGGCAGGGTGTCACCGTTTTCGCAGAAGGAAGTCATACCCTCATCACAGCAGCCACAGAACTTGACCTCAATGCAACCGTCGATGTGGAGACTAGGGCAATCGCGCTTCTATAGAGCACTCTTGCCGTTCTGTGCCAGACACCGGTACAGTGTACATCTACACCGACTCTCAATCTGCATGCCGGCAACTTCTCTGCAACCGAATGCACAGAAATACAGCTCACATACTGAACAAGGTACTCGCTTCAAGTCAAAAGTGCTACAAGAAAATCTGGATACCTGGGCACGAAGGCATGCCAGGAAATGAGAGCGCACACGCACTTGCCCGAGCGTTAAACCACCGGGCGCCTGAGCATGCACTTCCACATTCAAGTGAACGTAGGGCGCAACCAGGACCTCAAGAACCAGTTGATACAAGGGATCTGCTAAGGACAGCCCGTCAAAACAGAGAAAAGTACCCAACACCACACAAAACACTCACTCGTCGGGAATCCGCTGTACTAAGGCAAATTCAGACAAACACGCTACCTACTGTACACCTAACACACGGATTACAACGATTACCGGGTACCCCCAAGTGTCCTAACTGCGGGGACTACCCTAGCATCTATCACACTCTCTGGACATGCACACAGAACCCTAACCTTTCGCCCCATACCCAATCCTACCCCCACTTCATGGGCTGGCCGTCTCTAGCGCGGAAGTGCAAAGAACACTCATTGAATGCGCAGAGAAGGCCATGTCGGCTATCCCGGGAGCTCCGGACTAGGGGATCCTTGAAAAACTAATGTTTTCTTCTTCTTCTCCTTCTTTGCACTCAACACCAACCCCCTTTACCCGTGTATAAGAGGTTGGGTTGGGACGGAAAGCCATCGGGGCGGGTTTGGTCGACCGGCAGAAAGGAGGTAGGTTCACTTGTTCGTCGGGCTGAGTTGGCGGGCCACGAAGAGCAGAATAAAGTATCTACACGATTCTACCGCGCCCCGAATTGTAACGCGCGGGTAAGTTCGCGCTGGAAAATTCGAAAAAAATACTTTGACACTGAATGTACTACACTGACACTACACAAATGAAAAAGACACGACGCCACGTATCTGGAAGGACGAGATTAGATTCGGCGTATGCAACTGTGGAAGCCAGATATTAATAGTGCTTCATAAGACTGCTCATCCAGCTACTAGTGGAAATCAATATTTTTAGCGGGGAACATTGAAGCTGTTAGTCATTTCAAGGGCCTTGATATCCTTAATTCCAGGCGTGACGGGCTAATTGCAGAAGCGGAAAAATGTGTAACAGCTGACCAAGGTATTCGGCATCCCATTAAGGAATTATTGCGCGGGAATTCACTCACGCGCTGTTGACGGATCGTTTTAATTGGATTGAGTTGGATTTCTGGGGGGACTTCGTGTCCGTTACGTGTAGCAATGCTTCTAGCCGCTTTAAAACGTATTTCGGTGTTGACCTTGATTGTAAGACGCTCACAAATATTACGGCCACCTTTTAGCAAAAAAATAGTGCGCGTTAAAATCGTGAAAATACGATACCTCGTCTTCTGGCAACTCGTCCACTTCCCCCACCTCGATTATTTGGCCGGGGTTCAGAGAAACGTGGGAGGGGTCGAGGTTGGTGAACCCGCCGTTTGACTAGACCCTTTATCCTAAGTTCATGTATTCAGGGCTATGCACAACGTTTACCTGGCTGGAAATACCTCTATCGGCTACACACGTCCGGACCGTAGCCCGCACAATAAAAAACATCGTGGTCTTCCCAGAAAAACGAAGACAGTCTAAAAGCATTTCTTAGGCTGCGCTATGCACCCCTTGAACGCCGCGTAAGCCTAACTGACATGAAAGAAAGCACAAAGAAGCTAACACGACGTGTGAGCTGCCGACAGTCTTCATAATTCACGTGCTTGAACTTAACAGCTTGTATTCTGTCCAGACACCTTTCAAACACACCTACATGCCTTTCTCGCAAAGTGCGAAAAGATCAAACATATCGCAGTCTTCGTGACAGTATCCTGCTTAGTGCTCCTTCTTTCAGTTCTTCCGTTGCAACACTTGGCGGAAACCCGACACAAAATACCGACTAACGCAAAGACCGTTACCACTTGCCTTGTAAATTGGCTAGCAGGATGCTATCTGATTGCAGGTACACTTATTTGCTCACGGGCTATCGCCCTTGCCTTCGCTAGAGGCGCCTTCTTTCGCGACGGGTTGGCCAAAGGAAGAGCTCAAGAAGAACCGCCTGTGCATTAAAGGCACTGAACGACAAAAGCGAGACCCGACAAACTATGGAGATAAGCAGAAGAGACAAAGAAAAATGCTTGTTTATTCACCAATGAAGAAGAAGCGTGCGCAAAAGGAATAATATACTTGACATTGTAACTCGTCTCCGCTATGTGATATCGCCATATTTTAAACGTGGCAGTTCTTTGAACCGGACAGAGGGTCTAGGGCTGAGCGTTCGGTAGAGCCTCCGCTCTCAAAGCTGGCGATTGAAGCCGGATATCGTGTTGTTGCCGGTTTGGTTCCAAGCTGGCTCAACAGGGGACGATGCGTTCGCCTGCCCTTCGTCTACTGGGTAGAACAGTTGAGATGACGGCGTCGGCCTGAGGCGGTACGCGGCCACCAAGAGCAGGATGATAACGGCCAACGCCGCCACTGAGGGAACGACCAGGTCTCGCCACTCCCACGTCGACCGTGGCGCATCCCTCTTGGGCGAACCCGCGACGTCGGGGCCCGAAGAGCTGGCCTCTGATTGAGGGTTCCGTTGGAACACCTGTAGCGGGTTTTGTTTCACGTTAGCCATAGGAAATTATTATTCAGTAGAATAGATGCCAGTTCCTCGATTAAAACTCGACGAGCGAGTTTGAGCACCAGTGTAACAGAAGCCATAAACCAAAAGCATGGGCATGTGCAAGGAACTGTCACGTTTCTGAATGCAGGTAGTGTCCCTATAGCCCTGCCTGCACTTCGTTACCCACTTACGACCTATCGAAGGCGCGTTAAATAACTGGGTCTCCTGAATTACTGGTGAATACCTGTTGTGCAAACGAACCGCACGAACGCCACAACCAGCTGCCATCTAACATTATTTTGTATGTGGAACAAACAGCACTATGGATGCCTGAAGGATCTTAACGTACGCGAACACATGCATTGATAGCTCTTACACATGCTCTTACACATTGATAACTCGAACACATGCATTGATAGCTCTAAAAGTCTTACCGCGACTTCCCACGCTGGATCCATGGCGGGCGCTTTCCTCTTCTTCTTCCTCACCTAAAACGACCAGTGGCTACTCACGAACTGAAATTGCCCAATTTAAAAGTTAAAGCTGCTGGAAACGACTGAGTTAGGTGCCGTTGCCTCGGTGGTTCTATTATCGGAATAGTTTAAAACACAAAAATCGAATTTCAATGGTCCTCAATTGAGAACAATCGTCGTGAAGCGCGTTTTACTTTACCTTTTACTTGTTTTCCAGTTTGTACGCCTGCCGTGAACTTGTCAACATCATGATGATTGAACGTACAGTTTTCGTCATTCCGCAGTTATGAAAACCTCGTATATAAAAATTATAAAAAAACCGGTAGGCCGAACCATTCATGTATCGTAGGTTACCCGGATAAGTTGTTTTACTTTTATTGGTTAGCAGTGGGCTCGCTCGCTGGGACGAGGTCTTGCTGCGGAGCCTTCGAGTTGGGGTGGCATTATACCCAGCAGCTATTCACGCATGGCCCGCCCGATACCACACCCCGTTTGCGGCCACCCGTTCCTTCTGTGTGACTCTTGCGCCAGAAGCTGACGTTAAACACGCGCTGTGGACTTGCTCAGGTCTCAGAGACACGCGAATTCCACACCTTCGAGACACAGGGCTCCATCCTGTGAGACCCCCCGATCTTATGCGTTGGATGTAGGGACCCCAGTACCGGTCTCCTCATAGATGTTTACGTGAAACTGGTGAAATGTTGTACCTTTCCCTCCCGACGACCACGAACTCATGACGAGCCCCTTTGATCCATTAATCCTCCCCTCCCAACTCACCCACTAGGCATCGGGCCTTCCCTTTTAAATAAAAGATTCAACAACAAGCCGGACTACGTCTATACGCGCTCCTACGCAGAGCAACGTCGATGAGGGGATACATCGGTATTACGCACACATGTGGTATCGCCTTAATGCAAGGACGGTGCTCCGCTTTCTCCACATACTCAGTGCGTCGGCTGCTACCAGCCACGCACTCTCTCCCTATGCGGTGTTTTTTGCTCGGCAATTTCTTGGGTCGGTACGCGCCTCCCCTTTCCTGAGAGTGTATGCAGGGTACGTGCATGCGCTAGAGGGAAACAGCTCCGCGGTATAATGGTTCAATAATGATCGCGAGATGATATTATGGCGCGAGCAATAGAAAGGCCATGTCGCCAAGCAAGTGACTGTGCCCTTCTATAAGCACTAAAGGTATAATTGGAAGAAGTCAAGAAGGTTTGATTTTGGTTTTTTACGCACCGACGCTACACAGGCGATGATGCGCGCAGTAGTAGAGGGCTCCGGAATAATTTTGACTACCTTGGGATCTTTATCGTGCGCCGAAATCTCGAACACACCGGCGACTTTGATTTTCACCTCCATCAGAAAAGCGGCCACCGCTGCGGGGAAACGAACCCGCGTCCTGTGGCTCAGCAGCACAACGCCATAGCCACTGAGCCACCGCGACGGGTAAGGCTATTTGGTGCAACTTAGGGGGCGGTTGAACAAGGACGACAGAAAGACGACAAACACAAGTTTTTGTTCGTCCATCTGAAGTCTTTGGTCAATCGCTCTCCAAGGTTTACCAAATATGGGACCAACTTGACCGACCGTGTGTCAACTGTGTAAGGCTACGCTCAGAGTACCGACGCAAAAGCCTTATCGTGATCTACGGATGTAAAAAACCGGCGTGTGACAAAGTTTGGTTGGCTGAGACGTGAAATGACGTGATTCTTTAAAGTTATTACGGAAGTTGTGGCAACAGCCTGAACCCTGCCTAAGTTAGGAACGGTAACAGCTGATTTACTGTACCACTCCGCCTAATCGACGGACCCTAATGTCAACGGACGCACGCGTTTTGAAAGGAGATCGCTTTGAATGCATGGTATCGTTTGCTTTTCGCGTGGAGTTTGTTTGTCGTCACTGCAATAGTTTATAAACATATTAGGTACACAAAATCATGGAAATGGCTCGTGCCATGTTCAAAATATTCCCAGTAACGCAATACTTGCGATACGCGTGGTAGCAACATCTAGGTGCGGTGATAATCACAATGGGTACTTCCCGGTGCCGTTCTTAGCCGGAACACGGCCGCTCAATGGAAACTACACTCAAAGAAAAAAAGGTACAAAAAGGGAGAAAAATGCGGGTTTTCTCCTCAATCCCAGCGAGTCTCACTCTTAGGCTCATTACACGTAGCGCCCTCTGTACGGCCTCTACGAAACACGGACACGGGGGAGCATACATTCTCCCCTGTCGTCTGCGATCTGCCATCGGCGCTGACGCAAATAACGAAACCATTCTTCGTTGCACACTGCCTTTAGCCGATCGGGCATACACGATGACTCTGTTTAACATCGCCCTTGCAGTGCGGTGCTTCCTTGCCCTCTCACTGTCTTTTTTTTTATCGCCATGTGCTCGCCACGCAAACGCACGGTTCTCGAGCCGTGTGTTTCGCGGACATTCAGTGGTAGCCGCTGTATGCTTGCTGGGCGCGACTCGCCTGCGCCCAGTTCAACGTTACCACCGCATTTGTGGACGCTTTCTACTCACACTCAAGGGTAGAAGGAGGCAGCGATTATACTAAACTGCCCCTTTCTTCATCAACGAGGACGGACAGCAGCATATTGATGCAGCAATTACCAACAACAAAAGCACCCATTCAGTAGCATTTCGGCCGGCTTTTCTGAACGGTTGCCAGACCAGCAGTGCGCTCTTGGCTAAAAGAGCAAAGGCAATGAGTGTCATCACTCGAACATACCCGCCGTACTGTGTCGTTACAGGTTTTCTTTTCTTCTTTGAGCTTTTTTACTGTTCCTTACAAAACCTGAAACTAGAAAAGGTTGCAATCGCACGAGTTACACTTGACAAAAAAACAAAACACAGCTGAGCCTTACGCATTTGTGTGGGTTATTTGAAACCAACAACAAGCACATTGTTCCTACTTGCACGCTGTGCAATCAGTGGTATTAATACCTTGTAGCCGTTTGCGGTTTAGTTGTGCTTGTGATCCCGCGGACATGTGAAAAGTGTACTGTGTGTTGTGCAGTGTGTGGGTATACCCGTATTATGCTTGCGATGTTGATTATTGCGTGTATTGTGCGTTGACAATGATTTCAAACAAGTGTATGTCCCTGTGTTGCGCTACGTTTCTTTTCAATTTGTGCCCACCAGCGTGTGGCCGGTGCGGCCATCTAATGTTGCCTATGTATACGTTAACCATAGAGGAAACGCCTTCATGTAAGCGCCCGCTGTAGTGATGCTTAGTAGCTGCCCCTCCTCCACCCCCACTTTTTCTTTGCCTCATCTATCGGTCATTTTTAAACGTTTAGGATTGGTTTACTTCGAGCTCGCTAGATGGCGTGCAGTGTCAACTCCTCGCTCGGACGGATGCGGCGGGCCCGTTTTTCGTGCCGCCTGGCCCTGCACTGTCCCCAAAGTCTCTGTGCTGAGATGCACGATTGTAGACAGGCAGAGCTAGCAAACTCTAGCAAACGACACAACCGCGAACTGTGTCACAGGTCCCCTGTTGGGCCAGAGACCTCAATAAGCACTGATAACGACATGGTACAAACACATACTTCTTCAAAGAAGTAATGTAAGTGAAAGCTTAAGAACAAGCTAGGCAGTCTGAAGGAGACACGTGCCAGAACGAAGTGAAAGCTCGCTTGTCCTAATAACGGAGACTGTTGAGCCACTAAGAAGATTCACAACGCTTGAAAACTTACAGCACAGTTCGTCCGCAAATCGCAGACTAATCAGTCCCACCTGCGTTTCTGCCAAGTACCCGAACAGAATCACGAAGCTCATACCCAAACTGCGGAAAAGGACTGTTCAAGCAGTGCCTGCGCACGGAGAGCATCAGCTGGAGCACGTCTACAAACATTGCGGCTGAAAGAAGGGACTTTGTGACAGAAAGGGGGGGGGGGTGGGGGGGGGGGGACGCTGTGACATCGTGAATCGGTGCCCATATAGAGAGTGAGTGTTCTGGACATTACACACAAGTTCTGGTTATAGGTTCTGCGTCATACCGGGGGGGGGGGGGGAGATGTTGCCTGTAACTTCCTGGGGGGAGGGGGGGGGCTGCGGAAGAGTATGTATAAAAAGATGAAGTAGTAGAAAAAAGGAAGCAGCAGCTTGTTTGGAATTGTGGCCCCCGGTCTCTATCTTGTCTTCACCCGTCCATTTCTTTACACAAATAAAGAATATATAAATTAATTTATATAAAAACAGAGAAATACTTAAATACAACTAGACAAACACAATTAACTCGCGAGGATCTCCCCGCATCTGCCTTTGTTCGCTATGGTTCAGTTGACTGACCCTCGTTCTAACGTCTCATTTTTCGCTTCCCACCTCTTCGTCTCAAGCTTCATCGGTCAACCGCAAAGACACGAAACACTTCAGTCCACAAACACGCCGCGTAGGGCGTGTTACAACACAAGTGACGAGGAAATACTTAGCCGGTGTCTGTCCTCCTCAACAAAAACCTGTTGTTGGTACAAAAGTAATCACGTTATTCATACTCGCACTGACACACTGAAACTCAAAAGGATTTATCACAACACAAGTTCAACACAGGCAAAGACCAACCACCAAAAAGCTACTCTGAGCCCTCGGCCGCGCCCTGTAAAGTAGTGCCAATATAAGACGCACACAAACATTATGCCCAGCGCCGAAGAAATTTCTTTCTTTGCCAACACTCCCCGCGCATTATAAAAGGAGCTGCCACTCCCTCGTCACATACCTCCGTCGTCCTGGTGACGCTCTAGACGCAGAACGAATTTGAACTTCAGTGCGTACCGTGGGGTGTACTTCTCCAGACGCCGCGGGGCGCTTAGCTTTATCCATAGCTCTCGCCTCTAAACTCACCTCGAAGCGGGGATCTCCTCGACGGTGGCGTAAAAAAAACAGAACGCACCCACCAGCCCCCTTGTTGCTCTAACGCGGTAATTACCATACCTATACATCCACACAAATTACCGGTCTCTTCTCTCTGCAGCACAACAAGGGCGAGGTACTGGCTCCGAAAAATGACAACATGAGCCCCGTTTACATTGACCCGACGAGGGCGAGTTCGACCGAAATAAACAGGTTCTTTGCACTCAACACCAACCCCCTTTACGCATGTATAAGAGGCTGGGTTGGGACGGAGAGCCGTCGCGGCGGGTGTGGTCGACCCGCAGGAAGGAGGTAGGTTCACTCGTTCGTCGGTCTGAGTTGGCGGGCCGCGAGGAGCAGAATACCGTATCTAGACGATTCTAACGCGCCCCGAATTGTAACGTGCGGGTAAGTTAGCGGAGGAAAATTCGAAAAAAAACACTTTGGCACTGAATGTACTACACTGACACTACACAAATGAAACAGACATGACGCAACGTATCTGGAAGAAGGAGATTTGATTTGGCGTGTGCAACTGTGTTAGCCACAAATGAATAGTGCTTCATAAGACTGCTCATCCAGCTGCTAGTGGAAATCAGTATTTATAGCGGGGAACATTGAAGCTGTTAGTCATTTCAAGTGCCTTGATATTCTTAATTCTAGGCATGACGGGGTAATTGAAGCAGTAGAAAAATGTGTAACGGATGACCAAGGTATGCGGCATCCCATTAAGGAAATATTGTGCGGGAATTCAGTCACGTGGTGTTGACGGATCGTTTTTGTTGGATTGAGTTGGATTTTGGGGGGGACTTCGTGTCCTTTACGTATAGCAATGCTTCTGGCCGCTTTAAAACGTATATCGGTGTTGAGCTTGACTGTAACACGCTCACAAATATTAAGGCCACCTTTTAGCAAAACCAAAATGGTGCGCGTTAGAATCATGAAAATACGATACCTTGTTTTCTGGCAACTCCTCCTTCCCCCCCCCCCTCGATTATTTGGCCGCGGTTAAGAGAAACGTTGGAGGGGTCGAGGTAGGTGCACCCGCCATTTGACTAGACCCGTTATCTTAAAGGGGCACTGACACAAAAATTTAGCATCTTGTTTTTTTCGTTGCGATAAGTAGCTAGTGACCTACTTATAACCTGTAGAAACCTCATTTGCTTCAGCGTGCGACGGTTGTTTAATTAGAGGGATTTTAAATGCGGCCAGTCGCAGTTTCGGTTTCAGAGAGTGCCGCGAAACGATGGATTTTGTGGATTTTGTGTGAACAAAGCTGACCACGTGACCGTCGGAGGGATATCACAGAGCAGAGCCGCCGTAGCACTGTCGAATCCGCATCGACGGCAGTTTCTGCGAATGACCCCGCGTACTGATCTCGTGAGGCGCTTAATTAAACAGCGACCGTGGATGCGACGCAGGCGCTGCGAGTGCAAATGCTACCGCGGCTAAAGAACGACGCGCGACGCTCTAGACGGTGGGTGGCAAGACGCGCGCTGGGAGCAGCCGGCCGGTCTGCCTACAGGTCCGCCTACAGATGTGTTCGGCTCAGCACTGCGGCGGATATTCGAGTGCCGCTCTCGTAAGCGGTGCAGATGACAATTTTTAATGCAACCCGCCATCGCATAATTAACTCCTTTCTCATGTAAGCCACTATGGTCGGGACTTGGGGACAATTTCGTGCAGCGGTAACAAGCTATCACTCGAGCTACCTGCGCCGGCCTGGGCCACTTCGCGGCCGTGGCCGCCGCCTGCACAGCGACCGTGCGGCTAGCTCAGTGGGCTTTTCGTGCCTCTGGCGCGTTTTCGCATCCAATGGTAATAAACAGTAATAGAAACAGAGTGCCTGGAATCGCTGTAGAACTTTGGTCGCGGCCAGCTGCCCGATTAGCTGACGAAATCACGGCGCCTCCGCCACCTCCGCCGCCAACGATCGGGTCGTTCGTTCTCGAGAGCAGAAGCTCCGCCCTCCGGCCCTCCGATTGGAGCGGCGAGCCGGGCGAGCCCGCGTAAAACGCCGGTAGTGCGGAAGCGGCAAACACAAACTCGTGACGTGTTTGGATGTTGTTTATTTACAATTGCGCGTGGTCCTCTGCTGGCTGCTCCGTTGCGTTTTGCACACTTCAAAATTGATTTTAAATATGTTCTAGACTGTATTCACCGCTGATATTTTGCAGATGATGTATATGTGTTCCCACCAATCTATCTCCGACGTTATCTCGCCTTCAAAATTTTGTGTCAGTGCCCCTTTAAGTTCATGTATCCGGGGCTATGCACAACGTTTACCTGGCTGGAAATATCTATATCGGCTACACACGTCTCGCACCATAGCCGTCACAATACATGACATCGCGGCCTTCCCCGAAAAACGAAGACAGTCTAAAAGCGTTTCTTAGGCAGCGCTATGTGCCCCTTGAACGCTGCGTAAGCCTAACTGACATGAAAGAAAGCACAAAGAACCTAACACGACGTATGAGCTGCCGACGGTCTTCATTATTCAGGTGCTTAAACTTAACAGCTTGTATTCCGTCCAGACACCTTTCAAACACACCTACATGCCTTTCTCGCAAAGTGCGAAAAGATCAAACATATCGCAGTCTTCGTGACAGCATCCTGCTTGTGCTCCTTCTTTCAGTTCTTTCGTTGCAACACTTTGCGGAAACCCGACACGAAATACCGAATAACGCAAATACCGTTACCACTTGCCTTGTAAATTGGCTAGCAGAACGCTATCTGATTGCAGGTACACTTCTTTGCTCACGGGGTATCTCCCTTGCATTCGCTGGAGGCGCCTTCTTTCGCGACGGCTTGGCCAAAGGAAGAGCTCAAGAAGAACCGCCAGTGCATGAAAGGGACTGAACGACAAAAGCGAGACACGACAAACTATGGAGATAAGCAGAAGAGACACGGAAAAATGTTTGTTTATTCACCAAGGAAGAAGAAGCGTGCGCAAAAGGAATAATATACTTGTCATGGTAACTCGTCTCCGCTATGTGATATCGCAATATTTTAAACGTGGCAGTTCTTTGAACCGGGCAGAGGGTCTAGGGCTCAGCGTTCGGTAGAGCCTCTGCTCTCAGAGCCGGTGATTGAAGCCGGATATGGTGTTGTTGGCGGTTTGGTTCCAAGCTGGCTCAACAGGGGACGAGGCGTCCGCCTGCCCTCCGTCTACTGGGTAGAGAAGTTGAGATGACGGCGTCGGCTTGAGGCGGTACGCGGCCACCAAGAGCAGGATGATAACGGCCAACGCCGCCACTAAGGGCACGACCAGGTCTCGCCACTTCCACGTCAACCGGGGCGCATCCCTCTTGCGCGAACCCGCGACGTCGGGGCCCGAAGAGCTGGCCTCAGCTTGAGGGTTCCATTGGAACACCTGTAGCGGGTTTTGTAACACGTCAACCATAGGAAATGATTATTCAGTAGAATTAAAACTCGACGAGCGGGTTTGAGCACCAGTGTAACAGAAGCCATAAACCAAAAGCATGGGCATGTGCAGGGCACTGTCACATTTATCAATGCAGGTAGTGTTCCTATAGCCCTACCCGCACTTCGTTACCCACTTACGACCTATCGAAGCGCCGTTAAATAACTGGGTCCCCTGAATCACTCATGACTACCTGTTGTGCAATCGAACCGCACGAACGCCACAACCAGCTGCCACCTAACATTATTTTGTATGTGGGACAAACACCACTATGGATGCCTGAAGGATCTTGACGTACGCGAACACCTGTATTGATACACCTACAGTGTGATGTAAAGCTCGGAAGCTTTAGTGGTAGACTAAATGTCTTACCGCGGCTTCCCACGCTGGATCCATGGCGGGCGCTTTCCTCTTCTTCTTCCTCACCTTAAACGACCGCTAGCTACTCGCGAACTGAAATTGCCTAATGGTAAACGTGAAAGCTGCTGGAAACGACCGAGTTAGGTGCCGTTGCCTCAGTGGCCCTATTATCGGAATAGTTTAAAAACACAAAAATCGAATTTCAATGGTCCTCAATTGAGAACAATCGTTGCGAAGCGTGTTTTACTTTACCTTTTACTACTTTTCCAGTTCGTACGCCTGCCGTGAACTTGTCAACATCATGATGATTGAACGTACAGTTTTCGTCATTCCGCAGTTATGAAAACCTTGTATATAAAAATTATAAAACAAAATCAAGCCAATCCACCCCGTGAATGTGGTTGGAAAGCAAAGCTGTAAACGGCACCCATAACGATTACCCATGTGACGTCACTTAAATTCACTTACAACGCTCTACAAATAGCAAAACAAGAGAGAAGTGAACTGCACTTAACCACGCCATTTATTACTTTAAAGAGATATTCTTGTTAAAGGGACCCTGCAACACTCTTTGAGCAGTACAAGTAAACCTGCGCGACGTTTAGATTACACTGCCAGGAATACCTGAGCCAAATATTACACGTGCACGTGAAGCGGTGAGCGCGCAAATCGATGTGAAAGACGCGGAAAAACGAACCGCTCTCTCTTCAGTTGTCCTCATTATGCATGGCCTAAGGGACGTCACATAGGCCATGGCTGCCCAATCGGCTGTCACTGGTCAACTTCGCGGCTAGATTCTCCCATTTCCGTCGTCGTCATCGCTGTGTACGAACCTCTTCTATGCCTGAACCTGTACGCGTACTTTTGGTGTTTTGTTTGTGTTTTGAGTGAACGCAGAGTTTTAGAGACGGACTCAATATTCCCCTTTCAACGGGACGACTCGACTACAAACGTTTATTGCTCCAAAAACGCTCTACCAGCCCGAGCGCGCACTTGCGAGCAGGCACACATGCCTTGCTTTTTTGTGGCACCAGACCGGAAATAGGCCCCTCCGCGTTGCGGAGAAAAGGAGAAAACTACCCGGCATGTGATATATCGAAGGCCGCCGAAGAGAACGCCGCGAGCCGCCCTCCTCTCTGGGAGAGAGCGCGCAGCTTTCGACGCGTTGTCCGCGCTCGAGTTGAGAGGGAACGATTATGCGCGATTTCTCATCGCGCGTAGTTTCGTTAATTGTGAACGGAGTGTCATAATTCTTGCAGGAGGAGATTTCTGGGAAAATAGACTTTATCCCAAAATACAGTACTAGTAGTCGATGGCAAGTGTTGCAGGGTCCCTTTAAGGTTAAATCAATGCATGAAGCATGAACGGTGTTTGGTTGAGTTGTATTGGTGTAGCACAAGAGTGGAAACTTTTTTATAAAATTAAAGTAAGCTCCAACCCGGTGTTAGACGATCTGTCTTTTCCGTCTCTGCGCCGCGGATGGAGGCGACGAGATTTGTGGCAGAGAAGGAGGAGGAGGAAGCAATACTTCTGTTCAGATTTCTGAACGGCCCAGAGTGCAGCCCTGGGGAGTGATTCCTTCTTCTGTAGGGCCCATATGCAGTACGCGCGGCCGGTGTTCTGTCCACCCGCTGAAGCTAGATAGGTATAGAGGCCCTGGACAGCAGCATCTTCCATTGCTCTTGTTGGGTAGTTGACGGAAAGAGAGGAGGCTGCTCAGGGCGAAAGTCGCACACCCCGATTACGGGGCGGAGTGTTCCTACTTCTGAGCAAAATTTACATTCAGCGTCGTAGCGATTCGGATGCATTAAGGGATGAGGCGTAGGCTGTGGGAAGGAGCCCGGATTTTATGAGCCGTAGGGTAGATTGTTCTTCTCTGGAAAGATCAGGGTAAGCGGAAGGTACGGTCTCTCTCAGAAGGCGATAACGCTGGGTTATCTCACTGAACGTGACAAGCGGGTGACTGTCTTCGTGCAGCTCCATAGCACGGGAGGTAAAAGCGCACTCTTGTTGGGTGGGCGTATTTGTTGCCCTGCATTGAAGCGTGAGGGGGTGTCCAGATGAGCTGAATGGAACCGGTTGGAAAGTGATTTTTTAGCACGCGCAGTGCAGGTCAGGACACCCAACCCTACTGGTAATTTCAGTAGCCTTGCTGGGAATCGATGACTACCCCCCGAATCCATGGTTGAGCGAGAGCCAAGGTGATGGCTGCCTCTTCTGCGGCCGTCATTTCTTGGGTCCTAAGCGAGGTAGACGCGAGGAGGTTGGTTCTGGAGGTACCCACGATGATGGCGTTTTGCTGCCCTCGATGTTTGAGGCGTCTGTGTAGATAACTGCATAATACCCACCGAGGGTGGTGTATAGCGCTTGAGCCCGTGGTTTTCGGTGACCCTCGTCATGTGAGGGGTTGATATTTCTAAGAAAAGGGAGCATCTTTAGATGTAGTCGCAAAGAGTCTGGGAGTGCATGAAGCGGAGTGACATTCTGGGCTGCCCAGCCTAGCTGGTGAAGCATGTGGTTACCCACCGCAGTTCTGAGCCGGACCTTCTGGTTAGAAAGATGGCCTTCTATTAGCTCCTCCACCGTGTTGTGGAGCCCCGGGCTAGGCAGCCTCTGGGTGGACGCACTCATGAGAAGACCAATGGCCTGCTCGACCGCCTTTCTAATCATTATGTAAGGCATATCTATGTCTTCCTTGTCGAGAAGAAGAAAGGGGGTTGACGTAAGTGACTATCGAGAGGACAAAAGCTTCAATTAATCGAAAGGTACCGGATTCCTTTAGGAGACGTCACTGCAAGGAGACGTCACTCTTGGTGTTAGCCTCGAGATGTAGGCCCAGGATCTTGATGCTGGGGCTTGGAGTGATGGCCTGGCCATCAAGGAGTATTTGAATGTATTCCTTGATTTCGCGTGAGGGCGGACGACAAGGAGCTGTGATTGTTTACGTGAACACTGGAGGCCACAGGCTTTATCACACTGGCGTACTAGAATTGAGATACCATGCATTTGTGTCAGCTTACTTTAATTTTTGTAACTCTTAGCACATGAGCAAGGTGCGCACAGGGCCGCTAGACGGGCGTGAGTGGTCGTGTGACGCTTTCACGTGGCATTCAGAGAGAACGCAGGGGTAAACCCGTAGATGTGCTTGGTGAGTACACCACCTGTCTTCCCAGTCTTCACGTGGGATTGTAGCTAAATCAGTAAGACAACATGATCTCGCTTTGTGAGTCTTCACGTGGGATTGTAGCTAAATCAGTAAGACAACGTGCTCTCGCTTTGTGAGTCTATTAGTTCCAGGTTCGATTCCCGGCGGTGCCAGTAAATTCTTTCATTTGTTGGCTGGAGTTTTCTGGTGACACCAACGGTCGCTAAAGAACCCTTGGGCGGTAGAGGTAAAAAGTTCTGCTTTAAAACCGGTCGGCCGAACCATTCATCTATAGTAGGTTACCCGGATAAGTTGTTTTGCTTTTTATTGGTTAGCAGTGGGCTCGCTCTTAGGGAAGAGATCTTGCTACGGAGCCTTCGAGTTGGGGTGACATTATTCCCAGCAGTTACTCACGTTTGGCCTGCCCGATACCACACCCCGTTGGCGGCCACCTGTTCCTTCTGTGTGATTCTTGCGCCAGAAGCTGACGTTAAACACGTGCTGTGGACTTGCTCAGGTCTCAGAGACACGTTCATTCAACACCTGCGAGGGACAGGGCTCCATCTTGTGAGACCCCCCGATCTTAAGCGTTGGATATGGGGACCCCAGTACCGGTCTCCTCATAGATGTTTACGTGAAACTGGTGAAATGTTGTACCTTTCCCTTCCGACGACCACGAACTCATGACGAGCCCCTTTGATCCATTAATCCTCCCCTCCCAACTCACTCACAAGTCATCGGGCCTTCCCTTTTAAATAAAAGATTCAACAACAAGCCGGACTACGTCTATACGCTCTCCCATGCAGAGCAATGTCGATGAGTGGATACATCGGTATTACGCACACATGTGGTATCGCCTTAATGCAAGGACGGTGCTCCGCTTTCTCCACCTACTCTGTGCGTCGGCTTCTACCAGCCCCGCACTCTCTCCCTATGCGGTGTTTTTGGAAATTTCTTGGGTCGGGTACGCGCCTCCTGTTCCCTGAGAGTGTATGCAGGGTACGTGAGATGATATTATTGCGCGAGCAATAGAAAGTCCATGTCGCCAAACAAATGACTGTGCCCGTCTATAAGCACTAAAGGTATACTTGGGAATTGATTGATTGATAAATCTTTATTTGCGAGCCTGAGGCGCAGATGTTAGGGCGCCCGCCTGGTGGAGGGCATTTTTAGTCCAGGATACCCTGGCTGCGGCTGGCTGTCCGGGCCCTCGTCACCAGGTCTTGCTGGATCCTGAGGTCCGGGCTAGTCAGGCAAGCCATCCACTGCTCATAGGATGGGGTGGGGTTGTGAAGGAAGAAGTCAAGAAGGTTTGATTGTGGTTTTTTACGCACCGACGCTACACAGGCGATGATGCGCGCAGTAGTAGAGGGCTCCGGATTAATTTTGACCACCTTGGGATCTTTATCGTGCGCCGAAATCTCGAACACACCGGCGATTTCGATTTTCACCTCCATCAGAAAAGCGGCCACCACCGCGGGGAAACGAACCCGCGTCCTGTGGCTCAGCAGCACAACGCCATAGCCACTGAGCCACCGGGACGGGTAAGGCTATTTGGTGCAACTTAGAGGGCGGTTGAACAAGGACGACAGAAAGACGACAAACACAAGTTTTTGTTCGTCCATCTGAAGTCTTTGGTCAATCGCTCTCCAAGGTTTACCAAATATGGGACCAACTTGACCGACCGTGTGTCAACTGTGTAAGGCTACGCTCAGAGTACCGACGCAAAAGCCTTATCGTGATCTACGGATGTAAAAAACCGGCGTGTGACAAAGTTTGGTTGGCTGAGACGTGAAATGACGTGATTCTTTAAAGTTATTACGGAAGTTGTGGCAACAGCCTGAACCCTGCCTAAGTTAGGAACGGTAACAGCTGATTTACTGTACCACTCCGCCTAATCGACGGACCCTAATGTCAACGGACGCACGCGTTTTGAAAGGAGATCGCTTTGAATGCATGGTATCGTTTGCTTTTCGCGTGGAGTTTGTTTGTCGTCACTGCAATAGTTTATAAACATATTAGGTACACAAAATCATGGAAATGGCTCGTGCCATGTTCAAAATATTCCCAGTAACGCAATACTTGCGATACGCGTGGTAGCAACATCTAGGTGCGGTGATAATCACAATGGGTACTTCCCGGTGCCGTTCTTAGCCGGAACACGGCCGCTCAATGGAAACTACACTCAAAGAAAAAAAGGTACAAAAAGGGAGAAAAATGCGGGTTTTCTCCTCAATCCCAGCGAGTCTCACTCTTAGGCTCATTACACGTAGCGCCCTCTGTACGGCCTCTACGAAACACGGACACGGGGGAGCATACATTCTCCCCTGTCGTCTGCGATCTGCCATCGGCGCTGACGCAAATAACGAAACCATTCTTCGTTGCACACTGCCTTTAGCCGATCGGGCATACACGATGACTCTGTTTAACATCGCCCTTGCAGTGCGGTGCTTCCTTGCCCTCTCACTGTCTTTTTTTTTATCGCCATGTGCTCGCCACGCAAACGCACGGTTCTCGAGCCGTGTGTTTCGCGGACATTCAGTGGTAGCCGCTGTATGCTTGCTGGGCGCGACTCGCCTGCGCCCAGTTCAACGTTACCACCGCATTTGTGGACGCTTTCTACTCACACTCAAGGGTAGAAGGAGGCAGCGATTATACTAAACTGCCCCTTTCTTCATCAACGAGGACGGACAGCAGCATATTGATGCAGCAATTACCAACAACAAAAGCACCCATTCAGTAGCATTTCGGCCGGCTTTTCTGAACGGTTGCCAGACCAGCAGTGCGCTCTTGGCTAAAAGAGCAAAGGCAATGAGTGTCATCACTCGAACATACCCGCCGTACTGTGTCGTTACAGGTTTTTTTTTCCCTTCTTTGAGCTTTTCTACTGTTCCTTACAAAACCTGAAACTAGAAAAGGTTGCAATTGCGCGAGTTACATTTGACGAAAAAACAAAACACAGCTGAGCCTTACGCATTTGTGTGGGTTATTTGAAACCAACAACAAGCACATTGTTCCTACTTGCGCGCTCTGCAAACAGTGGTAATAATACCTTGTAGCCGTTTACGGTTTAGTTGTGCTTGTGATCCCGCGGACATGTGAAAAGTGTACTATGTGTTGTGCAGTGTGCATGTATACCCGTATTATGCTTGCGCTGTTGAATATTGCGTGTATTGTGCGTTGACAATGATTTCAATGAAGTGTATGTCCCTGTGTTGCGCGATGGTTCTTTTCAATTTGTGCCCGCCAGCGTGTGGCCGGTGCGGCCATCTAATGTTGCTATGTATACGTTAGGCATAGAGGAAACGCGTTCATGTAAGCGCCCGCTGTAGTGATGCTTAGTAGCTGCCCCTCCTGCACCCCAACTTTTTCTTTGCCTCATCTATCGGTAATTTTTACACGTTTAGAATTGGTTTACTTCGAGCTCGCTATATAGCGAGCAGTGTCATCTCCTTGCTCGGACGGATGCGGCGGATCCGTTTTTCGTGCCGCCTGGCCCTGCACTGTCGCCAATTTCTCTGTGCTGAGATGCACGATTGTAGACAATATGCGTTTTGATGTATCGGTTTAAGCGAGGTGAGACGACTAACAACAACTACTTCTTCTCTAACGGCCGCATTGTGTGCTTGTGAACTCGTGTGTCGTTGAACGGCGGGATTAAAAGCTTTTGGAAAATAAAGGCAGCATTTTGAGTGCAACCATTATAACTTCGCCGCTGTTTACAGCGGCTCGTTCGCGCTAAACGCGTAGACGGAGCGCTTAGCGGATCGAATGCAAGAAGTCGCGCATATACGATTGGCGTCATTGGTTGGTAACCGCAGTTTGGTGTGCAGTGGGTAATGTTTTGGTTATTCTAGCGCATATTAAGTGCCCACAGCCACAGTAACTTACCTATTTGTACTTCCTCGATCCTCAAACCGGTCAGCTCGTTAGGCCTTTCTCGCAAACAAGAATTGCTCGGGTAGCGCCACCAGGGGAGGAAGGCTCCTCCATTAGCTCACGAAAGGGGAAAATCTTCCTCCACTCCTAGGGGGAGAAACGCCCCCCGCTCTTTAAGGGAGAATGTTTCTACTTCTTAGGGAGCAATATATGATACATTCCTGTTTCACCCTTGAGGAAGAAACTACCACAACTTTTTTTCTTAGAGTGTAGTTACTTGTTTCCAGCGAGCATCCGTTGTACATAGAACACGAGGAGCGGCAGAACGGAGGAGGTGAACGGAGCGCGGTGCGTGCGTATGCGAGTGACATGGAACACCGACATCCAGTCGGCCGTGTGCGGAGAGGTTCAGTTCTGACTGGGGCTGCAGCGGCTTCCGCTTCTGGTTACCGTAACCGGATAAAATGGAACAGCAATTGTCCGGGGGAAGTTTGGACGCGTCACGACACCACACTACGCCTTTATGGAGTAGAAAATGGAACGGGGACCGAGGGCATGGTCGAGTGCGCGGAAATATAGGATGGACTGCGAGAAACTTCGGCGGAGTGGCAAGACCATGTAGTAAAGAGATGCTTTGAAGATCCCTGACGTCCCGTTTCGGAAAGCCGCTCGGCCAGTTTCGGAAGTCGCCGTCTTTTTCTTGTATTTCCCAGGCACGCGTCACCTCTTCCGCCCTCGTTCGCTCCACTGTCGTATGCTTTGTGTGCGGCTGCCGACCATTGGTTAAGGTGCATTTATATTCCTAATTTTAGATCTTGCTCTCGGCTCCGTCGTCCGTCGTCTGTCGTCCGTCCATCCACCGGCCCAGGAAGACACCGGCAACACTGTCGCTCCAGCATCTCATGGTCGGGGTTATGTCCACCCACTGCGCATGTTCGGCTCATCTCGGGCCGGCCCAGGAAGACACCGGTAACACTGTCGCTCCAGGAGCCAATAAAGGGTAAGGCACCACCGGGTGTTCAGCACGCCGAGCATGCACAGTGGGGGTGTGAACGGCGCTACGACAAGGGAGGGCCATAGCCCCATCGCATCTAATAAAATTACACCATCTTCACGTAGGGGAACCCTGAGTAGTATGCGAAACAGCCATGGGCTCAACGCAATTTCCAATTTCGTAGTGTCGGTCGGTGAAAAGTGTGGTAGTTACCATGGAAACCAAACTGTAAATATAATGGTAGCTACGTACATCAACCTAACGGAAACGACGAACTGAAAACTAATGGGCACTTGAATCTACCCCATGGCTGCTTTGCATACTCCTCAACGTTCCCCTACGGGAAGATGGTATAATTTTTTTTCGGTGGACTGGCGCACGTCCGAGGTGTCGGCGATGACACGTAGGCTAGGCTACGCCAGCAGCCCTTTCTACCCCTGTACACCCTAACATGGCCGGCGTAGCTATGCGGAGCCAGCGCGTTATCGTTCTGACGCATGCACAGAAGGTTTTGGAACTATGGCGGAGACTGTCGAGAAGTTCACTGTACGATCGAGCCTCCCCTCTAGCCCGGCCTGTGGGCGAGGTAGCGTACGCACGCGCTACCAGTCCGGGTGGCCAGGCAGGGTTCACTCTGGGATGCGGAGCTGACGCCGCCGACGCGCTGGGCGCGCAATGTAGACATATCCTATATCAACGCCCGCACTGCCGAAGTGCGCGGCGCTCCGCCGAATTAATCGGAAGTTATATGGCGCCGGAGTGTAGACTGTCCCACATTCGCCGACGTTGCGCGGCTGTGCCGCATGTTCACGCGCACCTACGATACGTCGCAATGTCATCATCATCATCACCAGCCCATCTACGCCCACTGCAGGGCAAAGGCCTCTCCCATTGTTCTCCAATTACCTCGGTCCTGTGCCAACTGTGAGCAATTTATCCCCGCAAACTTCTTGATCTCATCTGCCCATCTAACTTTCTGCCGCCCCCTGCAGCGCTTGCCTTCTCTAGGGATTCACTCGGTTACCCTTAATGACCAGCGGTTATCTTGCCTTCGCATTACATACCCTGCCCACGTCCATTTCTTCTTCTTAATTTCTACTAATATGTCTTTAACACCAGTTTGCTCCCTGACCCACTCCGCTCTCTTCTTGTCCCTTAATGTTACACCTATCATTTTCCGCTCCATTGCCCGCTGAGTCGTTCTCAATTTAAGTTGAACCCTCTTAGTGAGCCTCCAAGTTTCTGCCCCATAGGTGAGTACCAGTAAGATGCAGCTGTCATACACTTTCTTCTTCAGCGACAATGGTAGGCTGCTATTCATTATCTGAGAATATCTGCCATATGCACCCCACCCCATTCTGATCCTTCTAATTATCTCTGCCTCATGGTTGGTATCTGGGGTCACAACTTGGCCTAAGTATATATATTCGCTTACCACTTCCACTGCCTCGCCATCTATCTCAAACTGCTGTGCTGTCCCGAGGTTATTGATCATTACTTTGGATTTCTGCATATTAATTTTCAGGCCCACGGTTCTACTCTGTTCGCCCAGTGCGGAAAGCATGCTTTGCAATTCGTCCCCCGAGTTACTTAGCAAGGCAACGTCATCAGGAAATTTGAGGTTACTGAGGTATTCTCCATTAACCCTTACTCCCACCTGTTCCCAATCCAACGTTCTGAATACTTCTTGTAAGCATGCTGTGAATAACATTGGAGAGATTGTGTCTCCTTGTCTGACACCCTTCCTTATAGGTATTTTACTGCTCTCCCTATGGAGGATGATGGTAGCTGTAGACCCATTATAGATATCCTCTAGTATTCTTACATAATGTTCATCTACCCCCTGGCTCCGTAATGCCTGAATGACTGCTAGGGTTTCGACCGAGTCAAATGCTTTCTCATAATAGGCTATATATAGGGGTTCAGTATACTCAGCGCACTTCTCTATCACCTGATTGATCGTGTGAATATGGTCCATTGTTGAATAACATTTACGGAACCCTGCTTGTTCTTTAGGTTGACTGAAATCTAAGGTTGCAGAGATTCGGTTAGCGATTACCTTGGTAAATACCTTGTAGACGACTGAAAGTAAGCTGATCGGCCTGTAATTTTTCAAGTCCTTCATGTCGCCTTTCTTATGGATTAGGATGATTTTCGCGTTCTTCCAAGATTCCGGTACCATTGCGGTGATTAGGCATTGCGTATACAGGTTTGTCAGTTTTTCAAGTACAATTTCTCCGCCATCCTTCAAGAGGTCTGCTGTTATCTGATTCTCACCAGGTGCTTTGCCCCCTTTCATTTCTTTCAAAGCCTTCCTTACTTCTTCGGTCGTCACTGGTGGGATGTCTATCTCCTCTGAGCTACTGTCTCGTTCGTCATTATCCTGTATGTCCCGGCTACTGTACAGATCCCTATAGAACTCCTCGGCCACTGTGACTATTTTATCCCTATTTGTGATGACATTGCCTTGCTTATCCTTAAGTGCATACATCTGATTTTTCCCCACGCCAAGACGTCTCCACTGCTTTAAGGCTACGTCCGTTCTTTACAGCGTATTCGATCCTCTCCATATGATACTTCCGTATGTCAGGTGTCTTACGCTTATTGATTAACTTCGAGAGCTCGGCTAGTTCTACTCTGTCAGCTGCGGTAAAGATTCTCATGGTTTGCCGTTTCCTGATTAGATCTTTAGAAAGATCTTTAGAAAGATTAGAAAGATCTAATCAGGAAACGTCGCAACGTAAACGCACCTTAAAGGCTGCGGCGCGCAGGGACGCAGGGCCTTGGTAGGTCGGCCTTTGTCGCCGGTGGTAGGACGACGTTGCCGGCGGCCTCTGATGAGGGTGGAAAAATCACGTCATTTCTTCCACCCTTCTTCCAATGCACAGGTAGCCTCCGTACATCTCCTAAGCTTTCTTCGGTGGCCGAGCCAGCTGAGCAACGAAAGAAGCCACATGCAGCCAATAACGCCGCTAAGCGAGCGCAGGTGACCAATGAGTAAGTAGTATGTATTGCTTGGGACTAGGCAAGTTGGTTCATAATCGCTGGAAAACCTTCAGTTGGAATATACGGAAACCAGCATTGTGTCCGTGTTTCTCTCCACGGTCCTTCGTTTCCGTACGTCCCAGCTGAAGGTTTTCCAGCGATCGAGAACAAGGTGTTCCGGGGGGTGGGGAACCCAATTCCCACCCCCGAAAGTGTCGAGGCCGTAGAGGGCCACCAACGCTGCGTATAATTAAACAACGAGCGTCGGTAATTACGTTGCTGTGGCAAGCGGTAGGCCCAATTTACACTGCTTTCTTTTACGTCTCCTCTCACCAGCAGCAACTTTGCAGCGACTGCGAAATGTATTGTACAATGTTTTGTAGAATGCAAGGAACGAAGCCGGAAGTTTCGAATTGGTCATTTTGAATTGATTCCTTACTTAGTTTTTATTTTCTTGGTTTTCCTTTCCCTTTTCAAGTTCTCTTTTTTTTGTTTT
The DNA here is from genome assembly GCF_048455015.1 of Haemaphysalis longicornis. NCBI lineage: Eukaryota > Metazoa > Arthropoda > Arachnida > Ixodida > Ixodidae > Haemaphysalis > Haemaphysalis longicornis. The sequence goes on along the minus strand of NW_027526295.1, from coordinate 54,876,438 downwards.
TATTGCAACCACTCCCCTTGTAGAGACTGAAAAACATGCCGAATAACAGGACGGCCGATTAAGAGGACATGAGGGTAACTGCTGCGGTAAGTGAACGGCGAGGCAGATACGCTGAGTTATGGGCTTCTGAATTTTATTGTTCACTGCGCATACTAAATCGGCGATGAAGCGAATAAATACTTGGAAATTTCTAGTTTTCCTTGCCGGCTGATGGAGTTCTCACAGCAAAACATCAGTTTATTATTTGGCAGCGGGGGCAGCGGAAGGAGCGGACGCTTATTCTCTGCCTATCCAAATTGCAGCTTGAAAGTGACTCGCCTCTGGAAACGTTCCGGGACGCCTATCAGAAGCCTTCTGATGTGATCCTGCTTCTGCGACCTTCCTCTGCGCATCACGTGGTGCTTGGTTCACTGCTGGCATCCGTAAAAAGGACAGCGCAGCCACCATCGCAGTATTGGCAGCGGGGGCAGCGGAAGGAGCGGACGCTTATTCTCTGCCTATCCAAATTGCAGGTTTGACTTGCTGTTTTTTTTTTTTCCACAATTCCTGTTTTTGCTGCCACTGCTGCCAAAATATTGCCTAGTTTTGTACAGTGTTCTGTGTGCCGGAAGTGTTTAAAATGGGTACCGAACTTGCTGATCTTAAGCGAGAACTACGAAAAGAAATCAGAGAGCTGAAAAACAGCGTAGAATTCATCAGCAAGGATTACGATGCTATGAAAAAAGAGTGTAGTGATATGAAAAAGGAAAACGCCGATCTAAGGGCTTCCCACGAGGCCTTGGCGCTCGAGCTCGCAACTTTGAAGGCGAGGGTGCATGAAGATTCGTTGCGGATCACTGCCCAGGATCAGTACTCGCGAAAGAAAAATCTGGAAATTAAGGGCGTTCCCCAGAACGACAAGGAAAGTTTGATTGAAGTGCTGAGCAAGGTTGGAGAGGCGATCGGGGAGCCGATAACCGAACAGGATGTTGAAATCTGCCACCGTGTTCCAGTACGAAATGATTCTGCAGACCCAAACATTGTTGTCGTCTTTCAAAGACAGCAAAAGCGCGACGCTGTCATTCGTAAGGCACAAAAGGCAAGATTTAACACGGAAGACTTGGGTTTTGCATCGAAGCAGCCAGTTTATGTAAATGAACACCTCTGCCCGAAACTAAAGAAACTGTTGGGAATGACAATTGCAAAGAAAAGAGAACTGAACTGGCGCTTCGCATGGTCAATAGGCGGCAAGGTCTTTGCTCGGAAAACGGAATCTTCAAGGGCCATTCAAATCACTTGTGAAGCAGATCTGGGAAAGATGCGCGATACCACTCCCGTCCCCTCCCGACCACTCCCGCGTGATACCACTCCCGTCCCGTCCACTCCTTGTGGATAATGTAGTGTTAAGGCGTACGTGAGGTTTTTTTTTTTTTTCTTCTCGACGATGGCGTCACCTGCCGATATCAAGTATCCTAGTGATGGTCGCTATCTTTCCTTCTTGCACTGCAATGCGCAGTCTGCACGCAATAAAGACGACGACCTTACCATTTTTCTAAACGAGTTTCACTTTAATTTTCAAGTAGTCATGCTCACCGAAACTTGGTACACGTGTGAAAACGAAGTGTTCCGTCTACCTGGCTTCAATAGTTTTTTCTTGAATAGATCATCTCGACGCGGCGGGGGTGTCATGCAGCTGGTGTCAAATGAGCTGGCATGCAGCATGCTAGCAGATTTTTCAACCATAACATCAGATTTTGAAGTTCTGACCCTGCAATGCAATAGATTAATTTTGTCGGTCGTTTACCGCCCACCCGATGGGAAAACGGATCAATTTTACTCTTTTCTGGAAAAGCTGCTTTCTTTTGTGTCTCTTAACAACCTAGATATAGTAATAGGTGGTGACTACAATATTGATCTTTTGCAGTGCACAAAAATATCTCTAGATTTGCTGTTGCTACTCGATTCTTTTTCGTGCAAGAATGTGATTACGCAGCCTACGCGTATCACCTGCCACTCTGAAAGCCTGTTGGACTTGTTTGTGACAAATAACATGTCTGATAGCATAGTATCTGGTACTATAATTGGGACTTGAGCGATCATTTTCCCATCTACATGTTTCATAAGCGCAACGAAACACTCGGAAAAGTAAAAGCTGATCTCCAATTACACAGTGTGCAAGACACCAGTACCAAAAATTTAGTAAAGTTCCGGAGGGAAATAGAAAGAACAAACTGGAACTCAGTATTTCAATTAAATAGGGCAGACGAGGCTTATGACACGTTAATGCATAGTCTTAAGAAAATTTATCATGACTGCTTTAATCTAAAGACAGTACGAACATCTAAAAAAATAAGGAAAGCATGGTTAACAAATGAATGCCTTGAAATTATCAGAAAGAAAAACTCCCTTTTTTCGAAGTTCATCAAAACAAAGAAGCCGGATGATTTCAAAACTTTTAAGAAGTATCGCAATTTTGTGTCGAAGTTCCTGCGTAAGGCGAAGAAAACTTACTTTGACAATATTTTTTCTCGCTCCCGTAATGACGTCATATGGCGTGAAATAAACAAGCTCCTAAACCGTGGGTCAAGGCAGGCTGAAAAACTTGAATTATTAATCGGTGATAGAACGATACAGGGTGTCGAGCTGGCAAACAGTTTCAATACATATTTTACAACCTTAGTGCCAAGTCTTAATACAAGTGGTTCGAAACAGTTTTTGGGTCCACCAAACAGTTACTCGGCCTTTTTTGAGCCAACTACTCCCTCTGAGGTTTATTCAGTCTTCATGTCCCTAAAGAATAGCACAGCGCGCGATATTGATGACCTTCAAATAAAACCGCTAAAATTTGTACTTGACCTGTTGGTGCCCGTGCTTTGGCATATTTTCAACCTATCTCTATCCACGGGTGCTTTTCCAAAAAATATGCAGCACGCCTCAGTTACGGTGTTGTTTAAATCTGGAAACCAAAATGAATTTGGCAATTATCGACCTATTTCTATATTGCCTGTAATATCCAAAGGATTGGAAAAAATAATTTGTAACCGCATTGTGTCCTTCTGTGAGAAACATTGCATCATATCACCGAAACAATTTGGCTTCCGAAGAGGTATGTCTACAGAACTCGCCCTGCTAACTCAAAAAGAACACATACTTACCGGATTCGAAAATAAAAAAATTACTTTAGGCATTTTTATCGATTTGTCAAAAGCTTTTGACAGGATAAATCATGAAATTATGCTAACCAAGCTAGAACACTACGGTTTTCGTGGCGTTACTCTAGAACTTATAAAGTCTTTTCTGAATTTCAGGAAACAATGTGTCAGGATCAAAGAAACTAGATCTTCGCTAAGGAACGTAACAGCGGGAGTTCCGCAAGGTAGCATTCTCGGTCCTATTTTATTTAATATTTTTATAAATGATATATTCAATATTAGTGAAGGTGCCCATTATGTCGTCTACGCTGACGATACCAGCCTCTTTTTTCAGTCTGATGACCTAAATGAACTTTCAAACTCAGCCAATATGACCCTTAAAAATTTGCTGAAGTGGTGTGAGTTAAACTCCCTTGAAATAAACATAAGAAAAACGAAAGCTGTACTATTTTCTACTGCACAAAAAAACATTACTTCGGATTTGAACCTATATCTTGGATCCGAGAAAGTAGAGGTTGTAAAAGAAGTCAAAACCCTGGGAGTAACTTTCAATGAACATTTATTTTGGGATACACACGTTCAACGCGTAGGAGGAAGCTTGGCTAAGGCTTGCGGTATTCTTTCCAGACTGCGACATGTTATCCCCACAAAAACGAAACTGCTCCTATACAACGCACTTTTCAGCCCCCACCTAAATTACTGCCATCTTGTATGGGGCACCACATCTCAAGCAAATATAACTAAATTATTTTTACTGCAAAAGAAAGCGCTTCGCCATATTGCAAACGTTTCATACGACGCCCACACTGCAGAACTTTTTTCAGAATTTGACGTGGTGCCTCTGCCGAGCTTATATAATTATAATCTTGGGATGAAATACAAACAGGCTGTCCATTACAATAACAAATGTTTCCTCACTTTATCCAACCTTACACCACCTTTGGAAGTTATATATAATATCAGGCATAAAAATCCTTGGATGACTCCTTTCTCACGTACAAACCATGGATTTCGCAGGCTACAGTACTGTATGCCCAGTCTCTTAAATAATTTAGCAAGCAAAAATATCCACATAAATATTATCTCCACCAGAAAATGGAAAGAACACGTCATAGAAATGGGTATTCGCTTATGACACTAATACATTTGTGACAGCCACGCACACCGAAATTATATTCTTTTGAATGGATTTCTCTCCGAAACATTTCGTATTATGCAATTTTGTTTTCGCTGTTCGTTCACCGAAAATGTTCTCTTTTAGTTTGTTACATGGACCTATTATTTCTCTGGCTGTATGTTTTTTACTACACAGGCTGTTTGTTTTTCCATTTGGTACGGATGTTCATTAGTACCTACCACTGCGTCAGGTACATTAAACAAATATTTGTAATATTTTAATCGGGTGTATGTATATGTATTGTGTGTTTGTATCTACTTTCTTATTATATATGTATATCCCAGTGTACATATGATTGCTTATGTACATTTTTATTTGTATTCAGATGCATCCACGTGACAATTATTCTTTAGTGTATGCTCTTTTTATCCAAAACAGTTCAACCATTTGTATTCATTTTTCTGCTGTTCTTTTGCTGTCAAAAACGGGGCAGAAACCCTGTCAAGTTGCTTCTTAGCAGCTTTTTGTTTCTGCCCTTATTATTTCCCCTTTGTATGAGAGTACAATGCTGAATAAATGAACTTTGAACTTTGAACTTTGAACTTATTCTTGTGTTGAGTGCAAACCAAAAGAAATTTTCTGAAATTGCACTTTCGGAGACCCAAGGATCCCGCTGACTTCAGGAAGATGTGCCACAGTTCAGATGCTAATTGCTCGGAAGTACGCGATGATCTCACAGCGAAGCTTTATATGCAACCCCTACGGAAGTTTTCAATGTCCCGGAGTGTACACCGTCGGTTCGACAAAGCAAAAGCGAAGGTCGCTACCCTTCGTACGTCCGAGGGTATGCGCCGTTTGTGGGAAAGTGGCTGAGGCGTTCCTATGTCGAGAGCAAGCACGCAAGTTCTACTCCAATCAATCAATCAATCAATCAATCAATCAATCAATCAATCAATCAATATTTATTTTTCCAGGAAAGTATGGACGGTCCTTCAGGGCTAAAAGTCGCTCTAGGCAGCTTGACTGGTCCCTGAAGACCGTTACGATTTGCAGCATATGACGTTTACAGCACATTTGTACATGAGGTGTATATGAACATTGTTGCAGAATGGCTTAAGACAGTGTTGAACATGGCAACATACAATTCACAACAAACACAGCATAATGGAGTATGATTAACGATTCATTAAAACAGCAATGATTGACTACAAGCATAGCATGATCAACTTAATCGTATAACTATTAACAACATAAAACTCGACATGTTGAAAAAATACTGTAAGTCGAGGTTTTATTGGGTGAGTATACAAAAAATAGTGGACAGAAGTGGCATAAAGATGGCAAAAAGATATGTGGCACAAAGATGGCAGAAATGGAATAAGAACATAACCGTAATAAACCGATGCCTACAAGGAAAACATATGTCCACCTTCCTAAGGATCACACCGTGAAAGCTGTTGCTCACAACATAGATGCAAATAGTTCGCGTAACTGTCGGTGTGTGGAACAATTTAATTCAGAAGATTCATTCCGAATTGATGGCAGCGTAAAGTGAAGTAATTGTGACTTGAACAAAGTGCGGAAACGAGGCACATACCAAGATAAGGCATGTCGTGTATGCGCGTTATATTGTTTGATGTACTTCTGATAATACCACGAGGCACTGCTTATAGGTGTGTAAAAATGAAAGATTCGTAAAACCCGAAATTTGTATAAGTTTTGAACCCATACGATATTGTACTCTTGGAAGACGGTTTTGGTCGGCACCAGTAAGGAATGTTTGCATAATGTCGAAAGACCTTTTTTTGCAAAAGAAAAAAATTATTTATGTTATTTTTGGTTGCGATCGTCCAGACAAGGCTGTAGAAATATACATTGGGTGCAAATAGCGCGTAATGAACCTGGAGTTTTACATTCGACGGAAGCAGGTGTTGGCAGCGTGACAACGCTTTGGTAGGTGATGGCAACTTTCTGCACACCTCTTCTACATGCGAATCTCAGCTTAGGTGAGAGGAAAAGGTGACGCCGGATATTTGGTGTTCATTTACTACAGCATTTTTCTGACCTTCATATAAAATAGGGGATGAAAGTTCAACAGATTTCCCCCTTGCATGAAATATGCAAACTTTAGTTTTAAGGGGATTTATCGTTATTTCATTGAGGCTTGACCATAAGGACAACTTTGAAAGTGCTTTGTTACATTTACATACCCATTCATTTACATTCATACCAGAAAATAGTATGGTGCTGTCGTCAGCTTATATTATAAATTTTGCAGTTTTATCGATATTGACGAGATCATTCATGTACACGTTAAACAGGAGGGGACCTAAATTCTGCCTTGGGGTGCACCTCTTGAAATAGGTAAAAATGATGACTGCGAACCCTGCAAACATACTTATTGCTGGCGATTGTTTAGATATGATTTAAGCAGCTCCAAAGATTTTCCGCGAAAACCACATACGTAAACTTTATATCCCAGAATTTCATGATTTAAAGAGTCGAATGCCTTGGAAAAGTCAATAAAGAGGCCCACCGTGTAAGCTATATTGTCTATGTTGCGTACTATGCGTTCTTTACCGCGCGCTGAAATCTAGATGCACGGGTGTTTTGCTTTTCACTCCGTCGAAAAGCAGACCACGGCGGAAGCTTTTCAGACGGAGGCGGAAAGCAAAACAACTGTGTATCGAGATTTCAGCACGCGTTAAAGATCCCCAAGTGGTCAAAATTATTCCGGAGCCCTCCACCACGGTGCGCCTCATCGCCCAAGTATAGTTTCGGCGGGTTACACCCCAATAATGTGTTTAAAAGCTTTGAAAAGAGCGTGCAGAGGTAGTACCGATGTGCTCCGAGAGAACGAATTTCTGAAATGGCGAAGGCGCAGGCGAAGTAGCTGTGCCCTTGACGATAGGAACATTTATTTCTTCCATCAAGGAATTGCCAGGAATTTCCCAAGGTTAAATGGTGACAGTGGCTTGGTGCAGTTTGGTAGGTTCCGGTACACCGGTGGTAAGACAAAACGTATTCAGGCTAGGGAAGCAGAAGCCAGCGGGTTTTTGGATGCCCTGGTCGCAAACCTGCCCTGCTGGCGCGAGAAGGAGGTCTTGATGTCACAGGAGAGTTTGTGAAAGGCGCCGACACTTCACACGGCTCATCATTAGGCAATGACTTTGCTTATGTATATACTTATGAACTTTCCTATACTTTCCTATACCTATATATTTCCTACTCCCGTCGCCGCACCCTTATCATCCAGCTTACCTGTTCGCCGCAGGCGCTCTTTTCGCAGTCAGGTGCCTACAATGTGGTGTGTCTGCGGTGACGTGATATAACGTGTAGGGACTTTTAGCATTTGCGTTCTGGTCGCATTATCGGTAGGACATGTCTGGTGCCGAGCGAGGATGAACAGCGTGCCTTCCTCGAGTTCCGGATTGAGCAGAAGCGGCATTGCACACGAAGGGGGTGGCAACAGACAACCATAGATGATCAGGCCGCCGTCACTAAGCGTAAGCGCGATGCCCGTCAGGACCCCGAATACCACGAGGCAGGAGCGCAACAAGACAGCGTGGTTACATTCCCACTGCACACGCCGTTTGAGCGGGAATTTCTGGCCAACCAGTTTGGAGCTGCTTGCGCGGTGGGAGACCGTTCTTGGTTTTCCCGGGGAGCATTGTACCGTTACCACGGTACGTGGCGGTTGACAGCGTTATCTTGCGTTCATGGGGTTACGGAAGCGCCGGACATTGTAGTGTGCCGACGAGAGAGACAGGGCGTGATTAAATTACTCATATCCGCGCCGCGACATTATTATTCGAGGTGCGCGTGCGTTGAACACCAACCCACGAAGAGCTCCACTAGTCATCAACATTTAGAGAGTGGAGCGACACTAGATTTTCTGCATATCTTTGCCGCGGCTGCAGTACAAGGACAACTATTTCAACGGGTACTCCATCCAATGATCGGGTGAAATAGTGACTTTTGGAGTCCTGTGATGCCGTCCACTACATCCTGCCTTATGGCCCACGCGTAGCTCTGTTGAGCGAAGCTCCTAAAATTTGAATTTGACGCTTACAAGTTCCCGTCTCGCTGCTGTACCCTGTTTGTTGAAAACGCTCACCTAGGGGAGCCTCCTTGGTATGGTTACCATGTGAAAGATAAAGAACTCTTGGTCCGTTTTATCCTTTAGCGTATCTTGAGCAAAATGTTTCAGCGCTACAACATAACGTGGCTGACATGTTCTGCAGCATACAGAGCCGTTTTTCCAGATTTAAATATTTATCAGTTTACTTATCACGTGGTGTATGCACCGTAATGATTAATATTACCCAAAAGCTGCAAGACAACTGGCTGTACACCGAAGCTTATACAATACTAGTTTAGTTACTGTAAATAATTAGGCAGATTCATTTGTCTCATCTGTAGAACGAGTCGTAACACAACTCTACACGTGGGCGACAGCCGACGAGCTGTCGTCGGCGCCGGGTCCATCTTCCGCAGCCTCCGCGATGGTGTCGGCAGCCCCCCGAACGGCGGGCGGGGCGGAAGAAGCGTCTTGCGGGGTCGCCATGTCCAATACTCCCTTGCGACTGGTGAAGCTTAGCCAGCTCGTCTGTGACAAGAACCGCTTGGTCTTGTGCCGTTGCATGGACTTTCTGCAGCCACCGCTTCCGCTGGGCTCTGCACAATGACGCGCGCCCAAGGGTGTGCCGTTTTAACTTGATGAGCCCAGAAGTTCACAACGTATACAATGATTATACAACAAAATTTGATTAATTACGTTCACCAGAATTTTAGCTTGAGTTTCTGCGAGAGAAATATCAAAAATCTCCGTGCCGATTGCACGAACGACAAGGTGAATTTTTTGCCATGTAGGATTTTCGTGTGGATGTTCTCGTGCAGGTATAAATCATCTCCGGCAAGAAACCGTTTACTACAGTATCGACATTTCAAATAAGTAGTTTGAGACATATTTTTAGCGCATTACATTCTACGGGTCAACTGATTCTGTTAGTTGGGCCATTTAAAAGGGCCAAAATACAAACAGCTCTCTCCAGTCAAGCGGCCTGCTCCAACGCACTGCACTGCGCTTAGTGGACACAAATTTGGCTGCCGAATCAAAAAGCAGCAATTGAGTGACTTCAAGAAAGTTAGAAAAACAAACTAATCACTATATGTATTGAGCAGTGGTTGTGAGACCAATACAGCTGGTTGTGTTATTGTGTCAAGGTGCGGCTATCTAGCAAGAACGCTCATGTCATGAACCCGCTTTTCATCATCTTGTGTAGCATATATGGAAAGAGTGAACGTAAACTTTAGGCTGTCGCAGGTAGCATGCACTCCGCAGATTGCAATTCTTTTCAGCAGACTAGAAGCAATGTGTTTCGGCGAAACCTAGCCTTGTTCAGCCAAACTTCTTTTGCATAGAGTCTTTTTTTTTATGTTGCATAACGCCGCTACACGCGTATTTCAATTTTCATCTATTTCAAAAAAGCAAATTTATACATCTTTGTGTCCCAAATAAGAAAGACAAAAAGGAATAATATACCATCTTCCGCAGATTTGTGTTGAGAACCACAGGACCTGTGGCCACTGCTCCCTGCACAGATTAAAACATGGAGAAACACAATGACGTTATTTTAGATTCTAAGAGCACCCATAAGACGCACCCATCACGGAGGAGCGTAAAAATGTAGCCAGTGACGTAAAACACATTTGCGGAATCACCGGTTTTATGCTAGCCGTAGTTAAGTTCATGAAACAAGAAAACGGGATACCGCCCTATGCAGGACTAGGGGTGCTATTCCAGAAGGCCCGAGGTTGAGCGAAACTCGGGAAAGACGGAGCTTTGGCGATAATAATAATGTCATGATAATATTTCGGGACAGGGTTAAAACGCTTCCAAAAAGCTATTCGCGCGATTTGGTGATCATTGAGGGGACGTAATTGGTCCAGGGCAGTGCGCGCCATGGATGCACGACTACGACGTGGCGCATCTTTCAGTGCGTTCTCTCGCTCCACTGCTACGCCAGTGGCTACTGGGGGCAAGAAAATCCAACTACTTTATATTATTGAACTTTTATTTATCAATCGATATTTCACCACAAAGTTCATTTTATTTTTTATTCGAGGCGTTCATATGGGCTTTTTGTTGGCGCCTTTTCCCTCGCTTTCATTTCTTTGTCTTTTGGCAATGATTACTTCACACGGCCTCTTTTCTGCTACTACGTGTTTGCGTCAGTTTTGTCTCTTTCATTGGTTCATCTTGGTGTGTAGATTACGCCAGCAAGCAGACTGGAACACGCCACAGCCTCTCTTGAATCGGGGTTTTGCGAGGGTGGTGAGCACCTGTCCTATTTCCTTGATATCACGTTCAGTCTTCAACCTGCATGCACCATTCTACAACTCTTAGTTTTCAAATTCACAGTGTTATGAATTTTGCGAACTGGGTATGTTCTTCCTCAAAACTCCCAGTTGAGGTCCAATCGCCCAAGTGGTGGCCATGTGCTATGAAGGAAGGAATAGCAACAAGGGGCAACAGCTTTTCAGGTTTGTTCGCTTTATTTTATTTTGCTCTTCACCGCTTTTGATCGACGAAGCTCTCCACAGTTTTTTTTTATAGTGTTCAATCCCTTCACAGTCCTCTCTTCCTTCGCGCCCTTCCTAGTCCCGCTTACCCTCTCTCTGGGGTCACGCGGCTACTTTAATTCCTAACTCACCCCTTTATTCGCTTTTCATGACCTGTTTCCTGCCATACGACGATGACGCTGAACAAAACCCGTTGAAATGTGTAAAGAACGCCTCTTCGAAAAGACACGCGCAGTTGATTCTATTGTATTGAGGATAATGAACAAATGCAACAGGCCGCCAAGCTATCGGTGTATGCGCCGTACCAGCATCAACCATGTGGAAGAGGAAGGTAGGATTATGTCCTTTTTTTTCGAGAGCTAAAAACAAGCTCGAAATTCCTCCTTCGTTTAAAAGACCTGTCAGGGTAGAAATAAATATGCCTGCTATGGCGACCATAAAAGTAATCCATACCGCAGCAGCGGCCACCACGGACGTCCCGAGTTCAAGTCGACCATGCAAAACCATGCCCTAGTTTCTTCCGGGTTCTAATATCAGTCAAAGACATCCAGCACAATCGTGGGCGCAGCGTAACAACCGAAGCAACACCCACCCATGGCGTTCACTTTGTGTGGGTGTACCGTCATAGCCACGAAGTCGTCATTTGATGGCCGCTATCAGAGACGAGAACATAGAATCAAGTACCCAGGCCACCTTCAGCCAATGGTACCACAGTCGGGTGGGGGGGGGGGTGTTCGGTCCGAAGTGGAGTTTACTCTTGTCAGAGCCGATGGGAGCGGCCAAGGTGGCACGATTTCCCCACGGGAGCCTTCTTCATACACAGTGCAAACACAGTCGATGGCAAGTGACACAACTTCAACGTCTAAAAAGCACACGCAAATGCTCAAACACGGTTTGACACAGGACGACTTCTGATAAGCGCCCTCTGTGCGCACTCAACCAAGCCGTAAACAAAAGTCATATTTGATGGTCGCGAGAAACGCCCGTTCCGTTCGCTAGAGCGAACCATTTTGATTACTTGGTTTGTGATTGCGCAGAGCGGCATTGGGTCTGCCCTCAAGCCACGTAGCAAACAAAATTCACTTGGAAGAACGGAACACTGAGAAAAACGTACAGCTACGTGCCGGGCGTGGCCAACAGCCAGGATGGGGATTTCTATAGTGGTGGGGTTGTCTCGTCTATGCTAGGGAATGAGTATTTCAGATCGATTTAGGACTGTGCTGCATGCAGAAGATATCACAAGCCGTACTTTATCAACTTAAGCAGTCGCAATACAGCGCGCTGATTGTAGGGTTTAACGCGCCGACGCAGCGCAGGCGATGAGGCGCGCCGTAGTGGAGGGCTCCGGATTAATTGTGACCACCCGAGGATCTTTAACGTGCACCGAAATATCGTACACACTGGCGTTTTCGCTTTTGGCCTCCATCAGAAAAGCGGCCGCCGCGGCCGGGAATCGAACCCGCGTCCTCGTGCTAAGCAGCTCAACACCTTAGCCACTGAGCCACCGTGGAGGGTAATACAGCCCGCTGACTATGCCAGGCGTGCTGCGCGCGATTTCGGCGGTTTCGCTCGAGGTGTATCCGATGCTCCGCTATCATTGCTTTCATAACACAAGCAGCTGGAAACTCGGGAGTAGGCAGCACTCGGGTCTTCAGGAATGGCGCCTCAGATGTACGACTGTGTCTAGGCTTTCTTTTTCATTCAGTGATAATAAGATGAAAGAATGTTATAGTTCATAAAAATACATGCTGATAAGATATGTTATACTGAACGTACGAGTAAAAAGAAACACTTTTTCAGTCCTCCTAGCTACCTATCACGTCGGATAGATCCCGATTCTAAAGTTGGGATACACAATGCATAAGTCACCTTTTTATGGCTCTTTTGTGGCCAAGAACTAGCAAGGACTGGCACCACCTTCCCGCCTCTGTTGCCTCAATGAGAGATCATTCCACTTTCAAAACCGAACTTCGCTGGATAACGTCAGACTGTTTGCCATTTTCGACCATAACTTGCTTATTTTGTTTATTTTTGTATTTCTGGACACCGTTCTTTCTGTGACGGCCGAATGACCCTGAGCGTATCGAAATGAATAAATAAATAATCTTTAGGTGGAAGTAGATAGTTACGGGGACAATTATTTCAGCGTACAGTGCAACTGAAAACGCGTCGTCTCATCATCTTCATCCTCCCGCTTCGGTTGCGTGTCCTGGCATTCTCATCATGATCATTTTCACTTTGCGGCGGCATTCGGACTGCGGACACAGATTGCTGAAAGAACCTTGCGCAATAGTTCTTCGCTGATATGTACGAATGGATAGATATTTAACACTCTGCGAGTCTAACAGTGCTCAGCGACTGTCTGGCAGGCGTCACAGTACATGATCTTAGTCCTCACGTCAGGCTTTAGCGATGTAACAGTAGGGGCAGGATAATTCATTGAACAAAAAACCCGCATTCTTTTTCTCTGTAGCTGCATGTAATTACTAGCCTCCAAAGGGAATTTAGGAGCCCATAATTTGTAAACCAATGGAAATTGGTCACCGCGTTTCTGTCACGGCGGCGTTATTGCTCAAATGAAGCACCGAATGCTTCTGCGTTAAAATGACAGCTTATGATGACGAGGAACTGCGTCAAAAATCTTGCCGTTCTCACAAGAACGTTTCCGTTCTGTATAGGGTTTCCCATTGCACCAGTATTGCTTATACCGGTGTCATTAAAAAAGTACAGTGCATAGCGGAACATCCTGTCTGTTTCTGGAAGGTTTAGCGATATCGTGCGGTTTTACTGCCTAGCTAAGCATCCGCCTTGTTTCTTTCGTTTTTGTTTAGCAATATCTCACGAGGTTACGACATTCCGAGGCATCCGCCTTGCTTCTTTCGTTTTTTGCTTAGCGATATTGTACGACGTTACTTCCGGACCCAACGCCGCTCCTGGCACTCTAATGGGCGCATTCTTTCGTCCGCAAGAAAATGTGTAGTGTGTCTTTTTTTCTCTACTAAACACCGTGAAAGAAACGTTTGTTGGGTGTGCTGGGGTAAAGTGAAGAACCCAGAACAGATAAAAGACATCACGACGAGGAACTCAGTCCGGTGCATGGCTCTTACCCTCGGCGCAGACAACTTCGACGGCGCTTCCAAAGAGAATCTCCTTGTATCCGTGCCGGAAGGACGGACTGCGGAAGGCGTATATGATAGGGTTGCACGCAGAGTTCAGGTAGCCGAACCAGTAGCTCTGCGAGATACATCACAAGACGAGATAATTTGAGTACAGAGGCTCTACGTGAAGTAAATATTGAAAGCAAGCATGAGAACGGGACGTAGACTTTATGTTCAGTAATTATAGTTAACAATAACAGTCAGAAGCATTTGCAAATTACAGATTCTATGAACCGAGAAAGGAAATACAGCCGTCAAGAACGACATGGGGAGTTTGCGGGAAGCAGTTTGTCTCTTTATCTCTTTAACACACACTACATATCACAGCATAGCGATGGGTAGCGACGCAAAGTGAGCGCAGCGGTGGGCATTTTTCCCCGAGAACACGAAAATTCCACGGTGTGCAAGCCATCAAGATGTTCACGGTAACAAGGGTACCAGGGGTTGTTCGCGCGTAATGAAGAAGGCGCTGCGGATGCTTGTGCGATGCCAAACTGAGAGATATTTCAGGCATTTTCGTTTCCAGGCACTGTGGTATTTTGGTTGTTGCTGACGCCATGGGGCTGACGTGAGTGTCAAAAGATTTATAAAAGCAACGGCGCAAAAGCACCATGTAAACTCGAACGGGGTATTGTCATTGTATATTGAGGACCGGAAATTGAGCAAAAGCGCTAATTACGATAATAATACGCACTTCAAGACAGTAATTTCAACAACGTCGGCGACCTATGCGGCACCGACACACTACCGGATCTAAGCCTTGGGATCGCATCGCAGCTTCATTAGAAGCCAGTTTGAAAACTTGGCACCCTATGAAATCATACTGTCGTTTCCAAGTTCTACGCCTCAATGTATACAGTCGAAGACGGATATATCGAACTGCAAGGGGGTCGCAAATAGTTCGATATGTCGATAATTTAAATATAAAATATGCCCACTCTTAGCTTATCCGAAAATTGCCCACATCACTGAGAGCTCTTAAAAGTCGCCACAAGCGGTAGTTTAGGGATTTGTTCGTCGCAGCACAGAAAATTCGAACCCCAGTGCGACGAACTCCGCCGTTTATATAAAATGACACAAAAATTGTCTGTGAGATTCGCTTGCTTCTTTTTCTGCACCATAAAGTTCACCTGATCGTCTACAAGCTTATTAACGCAGTCTAAATGAGAAAATCCTGCGTTGTACACTGTGCCACAACAGAGGTGAATCTGAACTTTGACGCACGCACGGCTGTAGAACGTTTACAGGGCCATTACTAAGGTTCGCCTCTTTGGCATCGGTAATATCCGCCACAACCGGCGTATCGTCGCGAGCACTTACGAACTCGTGTGCCGTTGTGTTATTTAAAATGCCGTATGGGAATGCGGACAGCTCTAGAAATTCACTCTCGAGGCCCTCAACGCTGTCGTCTTCGGTATCAGAACAACCCTCGTTTGTATCCGCTCAACAAATCCGCTTTGCGCCCGACGCCCAGCAACAGCCGGGCCGTGAAAGCACTGGCGTTTAGGTCCGGGTTGATATGAAGCATAGCGCTCACACATCCTGAGAGAAATGCAGCCGACATCGCTTCACAATCCCGTGCCCGACAAATAATGTCTGCTTCCGTCGCGAAATCCTAATTCTTCCGTTTTTTTTTTTTTTTTTTGTGACCGCGCCTCCGAAGCGCGTGCCGCGGACAAATCAAGCATAACGGTTCCCCTGCGTGAGCAACCCTCCATAACTGCTTAAACCCGCACAAAAAAAAATGCCACAAATGGAGCGCTTCCGGTCGTTTTCTCCTCCGCCTTTATTGCTTTGCAACCTCATTAGTCCCTGCTTTCTGCTGCCATACCGCTGCTCCATAAGCTAGCGCGCGAACAGGTGTTGACGTCCATCGAAGCAACGCGCGACGCCTCCTTCTCAACGAACGCGGCAGCGCCCTCGAGGAGTCATAATCATCACATTCATCCCGTTAGGACAAGCGCACTTGCGGGGACACTGGTAGCGCAGTGTTCGATATATCGAATGTGCCCGTGATCGGGAGTTCGGTCCACGCGTACAACAGTGCTATACTTCTGCACCGGATATTCGAGAAGGTTTTCAGACTGTTCGATATAGACAACAATTCGATATATCCGTGTTCGACTGTACCTGTAAAAAGTAGTGCCCGATACACCGACCGATAGACCTACAGATCTATCAATGATACTTGAGTGTTCATCAACGCCCAGCCAAAAATGCTGCACCTGGAGGCTTGCACCCTCGGGAGCTCACTGTTATCATGGTGTAGAGGGTCAGATAGGCGGGGTTTCCGGAGATTCTACCTCTCACAGGGGAAGAGCATAAATTGCACCTTCCCATATTTCTGACTATGTCGCTCACCCGTTCAAATATTTAAGTGATTTTTGTTGCTATATGACGGCCGTAATAGTCTCCGAAACGTAGTATTAGGCATTGACCCTAGCGAACACTAATGATGCGAAAATGCGTGTCGGATGAAACCAGTTTTTGCAATATCTGTAACATATCTTTCACAGATGGATACACCCAATTGGTCTTTGTTGATTATTGTTGCGCATAGGAATGCACTCAACAAGTTTATTTCTATTTGGTCCGGCGATGCAGCTAAATAGGTGAAATGATTTTTTAATGACACCGCTGACGGGATTAAAAGGCTTTACGGGGTAAGGAAGCCTATAGCCAAACACTCAGTTTTAAGGCATTAAATTGCAGGATTTCATCAGTACATTCTTATTTTTCGTGCAGGATATCGATAGTGAGGGTTATTGCTAAAAATAGGTACCAGCGTGGAAGAAGGAAAAGCTTCAAAATAATTTTTAACACATTTGCCGTTTTCCTATCACAGGCCCGTTAAGATATAGAACAGGTTTTCGTTGGTATAAAAACTGGTGTAAATGTACGAACAGTGTTTTAAGACATTTTGAATGTCCGCCCGATAGTAGGGAAAATGAGGATTCTCGGGAAAATTCCGTGTTTGTACGGATTTGTAACTTCTCGTGTGTCAGAAGGCGCGTTTCGAGACCTTTATTCTGGCAAATATACATCAATGACTTGTAAGAAAATTAATATCCAGCACGCGCCTATTCGCAGATGATTGCAATATTCACCACAATATAATTACTTCTCATGATCATCTCGTTGTTTATGAGGGTATAAATATCAATTTCAGGGGTTATTACACCTGGCTCATGGAACCGAATTTAGATCAATGTTAAGAGACCTTTAGCCGCAAAAAGGCTAATTTTCCCTGTACCATAAAATATAACTTATTACTGGGGACGTCGTCATGCAAATATTTATGCATTATTTTCACTCCACATTTGTCTTGGTGGTGCAATATATCTAGCATTTGATGGACACTATCTGGATAAATTGGTTATTTACGACGCAACTTACGTGATTGCCCGTCTGGTGCCCGCAGGCTTGTTTTGTGAACATTGGTTCACCCACAAGTACAATTTGCTTATTGTGAGTTGTCTCTTTATCAAGCAGATAATCAAGTATCACCCAGAATAAACAGGAATACCTTTGCAATAATTGCACGCACGTCGCTTTGTAGCCCTCTTATGCCTATTTTATAGGTATATGTACCCCTCGAGGACTTGATTGCCGTTAACCATTCCACACTCAGTTGCCACGTCGCGTACACTGCACTACCAGTACTACTTCTCATGCATTTATGGCTTCCCTCATACTTACAATTCATGTGCCTCCCACATGCCGGAGTAATGCTGCAAGTATCTACTCCAGCATACAACCAACGCCGCTGTCGGCCACCGCAACGCCAGCCAGCCCCAGCTATCAACTGCATCTAGTGCAGCTGGGCTAAACTCATCTCTATCATCGTCGTCATCGTCATCATCAGCATTATCATTAAACTATCACCTGTGATCACCATTCGAGGACGGGAGAAAGAATTCGATGTTGTTTTTCGTACTCGAAAAGCGCGCAGACACTCTTGATAGGCTTACGGACAGTTCGTGGCAATAGCGCCAGTTGAATACCCCCACATAATCGATCATCTTATCGGTGACAATATACGCCTTTGTAAACAGCTCCCCGACAATACATAATGTTTCATGCCAGGAAACGTATTGGTATCTTGTATCTGATTACTGCGCATCATAATCTCTGGCTGAATTTCACTTTTTGTATAATTTTAATCCCTCATTTGGTGCTGGAGCTCAGCGATACCTGCTTTGTTCCGAGTGCACATGTCAACTTAGTGTCTTTTATGACGTTGTTTACTTTTCATTACGTACGTAAATACTTGCAGCAGTTGCAATATTACCTTATGCTGCCTTGCTTTTATTTTTCTTCACTTGCGCATTTTTGTTTTGCTTTTTGCATTGTGTTAACTGCGTGTTTGTCGTGTGGTGATATTTTTGCATTGTGGCATTTATGCTATTTATGCTTTTTCTCGCTTTTATTTTTTTCTCAGTTCTTAATTCTGTGCTGCCCTTTACTCTGTGCCCTAACACGGGCCTCTCAGGTGTCATAGCTAGATAGATAACTGAACTATTCAGCCATTTAATGTATCCAATTTGTTTTGGCTTGCAACTGCTGCTCATAGAAATGTTCAAAAAACCAATTTCAAGATGTCGTCCTAACAAAACTATGAATATGAGAGCTAGATTTTTTAAATTGCACCCCTCACTAGTTGAACTTCGTTCAGCTTTTTCGTGTTCAAACGTCGGCATAAACTTTTAGGACTTTTATAACCCCAGGCTTGCCAGGTGATATGCCTTCTGAAACATTTGACGAACATCTGGGACACTCCCGCGCAATGTTCGATTCAATCTATGCTGCGGGTCGGTTTCTCAATCTAAAAAAAAAACTGCCGTTTGTTCGCTAAAACTACATTTTCTTGGAGATGTGGGGCCTGTAAACGCGTAACCACCTACCCCGAGAGGACGGCTGTGGTAAGTCTACTCTTGACGACAACAAATAAATGTCTGCCCATTTTTTTCTTGGGTCTTCGTGCTTTTATCGGCACTTTGTGGCCAATGTTTCCAAGAATGACAAAGTGCTTGGATTGTTAGCAAACGGCGACATACAGTTCGTTTAAGCAGATAAGCAGTGGTTTGCTTTCGAGGTGCAGAAGAAGCGCTTGCAGACTGCGTTAATTACAGGACAATTCTACGAAGACGCAAGGAGTTAACTGGACTACATGCAAGCAAAGTTCGTCCAGGAAGCATTCAGTTAGCATTACTCGTGACTCTTTAAAGGAGTGGTGAAACAAAATTTCGAAGCTGAGATAACTATGTAAAATGCTTCCTTTTTATCAGGAGATATCTCCAAGCAAGTTTCAACAACCACCGCTTGGCGTAACATATTTTAAATCCATTTTAACCTCGGCCAGCACGAGAAAGTCCACAGCGGGTCGGCATGACATCATCTGCTACTTGCCCCTAACTGGCGACGTCGGAACTCCCGTGACGTAGCCAATGCGCTGGCTGCGGTTGGCGCGCGCTGCTGTGTACCCGTCATGGTTTTAAGTGTGACACTTTATGAGCGACCCCAAACCATCCACCGCCGGCGTCGGCGGCGGCGGCGGCGTCCGCAGTGCTCCTCTATAAAGAAACAGCATCCGGCGCCAAGTTTCGATCCGAGGACTTTGCGGGCCGCAGCCCGACGCTCTACCGAATAAGCCACGGACCCGACGCTGATATCGGTGTTAGTGACGCGCCTTATATCTTTAACGCACTCAAACTACGTCGTCAGCGGCGTGCGTTGGCGACTCAGCGGCGTTATAGCGGCTTGATAACTGCGTGGTGTACACGTGATACTACAAACCCGATGGAAGAGATGGAAGAGAAGGCGGCGAGGCGGTGGGCTGCGGGGGCCGAGCGCAAGCGCCGCAAGCGGGCCGACAACCGTGCATTCGCACTTTCCCATTCTCCCCCTCGGGGAAATGCGGGGGAATTTTTTCGTACTGACGTCAAGCTGCCCGGGAGCGTATGGATGGTGGACACCTCGGCCGGTCAGGGCGTGCGCGTGCGCTCGCCGCTTGCCCGCGCGTCCGGGCGAGCCGCGGTGCGACAAGAATGGTGACGTCACGGGCGCCCTCCTGTATGGTGACTGCTCGTCGTTTCTTTTGTAAAGACTAAAACTGACATGAATGAATGATGCGGTAAATTATTGTTTACGCTGTGATCGACCGTCTAATGTGTCATTCTATGGTTAGTGGCCTGGTAGGCGCCCATAGCAGCGAAAAAAACGGAACACCAAAATTTCGTATCGTACTCCTTTAAGCGATCGAATTATTCTTTCGTTACCCGTGACGGGGTGTCGTAGAAACAATTCCACCCCATTCTACTACGTGAAAGTGGAGCAGGTTTTGGGTTATTCGTAGGCCGCAAACTTCCTGTCACACAGCGATGTAGCGCAGGGAGAGCATCAAGCCCCGCCGTCATCTCGCGTTTTCCACCTCGGGGCATTTGGGGTCCCGACGAGTATCGCGCTTATGCTTAACGTCGCGGCCCTATCGTGGTCAGCGGTCTTCCGCCAAGTTCGCGCACGTTGCCGCCAATTTGTTTTAGGGCTCAGCTCTTATGGGGCGGCTCCTGTGGTTTCGCGGGGTCCCTCACCGTGATCCCTCAATTCAACCGGGAACGAGGAAGAAACAGAAGAGAGAGCGATGAAGGAATAGGAGGAGGATAGTTTAGCGAAAGTTGTAGGAGGAAAGTGGAGTGCCGTGGGTACAACACAAGACGTGCTCCGCAGTGAAGACCCGCTACTTGGCTGCGGCAGAGTAGCAGACCCCGTCGGGAGTTCGCCGTTCACCCGATCACTAGTGCATGTGGGGAGTGCGTCCACCGATATCATGTATGGAATCGAAGCGCTGCATTTATTTCAGTGTGAAATTATTTGCCTGAACATAGGTTGTTCAGTCAAAAGTGCTAAACATCTGCGCTCGAAGTTTTCATTAGGCAGTATCGTAATCGTCAGTGAAATTCTTTGCCTCAACATAGTTTGTTCAGTAAAAAGTGCTAAACAGCTGCGCTCGAAGTTTTCATTAGGGAGTATTGTAATCGTCACCCAAGTATTTCTAAATTACTATTCTTCACTGCGAACCACACTCGGTTACTGCCGCAGTGGCTCAGTGACTGAGGCGTTGTGTTGCTGAGCCCAAGGACGCGGATTCGATTTCCGGCCGCGGCGGCCGCTTTTCTGATGGAAGCGAAAAGTGATAACGCCCGTGTGTTAGAGATTTCGGTTCACGAAAAGATCCCCAGATGAGCGAAATTAATCTGGAGCCCTCTACGGCGAGCCTCACCGCATTTGAAGCTGCAGCGCGTTATTCGTGAATAACAATCAGCGCACCCTTTATGAAAGCCAGCGAAAAAACACCAAGCTAACACCGATCTCCCTAAAGTCGTCTTCACTTCTATAAACAGCAATGCATATTTTCAGAGACGGTTTCGCAGGGGCGATTTACGCCTTTTTATATTGGTACACTGTTACGGGGAAGAAGCACTAAGATGAAGGCTAGCGTGTTTGCGGAGAACCTAGAATCTCCAGGAAGTGCCCGATCTGGTTGAAGGGCGCTCGCGGAAGTTGTCCTTTTGGCTATAGAAAAAAACGCCGTAGATCTCGCATTGACTCCTCGTTCCAACTACGGTTGCCCTTGTGATTGTACTCATGAAGTCACACATTTCACGCAATTCTATCAGTTGCAGGGGGCTCCACGATTTCATTGTGCAGTTTAGCGCTCCGACGTTACATCTGGGATATGAGGCGTGCCGTAGTGGAGAGCTCCGTCTTGATGTTGACCACCTGGAGACCTTAGTGTGCGGCGAAACCTCTACGCACAGGCGTTTTATTCCCCCCCCCCCCCCCCCCGCCCCTATCTGAAAAGAAGCCATCGCTAAGGTGATCGAACCCCCGTACTTGGGCTCGAACGCGCAACGCCATAGTCACTGAGCCACTCGGTGGTTCGGAGCTGGGTTTGGGGAGGGT
Organism: Haemaphysalis longicornis; assembly: GCF_048455015.1. Taxonomy (NCBI): domain Eukaryota; kingdom Metazoa; phylum Arthropoda; class Arachnida; order Ixodida; family Ixodidae; genus Haemaphysalis; species Haemaphysalis longicornis. The sequence continues at coordinate 54,854,485 of NW_027526295.1, read as the reverse complement.
GGAAGACGGCGGAGGTTCTCCTTTTCAATTCAGGAGTGTCATTACTTGGTTCACTTTGACACTTATGACTGTGTTTTCGGTCAGGATTTCGGCGCAAATGGAGCCGGTTCTTCCCTAAAGGGTGCTATATCGCCGCATTGAAAGCAGGACTAAACCGAAGGGGTAAATAGGAAATTTTTGAAACTCAAAGCCAGCATCACAAAACAAAACAGCCCCGAGCCCTTTTGGAAGAAGTGCTCCCCGGTTTTGATGCCGCTCTATGGTTTATGCGCTGCTTGATCAGTAAAACGAGCTTTACGCTCTTCGTAGCCCCTTCCATCTGTAGTGACAATATACATTAACATGTATATTGTTAACGTGGTGTGCATCGAACGGTAGAATTAAGCGGATCGGCAATCATAGCGCAGCAGTTACGAAGTATTGTGGTCGCGGGAGAAGTTGTTCGCGTTGTAATCAGCAGTTTCAGACACATGAATTTAATAGGAGAAACGGCGGTCGCTATAACTCTGTCGCTGTAACGGCAGCGAGGTTGGGATTGATGAATGTTTAACAAAGCCGCAGCATACTCCCAAATCCGCTCATAAAGCAGAACTTCCAACAGCTGCTTGCCATGTGAATCATTCGAAGATGCCAAAAATGTATCAGGACTGGCGGTTATAAACCCACTGCTGTGAGAATAGGCCAGTAGCACTTGCGCCCCAAAAGTCAGGTGATGATTTCTCACTGAAGCACTGAATATTTCGACGGGCTAGATGCTTCCCTGTCCCCAAGGACAACACCTCGATGCCTTTTGACAACATTACTGAATTGTATGGTCGCTAAATGTCTTGCAATCGATAAACCCTGGTATGAGGACAGATCAGGGGCTTTGCGGCTGCGCTCTGCGCTCTACAGGCTCACACGTGGCGGCGCAAGACTGAAAGATGCAGTACAGCCTCTAGCCTCCAGCTGCATTGCTCAAGATCTGAGATCTGCCAGTCGTAACAATTTGGCAAGATCACCATGTTAGCAAGATCACCATGCTAGCTAGCAAGATCACCATGCTATATCACCATGCTAGCGGTGCCAGCACCTTGACCGTACGGCGGCCGCGCAGGTGCTACTTCTGTTAGTTTTGGTTCTGTTACTGCGCTCCTGAAGCTAGCAGGCCTGGGGAAACACGCCTCCTGTCACTTTTTCTCTCTCAGACTCTCTCCGGTACGACTGCAGGCGCGCATGCGCGATGACCATCCTTCATGTCGATAACGGCCGCCGCTGCTGCAGAGCCTGGCGAACGCGTGCGTCCCACGTAGTGGGAGTTTTGTCGTGTGCTCTCTCGGACATTACGGTGCAGAAAAAAAGACGCCAAGGACACCTGGGCGAACAGCAACAAGAAGTCTTCTTGAATAGTGGTAGCTAATGTTGATTCTTGATCATTTGCCGTGAAGCTGAGCTCAAGAATATGACTTGTGTCGTGCGTGCGCTGTGCTTGAGGATAACTCCATGTGGTATTGTGCATCAGTGTTTCTCGCCGCAAGTCGCGTTCGGCGCGAATAAAGTGTTCAAGTTTGATTTGAGCTGACGTCTTTCCTACCCAAGCGGCGTACACCGGCCCGGACTGGCTGCATTAGTTGAGCGCCGGTCGAGCCCAGCGTCGGTGGCCAGGTGGAGAGGGGGAGGGAAAGCAGAATCAAAGGCCCCAAGAGGGTGAGAACATCACCTTTCCCCCAATCCGCTGCGCCTCCTCGCGTGGTTGTCATGACAACTATAATGATGCCAAGGCCAACATGGCAGCGGCCTTAATGTGGTAATTACTACTCACTAATGTTTCCCCAGGCTCACCAGAGGAGGATGTGGCGCTAGTACCAGAAGTAGCCCGTACGCTGGGTTGAAGGTTGAGAGACCGCCTCCTGTGGCGGCAGTCGGCATTTAGGCAGCTCAAGCAGTCTCTGATTCAGGTCGGGGAAAGCCTTGCTGAGTGAAGAGTAATATGCCTCAGTTTGCCTGAAGGAAGGAGAGATTGGTGCTGTCCATGATAAGTCCCGATCGATCACGATTCCAAGAAAGCGGCGACTCATTGCGTAAGAAATGGGGTGTCCATTTAAATAGATGCCATACTGCGACATTGTTTTACGAGTAAATGCCACCACTGAACACTTATCTGATGCTGTTTCAAGTCCTTGTAAATCAAGAATGACACCGCTTCAAAGAACCTGGAGGATGCGGGAGTGGGTGGCCGAACGTACAGATGGATTCAATGCTTTCTATCTGTACGATTATTTTTTGTTGATACCACCGATGGCCCAACCTCCCAACACTACGTTTTCCGGGGCGTACCACAAGGCAGTGTTCTTAGCCCGACATTGTTCAATCTCACGTTGATCGGACTTCAAAAAGCCATACCAACAACTGGCCATCTCTCCATGTATGCTGACGATATTTGCATCTGGGCATCAGGAGATTCACGTCCTCAGTTTCGGGCACGCCTTCAAAAAGCCGCGACCCACACATGCGCATTCAGGTGGCCTGATTACTCTGCCTAGCTAAAGGTTACCGCATTGCCACGTTAAAGGACCCTGCAACAGTTACCATTGACTCCAAGGAATGTATTTTAGGGTAAAGTCTATTGTCCCAGCCATCTCCTCCCGCAATAATTACGAAACTCCGTTCACTATCACCGAAACTACGCGCGATGAGAAATCACGCATAATCGTTCCCTCTCAACTCGACTGCGGACAACGCGACGAAAGCTGCGCGCTCTCTTGCAGAGAGGAGGGCGGCTCGCGGCGTTCTCTTCGGCGGCCTTCGATATATCACAGGCCGGGGAGTTTTCTCCTTTTCTCCGCATCGTAGAGGCCCCTATTTCCGGTCTGGTACCGCAAAAAAGCAGGCATGAGTGCCTGCTCGCAAGAGCATGCTCGGGCTGGTAGGGCGTTTTTGAAGCAATAAATGTTTGTAGTCGAGTTGTCCGGTTGAAAGGGAAGTATTGAGCTCATCACTCAAACTCCGCGAGCACTCAAAGCACAAGAGAAACGGCAAAACTGTGCCTGCAGGTTCAGGCATAGAAAGAAGAGGTTCGTACACAGCGATGACGACGGTGGAAATGGGAGAAATTAGCCCGTGAAGTATACCAGTGACAACCGATCTGGCAGCCATGGCCTCAACGACGTCGTTTAGGCTATGCCAGGGGTGCATAATGAGGAGAACTGAAGAGAGCTAGGTTGGTTTTTCCGCGTCTTTCGCAGCGATTCGCGCGCTCCCCGCTTCACCTGCAAGTGTAATATTGGGCTCACGTATTCCTGGCAGTGTAATCTAAACGTCGCGCAGGTTTACTCGCACTGCTCACAGTTTTGCAGGGTCCGTCTAATGCAACCGAGCGACCAACCAAGGGGCACGCCCGTCCTTAGTTTTTGGGCAGGGATGAAGGGAAAAAAGCGAACAAGAATGTTCAAAGCAACGGCTTTTGATAAAAAAACATGGTTTGGCTTAGAAATGAATTGCAAGTTTAAACTCAGAAAGGCGGTGTATCAACGTGGCAATCGGAGCGATTAGGCGCATATTAAATTGTGAAGAAAATTAGCGCCCTGAAAACGAAGATGCGAGCATGGATCAAATCACAGCAGCACTGTTTCCTATCTTCCGTAAGAATATACAGTCGCCATTATGTGCTCACCAAAACCCGCTGTTCAACAAGGTCATAACTACTCCATTAGTGTTGATGGAAGCTCCTACTTTGAAATAACAACTGTGTCTGAAAGTAAAAGTGAAGGGAATTTCAAACGTTGGATCAATTGTCACATTAAAACCAAGAATACTTGCGCCATGTAATAAAACTTGCGGGGCGTTATCGTAAACTTTAGTGTGAAAAGCAAACCTTAAGGGCCGCTTCTCCTCTCACCACTCTCCCCAAGGATCTGTTGCCGTTGGTTATGATGCCAAATACGCACGACGGCAGTGCAAACTTTAGGTCATTTCTAGCTTGTCCAAACAGCAAAACTTGTGCGGAAAAAAAGAAAACGGCAACATTAACCATGCGCTAAGTACAAAGTACTATTCTGCAGACTGAAATGGCCTGAATGCAAATCGCAAACCAATGCGACGTCAATGCGATACGTGATGCACCGCCGCGAATAGGGCGTGTTCTTTGCTATGGCCTATTTTACCCTAAGTAGGAAAATTACACAACTGAATCTTGAAAATGCCGGAGCAAATGTCGTTTCGGGAAACTCACTTCAGTGTCCTATTAGCGATACCATATCGTAAGCGCACTTTGCATGAGCAAGTCAACGACTTCGCTATCAGCCCAACGATAACTCAAAAGGTTGCAAAGGAGGCATCAGCACCTCCACAATATGCTTCTTTTCCCTAAGATGCAAAATACCTGGAAATGAATTGAGCGCAGTTGTCAGCCTTGAGAGTCTCAAAAAATGAAGCTACCAAGAGTACTCACAATTGGGTTGAGAATGTACGGCACATGAGTCTTGGAGCCGCGGCTGTTCACGTAGAAGGTGTAGAAAATATACGGCGTCCAGCAGAGCAGGAAGCACGCGAGCACCAGCAGGAGCGTGATGTTGATGCGCTTCTGTTGGACGACCGAGTTGTGCAGCCCCATGTGCGCCTTTATCCGCACCATGTGGTCCGCGATGATGCGGAAGATGTTGATGTAGCAGAAGGCCATCACTCCCAGAGGGATGAAGTAATTGGTGACGGTGATGAGGGCCGAGTGCGTGTACATCTTGAAGTCATGCGGATATGCCGGCCCGCACTGGGAGGCGCCGCGCTTGTAGACGATCTCGGTGAGGCCCAGAAAGGGCGTGATGGCGCAGAAGAACGGCCAGAGCCACGAAGCGGCCAAGAAGCATGCCACTCGGCGACGCCCTCCGCCCCTCTGAAAAGGCCGCGAGATGCTGAGGTACTTGTGCAGGCTCATGTACATGAGCGTGTGGATGGAGCACATCAGGAGCAGGGCCATGGTGAAGCCGTTGAACTGGCAGAAGGCCCGGCCCATGACCCAGTCGCCCCGCAGCAGGGTCGCCAGCGAGACGGGCATGTTGAGGAGTGCCACCAGAATGTCGGCCACGGCTAGGTTCACGATGAACATGTTGGTGCGCGTGCGCATGCCTTTGTGTCGGATGACGGTGAGCACAACCATGCTGTTCCCGAGCACGGCCAGCACCATGAAGATCAGCAGCAGGACGGCCAAGACGCTGACGGCGCCATCGCCGTAGTAATAGTACGTGCTGCTCACGGGGGCAGCCATACCTCTCGCCGCCTCGCCTGCGGTGCGAATTAAAGAACCAATTTTGATCGTTCAGCCCTTGATTAAGTATTGGCACTGGGCCATCACTTTAGCAGCACAAAAAAAATCGATGTTATTTATAACGAGACTATGTCAACTGCTTGAATAACGCAGTTATTCAAGAGTTGTAATTTTTGGGGTTATTAAAGAGTTCAAGAGTTATTCAAGAGTTGTAAATTTTGGGACCGGGATATGTGCGCACCGTAGTTGAAGGCTCCGAATTTATTCTGACTACCTGGGAACTTTAATGTGCACCGACATATCTGCAGAAGGGCGTTATGGCTTTTCGCCGCCATCTCAAAAGCGGCCACCGCGGCAGCGAATAAACCGTTGTCATTGGGCGCACCGGCACTACGGCTTAGCGAATGAGCCACCGCGGCAGGTATACCGCAGTTATTCCTACTGGAGTTTTAAAATAGATAAGCACTCAGGTGACAAAATACCCTCTCAAATTACAGACTTATCAGTATACCCCCATGTTTTCAAAAGTATTTGTTCAATATTCAAAAGTGCTATTGAGACGCTTGTATTTTATTTGTGAAAAAACATGACTTATTCTCACACCATCAACACGGTTTTCTTAAGGACATGTCAAGGGAACTCACTTTATAAAACAAACAGAAAATATCATTAGATATTAGAAAAAAAAAGTTGTTCATGGGAGCTTTCGTCGACCTTTCGAAAGCATTTGGCTGCTTAAATCAGCTCACACTTTTACTAAACAAGAACACTACAAAATACGTGGCCCGCGATTTCGATTTTGAAGCTACTTCTTACAGATCAGGGACAATCGTAGTTGTTTACCCCTGTTTTCATTTCGCAGTTCTCGACCTCAGGGAAGTATGCTGGGCCCGGTATTGATTAGTATACATATAAACCAGATTCAAACATCAAAGTTCAAGCTTCCCGCGTGATGTTCAACGATGAAACCAGGATATTGTACAATCTCAAAACCCTGATATATTTTCTGACACTGCAGTACAACAGACCAAAAGCTAAACGATTAGAGCCTCACAGCCCCACTGAGAATAAACAATAAAACACAGGAATTCTTGTCATCATTTAAAACGCCAAAGTTTTAATTTCACCATTCATATGGGGTATAGAAAGTTTGATGGCACCAGGCGTCATAGGACTGAATGTGAGTTTTAAATAAACATTTACTCCATTAATCCAAAGTAAATCTTGTTCTCAGAAATCTTGAGAAGATTCCAGGAGCTGTGTACAATTTTTAGTATATTTTACCTACTCGGCTGAAGTTAATCATTTATACCTTCCTTTTGCGAGCTGAGGTAAACCATTTTCCTCCGGTCTTGAGCCGAAATCTTAAATCAAAACCAACCAGAATTTTTGTACAGCAAAAAAAAAAGAGCACAAAAGACACGACTCCGGCATATCGCGCAAGTCGCATGGGAGGCACCATCACGAAATATTTCCCTAACCTTTAGGATATCACCGTTTCTGCAGGTTAACAGTAAAAAGTTGATTTTGTTTGAGAAAATTAGGGCTAAACTGATAGCCACATATTTTTTACGTACCTAAAACAGCTCCGGCACCCCGCAGTTATCGCAGCTTGACAAAGTGTTTGATTTCTTTTCCTAGAACAAATCTGTGGTTCTGGCCACAGTTTAGAGAAATAACGTTTCACTAGCAGTTAGAAGCTATATTGTTAGACCACATCTCGAAGATTACGGATTTGTTTAATAGTTATTTATGTTACTCAATAAAGACAAGGGTTTTATAACCGTGCCAGGTGTAGTTCCCGGATATGTGAAGTGTTTAATGAGCGTGCTTCGTTCTTGAGAGAGTTGCTATTGTTGGCGCGTGATATGGAGACCAATCCTGGCCTTGAGCTTGCATAAATATCAAACGAACTAAATAAAATTGAATTTTACATAAAGAAATAAAAAAGTGACCGATTTATATTGACAAAAATTAGGAGCGTTGACTTGGCTTGAAAATAGCGATACTAATTCCGAGAACAAAGTCAAGATAGGGAATTCGGTAATCAAAACGCTCAAAAGATGAATTTATCACCTGTAAAACGAAAGCAGGCAATCTAACGTTATAATTTACGGATTATCTCAAAAACAGGGCGAAAATAGCGAAACACTCGAGGCTGCCGTTACTAAAAAAGTCATAACAGACATCCTCGAGCTTAAACAAGTAGTTATGGAACGTATTCCTCACCTGGGTAAACCTGCACTAGAGAAGATTAGGCCTGCCATTTTTAAGCTTCTTGACTTCAGACACAAAGCACCGATACTTAAAAGGGAGCTAAAGTTAAGGACGCATAAATTTCAATGGCGAGGACTTTTAACAGAAAAATATGAACGTAAGGAAAAATCTCTAGGTCAATGTGCAACAGAACCGACTGAATAAGAAAAAAGTGCCGATGGCGTTTGATAAACTCTGCATTAGTGATTGATTGATTGTGTTTAACGCGCAGATCAACCCAGGTGATGAGGCGCGCCGTAGTGGAGGGCTCTGGATTAATTTTGATCACCTGGGGATTTTCAACGTGCACCGAAATCTCGCACACACGGGCGTTTTTGCTTTTCCGCTCCATCAGAAAAGCGGCCGCCGCGGCCAGGAATCTAACCCGCGACCTCGTGCTCAGCAGCACAACGCCTTAGCCACGGAGCCACCGTGGCGGGTTTAAACTCTGCTTTAATAAGCAATGTTATGTCTGGGTCGTTGTCAAAAATGAGAGAGTGCCGATTAGAACCTAAGCCGCCCCATGACGAGGCTGCAGTCGCGGTCAGGGTGGATACTATATTCTTAAACGACGTCGCTTTTCATAAGTTTTGCCAATCCAAAGACGGGAATGGCCGACATCAATGCAGGCACAGAAAAAAATCTACGCCGTATAAATTTAAATGCCTGTAGCATTCTAAATAAAGCTCGTGTCCTTGAAATAACTTTCCCCAACATGATTTGCACATAACAGTAATTAGTGAAAAGTGGTTACGCAGGGGAATAAATGATAATATCATATAGCCACGGAACTCCACAGTATCTCGTAAAGGCCTTGACTCAAGGAATGGCGGGGTGGCTGTTTTAATTAAATAAGAGATTTACGCCTTTTGTAAGACGACAGTATCAATTTAAAGTGGTTGTGCATTGAAGTATCCTTTTGGGAGCAATGTTTTATTTTATACGCAGTTTACCTGCAACCTGACACGTACCCTGAACTTCAATGAGGGTGAGCTACATATGTCTCAGTGCCACAAATATGAAATTATTCTATCGGGTGACTTCAATATACCAGCTATCAATTGGGAGTTACCCTAGGCTGGTCATAAAAATTACGAGCATGCTAACATTATGTTCCGTATTATGTTCTCTGATGATTGCCCAAACTGGTTCGTGAACCGACGTGTATTCAAAGTTTGTGCAGGTCACTTTTGGATCTGATATTTTTTAATCGTGTATTAAGCCAGTATATCGCAATCTTCAGAGCCGGATTGTCTGATCGCTATCTTGTGGGCCCTTTTCACCCTGTTCAGAAGCTTAGCGATAGAACACGCTGTCAAGTGCGATCTTTTAAGCGCTACTCACGCTCAGACGACTCATCCACAATTGGGTGTCTTGAGACTGGTCTTGCTGATTTTGACAACGATGATGTGTGCGTTCTCTGGACATGGCATCAGGATATGTGAGTAGTGTGTAGCCAAGTTTGGTCCAAGCAGAATAAAAAAATGCACTAATTAATGCCCTGAATAACGCGTAATATTCATTTGAAACGTAAATTTACTTTAGGAAAGCACACGCATTGGAGTAAAATCACACCACTGCAGGCTTGTCTCGTACAAACTGTGTGTTTTTTTTAGGAATATTATTTCAAATCAACTCTTCCTAATTTCATTAAAAATGACCTAAAAGTTTTGGTATTACGTGATTGATTGAAGCGGGTCTCCAAAATGTCTGAACATGGCTCGATTGTCCCGGATCAAGATACCATCCCAGGCGGCACAGAAAGTGTGCCCCAAGACCGGCCCGTCTATGGCCGCTTTCTGGCATGTCGGGCCAGCATCCAGGTCCTGGCAGCCACTGATCATGCATTGAACGGCCAACATTTGGCAACCAGCGCTTCGGCATTTTTCCGTCCGCCCGTGCCCGGACGCACAACGGCAGCTAACCGGCTGCCAGATATTCAGTTCTCTTACGGCTGCCGATGTCGAGAAAGAGAACGGCCGAAGTACGGCCTTAGGGCATCCGTTTTTTCTTTGGGAAGCGGTAATCAGCCGAAGCACGGCAAGCGACCGGCCACAGAATATGCGTATTCTGGCGGCAGTTGGTGTTCGAAAGGAGACCGGCCGGAGCGCGGCTGCCGTGCATTCGTTGTTTCAACGGTGAACCGCGCGTCCTCCGGTAGCATATTCGTTTTCTTCGGGCAACCAGTGTTATGAAGGATACCGGCCGACGTACGGCCCCAGAATATACGTTTTTCATTCGGTTAGCTATCCTCGGCCGAATTACGGCAAGCGAATGGCCACAGAATATTTGGCAACCGGTGTTGAAGAGGAGACCGGCCTACGTAAGGTATCTGGTTATACGTCATTTTTTCGGCAAACGCCATACAGCCGAACAACGGCACGCGCCTGGGCGCCGAGAATTCATGCACAGACGTGTTTGGAAGGAGACCGACCGGTTTTTTCCTGGGGGGAGAAAAAGCCGTTAGAGAGCCGAACGACGGGGACGCGTTTTTCATCCGCTCTGTGTTTCTACGTTTTAAATGAACGAACATCGTTTGTCAAACAGTAATGAGTGTTCTCGGTGAACGGGCAAGGCGAAAGGACTCACTGGACATTAGCAGGGAACCTTTTAGGCCATAGAAATGTCATTTATTGCCACAAGAAGACTGTGCCACACCGACGGGTGAGCTAAGCCTCGCCGGTCATCGCCGCTACCACGCCTCTGCCGCCGGCTTCGTCGACACATCAGCTCGAGGCTATTCGCCTCCTCAAGAAATAGAGAGCATTGGAGACATCGGCCCTGCAGAGATGTCCGATCCGAGATAGAGATGGTTCACCCAAATAACTGGCCTTCAAGGGCCTCGAGCAAGCGGCCACCACGCAGGAGCTAAACCGCCACCATGTCAAGGACTCCCCACCAAAGAAAGGCAAGTGCGAGCAAAAGCGCAAGTTTTTCTGCTTACAATTAAACTGCGAAAAGCGATGTTGCACTATGTTGTTGGTGATAAACGTAGAAGAGACTCGCTCGTGCATTGGTAGGATCAACTTCATTCCCTGCGCTATGTTACTTTATGGGATTTTACGACTGCCTATTTAGAAAAAAAATTATTTGAAATTTGCGATAACAACAGAGCCTTGTCACTGACGGAGCCTAGCTGTTAATTTAGTTCCGATGTTTTAAGCTGAGCTTAGCTACTCTTGGGATATGACTCATCTGGTTAAACATAATCGCCAGCATCCTAGCAAACACGGATTTTGTCAGGATTTTTTTGCTCGACGCAGATTGTTGAGTTCACGTACGATTTGGATCTTGCAATAGATAAGCTTAAAGTGGTTGACTGTATATTCTTGGACTGCAAAAAAGCAAAGGATGGTGTTCCATATCACCTTCTGCGTAGTACATTTCATCCTATGAACTGAATTAATCGGTTTTTGCGTTGTTATTACTATTGGCGCTATAGCTTTGTTCAAACGTACTGTGTAGTTTACCGGACTATAGCGAATGAACGTGATTCCGTATACCTGCAGCTTTATTCGAATTTAATAACATCCTGGTGTGCTGATTCAGAAAAGTTTTCGGATGTTAAACAGTGTGTTAACGGCACCTTTACGAGAAAACCTTCATTCCAATTGAATACGTATAACGCAAATTAAGCTGCAGTAACAACGGCCGAGGAATATAAATACCTAGGAGTTTATTTAGGGAGTGGTTAGAGGTTAAATAGGCAGGTTCGCACCATAAAAGTTACGGCTGCATATGTTTTTGGCTTTCTGAGACGAAATTTCAGTGAACCTCCATCTAACTGAAAAGAACAACCGTATTTCACTCATGTGCGCTTAATCTTGGAGTACGCATGTGTTTTCGTGGATCCCTACACCAAGGAGCTGTTTGATATGCTCAAAAACATACAGAACATGTCAGTGCGATTCGTTTTAGGTAACTGGCACGCTCAACGTAGCATGAGAGAAAGTAAAAGTAAACTGATATGGCAGGACCTGAAAGATCACAGACGAAACCACAGGTTGAACTTTTTTCGTAATATCTATCATTCGAAAACTGGAGTAGAAGGGAAGAAGTATGTCCAAGCGCCATTCTACATATCGCAAAGTGGGACCGCTAGCTTAAAGCAAATTATTAACTTTCCCTTAAAGGTGACGCCTTGCGCGAGTCATTTTATTTTACATCAATACTGCAGCGTAATTATCTTCCACGTATGATTGCATTAGCTGGTTATATTGACGATTTTCAGCGCGCTTTGTAGAAGTATTTTGTTATTTGGTCTCACATTTAATGCTTAGTGTTATGTATCTCCCTTCTGTAATGCATGCAAAGGCAAGCAGGCATCACATAAATAAATAAATAAATAATAAAAATAAATAAATAAATAAATAAATAAATAAATAAATAAATAAACTTCCAGAGGCGCAAGTTTGCCTCCGACGGGTTGAGAACCCTACGCATTCAATCTTGACCAATAAAATATTTATTGCCCTATTCATTGCAGTATGCAAGGTTTCCTGTATGCATGCTACCATTGCTATGTTATTGGTTTGAAACAAATTATGTAATTCTAATTTTACGCCTTTCCTTGCGTGAACACAAAGGGATACAACTGCAGCCACTTGAAGCAGGGCGTCATTCGCAACGCGTCTAGAATTTTTTGAACGTAGTATGACATTAGAAGAAAATTAAGCTCTTTTGGACTATTAAGTGGTGTGGACGTATACTCATGAAACAACATTAAAATACATTGAAAATGAAAGTACCTATTCGCTCCTTCTTAGGATCAGCCCTGCGCAAGATCATCACAAAAGTTGATCGAGTAGAAAATGTATTTGCAAGAAAAATGGGCAAAAACTGGACATACTTTTATGTGAAGGAGTTATATTAAATGCTCCTGAGTGTTTGCTGAGAACCAAAACGCTTCGTAAAGGCATTCACGCCGGTTTTATATACATCAAAATTGGTCAAGCAACTGTTATAAAAATAGTTTATGTAGTCATAGCATGAAAGTGTTCCGGAATATGGCCCTAAAAGAAATTGGCTAAAAGCGGCGCAATTTATCTATCTGAAATTCAACCCACTAAAGTATGCGCCCTCCGCCGCCGCCCCCCCTCCTCTTTCCCCGTTTATTACACGTAAGCCGCCCCACAGAGGATATCAAGACCTGGAGTGCTATTCTATTCAAGAACATCTATTCAAGCTCTACAAAGAACTGAATATTTTCTGTGTTCGGAAGTAAATGAGGCACATCAAATAAAGGAACGTGAATTTGTGAGCACTGTTTAATAAATGATTTTTTCTGTCAACTGAGGCTGGTAATTAAGCAAGGCTGCGCTGGAAGCTTGACGACTGGTGGTTGCGCGTGAGCTCACTTTGATGTGGCTTCATTGGACCCAAAATGCTGGGTTTGTGCTGCTTCTGCACTGCGCGAATGAGTCATCTGCTTGCGCAACATGCAGTGACCGGCCTCAGTACAATTAACGTACTGTCGCTGAACTCCAATGCCCGTAGAACGGCCGTATTTCCGGTAGCTGTAGTCCGGCTGGAGTCCGACGACCGCATCTCGGCTGTCCTCCGGCGGCCGTACTTCGGCCGTACACGGGTGGCTTTGGAATGGCCGGAGCCGTACGGCTGGGATCTGGCCGTATGACCGTAAGCCGGTAGACTGGCCGACGGACACTGGCCGTTGGACAGCCATAGGAGTACGGCCGTATACGGCCAAAAGGCCCACATTTGGACAAGGGCCGAACATGGCTGCCGGAAAACGGCCGGACAGAAAATCACCGGCCAAAGTACACCGGCCTGTTTTAGGCCGAACAGTCCTGTGCTGCCTGGGATAGTTGAGTATTTGAATAAATACACCCATGCCGTGTTCTCTAGCCCAAGTGTATATTCATGCGACGTTTGATTGCTTCACATGAGAGACACGAATTTCCTTTCATATGAGGGTGTTTTTTTTCTGCACTTAAAACTGAACATAGTAAAATCGAGTGGTTGTGATGGTATTAAAAAAACCTTTCGTTGCCGATATGCTGAAGTGATAGAGAAATATTTGGTGATTATATTCTGCGTTTTTTTACTGGATTCAATACTCCAAAATGTCTGGAAAGCTTCCCGAGTTACAACTGTATTTAAGAAAGGTCTACGGCTTGTTTTCGAAAACTATCGTCCAATACCGTTAACGTCATCATGCTGCAAATTATTTGAGCAGATTATCGAAATTAAAGTAAGCGAATATTTGCAAAATAACGCAGTAACGAAAAATTCCGAACATGCTTTCAGAAAGGGGGATTCTACTGCGACTCAGTTGCTGACTTTAATTCATTCATTAGCATGAACTCTAGATGACAAATTTCAAATAAATGTCATATTTCCGGACTTTAGCAAAGCTTTCGACAGGGTTTCTCATGAAGCTAAATCATATAATGAAACGTCATTCGGCTTTCTCCTAACCTTGTTCCTTGGAATACTGACGCTTTAAAAGACTGAATTCAGTACGTATAAATCGGGGACCAACGTTCCGGGTGCCTGCCGCCGCCGGAGTACCGCAGGGGAGTGTTGTGGGACCCTTGTTGTTCCTGCTGCACATCAATGGTATTGTGAAGACGGTGTGTTTATCTGGGCAAATCCAGCGGGTCACCGACGATTGTGTGGTATATCGAGAAATTACGTGCGGTGAAAATCACTACGAACGTATTGAAAGTTTGGTGAGAGTATTTAACCGGTGTAATCATTGGGGCACAGCTTTGAATTGTATTTATGCGTGTATTTTTTCGTGTAACCCATAAGAAAATCGACTCAAACAGAGTTACACATGGCGGGTCTCTCATTTCAAATATTTAGGAGTACTGATGATCTGTAATTTATTGTGGAACAACCATATCGACAACGTTTCCACTTCAGCCTTCTGTATACTGGCTTTCTTACGACACAAATTGAAAGCAAACGCCTTCAGATGGGGAACTCTTTGCTTAGTAATCAATAATCGGAACAAAGCTAGAATATGCATGCGTGCTATGGGAACCGTAAAAAAAATTAATATCAATATATATATGTATATATATATATATTTATATATATATAGTAAGGAAATGAGGGGCTCGTTGAGGAAATACAGAAATATAGGTCTGCAGTCTACAATGCCAAAGGAGGCATAGGTGTGGTTAGGCTCTTTTCTTTTACACTACGGTTAATTCAGTAAACATTTTTTTAAATATACAGTAGAAAGAAAGAAAATGCCCCTCGCGAGGGGCACGATCAAATGCAGAGCATTTCCGGGGGCGCACGACGTTAAGTAGTTTGCGTTACGTTAATGTTGTTGCACTTGTGGCAACTGCTGACGAGAGAGCGCTCGTCAGCAGTAATTTGAATGAGTCAACGATATAAGGCGCGTATATAGCGTCCGATTCTGTGTCGGCTTTGTGGCGCAGTGGTTACAGCACAATGTACATAGCGTTCCGCCCGCAGGGTCGAGGGATCGAAACCTCAACGAGCCCCTCATTTCCTTACTATATTATTCTGCGAAAGCCTAGCGAGGGTCTCGGTTCTGGCAGCCTTGATGCCTAGGTAGCATAAGAGGGCTTCCCGCCAGTAACCCGCTCATGACA
Source organism: Haemaphysalis longicornis (assembly GCF_048455015.1). Classification (NCBI taxonomy): domain Eukaryota; kingdom Metazoa; phylum Arthropoda; class Arachnida; order Ixodida; family Ixodidae; genus Haemaphysalis; species Haemaphysalis longicornis. The sequence goes on along the minus strand of NW_027526295.1, from coordinate 54,839,398 downwards.
GGCTGTAGACGTTCGAGTCACGCAACGGGGGTTGAAAAGAAGGTCCCCTTCTCCCCGTGTAGTCAGAGTGGCGCTGGCTACCACCCTCAAGCGTCAGATACACTTCTAGTAAATATACATAGCCCAGAAAGTGAAGGAGAACACAGTCGCCCAGATAGCCGAATTAGTAAGGCATTCGACATGTAATCGAAAGCCGTGGGTTGGGTCCCCACTCTGGACGCGTGTTTTTCTTTCTTTCTTCTGTATATTAAAAAAAAATTGTTTACTTAATTAACCGTAGTGAAAAAGAAAAGAGCCTAACCACACCCCTATGCCTCCTTTGGCATTGTAGACTGCCGACCTATATTTCTGTATTTCCTCAACGAGCCCCTCATTTCCTTACTGTATTATTCTCCGAAAGCCTAGCGAGGGTCTCGGTTCTGGCAGCCTTGATGCCTAGGTAGCATAAGAGGGCTACCCGCCAGTAACCCGCTCATTACAGGCTGTAGACGTTCATGTCACGCCCTGGGGGTTGAAAAGAAGGTCCCCTTCTCCCCGTGTAGTCAGAGTGGCGCTGGCTACCACCCTCAAGCGTCAGATACACTTCTAGTAAATATACATAGCCCAGAAAGTAAAGGGGAACACAGTCGCCCAGATAGCCGAATTGGTAAGGCATTCGACATGTAATCGAAAGGCGTGGGTTCGGTCCCCACTCTGGGCGCGTGTTTTTCTTTCTTTCTTCTGTATATTTAAAAAAATGTTTACTTAATTAACCGTAGTGAAAAAGAAAAGAGCCTAACCACACCCCTATGCCTCCTTTGGCATTGTAGACTGCCGACCTATATTTCTGTATATATATATATATATATATATATATATATATATATATATATATATATATATATATATATATATATATATATATATAGAGAGAGAGAGAGAGAGAGAGAGAGATACTGAAAATTCCGTCTTTATGGTTCACCACTTTCCGATCTAATCTCAGCTCATGACATTGAACTGCTTGAATCACCACGGTTGACAATCAGACTTTACTTTCCGTACCTGCTCTTGCACAACCAAACAGCACTATACCCGACACAGTATATCCTATATCAGCAAAATATAGACATCATCACCCAGGACTCCCGACACCATACTTGGCACGTACAGATACGTTGAAATTTTATTTTTTCCGCGAACAGTGGAGGAACGGAGTTTCCTAAAAGCTACCGTTTAATGATTTTCTTCATAAATGCACTGTTGTTGGTCTGCAAACCATTTCTAATATGCCAAATTCTTCTCTGTTTTTGTCTGACCTGAGTGGCTGAGCTTGTTCATTTTATTTTTATCGTATAGAACAAATGAAATGTATGAAATATGGAATGTATAAAAAAGGAAATGCCACATTTGGTTGATTTTTTTGTTGTCATCAGTTATATGCTCCGTGGTACGTAGGAACAAATCATCTACATATCTTTAGGTGGGTTTTCTTAAAAGGGTACCTCTAATAAGCTCCCATTGTTTGTGTGTCATGGGTACCGGGAACCCATCAAGCTGCCGTATGACAGATTTTTGACCCTGTTTCTGCATTTCTGTTCAAGGAATGCGGAAATAAACAAACTTCCAGTTTTAAATAAACAATAAAGGTCCAGCATACATGCTTCTCACGTAATACGTAAGAGGGGCGAAAACCCCTTGCGTAAGTACTACCGCACATGTGTGACTGGTACGAGAACAGAAAACGCTTAACGCCTCGGCGCGCTGATTACCTTCTGGCCGCCTGTCGGAGGCATTGTATTTGTAACTAATACACTGGCAGCAGTAATTAATGTTTGGAATAGTGTCTGTGGGTGCGTTTGGAGTTAGCTTCGAATTTTTTTCTGCTTTTAATGTTTGAGTGGGTATCGATTTGTTCGGCTGTTGTACGTGTGCAATAGCTTGGTGGCTTTCAAGGTAAGCTCGGCTTCACCACAGGTTTTGAAGTCCAACAGTGCACTATCGCCTCACGAACTGAAAAAGTGATAAGTTAGTTGTGAGATTGTTACGGATAGTGAGAGTGTTAAAGTGAGAGGTTAGTAAGAGGTTATGCGGCCTTTTCGGACACGAATCGTAACAAACACAATGCCGGCCGATCTTCGTTACGAATTATTTCAGCGTGTACTACGCTTTGTACCTCTATGGAAACAGATGAAATGACCTCAAAATCGCGGGAGGGCGCAATGAGTACAAGTGTGCGCATGACGTTGCTGCCAGGTGAACACGTGAGAGAAGACCTGGTTTCCTTTCCGCTGAAGGATGATCGCGGCACCCGCCAAGCTCCACTCCTTTCAGTGAACTCCGTGTAAGTTAAAAAAAAGCGGCCGTTTTAATGTGGACACGTATTACAGAATTATGTAGAGTCCGGAAGGGATTTTGAGGATGGTGGATCATATACTGCTGAAGAAGCACATGTATTTGTGATTTCCCAAAGTTTGTACGTGCTTAGTTCTTATGTGTTCCAGAACAAAAATTGGCTATGCGGTTTTTGAACGCGATATATTTGCATTAGAAAAATGCCTGAGTGCTTTTCTTTTTTTTGTATGTGTTTCAACGAACTTCCTAGAAAGAAAACGAGTATTCTGTTCTTAGGCAAGCCAGCGAAAAATCCTGCACACGAGAAACGTAAAATAAGTGGAACCTGCCTCCAAATCATCGAAATCATTTGAATCCGGACATACGGATGCGGAAATGATGTTATCATGTTATTAAAGCTGCAATATGTCGGATGATGAATTAGATAAAGCCCACCGCAGCCATGCAATTCTTTTGCGAACAAAGGGGGCAATAAATCTAATATTCCGTGTACAGAGATGCGTGATAGCCCTGCTCTTGTGGAGTTAGCCTTTTACCAAATACACGAAATGTCTCATAGTGGAAGGGAAGAAATTTTTCCAACATTTTTTTCGAACCTTGAACCCTGTAGCAGACAAACATCGTAAAATTTCTTTAAAAGAGTGTATTTGTGACATGCATATTGGCTTAAGTTTTTCTGTGCTGAGAATGTCCACACTTTCATTGGTTAAAAAAATGTGAAAAATCGGCCAGAGAAATGGGCTAGGGAGATAGGAATACAAAACGCACATTTGTTGGAGACATTAGCAGAATTGGAAATGTGCCTTCTCCGGGATTCTTGTAAAAAAGGTACTTTCGACGTCTGCCAATCATGTGGAAGATCATGTGGAAGACCCCATCATGCGCAATGTTTCTTGTGTCAAGACTTCATTCTACAGAGGATCGGGGTCACGTGTTATCCAAGACACTTATGAGAGTAGATGGGGTATTAACGCCAACACGCTAAACGGTACAGTTGTTGGTGCATAGAATTTCCCGACCCTGAAGACGTCAGAAGTATACATGCAAGCAGGGGATCTGGTTCTGCGGGCAACAAGACATGTGCACAAACCATTTCGACCGAAAAAGCCCCGACCATGCGGATATCACTCCGCGAATTGAACTAATCACACCAACGTAACTTTGGCGGCAGTGTAAACCACTTCAGGGTAGATTTCCCTGGTGTGTCCTGCGGCGAAGCGCTGTTGATGCTTTCGCTTACCACATAGTACAAGAAACACCCGAGTTATGTTTTACGCTCCCGTTTGTTAATCATATCGACGAAGTTACCGCAGGGTTTCCATTCATGGAACTATTTTAACCACTGCCTAGCCTCAATTCTTTGTTTTGATGCCGCTTGATTGAGTTATCGATTGGTTTCTTCATTGAATCATTTATATAAGTGGCATACATTTTCGGAGCGGAACGATGACTTGTGTCCTCTCACCACACTGTTCATCTAAGTTTAATTCTAGCGCTTCCTTTGGCTACATTTCCCTCCTTGCTCTTCGTGCACCAGCATTCTAATCTCCTTTCTACCACTTGCACACACTTGCACACACTCTGTCTACCGTTAAATCCCAGGTCTGCGGGAAGGCGAACATTTTCCAAATAAAGGCCACTTAATGTCTTAAGTGTTCTTGGTGTGGGGAAGTCCGTACACAAGCTGGAATGGAAGTTTCACCATAGCGTACCTAACCAAGATAAATAATTAGTGGAAACTGCCTTACCCGTGTTTCGAGGCGCAGTTTCAGGCCGGTGGGATGAACGAACGACGCCGGTGGCCGGACGGCAGATCGTGCCGCGTCGATGTCGTTGGTGTCGCCGGAAGTACAGCAGCTCAGAGATAGGACGCCCAAGCCGGATGGAGGACGCGCCTCACTATGGGCGCCGCCGCAGCAGCGATCTGCCGGGCTTTACGCGTACGCGCAAGTCTTCCACTGGTGCGTAAGAGGCGTTACACCCGTCACCTGATCCAGTAGCTGTGTATCCGTATTTGCGGGTGAGAGGGCACGGTAAAGGAAAAAACCTCAGCACGCGGTTCTAAGATACCAACGGGGATCGCTGAGAGGACCGCGTGTTGGATATTATGCGCTTGCAGCTAGTCCACCTGCAGCCCCCTGAATTAAGCATGTTTTTACAACAAAATTGTCTATGGCTAGTTCCCGCAGAGTTTTGCGTCCGCAGAAACAGTCGCATCGAGAAAAAATTTTGAATACTGTGCCAACGCCAGCTTTTTGTGGAATGCTGTGTAGTGATCAATTTATTGTAGCCCTGCTGAAAAATGCACACTGAAGTTGTCTGTTAGGAATGCGCTATAAGAACATTGAGTTTAATTTATTTGTCTTAAGTAGTCAGTTCGCACCGAAGTTGCAGGTTACAAAATTAGCGCCGGCTGTCGCTACATTGCCATCAACGGACGTGTATGGTTAGAAAAAACAACTATAAATCTCGCTTATTCAAATCGACACCTAAACAAATTATATGGCATTTAGCCGCTAAGACACGAGTGTAACATTGCACTCAGTTTCACTTAAACGTGGTGACTAATTCACGGAGTAGTTTTAAACGTTACAAAATTACCATCTCGTTTAACTACATTGCCGCTGACAAGAGCAGTATCGTTGAATTGAATTGAATTAAATATATTTGATTTTTTTAATACAGAAAAATGGGAGAAGGCAAAAGCGGGCTGGCCTGACAAAGGCCTTTCCTCCAAGCGCACGTGGCTCCCAGGTACATGTGTTCACAAACAGAATAAACATGGGAGTGAATTCACAAAAACAGAACATGTCAAGATAATTTATTTACAGAGAAATGGGTTTACATGCAGCACACACTAAACAAAAGAACAAAACGCAGGTTTACGTTGAAAGCACAGGCATATATAACAACGTCACACCAACTATGAAGTTATATTAGCAGAAGCAAGGGGAAACAGCCACGAAAAAGTAGCAGTTGTGAGTTCTAGGCGGAAACCTAGTAGGCCCTTATTAAGTAAATACTAAGCCGAGAAACAATTCAAGTACACTGAACATTACTTTCTGTACTTAGAGCAATAAATGTGTGATTTGATGTCTTCTTTTTAAAATATAATGCCGCTCCAACCTTATTTAAAACAAAGAGAAAGAATTTGGTATACTATATGTCGTCTGCCTCAATTAGTTCGTGAATTTTGGAGCTAACACTGTTGTCCTCGAATCATATAGGTAGATGTTTCGGATACTTTTTGGATCAGGTATAGTTTATGTGTATATATATATATATATATATATATATATATATATATATATATATATAGGAACAAAGTTGTCCTGGACGCCGGTAGAATATACACAAACATTGTTTCGACCACGGTAAAAAAAGCCAACAGATTTAATAACGTTTCCGACGAGGGACCGGCCTTCGTCAGATACAGTGATGGTATTTGTCGTACAGCTTTTATATGTTTCAAAACTACAAATCATCAGCAACAAAGTAAAAGCAGCAACAACAGTTGAATGGGGAAAGGGAAGAAAAGGAAAGAGGCAGACACGAGATACAGGCGCTTGTCTAAAGAAATACATAGACGCTATGGTTCCCAGAATTATCACTAAAGGTTTTCTGCACGATATCTGTGCTTACACAAAAGCAAGGCTATCTTTACAAGGTTGTCTTTATAAACACTAAGTACAGGAGCAAAGACCGTTAACAGCGATAACGTGAACAATTGCCTATGAATATTCAGTTCAACAGCAGAACACAGTGTTATCACATTACTGCATGTTCAGGCAGCTTAGTTTCCCAGACTTTCGCCTAAACCAGATGCTAAGGTGTTAAATTTGTAAATTAGGAAAGACTCGTGAACTTCTCTATCATGGTGGGTACGAAAACCAGACTGAAGGATGGTGGCTTTGATATGATCAAAGGAATGGCCTGTAACGTTCACATGTTTGGATAGCGGAAGATGTGGAAGGGAGGTTACATGTGCCCTGTGGTTATTGAAACGCAGTCTAAACGATAGCGCCGTTTGACCAATATATTGCAGGCTACAAAGATAACATTCTAACATTTAGATTACGTTTTCACTGTCACAGCAAAGATCGCTATTTATTTTTAGGCAGTATTTCGAGGCTGAACTGGTAATCGATCGGGTAGTAGTCATGTGTGCGCAAACCTTGCAACGGGGCTTTTTGCAAGTATGGCACCCAGATGGAGCGACGCGTGCGGTTTTTGATTAAGTTAAAATATCACGAAGGTTTCTAGCTCTGTGCGGTTCGGGAAAAATTTCTTGCAGCCGATCAATCTGCATGAGAATATTGTAGTGTTTACTTAAAATGTTCGTAATGTTAGTCATTGACGCGTTGTACGTAACCACGAGGTTAGTTTTTTTGGGGGGGGGTGAAGGCCGCGCTTGAATATCGAGGAGGTCATTACGGTCAAGGGCATCGGCGCGCCTAAATGAGCCGTCAAAAATTTCGGCAGGGTACTTTTGTTTAGCGAGGGCGTCGCGAAGTTGTAGGCAGTTGTACTCGAAGTCAGATTGGTTAGAACAAACTCTTTTGAAACGGCTAGTTTTGCAATGGTTAGGGTGGCTACTGTCAAAATGGAGGTACTGTTTCCTGTCGGTTGTTTCCAGCCGGATCCTCATACAAGGACGACGGATTCGAAATTTACACTTTGTACAAATGAACCCAAAGAGAGTTCCAGGCACCGGAAGACATGAAAAAATGATAATGCCACAAAATACCAACAAATCATTACAACAGTGGTGACGTCAAGTTTACAATATATTGCCGCAAATTTTTTGAGGGAAAAGTAACCTGTATGTTTGTGTTGATTTAGAATGAATATTAAAGTGTCGAACCTTAAATTTATGAGAAGTACGGAATCTACGCATTACCCATTATTTTGTGCTGTGCGTACGCAAATCACCATCTTATGCTGTTAAAGATGAGAGCGACATTAAAAAAATTAGTGCCGTTCCTCTCTGTGAAGAAGGATGACGTGCAAAGCTGGACGCAGTCCACGGAGTTCACGACACAGGACGTGTTTATCGTAATTTGCGATGGAGGATATTTCCTAGCCAATTATCCGAATGAACGTCTGACGGATCCAAGATTAGTTCTTGCCGATAAACATGGAACTGCCGGGTGTCCCTCCCGCGTCGTAAGCATCTTACTGTTTCTGTAAGGCCGGGTTCAGACTGTTGCCGCAACTGTCGTAATGACTTTAAAGAATGACGTTATTTCATGTCTCAGCCAACCGAACTGCGTGACCTGGCATTTTTTACGTCCATAGATCACGATACGGGTTTTGTGTCGATAATCTGAGCATAGCCTAACACACAAACCAATCCGCTCTACACTAAGTACCCCGCACAGGTCCCACTGGGCTGCCGAACATCCGCGTTCAAATCTCATACCAGCAGAACAGACATGCCATCCATCACGACGGGCATCACACCTAAAGCTGCGCGTGCACGCCTCCCCTGCTTTATTCTTCATTACAAACGTCCGCACGCATAAACAGGCAACCGATCATGTGCACGTGCTTAGAAGCGACAGACGCCGTGACGGCGGGTTTTGGTCCTTTTAGGGGGCAGCCCCTTGGCAACCGTTAACATCGCTTCGTGGGAGCGGCGTCTGTTTTTGTTGGCGAACCCCAGTGAGCGAACGCAGCAGCGACGAAAGAAAGCAAACGGAGAGGAGCGTCTAGCGAAGGGTGAAGTGGAGTATAGCACGTGCGGCTACGGCGTAATCTCTCTCACTGCCTTTCCCTCACACGTTTCATGTGTCACCACCAAGGAGCACCCTTTCCTTGACACTTTCCCCAGAGCATGTTCTATTCTTCTCTAATCAAAACCACGTGACGTTTGCGCGGGAGGTTCGAACACGATATGCAACCACATGCTCGCAGCTTCCTTGTGTGGGGCTAATCCAAACCACATGACAGTTGCACGGGAGGTTCAAAAGCGATTTGCAACATGCTGGCCGCTGGCGGCGGCACACTGTGAGGTAGCAGCAGAGTAGCGCACACCGCCGTACGCTCGCTGATCACGCGAATATTTCCTGAGACGCAGCAGACATGCGCCGTGACGGAGACGTCTGCAGATCGCGCTGCGCACACATTTTATATTAGGAATTTTAGTAATCGTCAGTGCATTTTTTACGGCCATCCGGGCTTGTTTATTTTTCGCAATTATCTGATTACCGCGTACCGCCGTTTGCTGCCGACTGCGCAACTTTCCAAAGGGCATCGGTGGAGGTGAGAGGGACAATATTTGTGTGAGAGAAGTAAGCCGTGTTGAGAAGGAGCCCCTGAGCGGCGCCGAGTAAATCGATGACACCGGAATGAACACTCGGGGATATACATATACTGATTTGCAGTAAAAAGGCTTTGGTGCGTTTGATGCAGAAACAGATGAACTTAAAATACGGAACCGGTACAAGTGTTTTACTTTAACAGTATTATATTGTATGTTTTCAAGTGCAATCATAACAAAAGCGATTACAGGTCGCTAACAGGACAAGGCTTACAGATTTTTTTACGCCAGTTAATGCTAATAGCCGAAGTGTACACACATAATCAAAAGTCTTTAACAGGAGAATGTGGAGATCGCAAATGTTGGTGTCGCTGCCTGTGGCCGCGGTGGTCGGGGTTTTTGTGCTTGGCGCTGGGTCGCGGGCCGGCATGATGGATTTTATCAGAAGATACCGAGTCTGGCACGCCGGGGGAATCGACTGCAGGTGTTGTGCCTGGACTGGCCTCGACGAAAACTGTAGGCGTCGCCGGACCACTGTTAAACCTGTATAGGGCCACGGGGGGACTCTGTGCGGATCGGGTGTTCTCTGCTTCAGTGGGGGGCGGTGTCTTGTCGGCCCCTTTCCCGTGATACCCCCTCATATCAGGGGAAGCATTCCTGTGGGCCCTGCTCAGTTGATACCGCATGAATTCTGCACGTCCGCGGGGACCATACGTTCTCTCGGGCTCGAGGGCTGCATACAGGTCCTGTACAAAAATGCACACAGTGGGCAGGTAATGATGAATGCGTGACCTTAGCTTTGACAATTAAACAAGAGAGTTGAGCGAGTTAGTTATGACTAATGAGCGTATACTTCTATCGGAATTTAACACAGGACGAACAAGGAAAAGACGAAACACACGCTAGACTACAACTTGGTGTATGCAAAAGGAAACAAGAAAACACGAATATATGTACATTATTCGAAAAAAACAAACAAGCCAGCACACGATTCCGTGGAAATGAAACGGCGCAATCTTTGCACTCACTCTTATCATTATTTACATTGAAGCACAAACAACGCCTGGTCACATTACAGGACAAGATCTTTACGGACACGTGTGCACACCAGTCAGCGATTGTGCATGGTCAAGAAACACCACTTCTCTCAAAAAAAGTGGATTTCTCTGCTTGAAAGGGCCAAGCTTTATTTACCTCTGAGGTCTTAGCATACACTTTGAAGCCTAAGATGCGTTAAGCGTTTCCGGCAGGAGTCGGACACAGCCGCGAATACCGCCCGCACGGTGCGTGGAGCGGCCAACAGCCACAACCTGGCGTTTGGAGAAGCCCAAGCGGCACGGCCCAGCTGATGGTATTGCACTCTACAACTCAAGGAAAACAACTGTGAGGCTGTCTACTAAATTATGCGAGTTAGAAGGGCGATTGAGGAGTTCTTTTTGTAAGTGACCCAAATACAAAACCCTAACTGAGTCCGATACAACTGCAGTTACAAGAAAACTTGCCTACTTTCCGCGAGCAAGAGGTTTGCAATGTAGTAGTTTTGGTAACACCCAGAAAACATGTACGCAGATTGTATTTCCTACAAAATATGAGCGAAATACTGCTGTGGCACAGAATAAAATGGGCCAAATTATTTGCTCTATGGCAGTTGTCTTGTGGCGTCCCTGTTTAGACGGTCTGTGGGTGTTTGCAGAAGTTTTTGCTTTTTAGAGCGGGCGTTGTTTGGATTCGGGCAGCAATTTTAAAGGATCGGTGAGGGGTGCGGCCCCAGACGTCGACGTCAAAGTGAACAGTATACGTGAAGAAAATGAAACTGAGGGATGTGAAACAATCACTTGCACCCCTACGGCATAAATCAGGTGTTTTTTCTTTTGTTCCCTTTATTGCAATTTATACGTACCTAATAGCCACCCCTCAAACGCCCTCTCCAATTCGCCTTCCCTCTGTTGGTATAATTCATTTAATTACGTTACGAAAAAGATAGGGCCAGCTTTCATGTGAAATTCATTGGAAATTCATGGCAAGACCATGAAGAGATTGATTACATCATGAATGCCTAAAAGCTTGCCCTAGAGAACGATACTTCTGAAGAATGAAAAAAACATTCCTTTATCCTGAGAAGAAGGCTTACTTAGTCTGCATGTATGGTTCTGTCGTTCTTTAGGCCCTCTCGCAAATTTTAAGTGGATTTCCATCAAAACTCCACCAAATCATTCTTGAAGTCTATTTAAATGAATTTTTAAAAGTACTCCGCATGGAATTGAATGTGCAGTGATATCATAGTAACATTGGTCAGATTCGCCCCTTAAGGTTTAATTACTTGTGGACGTAAACTTCCGCAAATTGACATGTAAAGCATGTAATATAATAGGTTTGACAGCGTTTCATTTAGGCCCGCACAGTCTTTCAATTTTTCTCAAATTCCATTTAGGTGGATTTCACCCATTTGCACAAAACTCAGTTACAAAGAATGGGCATGCCAGCTTTGTGCGACACCCTCACAGCCGAAGACACAGATTGAATGCGCGCCAGTTGGTACATGACTCAGTTATAAACCAGCGCTAGAAATAAGACTACAGAAAGGGCACACAGACAGGGCGCTGACTAACAACTGAGCTTGTTGTCACTGAACAGGCAATAAATACGGAAAGAAAGTGACACGTGAAGAAAGAAAAACAATAAAGAATACGAAAAAACAATCAGTTTTAAAAAGTACAGTAATCTTCATTACTAACACAATCCTAGCAACTAGCGAGCCTTATCTACAGTATCGCCAAGAAAGTGAATTTCTTTCCCCGTAAGAGCAACAGAAGGAGCGCTAACGCAATCATGTTTCCGGGTATGATTTCCCAGGCTTCTCTAATCTCACGTCGCATCCGGTCGCGGCATCGCGCCAGCACGTGGCTTTTCTCAAACAGGGGCCAACAGCCTGGGCATTTGGCAACGTGAGTAGCGAGTGTGGTACCCTTGGCGTTTCTTACCTCGCACGCGTGCTCCCCAAGACGATCGTTGAGGCATCGCCCCGTTTGTCCCACGTATGGCCGCTTACAAGACAGTGGTCTCTCGTAGATAACCTCCCCCTGGCATTGGACGTAGGGCTTCACATGTTTCTTCGCGCATTTTTTCGTCGCCGATCTCTCACTGTTTACCTTGCGGCAAAGGCTACTTAATTTGCCAGGATCAGAAAACACGAGATCAACACCCGACCGACCTACTATTTTCTTAAGCCTGTGGCTCACCCCGTAGATGTAAGGGATCACGGCTACCTTCTTTCTCTCTCTGGATGAGGTTCCTGTTTCTGGGGTGGTTTTCTCAGTCCTTTCGAGATTTTTTAGCGCACGCCGCAAAGCAGCGAATCAGGAAAGCCAGCCCAGGAAAGAAGGGACCACCCCATGTATCACTTTAGAAAGGCGTAGCCGGTCAGCACTGAGACTTCAAAATAGCAGGGCAATCACACAGCTTTTGCTGAGTGGATCTTGGAACAAAGTCAGGTGAAAATCAAACGACAAACTATTGTTGGGATTTAACGCACTGAAGCTACTCCTGGGCCTTGAGGTGCGTGGTAGTGGGGCGCTGGTGATGAGATTTAACGAGCTGTCTATCCTTAACGCGCCCCTAAAGGTAGACACGCGGCCGTTGTCCCTTTTCCCCTCTATCATCAAAGCACCTATCGCGGACAAGATGGCACAAAATGCTAAAGAAGTGCTCTGAGAGCAGGAGGTGGCGAATAATGGGGTAACCAGATGCACGTTCTTCTTACCAGCTGATGTACGCGGCCCCATTATGTCTCTTTTAGGCGAAAGAACGATAAAAGGAGGGGATGTGAAGCTGGCCTCGCAATCACCGGCCGTTAAGGTCGCGTTTCTTGAGTCGAAAATACGACGCGATGGGGTACGAGGAAACCGAAACAAAACCCAAAGAACCTGCTTAAGAAAATAGTGGTTGCTGAAATGACTGTTTGTTGCACAAGGAGGACCGGTAAAACATAGAACCAAAGTGAGACCCACTGGTGAAGCAATGCGCCGGGCACTATAAATTCGGTATACTTTTACGTGGTCTCACTCAGTTTTTTGTCTGTTTGCGATGTTATAGTGGCTACCATAGCCAGGCATCTTCGTTCACCCTAGTGCAACTGTAACGGTAAAAATGCGTCGCCTCTTCGATCAACGCTATCAATGAGCTGGTGGACGTTGCCGGAGTGTTCTCAATACTTGGGTGACTCACGTTTCTGTGCTGGCTCAGTGCGATGGCGATGTAGGCGCCGATGAGCACTACGACCACAGACAGGAGCATCACCTGGAAGAAGGAGCTCCAGTCCAACAGCGGTGACGCTTCTTTTCGGCTTCCGCCCCGTCCAAGCGCCATGGAGTACACCCCGACCACCTGCCATGAAGTATTTACGAAGACAAGATGCCTGTACAACTGAAAGCATACCCATTCCATTATTGTTCGGTAAACGTTCGTCAAACACTTGAAAGTGTCCAGGTCTCAACGCTCCTTCCCACTTAAACATAACAAAATAAACTTAAGCGTACAGTGTTCCCCAGCTATTTTGCCTAATAGAAGCATGCTACAACGAAATTGCCGTAGTTTCTCACAAACCGTGCCAGTCCTCAGGTCACAGGAGAAACCCCTAGGCCTATGGCATTACTGCTTCAGAAAACACCTTGGCCACATATATTTTTAACCAGCTCTTTGATACTACTATTTCAAGCCAAGCCCACTCCCACACGGCCGGACCCCAGGCTTAGCTTTGGTACATGATCACAAATGCTTCCAAGCTGTACAGCCCCGTTTGGTTCAGGTATATGATGGCGACAGAGACGTGGTTATTGTCCTTCTTACACCACCAGCAAACAAACGGATGCTTCTTGTGTCGGTTGTCTGTCTGTTCGGGACAGACAAGCTGTCTGTCCCGACTACTGTCCCCTTTTACAAAGGGGACAGTAGTCCCCTACTGTCCCTTTTTTTTGTGGTAGAACGAGTGTTAAAAATTTTTATGAATAGCTCAAAGGGCTTAAAGTTTACTCATGAGGTTCCAGTGAATGGCAGTATACAGTTTTTAGATGTGAACCTACAGTTGCGTGATAAGCAAATTTGCTGGGCATACCAACCTCGATCTAAAAAGCAGATTTTAAATTACGGTTCGGCGCATTCAAAGGTGGTCAAGCGCGGTATAGCGATGAACTGTCTGCGCGGCTCCCTGGACAAGTCATGCCGCCACAGGGTTGCTGAAAGTATTGACGCGCAGGTGGCCCGCCTGACATGTTCTGGGTTCCCCCGTGAACTGGTTGCCTCTGTGGCTGAAAGCCTCATCAAGAAGGTTAAGGCGGGTACTAGTTCTCCAAAAGGAGACGCCGACAGCCAGCCTAGGTTGCGGAGGGTAGCAGTACCATATGTTCATCAGCTCACACACCGCTTGAAAGAAGTGGGCAAAAAATGCGGTGTAAATGTACTGGCTACTGCCCCTGGGAAGCTGTTGCGGATGTGCCCAGCTGTCAATGAAGATAAGAGGCAAGGCTGCACAATAAAGCATGCCACCAGGTTTGTTCCCTGCAGAACTGGCGTTGTTTACAGCATTCCCTTGCCCTGATCAAATCGGGGCGATGTATAAATGACCGTCTGAGGGAGCATCGGGCTGCAGTTTTATCGCTTGCTGGGGGGGGTCACTTGGCCGACCATTGTAAGCGGTGTCCTGATTGTGTTCCAGCATTTGGCGCTACACGTGTGTTAGATAGCGGGCGCGACCAAGTAAAGCGCGAAATTTCTGAGGCTTTCTATATTCAAAAGGAGGCAGATAACTGTATCAGTAAGCCTTCCATCGCTCTGACGGCAAAAGATCTCAATTTTTTGCAAGGCCGCATGCGCGGGATGTAATTTGGTTGTGTGGGTCGTACGCATTTAAGATTGTGGACGGTTTTATCTCTTGTGTTTGTTTTTATCACTTGCAAGGTCTATCATCCTTGTCTGTTGGCATTTTCATATATTACGTGTTTCTTGTGTAAACTTTTCAGTTGAAGTCTAGCGAGTGTCCCGTCTGCTTCTTTCCTCGTCCCTGTCTGTGTTTTCGCTGCTAATATGTATCTAAGTCAACACCAACTAGCCCAACTTTCAGCCTTTACATTAAACAAATTGGCACTTTCAAAAGTACTTGCTTCTTGACCAGACTGATTAGTAATATTAACAGGGGGGCTGTCATGTGGGTTTAGAACTTGCCAAAAACGTTTGGGTGAATCAGCGAGGATTTTAGGTAGTTCAGTGTGAAAGAATGAGTACTCGGCGTTGCGCACTTCTCTTAAATATGCTTTTTCTGCAATGTTGTACTTTTCCCATGCGCAAACACTGTTTCTAGTCTTCGCGGCACGAAAAAGGCGTTTCTTCTTGTTTTTAAGTGTTTTTAATGACTTCGTAAACCAGGGTTTTTGGCGGGTGGGACGGAAAGTTACCTTAGGGATGAATTCATCAGCTAACCGGTTCAGTTTGTTTTTGAAGAGTAACCACTTTTTGTTAATAGATCAATCCCAAAAACCGTCCTGGAACGACGGAAGAAAGGCATCAAGTTCACGAATGATGGCGTCATAGTACCCCTTATCATATAGTCGAATTGTTTTACTGCAAGCTTGACGTATTTCAGGAACAAAGTTAAAATTAGCGTGAATGACTTTGTGATCACTTATTTCATTTAGATATGTTATAGAAGACAGGCTGCCCGGATCCGTTGTTAAGATTAAGTCAAGAATATTGGCGGTATCGGAAGTGACTCGTGTAGGTTGGGATACCAGCTAAGTAAGATTAAAGGTTTGGCAGACGTCAAGAAATTCGTTAGCTTCTTTTGCGTTGGGTGCTGACGAGGTTAGGTTCGTCCAATCGACATTCGGGAAGTTAAAGTCCCCAAAGAGAAGGACGCGAGCATTTTGGGTATTTGTTCGAAAGTTTGGTTAAAATACTGTTAAGTTCGCGAGAGAAATCTGGACTACTTTTAGGGGGCCTGTAACAAACACCTAAAAGCACCGACTGTGGTGCGGAACGACAGAGCAACCATATGAGTTCGAGGACAGAGGCTTTTTTGATAGCCGAGCATGAGTTGTTTGTTTACAGCAATGAGAACGCCCCCGCCACGTGTGCCGGGACGATCCTTTCTAAAGAGATTAAAGTTGGGCAAGTCGGCCAAAACTTCGCCGTCGGTGACGTCAGCAGTCAACCACGTTTCGGTTAGTATACGTAAACTGCTACTGGATGAAGATACAAGGTTCGACACCTGGTCGCATTTAGAAAGAAAACTGCGAAAGTTAGTGAATATAACCGAAAAGCAGAGATTAGCTTTGTGACCAAGAAGAGAACCATTTAACGACCTGGGGTGGGAAGGGGGTTGCTACGATTTTTCTTCGACAGTTCCGGTTGTATCGTCGAAAACGTAGCGTTTAGAGCCCATAAACAATGTTTTGTACCGTAGAAAGAAAGGACCCGATTGTTCTTTAGCAAAGGCGAGAAGGTGCTTCCGTGCGTTCCTGACTTGCGGTGAGAAATCTTCCCCAGTGCTAAAATCGGTATCTTTAAGTTGAGGACCATTACCAAGGACAGTTTCCTTCGTTTTGAAAGATGTGAATTCCACTATTATGGGCCGACACCGGTCTGGAGAGTGGCTACCAAGACGGTGGGCACGCTCAATTTCCTTTGATTCAATAGATATTTTGAAGTGGTCCCTGCAGAACGCAGTGATTAGCTGCTCAGACTGTTTTATCGTTATCAACCCCCAGCATTACCACTACTGATCAGCAATCCCTACCACGCTCCCCGCATTCGCTTTATCTGTACCCCGTTACTGCAAATAAAGTGTACTTAACGATTTGTAACCTCAAAAATACCAGTCCTGGTTTGGATAACATTTCGATGCGTCATTTCAAACTTGTTGCTCATATCGTTTAGGAAACAATATATATCATAACTAATACTATTTTTAAGTCTGGCATTTTTACGAAAAACCTATACAGTGCCAAGGTTGTTCCAGTATTTAAGAAAGGTAACAAGGAGTTAATTAACAACTACAAACCAATTTCAATTCTTTCCACTTTGAGCAAGATCATCGAACAGTTACTTGCAGAACGCTTAACTAACTATCTAAGAAAATTTAAAGTAATAGACAATTCACAGTTCGGTTTTCCTGCGGGAAGTTCCACTAGCTTGACTTTACTAACCTTAACTGATTTTATTAAAAATCTATTGATTCTGGTAAATATGTTGGCTCAGTATTCTTAGGCTTTACAAAAGCTTTCGATACCATCAATCACAAAATTTATTCATGAAACTCGAAGCTTATGGTATAACCGGACCAGCACTTACTCTATTAAAAAATTACTTGGCTGGTAGGCAATACGTGGTAGCTGCAGCTGACTCGTTCTCCGTCTGTAAAACTATTAACCAAGGTGTCCCGCAGGGCTCCATTCTCGGTCCCTTATTGTTTAATATTTATAGCAATGACTTACCCAACTTTTTACACCGATACAACTGTTTTTTATATGCTGATGATACTACACCAAAATTATCAGACACATCTATAGTATCTCTAACTGTTAAGTAAACGATTCTTTAACGGATGTGACTGAGTGGTGCTGCAAAAATAATTTAATAATACTCCTACTAAGACTACATTTATGATCTTTAGAAGCCTCCAGAAAGTGTTAGGTATGTTGCCAGAATTAAAACACGGCTCTAATCGGATTGTATCATGCGATCAATTTCTTGGTATAATTCTTGACACTAGCCTTAAGTTCACTTCTCACGTCGATCATATCAGAAAAAAATGGCATTTGGCATCCGGGTATTGCTCAAGGCACGACCGTTCTTTCAAACCAAGGCTTTGTAATAACTTTACTTCGCTTTCATGCACAGTCATATCAACCATGGAATCACTGCTTGGGGTAACACATATCTCACCCACCTATCATCCATTCAGCGCATTCAAAATCAAGCTATCCGTGTCATTACCAGCAGCGCTCACCATTCAAGTGCATCACCTCTACTCCGTGAAAATTCAGTTTTATCGGTCATAGCATTGTTCGAATACAACTAAGGTATTTTTTTTCAAAGTACTCAACAACCAATTATGTTTTGAGCTTCTTGACGTAGGTACTTTAGTGGATCATAAGACTACTAGATTTGCCTTGAATAACAACTTGTTGTTACCTAAGGTAAAAACTAATTACGGCCAACAACATTTCATTTTGCCGCCATTAATCTGTGGAACCGCCTACCACCTAATATTAAGTCTTCACG
Organism: Haemaphysalis longicornis; assembly: GCF_048455015.1. Lineage (NCBI taxonomy): Eukaryota > Metazoa > Arthropoda > Arachnida > Ixodida > Ixodidae > Haemaphysalis > Haemaphysalis longicornis. Next base: position 54,821,532 of record NW_027526295.1, on the reverse strand, counting down.
TACTATCACAGCATTTTAAAAATCTCTAAAAAATCTTCAAGTTTGATATGTTTCCTAATTTCTTTGTTTTGCTGTTTTGACTTTCGTCATTTGTTTGCGCAATAGTTTTGTGCACTTTTGTAAACTGTTAGTTTTTATTGTGTATAATGATAATTTGCTTTTTGAATGCTGTTTTTATGTACATAGCTTAATATTTTTGTAAATTCTATATGAAAACCATGCACTACGTGTTTTTGCTTATTTGTTTTCTTCACTAAGGTTTTATTGTACTTGTTTTTGCTTCCACTGCTGCTTCTGTAACGTTTTTCGTGTATTTCATCATCGAGGGTCCCAATGCAGTCGCTGACTTCGGGACCCTTGTCTGTAAACTTCCTTTGTAACTGTTTACTTTTGACAAATAAACTTCAACTTCAACTTCAAAATACGGCGTTCCTACCAGCATTGGTCTTTACTACACTCAAAGAGTTACTACACCGGACTCCTGGGGCGGTTAAGAGCTGCCACACGACCACCTCATGGGTTAGTGGAAATTACCATATGATGCTTGAAATTAACAGCCAAAACTTCCACACTACATGCGCTTATTGGTAGGTAAACTGGATAATATATCGCTCCCAATTCGAAAGCCCTTCTCAACTTACGTTGGAGGACTTCATCGCCTCCTTAAAAAAAGCGCGGTCGCTCGCAGCTGAAAGTCACCAGTACGACATTTCTGATTCCCACATGTTCCAAAATGTAGAAAGGCTAACCAAACGACTTCGTACTCTAGGAAAACGCCAGCGTCCCTGATGCAGCCGAAGCGTCATTATCGTGTTATTCGCGAATATCAGGTCACATCACAGAAAATACTACGAGATATTTCTGCAAAAATCTTGGCATGAATCTGGTCTCTGTCGTCATTGGGCCATTTTCTCCACCATCAACAGCCTTTCGAAAGTGGGCCTCCCTACCCTGGATGAGATGTGCCTCCGAAACGACTACACACAAATTGAAGTCAGATACCATATTTCACACGTTGTTCCTTCACGCCATTACAGATCCTTCAACCCTCCCACCTTTGCCGAAAATCAGCATTGATCGACCCCTGTCGGAGCTCCAATCTCCTTTCACCTCGGGCGAACAACAAGTACCTCTTTGTGAAGGCAAGCCACCATCTACTCCTGGTGCCGATTAAGTTAAATCGCAGGACCTGTGCAAGCTTCCCCCGCACGGCCTTGACGCTCTGCTGCACATAGCCATGTACTCCTGGGAATCAGGCGAAATACCTGACTCCGTTAGGGTAAAGATCATTAATTCAATACCCGAATCCGAAGCAAGATCCCCGTTATGCTCAGAATCATCGTCCCGTCGCCATGGCTCGTGTAACATGTAAGCTTATAGAGTGTATCCTTAACAATCGGCACGTACACCACGTGGAGGGTACGATTTGGATTCATCCCTCTCTTGCAGGTATCCGGACCAACTTTGCTACGCACGACTATCTATGGCTGCTCTGGAGGGTCCTTTATTGGACCTCGCGCAAGGCATTGCCGGACTACGTACACTCCTTCGACATGCACAAGGCGTTTGATAGTTTCAACCAATAAGGAGTCATTGAGAAACTTGCCCTCGTAGCCAAGAAGCTCATACCTGTATACGCAGCTGTCTTCAACATCGACCGATCGAACTCTCAAATCTACCAACCAAACACGTTGTACCAGGATAGAGCATTCCTACAGGGGTCCATGTTGGCTTCTCTGCTCTTATATTTGGCAATTACCCCAGCGGCCCCAACTCTTGAACGGGGCACTGCCGCTCGGTTAGTGCTTTATGCGGACGACGTTGCAGTATGAACAGAAATCACTGTTTATGACACGAAAGAAGCTATGCAAATACAATTTTAAGCAGAAGTCCTGAACTTGGAACATACGGAGTGCCAATTACAGCTATAGCTATACGCCACCAGGACAGAAGTGTTTAGCGTCGATTTTAAATGGGTTACAAGTAAAGAAAACTTTATCTACCTTGAAGTGGAGGATACACGCCTTGAATCTCGCAACGGTACCATTCGACAGCTGCGCGTGGCAGGCAGCTGCTGCAATGACCCAAAACCATGGATAGTCTCACTTTCAAAATCCTGGTGATCCGCCAGACACCAAGTTTCATGGATATCTCATAAATATGGTGGCACACTCCAAGTACCCTCAACCATGGTCGCCCATGCCGTGACACAAGGAAGTTTCCCTTACGGCTTCCCTGTTTGTGAACTGCAACAGTCCATGTTAGGGCTCTCCACAAGATGAACCGGCCCCTTCTCCGTGTGATACATGGGCTCCCCTCCTTCACCAGGGTAGATATTTTCTAAAAAGTTTTTCCCGCGTCTCACTAACCCCGTAGAGGAGACCGAACTGTGCTTCCAATACGGCCTGGATCCTTCGCCTGAAGGAGGACTCCAGAAATGGCACCACGTAAATAGCCACTCTGACACAACCGGTTCGCCACCAGCCATCACTCCATAGGAGCACCTCTCCATCGGAATTCCACATCTAGGCTCGCGCAGTAACAGAAAAGGAAGCGAACAATACTTTCGCGCGCTCGCTGATGACAAGGCAGGCGACGAAGTTGAAATTTATACTGACGCATCTTCGAAAACAATGACGACGGCCATTACCTGGAAATCTAGACACTTGTCAGAATGTAGTGGATCCCGACAAATTTACAAGAAATATGCCCTCGTAGAAGAATTAGAGCTTCTGGGCATTCTGCGAGTCACCGGGAAAATTTCTGACTATTTCGTTCATCCCCCCAATAAAAACGTTCGCAGTATCACGAATTCTTACGTTGCTGTCCGAGAATTGAATCGTCTCTTTTCCCGGAACGCTACGGCAACAACTATCATGACCATGATACGAGACCTACAAATGTAGGGCTTCAAAATGTGTATTGTTTGGACTCCGGGACATGCTCCCGGCGCATAAGGCAACCACATCGCTCATGATGCCGCCAGGCAGAGGCTACAATAACTTCCGACGGTGTCAGTAATACATTTGTGTCATTTCCAAGCAGACTGGAAACTCCAGATAGGCCAACTAAAAAAGAAAAGCCGCAAACGTTTGTAAAATGAAACTTCGGTTGGAATCTGTGTCCCTCTCAAGCGGTTATCACGTCCATTTGAGGTATTCACCAAAACAGTATATGCGTATACAGCTTATACCCCACATGGTATACATACATGTTGTAGTGGGCTGTGGGTAAAGCACTCGGCCAACCCACCTGAAGGATGGCACAGCACTTGCTCATGAGCCCTATACCAAGAAAGAGGAGAAGAAAGAAGAAAGAGTTTGGAGAGGGCTGTAGGAATGTGATGCACCGCGCGGTGTACACTTGAGGACCGCGGCCGGTGCTGAAGTCTGAGCCACCACCCGGGTGGAAAAGAAACAACGGCATACCGTCATGGCTTCACCCTCGCTATTCGCCGCGGAAGCGTGTGCCAGCGAAACGTATCGAGTATACATAGGGATCCGTAGCGGCAAGTGTTCAATACTATTAGCTTTACCGCCTGAATTGAAAAAAAAAATCTAGGATTACTATGCAGGGGTTGTATGCGCACGCGCACATCGTGTCTCGACACCAGAAGTGCAATGTCAGATGTCTCTGCGATCCATTTTGGAACGCGCGGGCGTGCCCCGGCTTATTTTTCTGCCGGGTATAAATTGCCGATTCGTAAAGAATAATGAAAGAGGCGCACGAATTGGGGTTGATCGGGCATATCTCCGCAATTATTTTGACACTGAGCGCATGAAGAGTAAAGCTGAGCTGGCTTTGGACATTGAGGCAAGGCTCAGAAAATATGAGCAATGATAGGACGAGCAAGAAAATAAATTAGCTGATCTTGAAGAAGAAACCGCCGCTTTAAAGTCGTGAATGCGATCTAGAGACGCTGGTGTCTTCTACAACACTGCAAAGGCGGAAGATTATCAGCCTAATCTGCTTTGTCATGTGTCAGTTTGAGCTGAAAACGACTCTCACGAGAATGGGAAGCTGCTCCGAGCGTACAACATTTTACATTACCGGAATAGACCAGGGTTGCAAGACAACACATCATGATTTCGTACCTAAAAGAAGGATGCATAGCCGATCATGCTCACTCATACCAGAGCTTCCAATACTCCTGATGGCAATATAGCTTAAACGCAGTTGGAAGGTCGATGTAGGATTTCCGAAAAGTGCGAATTCCAGTGAGGGCGATTTTCGTCATCTGAAGAAACGTACAAACAGAAGTTGATATTATAACAGAATCTATTGTCGCCATTTCATGAATCAGTATGGAAAAATAGAAAAAAAGGCGCAGGAAGAAAAAAGAAAACCAGAAAAAGTTTGCGAGGTACTTAAACCCGAGCGTAAAAGCCTCTCTCCCCGGCAGCATGTCAATTCTCAGTCGATCCGATGTAGTCTTGTGTAACCCGCAGTGTTTTGTGCATTCTTAACAGAACATGCAAGTGGCGGTCTCGCAACGTGCTGAGAATATGGTGCCGGACAGGCTGCACAAAGCAATTATAACAATGTTTGGAACATAAGCGTAAGGTTTCTTACGTAAACACCTTTAAGAAAACTCATCATAAAAAATCTGATATGTGAATGAGAACAGGACGCAAGCAGAAGCACAGAATGACAAGAAGCCAGAAATAAATTTTCGAAGAGTATGCTCAGACGGACCGTTCTGGAAACGTATTCGATTGCAAACACAATTGAGCTATTCCGAAGACAGTCTAGAGGAAGCCACTGGGCATTTGACATCAGGTGTTGTAGTCTTCGCGAGAAGAGAAAAAAATGAGAGCAAAGCGAACCCCTGTTTCCATTCCGGAAAGACAGGAATGTTCATTTGTAAAAAAGAACTGAATGGGTATTTTTGTTAAGGGAAAGGACATGACAGAATCAAGAGCATTTTCGCGCACCTTTTTGAACCAGCTTAGGGACTTGTTTCATTTTTGCGTTAAGAACCGTTTGTTTCCGTTGGACTCACGCGGCTCTGACTCTGCTGTGCGATTTAAGTGTGCTCTGACTGTACTGTGTAGACATTTATCGATAGACACATTGTTAAACTCCAATCCTGTGCATCTTCACGAGCTTGCACAGGCAACAAAACACTCTCCTGCCTACCCGCTCTAGAATAGTTCTCGAAGGAACTTCCAGAAGAGGGGGTGGTTTAGTGGGTTGTACATAAAGGGCGCGGCCAGTCAAACAAAAGGATGGTGCAGCACCTGCTAACGAGCCCATACTAAGAAATAGGAGAAGAAAGAAGAAGCTCAGAGAAGGCGGTAGGAAGGCAGTGCACCTCGGATTGTAGGCCCGAGGATCGTCGCGGGTGCTAACGTTCGAGCCACCACCCGGCTGGCAAAGAGAGGACGGCCACCCGTCGTTGTGTAGACACGATGACCGTCTACGACGCCACCAGGAGAAGCCGGTGTCTGCCGACGAATGAGCGGTGTGTCGGTGGCGCAAAGTGCGGGCAGCGAAGCCTCGCCTTGAAGTAGACCTACGCTCTCTCCTATCACCGCAAGCCACCGGCCGCCACCCCTTTCCTTGCCGTCGGGAGGCCATTGCGGTGCGAGTATCTCTGCGCACGGAGCTGACCAGCCTCTTGGACACAGGGTCGCCGCCCATCGGCCACCGCAAGCCGAAAGCCGACCCCTGATATTCGGGAGCGTTACATGACCCCTTCGGAATGAAGTATGACCTGCTTTCCTTTCTGTCATAACGCTATTTTCCCATGTGCCTCATGTACAGTCTTCTTGTGATGTGCAATTCTTTATCGCGCCGTGACTAAGGCCCATGCGGTTCTGAATAGACATCGTGTGTGCGTGTGTTTGCTTCAACCATGACTTCGAGCTCTTACCTCTCCGCACGATCCGGCCCATTAATCATTCATAACACGTGTACAGCTCAGCAGGCTGAGTTGTGCCGATGCCCCTTTTGCAAAGAGAGGCTTTTTTCAAAGGTCAGTGGGCCCTTAAAAACGGCCTCTAGAAATTCATGTAGCGGTCTCACAGACTTCCTCCGACTGATGATACCTATCCGCCATTAATGTCAAACGTGTGAACTGTGCATTTTTGGTTCCAGTGACTGAGTGAGCCGTGCATTTTGTGAACAGGACCCCAAGAGTGAAACTGTGCACATTGTACGAATCGTGACCTTTTCCTTTCACCTACCCCACCCTGGCTCCCCCACACTACCTGATGGTCCATCGTCTTTAATATAGTGTTACAAACACACATTCCAGTTAGGGTGTAATTTGATGTTAATAGAAAAAAAACTTTGGAGCGATTGTCGTACGAAACACTTTATGACAAGGAGAAACCTACAGGAATTCAGCATATTGGCTACTGTCATATCTAATGTCTATTGTCTAATGTCATATTGTCTAGTAAGAAAAAACATTGGGTTATTGATTATTTTGTAGCGCGACCTACACTGGCTGAGGTTGAGCAGCTTCGCGTGGCTCCTGGAGAGCCGTGCTGCGCATGCGCGAGGAGCAGTTACGTCACATTGCGCACAGAACATTGCTGTCTGACCCGCGCCCCTCAACCACCCCACGCGCCCAGCGTCATCGCCGACCTCCGTTCCGCAGCTGGCGGCCCGATCCTCTTGATGATCATGCGACGGGTGGCCGGGTGTAGAACTGATGGCTCGTGCGTCGCAGAAACACTGGCCTGCGCCTGTGTAATCAGCTGAGCTCTGGGGCAATCGTTGGCGCTGCGCTGGAGCCGCTTGATAAATATACGTGTGTCACATAATGCGTATATCGTGCTTATGTCATTGAAGCTGCAGTAAATATGACAATCAAGCTAATCCTGACAACCAGGAAAGCTAAGAATGACCAGCTGAACTGTAGCTCACGCTTCATATCTCCTGACATATCCGAGCTAAGCCACTGCTATATTTTTAAGAATGCTGTCGTTTTTTCTCCTCTGATGTAAATTCATTTCATTAGAGTGATTGAGGGCCTTTACTTCACTAATTATGTTGGTGCATGCAGGTGCATTGTGCAGTGTGGAGTCAGTTTGTTATGGGTATTTTTTATTCATATTTCTATAGTTCGCGGCAAATTTAATTTTGTCTGTTTTTTGGCGTAGGCGTATAAAATGCATATTTTCGATTTTGTCAGGTTATTTTTCTAATTTTAATTTTTTATTCTTGTTTCTTGGTCTGAAATTTCTGTTCGAGCAGTTATCTCCATTTAGGGCATTACATTTAATGAATGTGCTTGCAAATTTTCGTTATTTTGTATTGGTTTTAAAAATATTTTTTGCAGGGGTTTCTAGTTTAATTCTCGTTTTTATTTAGGGAATGATCAATATGCATTGTTTAGATTACGTCCATTTATTTTTCTTGAATGTTTCAAGTTTGCTTTTCTTATTTTTGTTTTTCAAAATTCTGTTGGACCAATTGCCTGTATTTATGCTACTCCAATAAATGTGGTAGTTCTGCCAATTCTCCATTTTCATCCTAATGTAGGGAGTGATTTGGTCCTGAATGCAAGGTAGGTTGATAAATAGTGCTGCGCATTAAAGTTAAAAATTGACATCTCTTCACTTTGGAACCATACAACGGTGCCACGCGAAATGACGTTTGGGGATGCCCAGTCTTGTGCTCTGGGAAGCACTTTAGGTGGTTAAAACCTTTGGGCACCCCATGCTGGGTGGTGGACCGAAGGTTAGACAAGTGCGCTGGTTCCTGGTGTCACATTCCCTGACAGGAAAACGTTACAGAACCTAAGTAACACAAATGCACGCGAGCCATTACGAGCTAAAATTCCGGGGAGTTGGTTCGTGAAGTCTCCATGTCGAAATAATTCTCGCAGAAATGCGAACAACTGAAAGCGATGAGGAACGCACAAACAGTACGCAGCTGTAAAGGCGTCTTTGGTAACTATGCCCAAAGGAAGTTATGATGCTGTCGCAATCCAAGCATGTAAAAATGCTTATTTGCCCCAAGGAACTTTGGATTAGTTTTTAAAATTTTCATCAGCGCACGAGTCATTCTGTGTGAAATCTGCAGCGCTCCCTCTAGCCTCTGGCTCCGTAGTAGGGGTAACCTCGCGCGATTGTGCTGTAGCTCCTTTCTAGCGACGAAACTTTGCTTCGGCAATTCTCTCAAGACAGTGGAGTGTTGAACGGAAGTGCTGGCTGATAACCTTACAAGTGCCCGCTCTAGGCTGCGGCCGCAGCCGCTCGGACCATGGCCACGGGACGTGGCTGAGCGAGCGCATGCAGAACATCGTCCTATGGAGCAGGGGTCTCCCTTTCTAGCACCACCTAGGCCGCTCTGTGTCTCATTCCGCAGATCGCAGAGCTACAAATTTTGCCACACTAACACAAAACTTTCAGCAGTACATTGCGGACTGGAACGCCTTTGCGAGACTTGCTGCGCGCAAGATCCACCTGGCAGCGATATCCTCGTAAACGGATGGATCAATCGTTTAGCGTACAAAATGGCCAGCCCGTCTGCCTCGGCATGCCTGCCGAAACCCTGACTTTTATTTGCAACATCTGTGGAAGGTTTACAGCAGTACTCAAAAGCAATGGAAACGCCAAAGGGATAACCGGCGCCTCGGAGTCAAACTTGCCCACCTCACTACCACGTTATACTGATACACGCTGACGTCCGAACGCAATAGGGCCAATTTGTTGATGACATGCGGGGAAACGTTGCCACGTGCCGCACGTGGGCCATACTACGACAAATGCTTGGCCCTACTCAGTCTAAGTATGCAAGCTGAAAGCATCTTTCTAAAAGTATTGAATACTTTCCCGGCCATAATGTCGAATCGTGACAACTGTTCAAGCCTTATATTTTATTGAAGCCCCCTTGTGACTTTCCGAGACTACCGGGGAGGCGGTAATGCTGTCATAAATTATGCAATTACCACGGATGAAGTCAGTGCGGCCTTGCACTGAATCCGCCCATGATAGCCATCAGTACAAATGGCAATACTAACAATCCACCTAGTAACCGTGATGATCGCTCAATCGATATTCTGGCATCATACTACAATCCTGATTGGGGGCTGGTGTCCTTCCGTTCGAGTGAAAATCCGCGGAAGATTCTCGTAAGCGCAAACCATGCAAACCGCAGGCGCCTCTGTACTGCGACCCATCCCTCTCACATGTTGTGGGGGCAAAGGTTAGATCATGTCGTCAGTCGAGACCGGTGGACAACATAAATCAGACAGCGTAATCACCGCACACCATGTTCGGTCCTGGGTCGGACTATCTACTCAAAATGTACTACTCCATTTGAAACACAAAATCACCTCCCCATATTTTGGCCCTGAAACCCCCAAAAGGTTTTTACAGGTTTTCACACTCAGCTACATTGCGTAACATGTACACTTTGGCTCCGGGTAGCCGCACCCACAACTACATGCGACTCTTCCTTTCGACCCGCATGACGGTTTTTCAGCTTTGCGATCTTTATTGTGACAGCGTTTATGAGCAATTTATTGGCACCCCGCAAGCTGAGATATTATCTCCACTTCTATTCACTATAGCCCTGTCCGCAATTCCCCGAAAGCTCTTCCCGATCCTTCGCTTACGCACAGCACCCACACAGCTGATCATACGTTTTGGGCATTTTTATTTTATTTATTTGTAGAATACTGCAGGCCAAAATTCCCAAGCAAGAGGGGAACAAACACAACCACAACATCAGTGCATGAGTGACACAGCTTGACTAAAATACATCTGCGTAAGACGATAGCGAGTAGAAGAAAAACATCAGAACAAAGAAATCAAGCAATATTCGTAGTGGGCTTGAGGATTCACAGAACTAAACATTAGGTTCATCAAGATTTAACATTTGCAGGTAATTAGAAGGCAAGTTGTTTTATTCTGTCACAGTTCTCGGAAAACGAAAACTTGAATAAATCTGTCCGCGCAAAATACAGAGTTATGGATAAGACATGAGAATGACGAGTTTGTCTGGTCGAAACTAAGATAATGTAATGTGATGGGTCTAGCCCAAGTTTGTTCTTAATTAGTGAGTCCAAGAATTTTAGACGGAGAAGCTAGGGCCCTGATTGTAGTGTCTGGAATTGATTATCTCGCATTAGTTTAGTAACTGATGTGCCACGACCACACTTCGAGTAAATAAAACGCACTTCTCCCCTTTGAATCTGTTCGAGAGAATATAAGTTAGACTTCGTATGCGGATCCCACACAATGCAAGGGTATTCTGGCTTTGGACGTATTAAATTGTTAAAAGTTTCACTTGCGCGGGGGCGTCTCTGAGTTTGAACCTTAGATGACACAGTTTACGGAAAGCCGAGAACGAAACATCAGAAATGTGTGCATTCCAAGACAACTTATTTGTTATCGTTAAACCTTGGTATTTGTATTGGATAACTTCTTTTATGGGTTGGCTATAGAAGGAATAGGAAAACCGTTGGGGATTTTCCTTGTTAGAAATTCGAAAGAAAACAGATTTATCGGAATTGAGCAAAGTGCCCTACTGGTCACACAACAAAATAATATTGTTAAGGGCAGTATTGAGAGCGAATTGGTCATCTGGCGAGTGTACATCAGTGAAAATGATACAGTCGTCTGCAAAATGTCTTATTTTAGCCAGATCAGCAATAGCATCAACAATATCATTGCAATAAAAAAAATTCCCCCGCATTTCCCCGAGGGGGAGAATGTGAAAGTGCGAATGCACGGTTGTCGGCCCGCTTGCGGCGCTTGCGCTCGGCCCCCGCAGCCCACCGCCTCGCCGCCTTCTCTTCCATTTCTTCCATCGGGTTTGTAGCATCACGTGTACACCACGCAGTTATCAAGCCGCTATAACGCCGCTGAGTCGCCAACGCACGCCGCTGACGACGTAGTTTGAATGCGTTAAAGATATAAGGCGCGTTACTAACACTGATATCAGCGTCGCGTCCGTGGCTTAGTCGGTAGAGCGTCGCGCTGCGGCCGCAAAGTCCTCGGATCGAAACCTGGCGCCGGATGCTGTTTTTTTTTTATATAGAGAGGAGGACTGCGGACGCCGCCGCCGACGCCGCCGCCGGCGGTGGAAGGTTTGGGGTCGCTTATAAAGTGCATTCGCACTTAATAAAAACAGCAGTGGTCCTAGAACAGTCCCTAGTGGCCCTAGAACAGTACCGCAGGGTCCTAGTGGTCCCTGCGGTACGCTGGAATCTACTGGAAGATGAGGTGATGTCTGTCCACAGACGTCCACATATTGTTTCCGGCCGTTTAGGTAAGCAGACACACTGGACACTAGGTAGTTTGAAAGTTCTATAGTCTGTAATTTCTCGATAAGCTTGTTATGGGGAACACGTTCCAAGGCTTTACTGAAATATGAAAACAGTACATCGACCTCACCAGCTTTGTCTTAACCAGAAGCAATGGGATGAACAACTGAAACCAACTGGGCGACTGTGGAAAATCGTTTTCTAAAACCATGCTGAAAGGGAGATAAATTGTGGTTATCATCTAAGGAGCTGTTGATACGAGCTGCAATTATGTATTCTCGCACTTTGCAACATGCGGAACTCATAGAAATTGGTCGGCAGTTTGGGATTCACTGTGGGTCCCCTTTGTTCACAAAGAGCAGAACATGTGCCAATGTCCAATCCGAGCGTAAAGTTGCTGAACTTCTTGAGGCTCGGAAGTCACAACAAGGTACTTGGCTAATATTTCGGCATATCGCCGGAGAAATGCATTAGGTATGTTGTCTGGTCCAGGGGATGATTTACCTTTTAATAGCAGCAGTAAACTTAGGACACCATCGAATGAAATGAGGGTACGATCCGAATCAGAAGTATCAATGGTAATTGACACAGGTAGAGTACAAGTAGAAAAAACACTATGGAAATAGTCGTTGGCATTTTTCGCGATCGCTAGAGGATCGTCAATTGTAGTGCCTTTAAATATGATTCAATTTACAGAGATTTAACGGTCCCTAATAAAGTTCCAGAATGTTTAGTGGTCGGCGTTGATACAGTTTGGCAACTTGGTATTAAAATAAAACTTCTTAGCACTTTTAATGGCTACGGAGAGGCAGTTACTAATTTCCTTGAGAACGTGAGCGGTAGCACCTTTCTTCTGATAGCGCTTCGCTTTACGCTTTATTCGTATTATTGGCCTTGTGACGCATGGTGTGAACTTCGGTCGCTTTTTTGTTTTGTTTGGTACAAACCGTTCAATGCAGTGGAAGCCCAACTTCTTAAACTTATCCCAGAGAACACCAGTGTCGTCACTATCAAAATTCACTCATTCCAGTTTAAGATAACCGTGCATGATCGTATCGTTAGCACGGGAGAAATTTTGGACCTCTTTAAACATCGGTGGACTATTAGAGCGATTACAATGTAAAGGAAAAGAAACACTGACCATGTCAAGATTAGATAAACCGGGTTCGACACAAACACAGGAATCAAGAATAGAGCGGTGCATGAACACAAGATCTAGTAATGAGGACGAAGCATTACCAACACGTGTTGGTTGCTGAACAATTTGTGCAAGATAGTGGGAAAGCATTATGTCGAACAGCATATTTGCATTAGGCGAATCAGATGACTGCATTTGGCTCCAGTCAATATTAGTCACATTGAAGTCGCCGATGACAATTAGGTTTTGAATATAAGTTTCTACATGAGTTTTCAAATTAAACAAATAATCCGTTAACGTATTCGGCGGCCTGTACACTGCATACAATGCAAAACACTTAGTGAAGGGTGAAAGCCACAGTCATACGCTTTCTGTATTGTCAAGGTCAGGTAAACCGGTGACAATAATTCCTGTTTTAACAAGTACTGCAACTCCACCCCCTCTTGAGGACCTAGCTCTGTGGTACATTTCATAAGCTGGAGGTACTACGTCTTAGTCAAAATTTTCACATGGAGCCACGTTTTCGTTATTACAACTAAATGAGGGTTGTATGTTAGGAGTACAGCATCAAGTTGATCGGTTTTATTTACGATGTTTCGGGCATTCATATTAATCAGTCTAACTTGCTTCTGCGCAGCTGGTCAACACTTGCTATCGATACTTTCGTTATCGGGTGCACTGCTGATAGACTGGGGCGATAGCGTGGTACTCCAACGGCTTTCAGATCACTGACGTTCGTTTGTTACGTCAATCCAAATAAACAGATGACACGTAACTTATCAAGCACAAAAATGCCTTCTTGGCTTGTTCTTTGTCGGCTTTTGCACTTTCCCAATGTAATTTTCGTTTTGCCAACGTCTGCTTTGAGGAGTCGTTCTGAGCGAAGATATTTGTACCCTTTAGTTTGCTCGCCTATTTCAGCACAGCTTGCTTTTCGGTGAAGTCTTGAAGATAAAAGATAATCAGTCTGTTCGAGCCCGCTCTACCAAGCCTATGAATCCTGTCAACAGAACTGCGTTTAACGCCGAGCTTGCTGTGAAACGTTTCAGAAACCCGCCGCGGTGGCTCAGTGGCTAAGGCGTTGCGCTGCTGAGCACGAGGTCGCGGATTCGATTCCCGGCCGCGGCGGGCGCTTTTCTGATGGAGGCGAATAGCAAAAACGCCCGTGTGCATGAGATTTCGGCGCACGTTAAAGATACCCAGGTGGTCAAAATTAATCCGGAGCCCTCCACTACGGCGCGCCTCATCGCCTGCGTTGCGTCGGCGCGTTATACCCTTCAATCAATCCAAACGTTTCAGAAATGACTTTCTTTTTAAGCTCAGATTCCCTTCCTTCCAGGTGTTCTGGGATACCAAGAACAATCAAGTTTGAACGTCGGCCTCTACCATCAAGATCCGTTATCTTTCCGGCCTGGAAATTTATTGAGGTTGTGTACACCTTAAGAGGTTGTCCAGATCGTCTAATTTTGAATTTTTAGTTTTCATTTCAGCCACAAGGGTTTCGATCTCTGAAATACGCCGCGTAAGGTCTGCTAACATGTATTAGTTTTAGTTGTAAGGTCTGCTACCTCACTACGGAGAGCGTTTTGACCCTCTAAACGTTTAGCCAACATGTCTTGGTTGGTAGGTCGAGGGTTTTGTTTGACATCACTACAAAGTAGTAACTGAAGTACACCAAAACAATTGTATGCAATTTTACGACACTGGCGTGGGCACGGGGTAACAACCAAACAGCGACAATTGCTTCAAAATGAGCTGTGCACTATACAAACCTGCACAAGGCAGAGTAAGGGTTTAGCCATATTTCTACGGATGTAGCCATGTTTCCCACTGAAAGAGGAGGGGTTCCAGATGTCTTTAAGTAGTCGATTATCGGTCATGTCACGGACGAAGCCCTGCCAGGCGGCAGCAGCTTAGTGATTACCCCACATGGTTCCGCGTGGGGTGGCTATGACTTGTAGAAAGGAAATTGTGGGTACAAAAGTGGCGAGTATCCAGTGGTGGCCGTTGTCGATTGCAAATATACGCTTGTTACTCCGGCAGGAAGCCCTGCACAAGGCAGAGGAAGGGTTTAACCACGTTTGGATGGATTTCGCTTTGGTCATGGAGGAGGAGCAGTTCCAGATTTCTTTAAGTAGTCGATGATCGGAGGACGTGACGGTCCAAGCACTGCCAGGCGGTGGCAGCTTAGTGATGACGCCACATGGTTCCGCGTGGGGCGGCTGTGACAAGAAGAAAGAAAATTGTTGGTGCAAAAGCGGCGACTATCCAGTGGTGGCCGTTTTCGATTCCGAAGATACGTTGGGGACGCAGACAGCAAGCCCTGCACAAGGCAGAGGAAGGATTTAACCATGTTTCAACGGATTTCGCCATGCCCACTGAAGGGGGAGGTGTTCCAGATGATTTTAAGTAGTCGATGACCGGATGAGGTCACGGACCAAGCACTGCCAGGCGGCAGCTGCTTAGTGATGACGCCACATGATTCCGCGTGGGGCGGCTGTGACTTGAAGAACGAAAATTGTTAATGCGAAAGTGGGGAGTACCCGTTGGTGGCCGTTGTCGATTCCGAAGCTACGTTAGGGACGCATAGCAGCAAGCCCTGCACAAGGCAGAGGAATTGCTTAGCTATGTTTCCATGGATTTCGCCATGCCCATTTCGCCGGCATGGAAACGAAACGAAGGTCGGATCTAAGCGGAGCTCTAGCAAAGAGTTTTGGTCAACCGCTTCTCACAAAATCGGGCTCGTGTGCTAACCAGAAAAAGCTGTGCTCAATCTTCCCCACCAAATTAGCTCCCAATCCACCTCATGCCCCTCGCCGCCCCCCTCGATGTCTTATTTAATGGTCAGGCGATTCCTGATATTGCAATACGGAAACTCCTTTTGACCTAAATACAGCACGTCCCCGAAAACACTCATTGCCTTGTACAGTTAGCGTCTGAAGCAAATCGAACAATTTTCCTCTTCCGCAGAATCCTAACCGGCAACAAGGAACACAAAGAAACGTAGAGCATGCATCTTATTCAGGCATTTTTTTCCTTAGCCGCCTTAGCTTCGCTCTCCTACCGTTGCAAATTCAACTGCCTCATTTTTTAAAGATTTACAATACAGTGCTAAGATTCCTGTGGGCATTTCCATGGCCAAGCTCGAAAAACTCGGGATATGCAATATGGTGGAGGAACACTTAAATCCCGCCTCACCGGACTTTTGAATCGGCTCTCATCCATGCCTACAGGTCGCGCCCTCATTGCTACTCTTAACATCATCGTCCTCATCCTCTGAGAGGACAAATTCCTGGTACCAGCCGAAATCTACGACTCTCTCTCCGTCCAGCACTTGCCAGGAAATGGGCCTCCCTTTCCCAACAAGGAGGGCACAGAACAGGGGGCACGATACTTTACGCAGAAATACCCATTGCGGTATACGTGGTCGCAGCTACGGTTCACATGAAGGGTTTCTGTGGGCGGCGGGTCGCTATGGATCACAGGACATATACGCTGTGGCACTAATTATCTATTCCAAAACTCCTCCCCTCAAATCATAAATTGATCGCTCCTTACCAAACCACACCTTTAGGCCGAAAAGGCTGCAATCGCCTGAGCCCTCAATACTCAGTCCACCCCGTTTTATTTTCTCTTGTCATTTTCACATACCCCATTGGAAATACTTCGAGTGGCATGACCTCCACCCTGGCACTTCCAAGTCTTACAAATTCTTCTGCCGTACTCATATTGCTTACACGGGGCGGTAGGACTGGAGAAAAATGAGGCAGCACATAAATTGCCAATCACAAGCTATACTGGCTGAGTACGGCCGATGTAATCCAGCTATCGCAATTACCCAGCAAAAACCACGGTATCTTTTTTCGTGTTCGACGGTTGCTTCGAAGCTAAAGCCTTCAAGGCCTGGGGTTAAACACTTTCCAAGCCTTTTACGAGACATTGCACCCCTCGGCGACAGGTAAGACAGCTACCAACGATCACGAAACTATTTGAAAACGCTCCTAACGGCCACGGATTACTCGACAGACTACCTAATTTTCTCCGGAGAAAGCAAACGACACTCTTAGGTGAGTCACAAGCACTTCCTACCAAACAAGTACGCTTTACATCTAATACAGAATATTTTAAGAGACCGTACCGCCAAGTGCTCGGCTCCATGCATGAACTGACTCCACCCTACTGGACATGTTCGAGACGTAGCACGCTGCAACATTGCTCAATACCGCATTGTATTTCCAAGGTTCACCCGCATAGGCAAAACGGTATTGGGCAACCCGTCTTTAGCACCTCCTCAAATTCGAGAGGACAACGCTTGCTCTTAACCTCATCAAAAGAAATAGACAATAATTGTGTGTATAAATGTTTATCCTCTCCGTTAGCTGTTTACCCGCGCAAAGGGGCATGAAAATTTCAATTTGTAACTTTCCTTTCATTGTTCAAAATTTGTTATGCATAAACCTTGGTTGTTAAATTCATACATTTATAATTTATAATGTCTTGCTCTCCAAGGCATGCCCAAGGCAACCTCACTTTTATCTTTCCACAAATATGACTAAAATTAGGAAAAGTGAATCTTACTGTCAGCACGATGGGGCAAATGTAATGCCAGCAGAAGGTGAGGTGGCGATGAGGGGGTTTATCGAACATAAACGTGATGTCGCCGATGAGTTTGTCGATACCTGCAGCAAAGCACAATGTTCAATACGTATAAATTATTTTCCACTGTCCTAACGTGATGATCAGGAAATTCTGCTCCAGCAAGCTGTAAGAATGCCACAAACTTTTTCATAAAGTATCTTATGCTTTACTATTCTACACATTACTGCGTTGGGTCGCATCACCCCCGCTTACTTAGGTACTTACCTTTTGCGTACCTTGAAGAAAGGGGCGCTATCACAACAGTTGGGATAATGTAAGGAATGTAAATCCTTTATATAAGGCGGCTTCCATTTAGCACCTAAAAATTGCTTGAACTTAGTGCCTAGTGTAGTTTGTAGTGACAGTAAATTTCTTCTTTTGAAGAGCGGTTGGCCACAAAACCCGCCAAGGAGATAGGGCCAACGGATTGCATGGGAAAGTGCATTGCATGGCAGGTTTACGTCCCGAGCAGTGAGGCGGAATTTCTTGAGCTTAGAGCATCTGCTCGAGACCGTTGATCACTGAAGCTAGCAGTCCCGCGCAAGACTTGAATGGCTAGCTGTTGTTGGTCACAGCTGTTGACGGCCACAAAGAGGAGTTTTAGTATCATTGTGGTGCCGGGCTTGACGTAGGCAGCATGGCATTTCAACAAACGTATGTTGCACAAGGCCACAGTAAACTCGTCGTTTTGATCAACGCTTTCGTACCCCACTGTGCAAGCGCGAATTATCGCCTGGAGCGGATGCTTTGCACGCCGGTTTTATGGAAGTCCGACCTCTTCCTCTGCCGTGCAAAGTATTCCCGGCCGGGCAATGTGGATCCAAGGATCACGTACACCAGCTTAGACATTCAAGTTGCGACGCTTCTACGGTACAGAGCACATGCGCACGGCGACACGAGGACGAGCGCAGGAGGGGCGTGTGCTATGACCTGTGTTTCTCGTTCCAAGCAAGTGTTGCCATGGTATGAAAAACGCTAGCGTTTTTATTCTTCAGCGAATTGTACCCCTTATTTTCTTTGATATCCTCATTCAAAAGACCAAGCTACGTCTTCCGTAACATTGAACAGTCCAGCAAAGGCAAGGCTCATGGGATTGTATGGAGAGCAAATTCGACCCCACTCGTTACTCATTGTCCCTTCCACCCTGTGAGCAGCATCCGGTTGGCATGCAGCGGCGTAGCTCTATACCTCGGCTGCAGGCGACACCACGTGAGTTATACTTTCGTACGATCCAGAATGACAATATTAAGAACGAAGTCGACATCTTCACGGACGTTGACGTCCGTGTCACTCAGGCTGCGATCGCATGGGCATTTCGGACGCCCCCTTGCTATACGGTTCTCGGAAGATTTCAAATACACAAGGGCTAGATGAAGAAGAAGCAGAACTCGGGGGTGGTGGGGGGGGGGCGAGGGGTAAGTGGGGCCTTGGCGCTGTTCACTCCATCCGCGACCATTGTGACTCTCGCAGCCCGGATATTTTGCATGATTAGGGATTCTCGAGTCACCCTAAAGAATTGAACAGAACATTTGCACCTAATTATAAGGCCACGAACGTACTATATGAAGCAACTTGCGTCCGCTCTCGTGTGCTCGTGCTCTCTCCTGAGCTCGTCCTCGTCGTTTTCTTATTTGTCCTTGCTTGGTTTGGCGCAATCGGTGCCATAGACACTCTATGACATCCGAGACCTTCAACTGGAAGGCACTGACATCCACCTCGTCTTGTCCCCGGAACACATCCTTGGGGAACATGTCAACCACACAGCCCACACCGCCGTCGAGAGGAGGCTTTACTCACCTCCAAGTGGTTTCCAGTACCCCGTTCAAGACCTGCCACGACCAGACAGGGAACTTTAACTGAGAAAAGTCAAGGCAGAGAGTCGAAAGAGGCTGCAAGATACCAGCCCTAGGGTGTACTAGTCCTGCTCAAGATGCTCACACGCTCGAGGGAGTTGATAGCTAATACGGTCTATGCTAACACGGCACTAACCCCTCATGTATTACACAAATTAACCCACGAAGCCAGCTCGCAATTCCTACGCTGCCGGTTTTCTGGCGAGGCATGCATCCTTAACCTACATCATCTGAAATGGTACTGTGTACACTTCACGGCTGGTCGCGAGCCACTCTTGGAACTTGGTTCGTCACTCGCCGTTGAAGAAGTGCATTTGCAACGCATTGGAGCAGACCCCTCCGCGCTACAGAAAATAATGGAACCCGCAATAACCAGTGGTCTCTTCCAACTGGTGTGATAACCTGGACCGACACCTGTCATAAACGTTCTTGAACACATATCTCTTCACAAAACCTGCGAACTACATCTTCACGGAAACACAGACTTTAAAATACTCTCCACCAAATCAAGTGACTGAACCTTGAATAGTGATATCTTTTCGATCATTGCCTCCCTTCCTCCGTGTCCATTTCCTTCCCCACCAGGACATTCATGCCCCTCTGAAAATAAAGCTAGTCGTCCTCCGTGTGCCCAATGTTGGCCAATCGCCACAAGGGGCATGCTTGGCTTGCCGGACGTGCGCTTGATGCATGGCGCGAAAGCTGGAGCGTTTTCGCCAAAATTACCCTATCTCCCTAAATGGTTGCGCTTAGCTTGATGATCGTGTGCTCAACAGACGCGTGCGCAAGCACTCGTCCTTTTCTCGGTATTTCTAACGGCCAAGCTTTAGAGAAAATCATTTGTGTATGGTGTCAGCAGTTAAAAAAACCCGCCCGCATCTTCCCACGGGGGGAACCGAGTAAATGCGTCGCAGAGTGGTGGGGGTATCGCGAGAATGTTGCGTAATTGGGTATGGTTTGGGAATGCTTATTTGGTATTTCGTCTTTATTATTCTTATTTATTGAATGAAGGAGAAGCGAAGGCAAGGAGTGTACAATTAATGTCTGTCTTTATTGCTTGGTGCCGTCGCTGTATTGGACGGAGAGGATGACTGCTTTGTGGTCGCTAAAGTGCACGGTCAAGGGGTCTTTGAGGAGCGGTCGTGCGATTGCGTAACTGATGAAGACGTTGCTTCCATCGCGGCTACTCGAATCAAGCAAAGCGTCAAGTCAAGCGAAAGCCAAGCAAAGACGCCCTTGACTGAAT
This sequence comes from Haemaphysalis longicornis, assembly GCF_048455015.1. Classification (NCBI taxonomy): domain Eukaryota; kingdom Metazoa; phylum Arthropoda; class Arachnida; order Ixodida; family Ixodidae; genus Haemaphysalis; species Haemaphysalis longicornis. Next base: position 54,801,430 of record NW_027526295.1, on the reverse strand, counting down.
TCCGAACAAGCGCTCCGCCGCTTATATAAACACCGCCCGCGTTCGAGGGCGAGGAGTTGTGGGGAGAGACGCGCATGCGCACACTTCCCTACACAAGTGCGCGAACTTTCCAGGCACCCATCACGCCGTTATCACGTGTACACATCCTGCCGCCGTTACTGTTGAGCGCGACGCAGCGCACGGGTAGCTACGACGCATGCGCGCCGCAGCTGCAGCTGTAGCTACGACGCATGCGCGCCGCCGTACCGCCGCAGCTGCTGTTCAGAGCGACGGAGCGCACGGGGTATACGCGCTCCTCCCGCACCACCGCACCTGTTGTTGAGAGCGAGGAGGGTACGGGGGAGGGACGCGCACCTGCGCCTCGACGCGACGCGCATGCGGAGTGAGCGTGTGGACGGCGCCGCCATCAACGACGGAGGACCAGGCGAGCCTAAGAAACGCTCCGCATTTAAAATAGCAAGAAAAAGCCGAGTGCTCGTGCACGCGTGCCTCGAGCGCACGATCGTTAAGCAATGCCTAGCAGAATCAGGAAATTGGCCAGTGTCGGCCAAAAAACGAAAGAACTCCAGCCTTCGCCGTACCGTGGCAACACTTGCTCGGAACGAAAAAGACGTCATTGCGTTCTTGCCTCTTTCGCTTGTCCTTGTGCGGTCGTGCGCGTCCGCTCTGTACCCTAGAACAGCCGCGACTTAAATGTTGAGGATGCTGTAGGTGACCATTGGATCCACATGGCCCGGCCGCGAGTTGTTCGCACTGTCGAGGAAAAGGCGGTATTTCAAGAGGCTGGGCATGCAAAGCATCCACTACAGACGTTAAATCGCGCTTGTTGAGTGGCATACGAAAATGTCGACCAAAACCACGAGCTCACTGTGGCCTGGCTCAGCGTAAGGTCAGTGAAATGCCATGATGCCGATGTCAAACCCTGATTTTTTTAAAGACGATATATTTTGTGAGCTACTTTAACGAAGACATTTTCCGCTGTCTGGATGTCTGTCCCTACATTAAGGCGCGCGGCCCAAGTTAAAGCGAATATTGAACAAGACGTTTATAAACCCAAAATCACTTCTTAACATATAAATCTAATGGGAATGTTCATGCTTGTCAAAAGTGTTGAGCAAAGACAAAACATTTCGCTTATCTGAGGCGAAACACCAATCCCTAAGTGAAATTTTCAGTTTTTCTTTATGAAAAATTACAAGGTTGCTTGATTGTTGCGATAGAAAATAAAATACTACAGCCACAGTAGAAGAAATTGCGCTGTACAAAAGGTCGCCATCTGGTAGAGGCACTGGGAGAGCCTTTTTTTTGAATTTCTCAAACCCAGTGCAAAGTGTGCACATTGTTGTCAAAAGAAATATCCACTCAGGTACATTGCCCGGTTCATGTTTCTTGTCTCTATTATGCTGCACAGCATTTTATTGTGTGCGAATTGCGCATAGCTCTGGAAAGTTCCGCGAGTATCCTTCAGTGACCATGGCAGTGATGATGAAGTGCCAAGCATAGACGCAAAGACACTCCCGCTAACTTGAAAGAAAACACCGGGGACGACTTTGCGGCGGACAAGTGCTGGCATGCCGACGCCCGTCATCGAAAGCATGCACATGAAACGTCCGAGCAACGTGCCGAGCAGCTAGCAAAAGACCGCGAGGCGAGGTGCACCTGAAGTACCACGTGAGCCTCAAGCTATGACCTACTCCACAGCTGCTCGACGACCCCGCCCTGCTCCAACCCGTCTTCAAGAAGTCCCGCCGTACCGCCATCCACTGTCGCCCGCCCGACCCCCTGCACGCCAAAACCAGGCGCCGAGGAAGACGGCCGTATGGCGAACGCCAGATCATCGTCCGCTGTGCTACCATTGGGGAGAGGCCGATCACATCTATCGTCGCTGCCCGCACAGGCGATTAGGACTGCGTGGTTTCTCCGTCGACGCCCCACGCACCCGACCCGGCCCGCGCCCTACTGAGATCCACGAATAGCTGTTCAACACTAACCGAGGCCCAGCCCGCGTCAACCGATCGCCGTCGCCCTACCCATACCAGTCGCCCAACCGCCGTAGCAGTGCTGATTTCGCACGTGGAAGGTCCCCCAGCCCACGCTGGGGAAACTAAAAGCAGCAACTTGTGGAGGTAAAGTTGCACGATCGCGCAAAAATGAAAACCCTCCAACAACGCAACGACTCACCGAAGGCAGTGATTCACGACATGCCAACATCCCGACGACCCGACCTAACCCTGACGAGACTCCCGAACACGACGACAGCTACACGGCGCGACACGTACCCGACCTGACCTAGACGTCCGCTGAGAAGACGACGACAACGATGACGCACAGTGCCCGACCGTCAAACACACAAGCCGAGATGCGACACCCCGACGAACCCAGAACTCGACGAAGGCGGCCTCCGACGTCAAGGTGTCCATCGACGGCTTTGACGTAGCCGCCCTCGTAGACACGGGAGCCGACTACTCAGTAATGACCGGACCATTTGCGTCAAAGCTGAAAAAAGTTATGACCAGATGGGACGGTCCGCACATACGCATAGTGTGAGGACACCTCGTGACGCCAAGTGGAACGCGAACATCCCGCGTCACCATAGACGGCACGACGTACCCTGGGGCGTTCGTCATCGTGCCTGACTGCTCCCGCGACGTATTTTCGGAATGGACTTTTTGACGGACAACGGCGCAATAATTCATCTGCAGACCAAGTCGATAACTTTTTCCTCCGATCACTTGATGACGCCGGAACCGAACCCCGAACACCGTGCAGCTGTAAGGATCGCCGATGATCATGTCACCCTGCCACCAAGCGCAAGTTCGATGATCACCGTCTACTGTGAAGGTGCTGCTCCTGACGTTGACGCTATCGTGGAGAGTGACCAAAGGTTGCTTCTCGACTGCGGTGTGTCTGTAGCAAGAGGCATTGCGCGGTTTAAGCAGCGCAAATCCCACGTTTTGGTCACCAATTTCACTGAGGAGTACCAGCATTTAAACAAGGGCACTTCAATTGCGTTCCTCGAAGAAACGCAACAAGCAAGGGACCTGATCGCGGTTGCCGAATTTGAACTTTGAACTCGCACCCGGAGATACCTTCAAGCTTCCGAATCCCTTCGACGTGAATCCGACGTTACCGCAAGCAGAACGAAACAAATTAGTGGCTTTGCTGCGTCGCTACAGGGAGTGTTTTTCGTCGAACTCAAAACTACGTCAGACACCTCTAGCGAAGCACCGAATAATAACCGAAGATGGAGCCCCACCTACCCGACAGTCACCGTACCGATTCTCTTCCCACGAGCGGGAAGCCATCCGGACTCAAGTCGACGACATGGTCAGCGACGACATTATACAGCCATCGAAAAGCCCCTGGGCTGCGCCGGTTGTACTGGTGAAGAAAAAGACGGCACATTAAGGTTGTGCGTTGACTACCGGCGACTGAACAAAGTCACCAAAAAGTACGTATACCCCCTGCCACGAATCGACGACGCCCAGGACCACCTCTGCCATGCGAAGTACTTCTCATCGATGGATCTGAAGACCGGCTACTGGCAAATTGAGGTGGACGAGAGAGACCGAGAGAAGACAGCATTTATAACCCCGGACGGCCTATACGAGTTCAAGGCGATGCCGTTTGGGCTGTGCACGGCGCCAGCAACGTTTGAAAGAGTCACGGACACTGTGCTAGCTGGCCTGAAGTGGCACACCTGCCTCGTATACCTCGACGACGTTGTGGTATTCGCCCGGACTTTCGACGAACACCGTGCAAGGTTGGAATCTGTACTCTAGTTCATCCGTACGCCGGGGTTAACGCTGAAGCCCGAAAAGTGCCGCTTCGCTTACGAGGAACTCACGTGTTTGGGACACGTCGTCAACGCCGCGGGAGTCCTGCCTGACCGGCGAAAACATCAGCCATAGCGAACTTCCAAATAACCGAAAGACAAAAAGAGCGTGCGAAGATTTCTCGGACGACGCGCATACAACCGGCGCTTCATCTCAAGCTTCGCACGCATCGCAGAGCCACTCACGCGCCCGACAAAAAATAGCACCCCTTTCGCCTGGGAAAACGCAAAAGAAAAAAATTCCCCCGCATTTCCCCGAGGGGGAGAATGTGAAAGTGCGAATACACGGTTGTCGGCCCGCTTGCGGCGCTTGCGCTCGGCCCCCGCAGCCCACCGCCTCCCCGCCTTCTCTTCCATCTCTTCCATCGGGTTTGTAGTATCACGTGTACACCACGCAGTTATCAAGCCGCTATAACGCCGCTGAGTCGCCAACGCACGCCGCTGACGACGTAGTTTGAATGCGTTAAAGATATAAGGCGCGTCAACACTGATATCACCGTCGCGTCCATGGCTTGATCGGTAGAGCGTCGCGCTGCGGCCGCAAAGTCCGCGGATCGAAACCTGCGGATGCTGTTTTTCTTTATAGAGGAGCACTGCGGACGCCGCCGCCGGCGGTGGATGGTTTGGGGTCGCTTATAAAGTGTCACACTTAAAAGCATTCTGCCAGCTGAAACAACGCCTGCAAAACCCGCCCGTGCTTGCTCATTTCGACGAAAACGCCGAAACAGAAATGCACACGGACGCCAGCGATATAGGTTTGGAGGCCGTCCTCGTACAAAAGCAAAGCGGGTGCGAAAAGGTAATCGCCTATGCAAGCCGTGGTTTGTCGAAGGAGGAGAAAAACTACTCTTCCTCCGAAAAAGAGTGCCTGGCAATCATATGCGCCATTGCAAAATTGCGTCCATACGTGTATGGTAGACCACACAAGGTTGTGACAGACCACCATGCGCTGTGTTGGCTCGCCAATTTGAAGGACCCCTCTGGCCGTATTGGGCGGTGGAGTTTGCGCCTGCAAAAGTTCGACGTTACAATCGTCCACAAATCCGGCAGGAAACACTCCGACGCCGACTGCTTGTCCCGCGCCCCTGTCGACCCGCCACCACAAGACTCCGATGAAGACAGCGCGTTCTTCGGAGTGTTTATGTAGAGCGACCTTGCCGCCCAGCAGCGTTCCGACCCCGACTTGCGCGTAATGATCGACTACCGCGAAGGACGAAACGTCGCCGTGCTTAGAGCGTTCAAATGGAACTTACCAGCATTCAGCCTCAAAAACTCCGTCCTCGTGAAGAAAAATTTCAGCCCCGGAACGAGAACGGATTGTCTACTTGTCATCCCCGCAGACCTTTGAGACAAAATTTTGGAAGCGTCCCACGACGACCCGTCTTCCGGACATCCCGGCACAGCTCGCACTATTGCAAAAATTAAGGCGAAGTATTTCTGGCCCCGCCTTACATCTGACGTCACCCACCACGTTCGAAGTTGCCGGGACTGCCAGCTACAAAAAACGCCGCCGACAAGACGCGCCGGACTTCTACAACCGATAACCGTCCCGTCGAGGCCTGTTCCCGACGTCACGATGGGAGAACAAGTGGATTGTCGTAGCGACAGACTACATGAAGCGCTACGCAGAGACCGCCGCTCTTCCGCGGGGGACTGCACAAGAAGTCGCCAAGTTCTTTATAAACCAGGTTGTGCTGCGACATGGAGCCCCTGAAGTCCTAATCACGGACCGCGGAACGGCCTTTACCGCGGAACTGATGCAAGGAATCTTACGCTACAGCAACACGGATCACCGAAGAACGACGGCGTACCACCCCCAAACGAACGGACTCACGGAACGTCTGAACAAGGCGATTGCGGATTAGCTGTCCATGTAAGTCGACGTTGAACATAAGACTTGGGACGAAGTCCTCCCGTATGTCACGCTTGCGTACAATACAGCGACGCAGGAAACTAGCAGATGACACCGTTCGAGCTTGTCTACGGAAGACGGCCGACTACGATGCTCGACGCCATGCTTCCGCATGTAGAAGACGACGACCTCAACGCCGACGTCCAAGGATACCTTCAACGTGCTGAGGAGGCCCGCCAGCTCGCTCGAGTTTGTATAACGGACCAGCAGCTGGTGGATGCCAGCCGCTACAACCTCCGGCGCCGAGACGCCGAGTACCAACCAGGGGATCGTGTGTGGGTTTGGACTCCCATTCGACGACGCGGACTAAGTGATAAGCTTCTGCGACGGTATTTCGGACCCTACCTGATTCTACGACGTGTTGGCCAATTAACCTACGAAGTGACCCCGTTGGTGATTCCGGCACATCACGACGACGCACGCGACCCGAAGTCGTCCCCGTAGTTCGCCTCAAACCGTACTTCGCAAGATGTGGAACTCTTTTTGTTGTTGTTTTGTCGTGGCTGTTTGTTCGGACTGTCATTTTATTTTAGCACCGTTTCGGTGCACGCTTAGAGGGGGGTAATGCCACGAACCATGTACGCGTTTGTTTATTTATTGTTTGTTTTTAATGCCCGGCCGCGCCCGGCTCTGTTATCTGTGTCCCATGCGAAGTGCGTGTTCCATTCTTTATTTTTATGCCGCACGGGCTATTTCATTCAGATAAGCAGGGTGTTTCGCCCTAACGTCGCTAGCCCAGAATAATCTTCTGTGATCTACAATGTTCTGGATGTGAATCGACGGTTCCAGAAACACTCGTGCCGAAAGATAAAAAGCCTGCAGAGCAGACGCCTCGGCATTCGATTCTGCGACGCTCGCCGACGCAAGTCACTTTGTGGACCGCTGCTTCGCCGCCTCTTTATTCTTTTGAGTTGTTAGGGGACTACAAGCTTGCTCCAATAAACTTGTTTCTCCTTCAAGACAACTGCGTCGTCCTTGTCTACGTGACAATATGCTCCTGTGAACCGACTACGAGTTCTTGTTTGCGAAGGTTTCTACAGACATACAATATTTGGAGTATAAACATGGCCTTGAGCTTGTAACTCTGCAAGGAACAGCTCTAGAGCGAAACACTACATATCAAGAGCAAGCTGCCGGCTTGCTATTGGCGTACGGTCTCGCACCACGAGTGGAGCTACCACTGCGACGCTCTTAACCTTCTAATCTAGCGCTTCCTTAATTAGCCCTATTACCTGTCCCTTTGATGAAGTTATTTTATTTATTTATTTATTTATTTATTTATTTATTTATTTATTTATTTATTTATTTATTTATTTATTTATTTATTTATTTATTGGCACCATTCAAGGCAATACATTACAGAGGGGAGTTGGTTTAAAGAAAAAAAGCATGAAAACAGGCAGGTATTTCAAAAAAATACCAAGCTGGTACGCAAATGTAAATACATATCAGAGGTACGAAATTGTGCGTGCACAAAAGGAGAATTATTCAAGTAATGCAACGGCGATCGAAGCAAATTGACATCATTTATTTAAACAATATCTCGTGGAAGGTGGTTCCAGTCATTGGATGGACGCGGGATACATGAATTAAGAAAACATTTACGGGTACAACTGATGACGCCGATTTTGCGCGAGTCATCCAGATCCGATGATGCATATGATGGTGAAGTGATTAAACAATCTCGTAAAGTGGTGCGCGAAAAAACTTTCTGAAATAAGCAGACACATGCGAGTTTTCAACGTGAACTTAGTAATGGAAGGCTCCCTTGTGGTTACGCGCGCTGTTCGTTGGTAGTTTGAGGTTATAAAACGTGCCGTGTTGTTCTGAAGGATTTCCAGCAAATGAGTAAGATTTTCCGTGGAAGGATCCCATATGAAGTCGAGGGTTTGATGGAAACCCGTCTGGTCGGGAAACATGTTGGAGTAAAAACGGAGACACCGACCAAAAGAAACTTAAAAACTTTAAAACAACAACAAGACGTTTCGGCTTCGTTACTGAAGCCTTGTTCACAATGAGGCGAATAAAAGTTCATGCACGCTTATGTTCTCTTGAGCACGTGACGTAGGCAGCGCGTGTACGACGGGGGGAGGGTTCCTTCATTTCGTTATCTGTGTCCCATTTAAAGTTTTTTAATTTCTTTTGGTCGGTGTCTCCGTTTTTACTCCAAGGATCCCATATATATGATATATACGATATATGATGCATCATATACCATATATATGACATATGATGCTTTTTTTTAAAAATGAAGTTCTACTCACGACGGTGCCGAACGATAGTCGCGTTTTAAATAAGCACGCATAGGAATAGCTTTGTTCGGGGACAATGCAGTGTGGCGTTACTGTGATAGGTCGGATGTAATATAAAGGCCTCAATATTTGTAAGATGAAGCAGATTGTAGAGGCGTTCCCTTTAGTGATACGAAAACGCGTTAGTCGCCGCACCACAGATTCGCATGGAATTGTACTTGCCAACGTTTAATGCCCCCGCCACTTGCAACACCAGAAAGAGATGGTGTTAATGCCATCCTGTAGCGCATGCGCATGACTAATGGTGGTTATTTCATGGGAAAGTACGCAGTCGTTTGCGAATAAAAGGGCTGGGGAATAAATAGGCAGGCAAATCATAATAGATATGAGACAAAGTAGTGGCCCTAGTACTGTGCCTTTGGTACGCCCGATAACACAGCCTGAAATTTAGAGCTTACCGCGTTAGAAACTACAACTTACGGCACTCAGTCAGGACACTTTCAATCTATTTTAGCATGTTAGTATCAAGACCCAAATTTCTTAACATTTATATAAGTATTTGGTGTGTAAGTTTGTTTAGTGCTTTCGCGAAACCTGAATAGATGCAATCGGCTAAACAACTACGGTCGAGAATACTATGTAGTCTGCCAGTGAATAGAAGTAGTTGCGTCTCGCCCAAGTCTTTTGGAGAAAATGCTGTGGTGGACGAAATAATGTATTAGATTCCAAGAAGTTTGCTAGGTTATACAAAAATACGTGCTCAAGGATCTTACACGGAACGCTGGTGATAGATATGGGTCGATAGTGGAAAGGTGAATGTTTGTCGCTTCATTCAAATGCTGCGACCACCGTCCATAATTTCCACTCCAACGGCAGTTCACCGACGTCGAATTGTTGTATAAAACTTTAAATAACTTCATAGAACAACACTTTTTAGTACTCCTACATACATTTGGATGAATACAGTCAATGCCAAAAGCGGATGGTGTTTTGATACTGTCAATGCTTTAACATGTTCCACTGGGATCCCTGAGCACTGGGTGTATTAGGATATAATCTTAAGAGCGACATTCTTGCGTATCACAGGTCAAGGTTGAAGCGTGGAGATAGAACTCTAGCAAGCATAGCCAAGTACAATACTGGGGGCACGAGCGTGGCTTCTAGCTTGGGCGTCATTCTGTGGACAGCCTTGATACCCCACCTTTAGCAATAAAAAAGCGCGACAAATATATGAATTTTGTTCCCTCTGTTCGAAACATGAATTTGAAGTAAGGAGGTTGAAACATGACAGCTATATTTAAATCCTGATTTGTGTGCCAGACATTTCAATATTTGGTCGATTGTAAGAATGATATATTTTCGTCTTCCCACTATAGGTCATCCGCCCAAATATTTGGATGCGTTTGTTACCTAAATTAATCTCTAACTTAGTGTTCTCTACAATTAGGTTTCAAAATAGTCAAATTAGCTCGCACATATTGTGGTGGATTGCAGAGTGCTGAGCCAATTGCATTACACGAAGTGTAAATGCCTACTTTCGGGATAACATATGCTCAGTGATTGCGAAATTATGAACATATTATGGCGTAAACAGGCACAAAAGGATTTACGCAAACAATCCAACTTTTATAAAGTTGATGCCTATTCCTGTTCCCATTTATGCTAGGGAAGTGAAGTTCGTACGAAGCTAAATAACGGCAACCTGTTTATGTCGAAGTAAACCCAAACATGACATTTGTCTTCGCAATTGTGCTAAGGAAACTCAGAACAACGTCAAATGACGTATTTTCCCTCCTAATGTGCAGCGGAGCGATGGTAGACTTAAAGTGTGATTGGTCGAAGTGGTGTTTTTTAGGCGTAAGTGTAGATATGAGTGAATGAGTAATCAGCAGATGTAATGTTAGGACTAGGAGGCTTAAAGGGTCGCTGATGTCAAAATACAAGTTCCTAAAGATCGATAAATTAGATCACCGAGAAAACAAATATACCATTCTTATGCGTCGCCTTTTTTTAAAATAAGGTGGAAAATTGTGGATACGTGAAGGCAGGCGCCGGCGCCATTGGCTATTCCCCGCAACTTACACCGGTAGTGCTTAAGTCGTCTGGCGTGCTCAAGGACTTTCCTGGTTTCCGCTGTATGCCGTTACTCGTCAATACTTGGGGCGTCGGTACTCTTTTGCGAGGAGACGTGCGACCTTAGCATGACCGGTTGGCTCAATGCCAGAATTCGCGCTGCCTCAACAGAACAATATGCTTTTCTTCGATAAAGCAAAGCGTCAGTACACTGGTTTCATGAAGGAAAATGTTGCTTAGTGGTCCGGAGAAGCAAAGGACGTTGGAGTCCGGGAAAGCACGATCGATTTGACCGGAACTGACCAAACCACTTAGTACATGGTAGCATTTTATTACGTTGCTTCTATACCTCTATACATCGTCGCCGGCTCACTTGCTTCCGTTTATGGTGACGCAAACAACGAATGCCACTGTTTGCGTCACTTTGACGAGCGTTTGACTAGCGATTTCTCTCCAATGAAGGCATCCTGCTTCGAACCAACGCGCATATGGCTATGGGAAGGCCAGAGTTTCGTGTGAACCAACCTTGATGGTTCCCTTCAGTATCTCCTAATTAAAAATGCTTAGGTCAGGTAGCAGGTAAGGCTTTATCGAGCGCCTAAATCTCCAACACCCGGGCGTTTTTGCTTTGCCCCTCCATCAGAAAAGCGTCCGCGGTGGCCGGGAATTCAGCCCGCGTCCGTGGTCTCAGCATAACAACGTCTTAGTCACGGAGCCACCGCGGCGGGTTCATCATATTTGGGAGGATATTTGGTGAGCATTTAGAAAGCTAGGTGTTTTTGAGCCAGACATTAGGCCTGGTGCAGGTAACGGTAATCTTGTAAGGTATACAAAGTTGAGTTGGTTGAAATTTGAGTATGCGTAAGTAGAAGAAACTGCTGAGAGGTAAATAGGTAACCTGAGAAGACCGAAAAATGGTTAAGTGGTCGTTTAAAAAATCTAGACGGCAAGACATTTGTAACCAGGTTATAAGCTTTCTCGAAGCAATAAGGAAATCTAATTATGCCTGCGTTCATTAAACCACTAACAGCGCAAAGAACACAACACACACCAGGACACGCACACAAGCTTTTTTTTGAGAGAGAATCATTCATTTAACAGTGGTCCGTGCACCACCGTAGTTTGGTATGTACTTCCTAAGTGAGGTGTTGGCGCTGGTAATTTTTTCGGCGTTGATACACCTGTGGCCTCATTGAGCTGAACGTTGGATAGAACTTTTGGACTGAATAGACTGATTGTTAACTAGTTTCTTGAGTGTATATGTTATTGCAACAGATTACGCTTACTTTTTCTTTGGCGCCTTTATTTGAACCCTCCGCTGTGCTCTTTCGGTATATTTTCCCACTAGTGGTTCTGGGTAGTTTTTTCTTAGTTGTTTTTTTTATAGGTTGCGGATAGGGACTTGTCTAGAAGCTTATGTTTCGCTTTACCTTTCCGATTGGGGCATTCTGGCCGTCACTATTTTGGATAAACGTACTTCCTTCGGGCTATTACCTTCGCCTCTCGGTCTAATAATACTTTCCAGGGAAGCCATACCAGGCCGCCGGTGTAGTTTTTCGGGCCGAACAGGCTATAGCGCGAAACACTTTTAGTGGAACGTGGCCGCGTTTGAACGGAGTTTCAGCACGGCTTCCAGCATTATTAGTCAAAAATAAAATCGGTGCCCTGGAGTAGCACGCCTTGCTTCAGTTCGTGCGTATGTTATCTGTACAATTAGCGTTTGCGCCATTGGTATTGAGCTGCCGCGAGTAGTTTAATACTGTGCCTTAGGTAATTATGGCGATCAGGCCTCTTTCTGAGCTAATTAAAATCCTTTCGTCTTTCAACTTCTTGTATAGTTACTGCCATTAATAGGACGCATACCGTAGGCGTGAACTATAGCCATGAGCTGAGCGAGTCCGATCCAGAGAATGAGGTCGCTGTACACCATGTTGTCTATCAGCTCGACCACGTAGTAGCCGCCCTGCACGCAAAGACCAGAGCACACGCCATGTTGTATCTTTGGATTAGGGTAAGCGAATTCAAAACGATCAACATCCATACACTGTTGCCGACTGATTTTACCAGCAGGCATGTGACGCGCCTCTAAAATAAAATAAACACTAGTTATAACTACTGAAATGTGTGTGTAATTGTGTAGGAACTTTTCAAACTAACTACTCGGTGGTCATATACATGTAACGATTCCACTGCCCAAAAAGTTTAGCTCTGACCTTTCTGCGGGTACTTGCGGGCAACTGATTGACTCCCCTGAAAACCTCCACTTGGACACTATATTAAATAAGGTACACATCTGTACTGCAGGAATTAGTGGTTTACCAGCCCCAAGGAAAGCTACATATACTGTTCGTAAGGTACTTCATTTAAACCGTTTTTTTAACAGGAGCAGCTGAATTTACGCAAATAACCATATAGATCAAGTGCATTTTTGTATTTTTATACTTGTTATTTGCTGTATATTGATAGTATCTATATTACAGTATAGTATATATTTATTTAAAGCATGTGTACTAATAATATTTATTTACATTTATTTATAACATAGTATAGCATTTATTGTATGTATACTTCGTATTTTTATACTTGGTATTAGTATCTTAAAGTATTTTTATACGAGCCACTAGCGTATGTACTCCTCAAGATCGTGGAGTCCTCAAGGTGGCAATTTCGAAGTGCGAGGTTCAGCTCAAAGATGGCTCTATGTAACAGCCAATCCTGCCATCGAAGCGGGGATATGTGAAAAGAAGTCGCTTTCATGGGTGCATTATCCTGGTAAAGACGATGGTAAGGCAAAGTACGCTATGCAAAGCTCGACGTTATTTCAAAACCTGGTGCAAGAAATTTCTGTATTCCCCACGAAAGCATGGAAAAGTACACTTTGAAAAACGACCGTTTGTGGCACAAGGTCTTTGGCAGCTGGGTTAAGAGAAAACGCCATCCGACGCGCTTTCCAACCAATCAGCGAAGTAGACCAGAGAAATTGGTTAACGGATATAAACTTCGCGGATCTGATATTTTGCTAAAGCCTAATTACTCGCTTGTATTGACGTTCTGTAACCGTTAAACTGACGGTTACTTTAAAATAGCGCTTGAAATGTCCAGCTTTAGCTTATTTATAACGCCAGCAAAGGTTTTTCGCTGTTTTTTGTGTCTTGCGAAAGAAACATTATAATTACAATTCTGTATTGCGGAAAATACCCGGGGCAAATTCTTCAATTGCCAAATTGCACGTTATTATCTAGAAGCGTGGAAATTTGCAAAGTATGTCCATTCCTTGGTAACTTCAAAGGTTCTACGTGATTGGGAAATTTTCCTCCCAAATGATTGCCCAGGATTTTCGTCAGCCAGCTTGTCAACAACCCTTGCAGTAATTCTACACAACCTCAGGTATCGTGTAACCTAAAAGGTTTTAATAAGTGGGAGCTCTCACGGGGCCAGTAAGCCACATCTTATTTATTACAGAAAAACAATGTCTGAAGAGCCTGCGGTATCAAGTGGCGATAGGTCAAAATGAACGCACGTGCATTGGTTACCCCTTTGCCTACTTTGTTTTATACAGAGAATACAAAACTCACAGAACCTTGCACTTACGCCCAAGACCTCAATGGTGAACCTATTGTGTGTGGTCGTTGACGGGTACGAAGTTCAGTTTTAGTATCGTTGTGGGGTCGTGGTTGAAGCCGGCGGCAGTTCGTTCTGCTAAGCAAGGCCAGAGTTAGCTCATCATTTTGTCGACGTTTTCGCACGTCACTCTCCAAGAGCCACTTATCGTCGCTAGCGTACGATTTACACGCTGAGCTTCTCGAAAGCACTGAAAATAGCTTTATTTCAGCAGACGTTGTTACAATTCCTGCTGAAGGGGCCGGAGCTAAAGGCATCGAGTGCCTGACTAGGGCTCCTGACGCTCTGGAGTTCACAACAGAGGAGTTCACAGCAGAGGACATGTTCACAGCAGAGGACAGAGAAAGGGTGGCCTGTTCCTCGGCTGTGCGAACTACCTGTGGCCGGGCCATGTGGATTCAATGAAAAACAGCCGCAGCTTCGACATTGAAGTCGCGGCTCTTCTACGGTAAAGAGCGCATGCGGACGACGACACGCCGAGGAGTGAACGAGGGGCGTACGGAATTACGTGTATTTCTCGTTCCCAGAAAGTGTTACCACCGCAGGGCGAACGCCGGCGTTTTGTTGTCGCCAGTGTTGGCCAATATTCCTAAGTGGGTATGCTTGGCTTGAAGAACCTTCGCTCGAGTCAAGCATGCACGATCGCTCGGCCTTTTCTTTTGTATTTTTAACTGCGGACAGCATACACAAATGATTTTCTCAACAGATTTGCTCTCAAAAAGCACCGATTTTGCAAAAATGCAGCAGTCTGTTTTGAAGCTTTGTTGCACCCATCGCTTTCTTGAGTGGTCTTTGCATCTCAACAGGCGGACAAATCACACCTGTGCGTTGAAATTGGACGTACCGCGCCTGGCATGCTGGACGCTGGCAGGGGAACCTGGATCTATTAGATAAAGACATGGCAGCCGGGACTAAGAACTTGGGCCGTCCACCACTGACCAAGGCCCATATTTTCACTTCAATACGCAACAGAATGTGGGCGCGTGCTAACAGAAAACGGCGCCTGACGTATTTGTAAGCCTCACCTGCCCGGACACCGTGGGCCACGAGAAAGTATAAAAGGTTTGTGGGATGTCTGCTGCGTATGTCACAGCTTCGAAACTGCCTGACATTTTGCGTGGCAAAAATGCGGTCGTAATAAACGGCTTCTCGTGGGCTGTGGCCTGCAATGTACAACAGGTGTTGTACGGCTGAGTCTACAGCTTCAACCGCGTCATTAGCAATGCTGATCTTCGGGCTGCACTGGCTCCCTTCGGGAGGGTACTCGGCGGGCAGAACGAGCTTTTTAAGGGCTAATAGGAGGTCTGAACTGTCTGAAGGCTCGTTCCCAAGCCGATAAAGCCTGCATTCAGTGTCTTGCCAGTTAGAATGTTCTGTCGAGCCACTTCAAGTACAAATGGGTTGAGACGGTTTGCTCGCACTGCCACCAGGTGGGCCATAGCGGTAGCAACTGCAAGGCTCACTGGGGTGGGCGTTTATCGAGATACGGTCATGGCTATATGGGCTGCACTGCGTAGTGCAACCGTTGCAGGGGCGACCACGCCACCACCGACGGCGTGGGGCCGAGGATCCAAGCAGCATCAGCCAGCGACTTCCTGAATTTTCTCCCACGTCACTTGAGACACAGATCCCACGTAACAGCGGCTAGATAATTAAAGAACTGTCTACTCTTTCTTGAGGGGCTTCAAGAAGGAATGCGTAGTCTATGGCTGGGTATGACAAAGACATCGTCATCGAAGGGACGTGCGTGATGGCCAGGGACACGACTGCTGTGGGTGGAGAGTCGTCATTCATCCAAGGCACCATTTCCAGCTCCCACAGCTACAGCACTGAGCCGTGAATATGTCTACCTAAGAGAAGAACGGCGCCTTCAAGGATCAGGCCATTTGCAAGAAGGTCACCATCTCTCCTAGATACGTCGTCTGGTTCACGGAAACGCGAGCCCTCCATGTCGGTAAGCCGGACAACCAGCAAGAACGGCAAAATAGCCGCTTTGACAACGGATGGAAACTAATCATGACTTCCCATCGCCTGCTGGTGAAGGCATCAGTGCCAGCTTTTCCTCCGCTGCGCCTGACCCTCACTCATAGACCTCATCAACAGTGTGCACAACTTATGTCCTCGCAACCCTTCACTGAACTGACCAGACGCGTCGATGCGCAAGCTGCCACCTGTAACGCCGGAGACACTGACAAATTGCGCGTTCGATTTAATGGGCAACCTGAATTGAAGTAGTTCAACTTTCTAAAATATCCAGTTTTGAAGGTGGGAGTTTCGACGCCGGTGGTTTTCTTCCTGCAAGAGTGCAATTTTCTGAACTCCACATGACGTTCTAGTGTTTCTCGAATGAATCCTTCTTACGATGTCTTCGGGTCTAGGAGTTGTGTTTCTCCGCGAGCCTATATACACCTCTGCAGCGATTCGACTGGTACTTGTTTTACAGCGGAGTGGTATATATGCACCCTAACTGATTTTTCAATATCCGCACTACAATACTAGCAGTACCCTCAATGAGGATGCTTAGCAAACCTGTAGGGTACATGCGGATCACTTGTAGTAGCAACAAAGCACATAAACCACCGAATGCTACATAACCCCGCCTTCTATGAGGGCGGGGAGCAAACCAGTAAAGCATTATCTGACGACTGTCGTAGAAGAGTAGAGCTACGAAGCCGGCGGCAAGTAGCAGCAAATATCGTTCCCGGGAGGGTGCCAATGCGGCGAAGCGTAGATTCCGGAGGAGAATTTAGCGTTTCTGTGAATTGGATGAGCACAATGTTCCGTACGAGAAATAACAAAAAAAAATTAAAATTGAAATTTCTGATTCAGTAGTGCGTTATGTCACAGACTGTGGTTGGAAAAAGATGTGATGGTGATTGGTGACGTTGTAGGTGCCACAAAGCCATAAGGTTAATTCACGCGTTGTTGCGTGCTTTTTCTGAAAGGGCTGTCGTTTAAATGCTCAAATTGTGTGGGACGTGCAAGGAGTCTTCGCTATGGGGAGCTGTGTCATGGTCATGTAAGACAAACGCAAAGGCGTCGCATCTCTCCTTGCCCGGTCTTTTAGGTTCCGCTTGTCATCTACTGGGCGGAATGCACTGAATGTTTTTCGAGACCTTTGACGCCTTCATTGTTTAGTCGTGTCAGATTAAGCCGGTAGGTAATTTTAACTGTGTAACCGGCTCGCAGAGGCATTTTCTGGGACCGCGGCAGGGCAAACCTGCTAGGGGCGCTCATGTGTTAAAATACTTGACAGGTCTGCTTCATTTGTCTGATGTGTCGGTGCAGGGCCATGGTGATCTTTTTGCCGTAGCGTTCAAGATGGGCGATGTGAAAGCCAGCTGCGTAAATTTTATTTTTCCTGGAACTGAGCCGTTCTGTTGAGTGTTGCGACATCATTTCATTTCCGGGTGCAACTTCTCGCCCGTTGGCGTCAGAGGCCTGCATTGCTGACTTTCAACCTTGGAAACTTTACGGCTCACCGTTAGACCTGCGGCCGGTTGTTAGCCGACTGCGGCCGTTCATGCGCATTCATTGCTTCGCTGACTGCTCTGCGTGGGTCCTGTTCACTATCTTGATGAACAGCATACTTTTCCAGCTCCGCGTAGTAACACGAGCGTGAAATATCAGTTTTACTCCGCGTGACTACGCAATATTTTTTTTAATTTACTACCATTTCCTTGTGCTCCTATCATCCCTGACGGCGATACGTGCACAGGTACTTTGTAGGCCCACTGCTGACGCTCAGTAGTGCGCAAGTCTGGCAGACTAGTTTGATGAACCCAGGCAAGCTAATGTTACACGCACAGAAAAGTCGCACAGGATGAGGCCTCGAGACATATTCAATGTATTCATTCGTTCTTTTGCAAACATTTTCTTTTCAGAGAACTTGGCAGGGGATGCGGGTGACTTTGGGAACAGGCTGGGCTCATTTTGTGGGGTGGAGCCATGAGTTCTGAACGACGTTGCTCATTTGGCTTCTTATGTTTCTTCACGTGTAAGCAACCATCATAAAGTTCACACAACACACAAGAACATGCTGTCACTCGTTTCTTTTGAAGAAGTGCATTGATTCCTATAATGTACATGCCTCAATGGTGACTATCACAGACACTCATCTTTTTCGCGTTGCACTTTCAAACATTATCTAACACACTACTCGGCCATATCCGCGTAAGTTATCTCTTTTGCCATTATGATGGTGACGTAAAAGCGCCTGCACTAAAATCAACTCCGAATTTTTGCAGAGCAATGTATTTCTGAGTTTTTACTAATGTTCTCTTTGTCCTTGTATTTTTGCATAGGAATGTGCTTGTCAGTAGTAGGTTATGCTGACTTTATACTTCTCATTGTAACGTTGCATGAGTGTCTTGACACATGCCTTGTTGTTGGTTTATTTGTTTGTGTTTGTGTACATTTGGTTCTACTACTAATGTAGTCGCGCCGCTGTACAACGCTTCTTTTAAGCGCTTATTGTAAAAATATATATAAAAATAAATAAATAAATAAAACAATAAATAAATAAATAAATAAATAAATAAATAAATAAATAAATAAATAAATAAATAAATAAATAAATAAATAAATAAATAAAAATAAATAAATAAATCACACAAGCTCCGTGCACTCCGGTGGATGCGCATAGGCTGGGCTGTCTTTCAAAAATTTGATTCTTGCTTCACAGCCTGCTGCTGACGGTATCACATATGGGTTTTGCGATATTCCCGCTCACTACGGGTATGTTTGTCAAGATGGCTAACGTTTGTCTTGTCCACGCAATGATATGGAAATCCTTCCACGGGGGTGGCAGGTATCATTACCAAAAGGTTTGCGCTAACAAAAAATCCTCTAGCAATGTTTCTTAGGTGCCTAATTAGAATACCTGAATATCGCGTGTGGACATTCCCCAATCCTTGTCACCAATTCGTGTTTAATCTCACTCACACCAACAAACGATTTCAAGATTTGTTCATATGATCAGAAGGTTAACTCGAATGATCACTCACAGAGTGGGTGAATATAGTAGCCAAAGCTAGAATCAACGTCATCCTTATAATGCAGATGTGCATTTTCTGCTTAGTGAACATGAAAGTCACGCAAGGTCAACTCATACAAGACTAACCGAAGCGCATTTTGCTGTATTCGTAAACTTGAGCGTTATGTGGGACGCGCATTTTAAGAAAAACAGTATCTGTTATTCAGTAGCGTGTACGAAGTGCTCGTTTCTTTTATTTCCTCTTTTCAATTTCTGATCCTTTGTTTCTGTGAGAAAGAATAATCGCTGCTGAAAAATTTTACACAACATCCTAACGGAGGTATTATTTGTAACCTTTCAAAGACTTTCCTGACATGCGGTGCGCGGTCGTAAAACGCTGCTTGTTGTCCCACCTGGGTGGCCAGCGGGAGTCCGATTAGGAAGCATATTCCGCAGGTAATGGCAGCCGCTAGTGGCTCTCGCTTGCGGACGGCCGGGTACATGTCCTTCACGCTGCCGAGGACGCCCTCCAGCATGCACATCTTAGCGACCAAGAATGTGCGCAGAAGGGAGGGATGCAGGAAAAGAGAGTCAGTTCATGCCGAAGAAATCAAACCACTTGGCGCAGTGCCGCCTTAGTCTCGTTAATATGCAACACATAAGAGGCGACGCTATGCTACTTGCTCAGTCATTATTAGCGCTCATCCCCTAAATGAGAACGACTATCTTACACCTGAATGAAGTACTGCAAGGCTTTAAATGCCTGAGTGCTTGAGAAAATTAGTGGTTTGTCGATGGCGGTAGCGAACTGTTTTTCAAACACAAGTGCCCGTCCAGTAACCCTGATGGACAACAAAGCGTGGTTAGTGCCGGGAGAAATTTCCGCTTCTTTATGAGGACAGCGTTTTATGCGGCCAGTCGAAGGCTTAGATAGCACGAGTCTCGTAAGCAATAATCGTGTCGCGAATATGTAGTGGGCGAGCTGAAACTCTGCTCTACGAAATGGTAGACTTCGAACCGTGCCACAGACAAAGGTGTAGGACAAACGTTAGGCTGTTTTCTGAGAGAGTCAAGGGCACACAGTAAGGTCTGCATCTTAGGTGGCAAAATGTTACCCTTGTCCAAATTTCTTGCAACGCGTTTCTGCTCATACAACACTGCAACGTGGCCGAATACGAGTGCCAGAGAAACTGTGTTAATATACTATTCTATATTCCATAGGTCATGTTTACTGAAGAGGCACCTGTGATCCGTAGTTTTGTATGAAGACCATCGTATAGAAGGCAGCGCACCACAACCGCCTGTACTGGAAGTCCCTGACGCTCTCTAGGAAGGTGACGTAGGCGCTGTGGGTGCATCCTGCGAAGAACACAAAGGTGGTGCAGAAAGGAGACAGCAAGAAATTATCCTGCGATACTGACTAAATTGAGTATGGGTGTGGGCAGGGCATGTAATGCGAAGGCAAGAGAACCGTTGGTTATTAAGGGTAACAGAGTGAATCACTAGAGAAGGCAAGCGTGGCAAGGGGCGGCAGAATGTTAGGTGGGCATATGATATCAACAAGTTTGCGGGGGATAAATTGGGCGCAATTAGCACGGGACCGGGATAATTGGAGATATACGGGAGAGATCTTTTCCCTGTTGTGGGCAGGCTCTGGTGATTCTGATGATGAATACACAAAAGAAATTCCGAATTTTGAATGAATCTAAAATATCTTTCCCGATTTTTCTTCTTTCACAGCACGAGTGCACTGTGGCAGAAGAAATGAAACTGAAGAAATAAGTTCAGGGCTGTCTGCGGCCGTGGAATATCCATTTCTGCTAGAGCCGCCTCTACCACCCGAAGCCTGAGAACTACGCGCAAGTTACCCATTACATGTGGAATTAATTTGGTGTAGATTTTATATTACGCAATATTAGTGAAGCGAATCTGCTCTGTTCGCAAGAAACTCCCCCACTGCTTTGATGTTTCGCCTGGTTCGTTTCGTTTCTACAGAGCAGTAGTCTTAACAAAACATCATGTCGCCTACTTTTCACGTCGTGGCCGATTGCACAGTTTATGGCCGTGCATTGTACGAAAGAAGACAAATCCACAACGCACAGTACGGTAACAGACAGCGCGACACATGTAAGTTCCAATATACACCGGTTAAAACAAAGCAAAACGACTACAATAGCTTGCTTAGAATAATGTACAACTTATGAACAAAGGACCCTGTAAAACTACAAGAATGGGGACCGAGCATAAGGTCATGCCCCGCTTCTGTTTAAACCTAGAAAACAAAAAAAATCGTGACACATCCCTCGGGACAATTACTCTTTTCTGAAAAAAAGTTCTGTGTGGAGCCTAAGCTCCCCGCTTAACCAGTTGTTGCCAGTAACATAGTATGCGTCACACACCTTTCATTCCTGGTTACGGAGGTTGTGACAAATTACTACAACAGTGCGTAGGTGGATTGAGACATAGCAAATGGAAGAAGAGGGCCAAAAGTACTACATCAATCCCCGGAAAGCTGCTTACGAAAGCCGTAAAACATTGAATGAGCCCGTCTGCCGCTGGTCCTGTTCGTCCCCTTCCTTCAGGGTTGGCTTTTGGGCGCTATTTTTGTATGTTTCGCACCCTTCTACTCCGCTTTACTACGGCATTTTTAAGGTTGCGTCTCAAGACAAACAATCTTGACGCCACCAGGATTTAGCAAGCTTGAACGAAATTCACGTAACCTAAATTTGCTTGAACGAAATTGTCAGGGGTACGAGCGCCACGTTAAGGGGAAATACCTTCTTGGCTGCGGTAAGGAATACACTGTGGATATCAATAGCATGTGCCATACGCACCCCCTGATACCAGGTCTCTGATTTCCGCCTTCGATGACTGCTCCATGTGTCCGTAGAGCGAGAACGTGAAGACCACGCCGATGAGGCCGTAGGTAAAATCCGCAAGGTTCATCGCAATGGAATTGCTTGCGTGCGAAAAGACGGAGGAATATGCGCAGGTTATTTCACCAGCTTCGGAGCACGACCGCTTAATAAAACAGCGCGGTTATGAAGTATTATATTCATTATGCCCAAATAGATCACCAGTGATAGTCATGCACTCCTGGCTACAAGCCCAATGTTACCGCACGAATACGGATCACATGGTCATTGTACACCTCCTTATGAGTTTTATCTTACGTTAGAGAAGGCTGAGATCACGTCCCCGCACCTCGATCTCGTTCCGACCCTCATCACCGTGGCAACAGTCTTTCAAGCAGTCTACCACGCCTCTCGCAGTCGGGCGGCTTGACGCTGGCAGCCTGAATTGAGGCTGAGCTTGTTCTTCCTAATAGGGTGGGCGCAGATTGTGTCGGGCAAGGGTGGAGACGTGTACTGCAGTTTGGGTAATCCTTCACATGGCACCGGCATCATTGCAAACACATAAAAGACAAGGTCGCCGTACGATTCAGTTCAGTATTCTCCTGAGGCTATAATGTCTAGTGCAACACTGTTCCTATTCACTGCACATTGACTATAATGTGGACTTCAGAAAACTAGTAAACTGATGGTTATCGGCCTTCATCAAAGATGTCTACGACGTGCGTGTTCTTAGGTGTCACCCTTCCCACTCATCACAGTCCACTTCAAAAACTAGTGGTGCGATCGATCACGTGTTTCTCGAGTGGATTGACGCGTTTAACGTTTGTCGCTGCCTTTCTTATTTTCTACGCGCTTGCGAGTGCTTTGATTTGCGTCGACGATCCTCTCTTCGTCGTATCCCACCATTTTCTATTGGTGATTCTTTGGTGTGATACATCAATGCCTCATTTGGGAAAAGAAATCATCATCACCGTCCTAAGATTCACCGTCATCTATACCTATAAAATGTATTGCCCTACACACTGACTTACTTATTCATCAATGCCCCGCCAACGCTGTTGGGCCTAAACACTTGACGATTCCAGAGTATACTTCTCACATGTTGTAGGGGATCACTAAAGTGGGATTTTTCGAAATTACGCCCCCAACAGAGGAAACAGAAGAAAGTGTGCTTTCTCTCATCTGCGATTACTTCTCGCACCCTTTGATATAACGAAATTCATGCTGCAAATATAGGTATCCGGCCAAGACTCTGTAAAAAAAGTGCGACCCTATCCAACACTAACGGCCCCAGTCTGGATGTCGGAGCGAATATGTTGTTTTTAAAGATCCCCAATGTATGTTTCACTGCTTGGCACATCAAAGTCGTTTCTGTTGATAAATGTGACTGCTACCAATAGACAAAACCAATTTTAAGGATTTCGCCAATGGACGGCACTAAAAGAGCCAGAGACATTTTTAAAGTAAAGCTTTTTACCTCTACCCGCCGCGGGTTCTTTCGCGACCATTGGTGTCAACAGAAAACACTGGAAAAGTAAAAGAAGATACTGGAACCGCGAGAAATTGAAGCTGGAACGAATAGAATAACGGAGTGAGAGCCCGTGGCCTTACCGATTTAGCTACGAGCCCAAGCGTAGACGGGAATTACAAGCAGTCACTCACTAAGCACATCTGAAGTAAACCCTTGTGTTCTTGATCGTAGGGTTTTAACGCGCCGACGCAGCGCAGGCGATGAGGCGCGTCGTAGTGGAGGGCTCCGGATTAGTTTTGACCACCTGGGGATCTTTACGTGCGCCGAAATCTCGTGCACACGGGCGTTTTTGCTTTTCGCCTCCATCAGAAAAGCGGCCGCCGCGGCCGCGAATCGAACCCGCGACCTCGTGCTCAGCAGCGCCACGCCTTAGCCACGGAGCCACCGCGGCGGGCCCTTGTGTTCTTGCTGATTGTCACGTTATACCGTCCCGTGACCTTTCGCACTGCTGTGCGTTCCACCCGCGGCACGTGTGCTGGCCTTGTGCGCGCCTAGCGCATGCGCTCGGAGTCACGAAAATAAAGGAAGCTCCCAGCAACGGTAAAGTAAATGGAAATTGCCGAAATAAAAACACAGTATACCCTATACGGGAGACATCAACGCTAAAGTAGGCAAGAAGCATTCTGTAGAAAAGGCAGTTGGGAACTATAGTCTGCGTTGTAGAACTAACAGATGAGACTTATTAGTCGAGTTCGCAGAACGGAATCATCTACGCATCGTGAATACCTCCTTCTGCAAACTGGAGAGCCGGAAGTGGACATGGAAGAGACCGAATGGGGAGCATATACATTAAAAAGACTTCATGGTATGCGACAACCCTCGCGTCGCGCAGGATGTGGACGTGCTCGGAAGGGTGAGGCGCAGTGACCACCGTATGGTAAGATCTCGAATTAGGCTAGATTTAAGGAGGGGCCGTAACAAGCTAGTACGGAAGAAGCCGATCAATGAGCTAACAGTAAGACGTCAAGTTGAAGTATTCAGGTTCGCGCTGAAGAACCCATATCGAGCTCTAACCGAGGAAGCGAGTTAACGACCCAAATAAACAGCGACAATCTTACAGTCCCAATCTCAGCAGAAATATCGACAGATATCGGTACAGTAGCTGCGACATCAATGATAATACCGAACGAGGCAGTAGTTTACAGGAGATAGACATCCCACCAGCAGCGACAGAAGAAGTGAAAAAGGCTTTGAAAGAAATACAAGGACGCTAAGCACCTGGGGAAGATCAGATAACAGCAGACCTTATGAGGGTGCCTAATGACTGCGAGTGTACCAGAATTTTGGAAGAACGCGGACATCACCCTAATCCATCAGAAAGGTGATATAAAGGACTTGAAAAATTACAGGCTGATCAGCTTACTGTCAGTTGTCTACAAGGTACTTACCAAAGTAACAGAATTTCTGCCACCTTAGATTTCAGTCAACCGAATGAAGAAGCAGGGTTTCGTAAGGGCTATTCAACAATGAACCATATTAACACGATCAATTAGGCGATATAGAAATGCGCGGAGTATAGTCAACCCCTATATATGGCCTTCATAGAATATGAGAAAGCATTTGACTCTGTCGAAGCTTCAGCAGTCATTCAGGCATTGCGAAATAAGGCGTATACGACCATTACTCAAGAACACTGGAGGATAGCTTCAATGCGTTTACAGCTACCAGCATCCTCCACAAGGAGATCAGTAAAATACCTAGAAGGAAGGGTGTCATACAAGGAGACACAATCTCTCCTATGCTATTCACAGCATGTTTAGAAGAGGTATTAGAACATTGGATTGGAAACAGGTCGGCGTATGGGTTAATGGAGAATACCTTAGTAACCACACATTTTCTGATGACGTTGCCTTGCTAAGTACCTTGGGGGACAAATTGCACAGCATGCTTACCTCACTGGACAAGCAGAGTAGAATTGCGGGCCTGAAAACTAATATGCAGAAAACGAGAGTCATGCTCAATAACCGCGGGAGAACACAGTGGTTTGAGATAAGTGGCAAGGCAGTGGAAGTGTTAAGCGAATACATCTACTTAGGCAAAGTAGTGATCCCGGATCCCAACCATGAGGCAGAGATAATTAGGTGGATGAGAATCGGGTCGAATGCATTCGGCAGGTATTCTCAGATAATCAATGACACCATACCATTGTCCCTGAAGAAGAAAGTGCATGACAGCTGCATCTTACTGGTACTCGCCTATGGGGCAGGAGCTTGGAGGTTCACTTAAAAGGTTCAACGCAAATTGAGGATGACTCAGCGAGCAATGGGGCGGAAGATGATAGGTATAACATTAAGGGACAAGAACAGAGAGGGGTGGGGCAGAGATCAAACGCGTGTGAAGGACATACCAGCAGAAATTAAGAAGAAGAAATGGGTGCGGGCAGAACATGTAATGCGAAGGCACGATAACCGTTGGTCTTTAAAGGGGCACTGACACAAAAATTTTGCATCTTGTTTTTTTTTGTTGCGATAAGTAGCTAATGACCTACTTATAACCTGTAGAAACCTCATTTGCTTCAGCGTGCAACGGTTGTTTAATTAGAGGAATTTTCAATGCGGCCAGTCGCAGTTTCGGTTTCAGCGGGTGCCGCGAAACGATGGATTTTGTGGATTTTGTGTGAACAAAGCTGACCACGTGACCGTCGGAGGGATATCACAGAGCAGAGCCTCCGTAGCACTGTCGAATCCGCATCGACGGCAGTTTCTGCGGATGCCCCCACGTACTGATCTCGTGAGGCGCTTAACTAAAAAGCGACCGTGGATGTGACACAGCCGCTGCGAGTGCAAATGCTACCGCGGCTAAAAAACGACGCGCGACACTCGAGACGGTGGGTGGCAAGACACGCGCTGGGAGCAGCCGGCCGGTCTGCCTACAGGTCCGCCTACAGATGTGTTCGGCTTAGCACTGCGGCGGATATTCGAGTGCCTCTCTCGTAAGCGGTGCAGATGACAATATTTAATGCAACCCGCCATCGCATCATTAACTCCTTTCTCATGCAAGCCACCATGGTCGGGACTTGGGGACAATTTCGTGCAGCGGTAACAAGCTATCACTCGAGCTACCTGCGCCGGCCTGGGCCACTTCGCGGCCGTGGCCGCCGCCTGCACAGCGACCGTGCGGCTAGCTCAGTGGGCTTTTCGTGCCTCCGGCGCGTTTTCGCATCCAATGATAATAAACAGTAATAGAAACAGAGTGCCTGGAATCGCTGTAGAACTTTGGTCGCGGCCAGCTGCCCGATGAGCTGACGAAATCACGGCGCCTCCGCCGCCAACGATCGGGTCGTTCGTTCTCGAGAGCAGAAGCTCCGCCCTCCGGCCCTCCGATTGGAGCGGCGAGCCGGGTGATCTGGCGAAAAACGCCGGCAGTGCGGAAGCGGCAAACACAAACTCGTGACGTGTTTGGGCGTTCTTTATTTACATAATATCCTCGGGATGTCGATTGCGCGTGGTCCTCGGCTGGCTGCTCGGTTGCGTTTCGCACACTTTAAAATTGATTTTCAATATGTTCGAGGCTGTGTTCGCCGCTGATATTTTGCAGATGATGTATATGTGTTCCCACCAATCTATCTCCGAAGTTATCTCGCCTTCAAAATTTTGTGTCAGTGCCCCTTTAAGTTAACAGAGTTGATCCCTAGAGAAGGAAAGCTTGAAACGTGGTGGCAGTAAGTTAGATGAGCAGATGAGATCAAGACGTTTGCGGGGACGAATTGGTCGCAGTTAGCACGGGAGCGGAAAAATTGGATATTAATGGAGAAGGCCTTTGCCCTGCAGTGGGAGTAAATAGGCTGCTGCTGATTATGATGATGACACCAACGCATGGCCTCTCACTTCGCCTCCATTTCTCCAGCCGATCTCGTCGCGTCCGACGGCGTGCGCAGAGACGGGCTGTATAACACCGAGTTTGAGCTTCCTTTAACTTTGTAAAAAAGGTTTCTACTTCGCTACATCACCAATATACCTCAACCAACCACCGTTCATGAATCATGCATTGATTTATCCTTATCAAAGAATATCTGTTTGAAGTAATAGCGGGTGTGGTTAAGTGCATTTTCCTTCTCTCTGGTTTCACTATTTGTAGAGCCACAAGAGTGAATTTAAGTGGCCTCGCATGGGTAATCGTTGTGGGGGTCGTTTAGAGCTTTGCTTTCCAATTACATTTGCCGCGTAGATTAGCCTGCATTTCTTTTAAGATTGGCCGACATGTCCTAACATTTAATTTGAATGTCAATTCAAACTGCTAGTTGTAGAAAACTTTAAATTTAAGGAGTACATTTATATTTGGGGTGTAATACACTGCAGCTGAATTAAAAAAAGGACGTCTGATGGAGTGGGAAGCTGAGAAGTGCTAAAAGATTGTTCCACGAATTCTTTTAATGGCTCGCCAGCTGAAATATCGAACAGGTTTTCTTAATATATTTAACCACTACAAATATGTAAAAACTGCTTTGCAAAGTTTTTCTGGAACAGCCATGTAATGGGAGAATACGGAATTCTGGCAAAGTCTCTGCGGTTACGGATTTCCCATTGACTATTAAAAAAATTGATAAGTCTACTCGCTTTTACTTATGAATGTTGAAAATAAAATTATTGAAAAACCGATTTTAGGATTTTGTCCCACCAATCAAATGTAGAGGCGAGCGGTGCATTTAAAATTACACCCCTAACAGGAGTTCAGGACGAAGACGCGGGTTTGATTCCCGACCACGCAGGCCGATTTTCTAATGGAGGTGAGAAGCGAAAACGCAGTAGTGTTCGAGATTTCGACGCACGTTAAAGATCTCCAGGTGGTCAAAATTAATCCGCAGCTGTCCAGTACAGCGCGCCTTATCGCCTGTGTAACGTCGGCGCTATAAACTACAATCAATGATCAATGAATCAATCGATTGATTGATCGATCGATCAATCTATCGAAGTGGAGTTCAGTTCAACTTTCCCGGAAAACATAGTGCTTGCCTTCTGTTGGGAATTTCTGGAACCACACGCTTTTCGTAGGATGCAATGCTATTTATTCGAAAGCTGGGGCTGACCGGTATACTTCACACGCACCACATATTACTTCTCATGAGTAGTTACAACTTTCAGCGCACCACCGCGGCAAAAGTTCGTTCAGGATAGTTGAAACAAAGCACGAGTTCCAGCCGGTTCCCATAACCACACGTCTCCTGTAGAAACCCATGTATTGAAAGGAGTTACTAACGGTGTAGAATTCCTCGGTGCTCTGCCTAATTGCAAAAAGCAAGATAGAGCAAAGATTCCTCTACCCATTCGTTGAATCAGAGTAGCGGGCCCCAAGAGCATAGCCGGGTGCTAACGATTGTATTCGATATTTTCAGTAATACTATCGCCCTCATACTGAAAGTCGCCATCTTTATGATCACGCTAGCCATGTCCACAAGGGAGAGAGTTCCTGTAGATCATTTCGCCCTTCAGCCGGAAAACTGTAGCCAGATTCTGTTGCCTTAATATTAGTTTAAGGTTGGGCTTAGGTTGGACAAGCTGAGGTTTAGGTTGTTGGGAAATCACGTTTCAACCACTTCTTGGGGGCGCTAGGTTGCGGAACGACCGGCAAAAAGACTATCTCAATCCTTGGAAGGAGAGTTTCTCGAATTTCGAACAGTTCTATTCCAGCGCTATCTGAGTTCTTTTCGCGGACGAAAATTTCCTAATCTCGTAACTTTTCGCAGATCTTCGTTAAATTGCCCCGTCCCGTGGTTGCCGCTCGGTAACCCTTGTTGTCCGCCCGCTGACATTTCGTCGCATTGCTTGTCCAACTCATGTACATCTCTTTTCTGCAGTTCAAACAGCACATCCTTTACTCGATTTGTCACCTTATCCAAGTTTCTCGTTTTTTGTACTAGAGCGTTATACCGGGTTCAGACTCTTGGCGCAACACTCGTAATATCTTCAAAGAATGACGTAATTTCATGTCTCAGCCAACCGAACTACAGGACACGCCGTTTTGTTGCGTCCAGAGCTCAAGATACGGCTATTACTTTGATAATTCGAACATATCCTTTCTCCTTTCATCTTTCGTTCCACCCTCCTCGGGATGGCAATTTTTCTTTTCAAATGTTAGTATTGGGCCAATGTTTTGCCCGCAATGTTATCACCGGTAATACTCAATATGTAGCAATATTTTTTTAAAAGATAGCGTACTATTGATGATTCGAGAAAGTTTGCTGAGCGTGCCACAGCCCGAAGCCATTCTGCGTCAGATATCCTTATCGTGTATTGGACAAGCACAAACTATTTTCTCAGTTATTCAAGAATTCTGCAACCTTGGTGAAGAGGATGCTTTTCAGAGTATGTTTAAGATTAATTTAGAGTTATTTATATAGTTCCACACGTACATAGACTTTCCTGAATGCCGATGATGACATCAGCTGAGAAAGTAGACGAGTGAACGCTCAGCGACCGTTGCTTTCTCTGGTGTTCTGTGATCACGATTGTACATAGACGTCGATGCTGCATCGCACCTGACAATTTCGGTTTAGTGTGCGGGATGCTTCAACACGGAAGAAAGCCAGGATTTGAGTCGAAGCCGACGGGTGGCTGGAATATTCCCGCGCCCCCTCCTACCATGAACGGAAATCAGCAGCCTCAGCAACCGGCGCCCAGTGGGAGCTGGATGCATCACAGAGAACCCAGACTCTTTGCGGGTAGAGCTGACGAAGACATTGACGACTGGCTCAAGCACTGCTTAGCTAACGTTTTCATCCTCCTTGGATGGCTATGCGTTGGTATGGTTTGAAAACCATGAGGAGACGCTGACGAGTTGGGACCACCGTGTAGCGTAGATGAAGGCCTATTTTGCCGATTCCATTGCCAAGAAAAAGCGACAGAGCAACCATTACTTCTGCGAGCTCAAAACCGTGGGTAAACGTGCACCACGTATATTGAGGAAGTGTTAAAGTTATGCAGGATCGCGTATTCGCAGATGTACGATAAGGAAACAAAGTCCGTTTGCTTAAATGCATTGCAAAAGATGCCTAGAACTTTTTGATCGGTCGAGACAATTTAAACAAGGCTTCCAATGTCATCCGACACTGTCGGTATTTCAAAATCTGAACATGCGCCGCATCGCTACAAAGTTTGGTAGGCCTCCCAAATGACCACCATCTTAAGCTGTGGCTACGATTACCAAACCGACATTGCTGAAACCACACGCCGCATTGTGTGCGAATAATGGTCCGTATACAT
Organism: Haemaphysalis longicornis; assembly: GCF_048455015.1. Classification (NCBI taxonomy): domain Eukaryota; kingdom Metazoa; phylum Arthropoda; class Arachnida; order Ixodida; family Ixodidae; genus Haemaphysalis; species Haemaphysalis longicornis. The sequence continues at coordinate 54,771,177 of NW_027526295.1, read as the reverse complement.
AACGAATACCGGTCCGCCCATAACGAATACCCTGACACCCCTCTAACTGGTAGGCCTTCGCTGTGAAGAACCAGTTTCCAGCCTGCCGCGATTCCACACAATTCAACCCGAGAATACCAGAGCGGGCTGCGCGTACGAACAGGCCAATTCTTCCGGAAAACTCGAATTTGGATCGGCATTTTGTCCACCGCTACACCAGCTATAGATTCTAAAACTACGATCAGGGTTCTGCTTTAGAGCAAGATCACGACAGCTCGATTTGTTATCGTTGAGGCATGATTAGGCGCATTTCCCGATATTTTCGATGACGCCGACAAGGTGCGCGATATAACCCGCTAACACCGTTTCCTCGCCCTAACGCCGACGCTTACCACAACTACTTCCGCTTGTCGTCCGGCCGGCCTCCCAAAAATCTCCTTTCTGCACCTGAACCTCCGCGCAGTGGGTCTCCAGCCTTCGACCAAAGTGTAACGCCACCTGTCCGCCCCCGTTATCCGTCCCCACGACGCCCTTCCCCGCCTCCGGAGAACTAGTTGGCGGGGCCGAAGGGGGCGAGCCTGCCATTAAGTACTTACACAATATGCCTCCTCCTGTACTGACGCTAAAGAACAAAGCTGATGTGGTTATTGATGGCGTTACTTCATTGGCGTTAGTGGACACTTTCGCAACGGTTTCAGTTATGAGTCTAGCTTTTAAAAATCAACTTTGACGCAAAGTGATGTTCGGCTGGGACCATCCAGTAACTTTTCGTGGTGTCGGCGACAAATGCTTGCGTGCGCACGGTGTTTGCTCTGTTAAGGTAGCTTTCAGTGGACGCGAATTTAAAATTGTGTTTACCGTTACTCCTAGGTCCACTGATGATGTGATATTTGGTAAAGACATTTTAGACTAGTGTAACACAACCGTTGATTGTGGAAGTGGTGAAGTACTCGTCAGTGTCCCTTTCTTATCGGCGTCAGAGTGCATGGTCCGGCACGTTGTCCGTATTGGAAGACACTGTTATTCCTGGACTCTGCACTGGGTTTCTGCCAGTAGGGGACCAAACACGCTATTATTGAGGCGGTCGCAGTGTCCTGTGCTATGAAGAACATCGTTGTTCTTCGCTGCATTGCTCCGGTTGAAGGAGGGTTCTCGGGACTGTGGGCGATAAATTACTCCCCTCAGCTTGCAGTTAAACCATGTGCGTTGAAACGTGCCTACTTCCACGATTACGTGACGAGTTCACTAGGTGTTTTTAGCGAACACGCTGATGAGTCAGTGCACCCTTCCCCTAACGACGCGCAGTTTAAACACATTATCAACCAGAGTCTGCCGTGGTGTGAACGATCTGCCCTGTGATTTCTCAGTACTGTGAGTTCTCAGTACGTATCAGCATACTACTTCTAAAAGTAAGTAAGAGTCGTCCCCAATTCCGCCATCTCGCAATGTTCACTCCATCAACACTGGGAGTGCGAAACCGATTCGACAGAAGCTGTACCGACTGTCTTCCTCAGAACGCAAGCTGATCAATGAAAAAGTTCAAGACATCATGGCGAAGGGTGTAATACCATAATCATGCAGTCCATAGGCAGCTCCGGTTATTTTGGTGAGAAAAAAAACAGACGGATTGTGGCGCGTTTGTGCTGGTTATCACCGATTGAACGCTTTGACCAAGAAAGATGTGTATCCACTTCCATGGATTGAAGACACCATCGACTGCTTGCACTCCGCTTCCTACTTTTCGTCAAACGACTAGCGATCGTGTTATTGACAAATCCCCGTTCATCCAGAAACCAAGGAAAAGACTGCATTTGTAACGCCATACGGCCTGTACGAATTCATTTGTAATTCCTTTCGGTCTTTGTAACGCGCCTGCCACTTTCGAGCGATTTATGAACACCTACTTGCGCGGTTTAAAGTGGAACGTTTGCATAGGCTACCTGGATGATGCCGGGATTTTTGGCTGGAGGTTGAAAGAGCATAACGACAACTTGGGTATAGTGATTGACTGTATGAAAAATGCGGGATTGGTGCTACACTGAAAAAAGTGCCGCTTTGGAGAGCGAGAAACCCTTGTACTAGGTCTGCTGGTGGACAGGAAAGGTATTCGACCTGACCCCAAAAAGGTGCAACCCCTTAGCTCATTCAAGCATACAAGGTCTCGGAAAGAACTACGAAACTTCGTTGGACTATGTTCCTGTTTTCGTACCTTTGTACCTGGTTTTGCCAACTTAGCCTCCCCACTGACTGTTTTGCTGAACAAAAATGTGCCTTTTCGAGGGACGCCACAATGTGAATCCGCGTTTTGCCAATTTTAATATCTCCTAACATCCCGACCCGTACTTCGCCACTTTGACACTTCCACTCGAACTGAACTTCCCACCGATGCCAATGGTGTTGACATAGGTGCCGTGCTCGTGCAGCGCAATTGTGGCAGCGAATATGTCATTGCCTGCGCCAGTCGCTGCCTCAGCAAGTGGAGCGCAATTATATTCTGACTGAACAGGAGTGTTTGGCCATCGTTTTCGCTACCCACAATTTTGTGCCTACCTGTATAGACGTGCCTTCGCAATAATCACCGATTACCACTGGCTATGCTGGTTGGTCAACCTGCGTGCTCTCTGCGGTCGGCTTGCGCGCTGGCCGCTGCGTCTTCGAGAATTCAACTTCGCTATTATCTATAAGCGTGGTCGGCAGCACTGCGACACCGATTGTCCCTCTCGCCTGTCCAGGGGAAAGACTGACAGTGACAAAAATATCATTGATGCGGATCTTGCTACTATTGCATCGGCATTTCCGGACGTGCAAAGATTCCGACTTGAAAAAGAGAACGATAAGTCTCTAGAACCCTTTTTTGCATCCGTTAAGTGTCCAAACGTCTTGACAACGCTTTCCCCTCCGAGAGGGTTTGCTCTATAAAAAGGACTACTTTTGTGAGGGCATTCGTCATCTGTTTGTGGTGCCGCGAACTCTGCGCTCCTCTGTTCTACAAATCGTGCATGATGATGTTACCTCTGGTTTATGGGGCACGTACGAAGACGGCATCGCTTGCCGCAGCGTTTTTATTGGCCCAAGATGCGCGAAACAACCGAACGGTGCCTGTCTAGCTGCTTTATTTGCCAACATAACAAACCTCCAAACACTGCTCCTGCCAGTCAACTTCAGCCCTTAAACCCACCTACCATACATTTCGGAAAAGTTGTGATAGATCTACTGGACCCGTTCACCAGGTCTCCATGTGGCGTTCACTGCATCGTGGTAGCCATGGACTACCGCTCTCGTTACGGCAAGACCACTGCCTTACCGTCTGCAATAGCAAGCTTCGTCCTACGTTCAATTGGGCTTCGACATAAACCCCCTCGTGTCATTATCAGCGACGGAGGATGCCAGTTTACTGCACACATCACCGAAAAGCTCTTTCGTCTTTGTTCTACCCACCTTCGGCATTCCACCCCCGATTAACAGCAAACCAACGGCCTCACCGAGCGCACAAATCCGACACTAACATGCTTTCAATGTACGTCGCTTGCGATCACCGCAACTTGGATGCTATCTTTCCGTTGATCAACTACGCCTATAATACCGCTAAGCACCAGATGTCCGGCTACATCCCATTTTTCCCTCCTCTACGCTCGTTTGCCTCGTAGCGCTCCCGATACCATACTTCCTTCCCACGACCATACAAGCCCTCATACAGCTGACATTCTTTGCCATGCCGAAGAAGTCCACCCGCTTTCCAGTCTTTGTATTCTGGGCTCACATGAGTCTTCAAGGCGGCGTCATGATCGCCAACACCGGTATATTTGTTACGAACCGGGCCACACCTGTGCGCAAGCGCGGCTGATCTTAGAAACTACTCGCGAAGTCCGACTGCCCTGTTGTCGTGCGTGAGAAGTTAGTGACGTTAATAATGTCGTACCTCGGCTCACACGCGCACGCACACACACACACACACACACACACACACACTCGCACATACACATGCACATGAACGCACGCACGCCCAAGCGCGCACGCGCACGCGCACAAACTCAGGCGGCATCGAACAGGATCTCTTAAACTCATGTACACAGCCAAACGCACACATACGCAAGTGCACGCACGGACACACGCAAATACACACAGAACTACATATTGGCCCACATGTGCCAGCGCATGCGCATGCATTCACACACCTGCCTTCACGAAGAAAAAAAAACGCTGGGAATTTAATATAGTCCAACTTAGTGCTTGGGCATCCAATCTGTCACAAACTGTTTCCGTTCAAATCTAGATCAGCGTAACTTTGCGATTTTCTCAATGGGGATGAATAAACGGATCTTCGGGTTGCCGCATTTATGCAGGTGTGAAAATCTTGAAACCTAATGACATAATAACAAAATCTTGAAGCACAATCAAAATATAATACAGAGCAGAGACCACGACGAGCCAGAGGCAGTTTAAACGTGGACACTTCCTGCTCACTTGTCGCGATGCCTGTACTCGATCGAAGGAACGTAATTTCACGTGGGATTTCTCACGCACATGTATTCTTACACATCTTCACCGAAAATCCCCCTCCCTCCGTAATACGGGACACTCTGTGCTCCTTGGGTTTAAATAAGCGAGATAAGAACCTGATGTAAGAGTTTTTGATCCCTCATAATAAGTTGCCAATTATTTTTTTTTTAATTGAAACGACCCTTTATTATCTAGCCCTGGTGTGCGCATGGTAGCCGTACTGAGTGTTGGTTTCGCGGAAATAATGATTCCGCAATATGCTACCATTCACAATCTGCATCATATGCATACTTTGATTTTTCGTTTAAACGTATTTCTGATGATGCCAAAAGTCAAGCTCTAAACGATTTCTTTAGTAGAGCTAAACCCTTTCCAGCACTGAGTAAAAAGAAAGTAGCCTGTTCCCACTAGGTTATCATGAGGGCTGCGTTTGCGAAAACAGATAGGTTGGCGTGTTTCTACAAACGTGTGATGTAGTGAAGTTTGACTTCGTACTCCTTACCTAAATATGTCTGTCTGGAAGTCGTTGTAGCTGGCCAAGCAGGTGGAAGTTCCCAGGGCGAGGTTTATGCTGTAGAATAGATGCCTCGTAGCCAAGTACCACGTCTGCAGGTAGGAAAGAGGAAGGTTTGCTGAACCGCAACAAAGCTGGTTTCATGAACGTCGAGCGGCAGTATACACAAACCTGAACAGGGATTGCAACTTCCATGTGCTGCACATTTGACTGTCCCGTGTGTCATTTAGGTGTCGGGGTATCCTTGATGCCGGGCATGCATAAAGGCTAACCACGTTTATTTCTTGAAGAAAAGTTTGACATGTTCACAGATATGGCCACCAGCATTCTTATACAGTAAATAATCTGTGGCACTTCAAAGGAACAGTAACCGAATGCATGGAAAGATATATACCCCTTAAACGGAGAAAAGTATTAACACAAGCCCCTTGATTACGCGCGAAATACTACAACTTAAACGTAGAATAAAACACCTTTCATGCACCCCTTCTGGAACCTCGCCTAACAAATTAACATTGCTTCGCAACGAACTATGAACACAACAAAAGACTTCCAGGTTCAATTTCTTGAATGTCAAAATTCATGAGTTTCTTACCAAGGACCCCAAAAACTTCTGGATGCATGTCACACTCAAAAAGAATACTGTCACTAGAATAAAAATAGACGGCACAGAAGTTACTGATTCCACCAGGATAGCAACAGCTTTTAACGATTTCTTTTCGTCGGTTTTTCTTCGCAGGAACAGCACAACTCAGTAATTTCAAAAAGGCTTAGATCTACCTGATATAACAATAAGTATAGAATGAATTTTTTAGGCACTACTAAATTTAGACAGTAACAAGTCTGCGGGACCCGATGAAATTCTAAATGCCTTTCTTTTTCGGTACGCGGAATGGTGCAGCAAATTTCTTTTTACAGAATTTAATGCAAGTTTAGGCCGAACCGAAATACCGATGGACTGGAAGACGGCGAAGGGGAAACCAATCCACAAATCTGGTGACAAGGTATTGGAACCCCATTGACCCATTTCCTTGCTGTGCACTTGTAGTAAAGTGCTGGAACACGTTATTTTCAGTCACGTTAGCTAATTTTTAGAATTTGACAACTTTTTCCTTGAGAGTAAGCAGCATAGGTTCAGGCGGGGAATATCAACGACGACTGAACTGGTCCGCATAATTAATGAAATCTTCACTTCCCTCGATAACGACGCACAGCTTGGCGTTATTGTTCTTGACTTCCACAAGGCTTTCGATCAGGTTTCCTTTCCAACGTTCACCTAAAAACTAAACTGCGCAAATATTACGCAACACAAAAATAAACGAGTGGCTGGATTGCTATCTTTCTGAACTACACCAATTTTTTAACATCGGCAACTCCAATTCCCATTCACGGCAGTCTTCTCGGGCGTGCCGCACGGTTCTGTCCTTGGCCTGCTTCTATTCTCGACTTTTTTAATGATTTGTCGTTGTAATTTCCTCTGCGTACCGCTTTTTTGCGGACGACTACGTCGTTTACCATGATGTCCGATTACATGAGGATCGCCAACTGATAGATACATATCTTCTGGCGGTTGAAAAGTGGTGTAGACATTGGGAAATGACCCTAAACAGTTCAAAATGCATTCTACTGACCATAACCCGTAACAAGAACTCGCCACATCATGTCTACAAAATCAATGACAGCCCAACCACACAGGTTAGTCAGTGCAAATACCTGGGTCTTCTTATTTCATCTAATCTATCTTGTAATGGCCACATCTCCAACATGGTGTCGGCGGCATCACGAAAGTTATGGTTTATAAAACAGTGATTGAAGCACTGCAGCAGCAAGCCAAAATTCGTTGCTTACACACACCTGGTACGCCCATTATTGAATATACTGACACCATTTGGGACCCGCACACAAAAAAATACACCGCTTGTATTGAAGGTATTCAAAACAAACAAAGCGCTAAGGTATATCTATCACGCCTACCGCAGAGACATTTCTATCCCGAAATTACTCAACAGGTTCGAGCTCCCAACGCTTGAATCACGCCGGAAAGTTCACCGCCTTAAAACCCTGTTCAATATTGTCAATGGGCACACTAGACTAAACTAGCATGACTATGTACAATATAACACAGCGCGCGAGACACGAAGGAAGCATGATCATGCATTCTGGTTCCTCGTAGTAAATCAAACGCCCACCGTTTTTTTTTTTCCAAGGTCGATAAAGGTTTGAAACGTTTTTTTCTACGACGTAGTGAATGCGTCCTCCTTGGATTCTTTTTTGGCGACGCTCGGCTCTAATCCTTGAACTCAATCTTATTGTATGTCTTATCTACCCGACAACTGCTTCTCTGGTTTCGTACACCTTAGTGTAGTTGAACCGTTCGCTATAATGAACTTAGATTTATTTTTCTGTTGCCTCTGCTGTTTTTACTGTTCCTGGATTTCAGCCTGTTCCTATATTTTTGTGTTGTTGCTAACGAGAGCATTTATGACCTATATATGAATTTATTGTGTTTTTTTCCGCATAAGCTACGGCTAGTGCTACACCTGTCGTACCCGTTTTTTCGGTGTGTACTTTGTCTTTTACATGCCCTATCATGGTGTTGCGAACTTGTCTTTCACACGTTACAGATTTCAGTAGCATTTGTTTATTTTTTGTCAGTGTTCCTTGAATGTTCTCTATATGTGGGTTATATGTCTAATTTATCCCTTGTTGCTACTCCGTGCTTGCACTCTGCAACACGCCGTATTTCACTGCTCTGTACGATCCTGCCTTGGCAGCCAAGAGGCTGCAGGCTGTATTGACCAAATAAATACATAAATCTTTGCGATTCGGAAGAACACTGACCTCCACAGCAATACATCAATTTATTTGGGTCCGGATGGTAGCCTGTAAAATGCGGCTTTCTTTAACTTAGGATTTGTGCTTGCTGGGTCTTCCTCACTTGCGGGTTTTTATGCAACGTTTAGGCGAAAATGTATCAGTCCGTCGGGACAATGTTGCAAACAAAAAAAAACACTTTTGAACAAACACATTCATTCAGTCTTGTCCAAATTGGCACTGTTGATTGCCGCATCAACTGGAAACAGTTAAGCCCTCAAAGCCACAATGGGCGGCACGCAGCTAGGCGTTCCACAGTAAATTCAGCCGCAGACTCTGTGAAATGCCAGAGCACATCAGAGGTACCCGTGTGAGGAACCTGTTTGAATTGAACCGTGTGTTGCGCTTACCTTGAGTTCCAGCAGCTTATGAAGGTCCGGCTGCAAACCCACGGCGATGCCATTGAAGGCGCCGCTCAGGGTTAAAGAAGCCGCGCACAGCAAGACGAGCAGTGCGACCATCACCTGGACGTTGGCCGTTGACACCTGCCGAAACGAGGTTTTCCCAAAGACTATTACATAGCCATTATAATTCATAGGCTATATTGGTAGATTGCCACCAAAACTGACCCCCCAATCTACAGGTAACAATGTTTTCGGCTTCTGAATCGGCATTTGTAAAAGAAATAGCCCTGGTGGGATACAAAACCTGTTGTGGCTGCTTACATTTTAAGCACTTATTTTGCTTCTTGTCATTTTACCTTGCGGCAAAGCACCGTGAGATGGCCGTTATAGCGGCTGCTCTCTCGTAAATACATGCTCGCTTTTGGGATTGTTGCTGCAGTCGTGGTTACCAGCTACTTAGGTGCTGCTGAATACTCGGCTTGCTTCTCTTTCCAATGCTCCTCTTTCTTAGGCCCTTCAATCTTTTTTGCCTCGCCTGACACACAAGAATGAATGTCAGTTTTTGCCCCGGCTAAGCACAGTTTTTAAAATGAAGAGCTTGCTTCTCTCGTGCGGCAGTGAGTATTCGTACTCCGCCGGAAGTTTAGAAATAAGCAGTTTTAGAGGGAGATAGCTAGGCGGAGCCGCCTTATTGCACTAGCCGGATACAATACCGCGAACATTGTAAATTGACTTTTGATGCGGTAATTACAGGGCGCTCCAGGTGTTCGTATTTGGGAATTACGAATCACAATATTTCTTGTATCTCATACCTGATTCTCTAATATGGTGTTTGCACCAAATTGCGCATCCTGGCATTTCAGGAAACTTGTGCAAAACTTGAAATGCTCTTGTGGCCGTGGCTGCTGCCCCTTCTATAGCCTATACCAATACCGTATGTCGCAGGCGCATGCACGGCTTGCGTTTTCAACGAAATCAGGGGCACATGGACGGTTAGACGAAGGCCAGTCTTTTCTTGCCTAAAATATTATTCAAGTTCTTGTATCTCGAGTAGGTAATCGAGTAGGCTATGTTCTTCTATGCAGGAAGCTAATTTTAAGCGAGTAGTAACTGCTAAAATCGGGTAGTAGTTCGGCAGGTCATTGTAAGGTTTAGCATTAGATAATTATGCAAATATTTGGACACAAAGAAAGCGGAATAATAATACCCATAGACTGTTTTGTGCGTGAAAAATTTGTCCTTCCCAGGAATTTTTCTTTATGGACCCGGTAACAAGGGAACTGTTTACTATTCATCAAGCATTTCGTACCTTCTAGGAGTTGTTCCGGTAAGTGTTTTCTAATAAGAATAGCAGTTGTTTGATGTACAATTTTTTGTATTCTTTTCCGCTCTCCGTATAAGAGCAATAATTCTTCCCCGTACATCAGGCGTCCCCTGTGACGCTCATGAAGCTTCGCTAGAAGTCAGGCGGCATACGAAGTCAACGCTTCGAGCATCGCTTTATCGGAAAAAGACCCTGAGAACCTTGGTCACCTTTTGCAAGCTGTCGCATTTATTGGATTTATTGGGTGCATAATCACATTGGTCTCAACATTTCTTTGCACTGAAACCAAACGCAGCCTCAATTTCTTTATCTCTTGCCAAACCCGTCTTACTCGTTCTCGCTGAGGGCACAAACTTCTATATAAGGCGCGCCAAAGCTGAACGCTGTGGCGCTTACGCAGGCAACTCTTCCCGTGGAAATATTGGCACTGGCCTAAAACTGCGCCCTTGAAAAAATTAGTGCGTTCCATTTTTTCACCATTTTCCAATAATCAACGTTGCCCGGATTATACTGAGCCGTGTGTGACGTTTACACTGCCCATTTGTTCAAGTGCTACTGGCTACTGCACCTGGAGTAGTTACCCCTACACACCAGTGCACCTAGCGAATCCGTTAAATTTTTTAAAAAATTGGTGAACCTTCTAGTTCGTTATTCAGGTGTTTTCTACTTGCTTCTCAGGAGGGCGCACGTTTTTCCCACTTACCATTCCAACACGTCTCAGGTGCATAGTTTCACACAGAAACATTCAGAACTGACTTATCCTCTTCGTCGGCGTTCCTGACAAGTGCTTCCTGTTTCTTCAGCCAATACTGTCACTCCAGTAAAGTTACACGCATGGCCTCGGTTGAGCCAGGGTTGAAAAAAGTCTGTTGAGAAGGTTATATAGGACTGCTCTAGGCTTATACGTTCGAAGCCTCCGGTCATCGTCACACTAAAGCCAGATATATGCTTTGCATAATTGCAGTATTTTAAGTTCTTCCAAACGAACATTACTGCGAGATCACCCGACTCACAGACCGGGGCAGGCAACTCAATTCAAAATATTTTTTTTCAAGAGCATGGTGGCCCAATAGGTTCAGGTTATCAGACATCCACGACAGCCTTCTACGAAACAGAAATGTGGCGAATCCGACAATTTTCCGCAGTTGTCATTCCGTCCGGATCTAGCTTTGTCTCTGTCCTCCGGAGCTCTGTGCCCGTATCTCTCCTGCCCCATGTATCATGTCTTTTTTGCAAATGGTGCCTAGCCATAAACTGCTATTTGCATGCGGATGTGACCCAGTTTAAAGCAACAATATTCCGGTGTGATAAAAAAGTGGTATCACCAGTGCTCGCTGTTGCGTACTGTGGTACAAATGAATCTCCAGAGGTTGCCGCTATACTTTTTGAGACGAAATAGCATTCATTTCTATGCAAATTCATTCGAATAAATCATTGTCAACAAACCACATTGTGTCCCACTACCTCAGGTTCGCAATGTTCAATCTTTGATGTCAGCATTTTTAATTAACCCAAGGAGCTCCCAAAAGTCACTGAGCATTATTACGGTAGAACACAATGAGGACATGTATTCTCAAGTAATGCTAGAAGTGCGACCGACACTTATGTGACTGACACGACCATGGGTTCCTAATTCTAGTTCGACTCGCTTATTCTTCCCGTAGGCCAAGGGAAACAAATTAATTGTGATGCATCTGTGGTTCGTTCAGTCATTGTGTTACAAAATTAGAAGCCATCTCCACAGTTCTGCATCTCGCCAAGCTTTGCAGAGTGGTGTACCTAAGGGATGCGCTGTGTGTGTCACTCGCCTCCTTGCTGGTACCGCTACAGCCCTTTCATTGCAACAAGGGGTTCCGGCTGTCGTATTGCAAGGCTGCAGGCCACACCCGGTACTGTTCCCTCTTTCATTGGAGACAGACATATTGCCCTCTTCTAGATAAAAAAGTACGAAAGTCACAAAACCACTAGAAATATGGTAGCAGAGTTAAAAAAAACACTCTTACTAGATAGGGGGAAATTTTCCTATGCGGGGGAAGAAGTCGCGGCGTATTCTTATTCCGCCTCCAATTACATCCGAGTTAGCAGCTGAGAACGATCCAAATGGTTGATTTAGCGACTCTGTGCGGAAGAGAAATTCCTTGGCTAGCGGCTAGGCTTAAAGGGGGCGATATTTGTACGTGAAACGTGTGATGTTCTACTCATTAGGTGAAGCATAAGTGACCGACACACCCTGTTTTCTCCGTTTGCTGAGAACATCCGTCATATACGAGCTTATGCGGTCAATACAGAGAAACAAAGGCGAACGAACACCGCCTTTTGTGCCGAGACATCTATTCGAATTCGAATCCATTCGAAATTCATTCGAAGTGTACTTGACTAGTTTAATGCGAATATTATTGCACTCTAGTGGGTTTTTCAAAGGCATTCGGTTAAATTGTGCATTGAGCTTATTAAACCGGATGTCCGCTGCGAACGACATTCGAAGCCCTCAAATGCCTTCAAGACGCAAATGTCCCAAACTACTCCTGGTCCCTTCATGCAACTTTCCAAAAATAATCTCGAAAACAAAATAGCTAGTTAACATCATCGCTATTATCTAGTGCGTCGTTCATTTGATTTCTCCGGAGGGTAAAATTCCGCTAGAAAAGTTACCGATATTCTGCTCTCTATTCCCGCAAGAGGAAAGCAAATGCTTTTAGAGTTATTCGCAATTCCCAAAGCCCTTTAATGTCATAGATAAATCACATCAATACGGGATAGTGATGTTCTCAATGCATGAAGTTACCTATGTGTGTCAATGTAGCTTCACTGCATGACAACAGACCTCGATGGGAGCAGCGCCGCTGCTGAGTATCTAGTATACGTCAAATTTATCAACATCGATCCTAATTGTAGCGAAGCACGGCGGGTTTCAGACGACATTCTATGTTCCTGTTTTGAGTCAAACGACATTCGGTTATAATGCCAGTTGAACACGGGTATAAGTGATATCTGAGTTGAACACAATAACAAAACAAGCCCTTTTTATCTCGGGAACAATTTCCTTGCGTTCTTTTGATTTACTTCGGAGGAACCTTAACGATACATGCTTGTCCTGGCACTTACCCTGCCCAATGACCTCGCTCCGTTGAAGATGGAAAAATAGGCCAGGAGCCAGTAGACGAGCATGCTAACAACCACGACCGTTTGGATGCTCCCGAGCTCCGCGATGCTGGAACTCAGGTTTAGCACGTCCCTCCTGTAGAAATACAGCATCTCTGTTACTTTCTATTCCAACAATATGAAAAGTGAGTATAACCATTTAGGTGGCTTGCACCACGCTTCGACTACACCTCAATCTGCGCGATTGTATTTTAATTAGTAGCAACTATGTTCGGACATGCGTAATAAACGTCCGTTGTCCCCTGATTATTCTGAATTTATCGTACTAGCGAACATTACCACAGGGGTAAAGACCAGACTAAACACCCGTGAGATACCATATGCCAACTAGCAGAGTAGTACACTACTACACGCTGGTACACTAGACTAACTAGCGTGTGTTTCGTCTCCTCTTTAGCTTTGTTCCCGTGTTAATGTTCGCTAGTACGATGAATCCTTTTGTTAGTAACCAACTCGCCATCTTGGTTAAACCCACTGCATTCTACGGTGAGCACTCGAAGGCACCAAGCCGTTGAGCGTAGACAGCAGCAGTAATACGATCTGTGGACATTATTAGCATCCTGAATATATTCGTAATGACGACGCTGACCAAATCGCTGATTAAGTTTAGCCGATACTACGCCTAGGATAAGAGGCGCTCTGGTGTGGGTTTGGGGGAGGGCGTAGATGACGAAATAACTTAAAGCCCTTGAAGATCTTAAATGTACACTGAACCCTCGACACATGAGATTTTTGCTTACTCCCATACCAAAAGCGACCTCCATGGCTTTGATTGAACCCACCCATTCGTTACCATGACAATGCTTCAGTAACTTAACCCCCGCAAGTAGGCCGAAATATTACAGTTTTTTTACACGCGCTCTACCATCTATTCCTAGTTATTCCGAAATCACTCAACATGAACAGTCGCCTGTCGCAGCGCTGGTATCTGGCCAACAGTGGCCCGCCAAATTTTATACAGTTGAAACCATATCATATATAGCTTGCACTGACGTCACTGTAGCTGCCATATTGGAGCAGGGGTTACACTGTGGAAGGCTGTGAACGTAACTGCAGCTTTTGTGTCGAGGAGAACTGGCGAATCTTGGGAGAGTACGGTTATGTGGCTTGGGAGCCATGGGGACTTGCGTTAGTACCCTGAGATCACTAGTTCGTTATGGGTGCTTCGGTAGTGGTTATGAGGAATCACGTCCGTGTTAGTTTCGGTACATTGTAAAGCTTTCAACACGCTTAGTTTTGGATATGCCAATTTGCGTTTGGTGTGTTGGATTTTGTGACTGGCGGCCGTGATCAAGTTAGCGCTGCAATATAAACAGAGTCAAGCTGCGTGTGGCTACAAGAAGGGCGTGTACGCAAAGCAGACTTACTGGAAGTGGTATTCCTCTGATGACAGGTTGCCGTTGACGCAGTCGTTCCGCAACGCCAGGTACTCGGTCAAAGGCACCGCCACCACGGGGCCTTCGGCGGTGTCTTGCACCGCCACAGCCGCAGGGCCTGAGTAGTTACCCGACAAGTAGCGCCGAACCAGCGTTGAGTTCACGCGCGCGCACGGGTACTGCGGAGACACATGGGAAAGAACCAGTGTTACCAGAATAAAAGAACTTGACATGACCTTACCACTAACGCCCCGTGGTAGGGCATTCGTTACCTGCGCTGTTAGGAGAAAACTGAAGGTAAGCTAAAAAACACTTTGAGTGGGGGTCCACTGAAAAAATTTGCAGTTGGGAAAGTTAGCACTTTTCTCGCTATCGAACATTTTTCCCAGGCCCGGTGAAGGCGCAGTCAAAACCTCGCGTAGTCACGTGGTGCCGCAGTGGCGATGCCCTACCTAAACTCTGCTGCGACGCCTGTCTGCAGCGGATCGCGTAACCTCCCGCACTTGCGCTCAAATGACTCAAGAATATTGTGACTCCAAGAATGACCTTGCGAAATGTTTCGTCGTAGAGAGAGACATAGCTTTATTACACATGATTAAGTATGAACCATGGACGTTCATTCCGTTAGCTTTTGCTCTGCAAAGCGAGTCTCCGGCCGCCCGTGCTGCCAAACAGCATGCCCTCCCTGCTTCTTCCGTTGTCGGCCTCTTTTTCCGAGTCCCTCATCCGGCATCTAATGCAATGGCGATGGTCTCGTTTCAATTCAACATTCCCGCAACCATACTGCACTCGCGTCATGTGGTAGGACAGTAATCACCTTGCATCAATTCTTGAAAGTGTGGCTTTACGCCTGTGGTAATTCTGTGTAAATAACACTGCATTAACAAAGGTGTTCGAGTACAAGGGCTCGGGAGTTTTTACGTCTGATCTTACTTGGAACCCTCAGGTGGATCACGTTAATTGACACGCCTCCAGGGCTTTGGGTTTCCTTCAGCGGAATGCTAAAAGTTTTGCTACGCTTTGCAAGAGCTTTAATACAAATCGAAAGTCCGATCAGTTATGGAATATGTCTGAACGGTATGGGACTCATGATCGCTAGAAATACTTCTACATTAGACCGCATTTATTGCCAAACCGGCCATTTCGTCTACGGAAATTATACGATAATTTCAGTGCGGCAAGAACATAAAAATATAAAAATTTCCGACCGGAACTCCTGCACAGACGCCGCAGAAAACTTCGCTTGAAATTTTCTCCGTCAATTAATCATTACAAGAGACTTTTTATGTAGGAGCACGATTGGAGGTTAAGGATGGGTTTCGTGGTATTTATTTATTTATTTATTTATTTATTTATTTATTTATTTATTTTTTATTTATTTATTATTTATTTATTTATTTATTTATTTATTTATTTATTTATTTATTTATTTATTTATTTATTTCAACATACGGTCAACCCTAATTTCAGGGTCATTACAGGGTGGGAATACATCAGACATAAAACTTGCATCAATTCGCTTTCAAGTAGCGAAAGGAAACAAAGTCAAAAGCACACAGAGATCATCGAACGCTATCGCTATTATCAAATAAGAGCATGCAATAGCCGCCAAGGAACCTAGAACATCGAATGACTTTAAAGGGACGTGACTTCAAGGAACCTAAGTGTCAAGAAAAGTTTCGAACGCTTTAACATTACTAGATTCAGCAATTTGTGCAGGCAGGCTATTCCAGTTTTCTAAGGCATCAGAAAAAAAAACGAACAACGAAAGACGTTCCTGCGGGCAGCGTAAGGTCGGATTGCTGCATTATGATTTAACATTTTGGTATGTCTGCCAAGTGTTCCTATGTACAAGTTTTTATCAATATTTATACGGCTTTGCAGAACCTGAAATAATACTTTTATGGAGTTCCTTTACCGCCTAGTTGCTAATAATAGTGTCCATAAATGCCTGTTTTGGGTTTTTGTGCCTAAATGACTCCAAAAGCCTATAAATGCCTCTTTTTAATGCCTGCTTTCAATATCGGTGCCTATACGAACAGTGTTACACCTCACGCTTCCCTTTCGGTAGTGTTTGAAACCATTATTAACGTTACCGGACAGCACTGAGTGTTAGGAACTCCTTATGGCTCCACCTTCTTATGTAGATCAACCAACTCCTGGAAAACAAGAACTAGCACCTGTTGAATAGGACGCTTGTTCTCCGTGACAAAAGGCACGGCTTAGAGGAAAAACACTCTGAAGATGGTGGTAGTTTTCCTATGTTCCCAGCGTTTTCACGGCCTTTTTTAGGCTGAATTCCGCGAGCTCTCCCTGCACATTTCCTGAAACACGATCAGTCACACCCTAGTTTTTGAAGAATACTCCAATCCAACTGTATTTTCAACGCAGCGATCGCCCATATCAAAATTGCCTTTGTTAGCAGACCACTCCCATATTTAGGAGCCTTTCTTCCGCCCTTACGCCTTACATTTCCTTGCGGCATATATTTCACACTCTCGAGAGGCTTTAGAACGTGCTTTTCCAGCAAAAATCTGTTTAGCTCCTAACACCTTTTGAAAAACGCTGTTCAATTGCGGAAGCGTATTTCGCAGTGTTGCGCGATCGTGATTGTGGAATTGCGACATCATTGTATATCAGAAATTACTAAAGTTGTACTCAACAGTGCTCATGTTAGAGAGTACTATTTTTCCGCGGTGAATCATCGTCTCTATTGCGTTTAATAACTGCGTATGTTTCCGTGGTGTCGTGATTAAACTGGATCAGACACACAGCAACTATACATAAGAAGGGCAACGGAAGTTGCCTCCGTGCCTAAATACCCGAGCCGGTGGTTCAACCCGCCATACGCGAAGCATGTAAAACAGGGCATTTCGAACAGGGCGTAAGCCATTTCACTGATTTTTCAGGCATAATCTGGTCAAAATTCTTGCATCAATAACAAAGTACGTGCAAAAAGCAGGCGATGTCACGCATTAAGCGCAATCTGCTTTCAGACGCACGCTGTTGTACGGGGCCGCCGCGTCGGCGAAGTAATACACTGCGTGAGCTATTGCCGTTCTTAACTTGCACCCAAGTAGGGAGCGTTTTGTGTACCGAGCTCTGAACTATACATTTTTATGCCTATTCCACTGTACGCGACTCTCTAACAAACAGCAGTGGCTATTGAACATTGCATTGAATTACGCCAGTGCATCGCTATTATTTTAGCAGTTTTATGGACAATTGATCTGCTATACTTAACTGTCGGTGCCTTTGTGCCGTAATAAAGAACAGCAATTTTGGTTTTCCTTTCGTACGTACAGGTCGCTCACGTCTTCGTTTTAAATTATTTGCATTCATGTGAAAGTTCAGTGTGCGCACATTTCGGATGTTTGAAGCCTAAAACGAACTTTTTAATGCCTAGAACCCGGCCTCTAATCACTACACTGCAGGTCTGAGACAGGAACAGCGCATGCTCGAACCTCATTACAAAGCTCTACGTAAGGTCGTGAGTTTAAAGGGACACTAATATGGCGACATGAACTTTTGTGTTAACCTGTAGTACGTTTCCTAGCCCTCTCCGCTCTTGTTTGACAAGCAACGGTGCGCCATTTACTGAGAAATCCGTAAAGAAAGCTCGCATTTCTCTCTCCCTCTTTGCCGTCATTTTTTCGTGAGGTGAACATCGTGCCACAAGGAATAGCGAGGCACCGGTGCGGTCGAGAGATGAAACGGTGGGCGCTCGGCACTGCCAGGTTGGCAAGGGTAGCACTTACGTCACCAAGCCATGCCCGACCCCGAGAACGTTTCTTTGACCGAGGAGGCTGGTTTAACATTTATAAGTTGCTACCGACGGGACGAGAAATGGTTTTCACCGCTCCAGCAGCCGGTGTGCCTGTCAACACCGGACACCCGGACTCTATCACGAGCGCCACGAGCGCGCCGCGACAAGTGCCGCTTCGAATATCGTCCAAGCGCGGCTTCCCGCAATCCGTCGCTCAACCTGGAGACCTCACCTTGCGTGGCGATCACGTTCATGAGATATTCTCTTCTCTCACGCTACGCTCCGTCCTCGCGTGAAATACGCACTCGCTTCCCGCATCGACCTCGAGTAGTCCTTTTGGCCGAGGTATTACCCGGCCGAAACATAACAATGCAGGAGCTACGCCCGCAAATATTTACGGATTATTTATCCACAGCAGCTCCCTGCCAACGAAAGAGTTAGAATCAGTAGGATAACCCCGGCCGTAAGTAGCCTAAAATTTCACGGGCGTAAAGGTTCGAACCGGGCGCGGGTACGCTTCACCGGTAGAAGCAGATTGGAAGCTCATTCTGATTGCCACTTAACCAACTGCAGTGCATCTTGTACCTTTTGCCGCTTCCTGCCGGGGATACTGCTTGAAGACGCTCGGAAGTTCACCGTCGGATGTCATTATCTTTGATAATTGTGCACTATCATATTCGTGGGCGGTGCTTGGCCTTCTTTTTTTATTCGAAAGTAATTCGAAACTGATTAACGAAAGTAACACAAACCACATTCGTGCGTACAACATAGCAGTGATTGAGGCAACGCTTCAAATAGGGGGAAAACCATGAAAGCAACTAAGACAAAGCTAGCCCATCTCCAAAGACAGGTTGTACGCATTCAGAGGCTAGCAGGTTAACATTGCGCACAGCTTGCACGGGGTAATATAGGTAGCACAATGATTCTGCACCAGGACGTACGCCCGCGACGTCAGACCATGCTATTTACTGAGCGTACAAACGCAACTTTCGATTTCCCACTAGAAACTAAAGAGGGAGGAGGAAAGGCTCTCAAAGACATGAAAATAGGAAAAGCTGCCGGTGACAACGGTATAACTGTGAATCTGTTAAAGAAAGGAGGACATATTATAATGAAAAAGCTTGCTGCATTATTATACGCCTCGAGCGCGGCCTGTAGGGGCGCCACTGAAATCCCCCTAGCGGCCCGTTTCGGAAGCAGGCGCGGGAGTCCGCGCCCCGCTCCCCAGTGCCGCCGCTGCTTTTGCGGCACGTTCACGACTGAGATTTACCGTTTGTGGGCGTTTGAAATTCATGTTTGTGTGGAGCAGTCACTCTGTTCGCAAATGGGTTGTCTTTACGAGAGTGTAAATGTTTCCGACGTGATCTTAGTGTGGTATTTTCGGTCTGTACTATAAGCGCCAGGTGTGTGCCACAGGCCAGCGTCGCGGAACTGGCGTATGATGGAGCCGATTGTAGTTACACTGTACTGAATTTACTAGCCCTGTCTCCGTAGCCACCGGTTCCTCAGATGTTCATGCTACGGCTATACAGAATAAGATTTAAATTGGTTTTGTGCGCTTACATAATCAGCGGAGCACTCATACCTAACAGCACACCAGTTACGTTTGCCAATATTATACCTAAGATATTGATCACCACCATTTGCAAGCCAGTCTGTGTTAATTTCGGGAATATTCAACAAAAGAACGATGGACAATGCATAGTTATACTCGGGGATCAGCACACAACAGAGTCGTCTTGTCGTGAGGTGCGCGCCGGCAGACCTTCATCTGCTACATATATCCTCTGCGAGCAGCGCAGAGACGGGCTTAGAAAATAATCCGCGTCTGCGACTAAATGCTTCTTCGAAATATCGTCATATGGCACGCAGAGCCTGCAGAATAAACCAGAAATTGAAATCAGAGGGCCTTATCACATACCACACTCTTCCAACGACACATTTCATCGCTTGTTGAACAGCCTACCCTGTATACTTCCAAAAATGCGTCCGCTGTACGATCAGCTCTTCGTTGAAGTAGAAAAACAAAAAGAAAGTGAACGCGAGGTTTATGTGTGGGATAACTAAAACGTTCATTGCTTGATTCCGCTCCGCATTTGTACGCGGCGTCCCCCTCCCCGCCACCCCCACCGATTTCTCGCGAAATAGCAGTGCATTTCGCGTATAGTTGGTGCTTAAGTTTAGACGAACGTCTTTAGCATGCCAGGAGCTGCTCTGTTTTTTTTTCATTTCCGTTAGAACTATTATGTTTCTAAATTCCGCATTGCCACAGCATTTATTTTTCTGTGGTTTCATTTCCTTGGTTCTTGCTATATGTCGTGGGTGGGCACATATTTAACGACGCACAGGCTTGGAATATACTTTACATTTTCGCATGGTTTATATTCTTATAAAAGGCATAAGTTATTGTCCGGGATCTGGTAATCATATCCCCGAAACATATTTTTCTGCGGCGTATATATGCGAAACGAAGCCGCATTCGTTGTCCACGCTGCAAAATGAAGCCAACCTCTCATTGTCCCAGTATCAGGTCTAAACGAGGCGTCAGTAGAATTCATTTGTGCCTGATGTTTTCGAGGTGACATAGGTGATATGTTGCTGCCGTCGCCGACGCACGGAAGAGCGGCGACGAAGCGCGCAGAACCGCGTCCCCGGGTAGCTCTTGCAGGCGATCGCGTACTCTACGAAGACGCAGCTGCTTTTTAAGTGACCTAAACCTACTCTTTGCCTATAGTCGCCACCATAACAAGTTTTTTTAGGGCGCGGAAAGGCGAAAAGAAGCGAACTAGAACCAAAACACGGCACGAGCCCCTATCAGTCACGCAGCGCAAATCCCGTCAACGCCGCGGAGAAGCGGCGGCAGGCGGC
This sequence comes from Haemaphysalis longicornis, assembly GCF_048455015.1. Taxonomy (NCBI): domain Eukaryota; kingdom Metazoa; phylum Arthropoda; class Arachnida; order Ixodida; family Ixodidae; genus Haemaphysalis; species Haemaphysalis longicornis. Next base: position 54,750,470 of record NW_027526295.1, on the reverse strand, counting down.
GCAGCAATCGCGAAGCTCGAGGCGTATAGAAATGCTTAATGACTTGTGGGACGCAGACTGGGCTGGTGTGATGAGACTTCCTACATTTATTTAGGTCGCGTCGGCCCAGCCTGAAGTGGGAGCGGCGAATACCAACTACCGCCCATGTGCGCAGTCGTGTTTTATCTCTCCTGTGTCACGTGTCACTGCTCACCCTGGCCGGGCACACCGCTGATGATGATTGTGGCGCTGATTATTACGATGACGATGGTGTCACCACAGGCCCCCCCCCCCCCCCCCCCCTAGCGCGCAGTGCGTTAGGAGTTCAAATGAATGACGTACGTTATGCGCAATAAAAAAATATGTACAGGTATGTACAGCACGAGCACGAGCAGGTTTGTCCGCGTTCTAGTTGGTCGTGATCAGTTCCGTGCGAGCGTTCGGTGAGCAAGAGCCGTCGGGTGTTCTTGGCTGGGAGTGGCGGAAGGAACGTAATAGCGGGTGCTTTTGAAGTCCCGAAGTCAGAGAGGTTATAACTGCGGCCACGGTGAAGACAAAATGGCGATGCTCCGAGAATTGGCGCTCTAGGAGCCGCCGCTTGCGATGCGTGCACATCGGCGTTCGGCTTCCGTGTCGAGGAGGCTGATGTTCTTGACGTGAAAGTTTGGAGCACGGTTTCAGGTGCAGCATGGTTCCGCGGGTTCGTAGTGCGTCCGTGGTATGACACTTCTGCTGAGCGCGACTACAGCAAGACACCGGAGTGCCGGAGCGCCGACGAGTATTTGCACGAATCTGGATCTGCCGTCCAGCGGGCACGTGCCAAGGGCGTTGGAGTTGGACCAGACGCCATTGACGGCTTGGGCGTGTGCACTGAATGAATCCCAGGGACGAAACTCGCTTCGGCGACTGCTGAATAGGACGTCGGTGGTGACGTCGGCGGCGCCGAATAACAGACTTTGCCTGTTCGGGAGATTGTGTGGCCGCGGTCTGGTCATCCAAGTTACGAACAATAGCCCGGTTTCGATGTGTTGTGGCCTTGGGTGTGGTGTCAACGTGCTCTTTTGCATAGATTTCTTGGCGTTGCGCTGGTAGCCGGAGGGACGGGCGGTTGTCACTGGTGGGATTTTCCTGTCCTTGAGAATCCAAGTGCACTGTTGACTGCAGCAAGACGGGAGACGTGAACTCACCGGGGTTGGCGTGGGGTGCAACATCGTGCGTTTCTAGTGAGTCACGCTGCGACTGGAGTGGCGCAGGGCAGTATGTTAACTTTTCGGGGCATCTGACGAGCGATGGTGGTGCAGCGGGCGATGAGGTTGGAAAGGATTTGGTGGTAACACTGCAAACTTGCTCACCAGAGCCTTCGCATGAGGCGTTAGATGCGGCCGAGGTGGGTTGTGGCTTGTAGAAGTGGGACGTCTACCATCACTCGCTCAGGGTTCCCTAACCCCCATGGTTCTAGGTTGCCGGGCAGGTCACGCGGACGAACGGTAGCTGTGTCCAGAATGTAGGGATCGGTGCTAGGACCAGTGTTGTTTTCTCTTTATATTAATAACTTTCCGAACATCCTAACTTGCTCTAAGGCAGTATCGTATGCTGATGATACTGTCATACTTTTTACAGGAAAAACACTCTCCGAGGTTCAACTTATTATTAATCAGGAATTATCGAGAATCTCCTCTTGGTTCAAAGCAAATAAACTGACTATCAATGGTGCAAAAAGTAAATATATTATGTTCACTTCACGAAGTAAAAACTTAGGCGAAGCAACATTGAAAGTTTTCATAGATAATTTTGAGTTGGAACAAGCTAATACAATCAAGTACTTGGGTGTTACACTTGATAGTCATTTGAACTGGAAGACCCACATAAATAACGTGTGCTCAAAACTAGCTTCTGTGTGTTATGTATTGCTAAGAGCTAGGATGTACTTTGACCTGTCCACGTTAAAAATTATTTATTTTTCTCTGTTTCACTGCCACCTGACATATTGCTGTGAGTCTTGGGCTTTTACATTTAAAACTTACCTCGATCCTTTGTTTAAACTGCAGAAAAGAGCCTTGCGTATTATCACCTTTTCCCAGTTCCACACTCCTAGTGAAATATTGTTTCGTGACCTTCAGATCTTGCCCATAAAACTTCTTTCCGAAATGAAAATTGCAATTACTGTGAATAAGATCCTTCATAATAATCACGCGTTATCACTAAATTTATTTATTATTCCAACCAGCAATACTAGGCATGCCAATAACGTAAACTTTAACCTGCCGATAACTCGTAATACCTACGGCGAACGATTAATCCAAAACTTTGGTGCCAAAATCTGGAACAGTATACCCCTTGAAATAAAGATGGCTAACAATTTTATTTTTTCTATAAAAAGGTTCTATCGTTCGAAGCTAGGCTGAAGGAAACATCAATATAAATAGCAAGAAGGCATCGTGGACAGGCACCAGGTTGGTGCATGAAAATATATTTCTGGAAAAGTTTTATGTTGACTTTTAATTGTATGGTTCCGATCTCTTAAGCGGCTATTCCTGCCGAAATGCATCGAGGTTTCTGTTGCTGTGTACTCTGTTGTGGCTCTTAGGTCTGTACATGTAGCTGTGTATCTGTGTCTAGATAGACGCTGAATGTATTTATTTGAAAAAAAAAGAGTACTGTAAAGATACTGTTTTTAAACAATCAACCTCGAGTGTAAGATTCAAATGTGTAAAAGTGTATATTTTGTTTTCACTGTATTGATTGATACTGGTGTTTATTTTCTTCTCTCGCGGCTTATGAGTGCCTTTGCGTCCTGTATTTACACACTCTGCGTACACTAAGTATTGCACTTGTTTCACTGAATTGTTAATTAAGTTTGTTTTCCCTGCTGTCTATCTTTATCTGGGCCTCAACTAGCTTCGGCTATTGGCCCAACATCTTGTTGCATATTTGTAATGCAAAAATTATCTAATAAACATGAAATGAAATGAAATGTTGCGGCGGCGGAGAGCGTCGTGCCCGCAAGAGTCACAGTGTTGCTGTTGCTTCACCAGGACGGGAGACGCAATATAACAACGGCAGATGGTGGGTGCGTCAAGGTGCATCTCATTCGTCAAAACGGAAGATTGGGCGAGTTTGTACATATTCATAGTAAGAGCGCTTGCAACACGAGACAAAGAGAAGAGGGTAGAAACATAGCGCTGTGTTTGTTCCCTCTTCTCTTTGTTTCGTGTTGTTAGCGCTGTTACTATGGATCTCATTAGTGGGTGACTGAACCTGCCGTGTAGTCTGGCACTGAGGGATCAGCATTGTGGTTGAAAATTCATGGGGTGGTGCCGTCAGACGAGGAGTAAGTGAGGTCGCCGCCTCGATATTGCGTGGCTCCCCGGTGCCTTCGTGTGGAGTGGCACAAGGGGGCGCGGAGGGCGCTGCTCGACTAAGGTCCCTGAAAGAACTAAGGTAGCGCCAACTGCTCCCTCCTTCTCCGCTGCCCTCCTCTTTTTTCTCTCCCCTCACCCGCGGCGCCGCCGTCCCTTTAACTCCGCGGCGGGGCCGCCATATTTGTTGGCCACTTGAGAGCAGACGCCCTTGCTACGCTTCAGGGCGCTCGCTGCAGTTTGCTCTTGTTTTCGCGCCGAAATCGCTCTTTGGTAGCATTTATAGGATTTCTAGAGCCCCGTTTTAGCAACAGTCACTGAGTGATAGTGTTTTGTTTTATATTTTTGTCTACAAGGGGATATTTGCGAGGCGGATGCCGCTGGCGCATACGCACAGCGCGGTTTTTGTTTACGTGTGCGGCATTCTGTAACACCTCAGGATAGCTCGTGAATGCGAAAGGATCGAGCGTGGACATTTCAAACTGCTCTGTTACGGTAGTTCCGTTCTTGCATTTGCGTGACTGTGGTCGTGCAATCACTGCACAGAGGTCTTGCGCATGGTTCGCGGCAGTATACAGTGCGCTTCATTCGCAAATGCCGTAGTTCGAGCGCTGCGCTGGCGTCCTTGCACTCGCCTTTCTTGCGATAATCGTGTATCCTCAGCGGCGTTCACTCTGCGCCCGCTTTTACTAACGACCTACAGCCTACCTTAATTACGCGCAGTTTAGAGTGCTTTGCCGTTTTGTAGAAATGTTTCCTTCACCTTCATGTCGTTATAGGCTGCTGTGAGTAGACTAAAAACATACACATGCTGTTGTGCGTGTGTGCACGTACAGCGACGTGAAAAGCCCCTGCTTCCCCGACTTCGCAGCCGGATACACTAAACTACACTCGCGGCCGTACGTTCATGTGCGAACCTAGTGAAAAACGCAGACTTGTAATTCTGGGAATACGCGCCAGAGAAGACTGCGATCAATCGATCGGGTAAACTGAAATTACAGTCCCTCTAGGTACAAATTATGTAACTAGTTACTGCAGTTAATTAATCATGCAATACGTTTTTTCATCGGGCGCGGTCGTTTACAGCCGTTATTAATGGAGGCGCCTGGACAGAATTGTTTTGTGCTGGGATATATTCTGGCAGATTTGTACATTGCACTAACACAGGGATACACCCGAAAGAAATTCGAAAGAGGACCAATGTCACGATGATTATCAAGAGAAAACAATAAATCACAAAAATGAATTGGTGCCAGCAAATAGATATTTTATTGGAACAAACGTCCGTAATGACGTCGTGCAGGTGGCTTGTGCTGCTGACGTGGCTTCCCGTGAGAACAAAATGTTGGGAGTGGCATTTGGGTTTAGTTTTTTTAACGCCAAGCTTCTCCAATATCCGTTGCTCAAATTGATCCGTGAAATAATCCTATTGAGAAGGGAAAAGAAATGTCGCCACCGAGTTTGAGATGCGCCACAAACACTCCGCAAATATAGGCAATAATGCATTGCAGAAGGGAGTTAGTGACTGTTCTACCGTAGCATGGTCAAATTCGTGTTCGCGCATCTGCTCAGTGCCGCGTCCGCTCAACTCGCTACACTAAACCCGTTTAGCAAGCGCTTTGCTGGACAAAAATACGTCTGCTGAAAATAATATAGTCGCCCAGTGTGTTTTGGTTCAAATCGCAATGACTGGATACGCTGCGCCATTGACTACTAAGATGAAGTAAGCGCGCACACTGCAAATGTACGGCATCACGTGTAATGCAAACGTAAGTCGTAATTAACGTTCCTCTGTGCATACACGGAAGAAAGGGCGTACAGCCGTTACGGTGCGAATATGCATTTGAAGTGCTCATTCAAACGTGCGCGAATTTAATAAAGCGATAACAGAAATTGCGCATCAAACGTACGTCAACGGCGCGGTCACTATATTAGCTGACCTTAAATTGTTTTACCTAGCCGCAATTTTTTTTTCTCGCAACAGCCTCAATTTGCGCCGCACCGACCAAGCCCATATTACGCAGCAAATCACTCCGATGTCATAACAACGGGATTATAATACCACCCGGGTAGCTAACACACAAAACATGACTTCACGCCAAAAAGAGCGTACACGCACTCGGAACGCACACGATACATGGTCAGACGCAAGCTGCCGTCGGCCAAAACAAGCATGAATTCAGGTGAACAATTCTCGCGTCACGAAACCCTTACGACAACTGACTGAACATGCTACGCCGCTGATATTGATGCTGGAAGTTAAGCGCGCACATGACAAATACACGGCCTCTTATCCAAACCAAAGCTTACGACGGGACGAACTCGGCGCTGCGCGCAATGCCTACTCAGAACAAAGCGTGGACGACGGTCGCGAAGGGAATACGCATTTCTTCGTAAGTGACCGCTCAAGCTCGCGCAGAATTTAACAGAGCAAGAACAAGCATTCAGAAACTTACCTCGCAAAAGAGTGATGGTAGCGTCGGCCTGAAGTATGCCCGTTCAAATCTATGCAACCAAACTTTTCTCCTTTCTGCGTCGCGTTTCCCGGACGGAATAACGAAGTCTTGTGCCCTGCCTGACGATATTCGCGCTGCCTAAGGCACAACACATCGACACCGAGAAGCAACCTAAAACGACACCGGTGCGACATTTTTTCGAAGCGAGCAGCTAATTCCGGTACTGAAGCACGGTGGCGACGGTGGCTCGGAAGCCAGCAATGGCGTCGCAGCGGCGGCGTTGCGCAATGTCCCAGCCGGCGAGGCAACCGCGAGGCGACCCGGCGGCGGAGCAAAAAAAACAAAACCACGTGACTTTTCCCTTGTCCAATGGCGCGCGGCGTTCGCCGGCGAAAAAGAAAATGGCAAAAAACGAAGTAAGAGAGGAGCGCGGGCGAGGGCGAAAGGCGGCGAGATCTAAAGATGGCGCTACCTTAGTAATTTTAGGGACCTTATGCTCGACGTCCTCCCGCTGGACGTCCGCGATGTCGTAGGCTACCAGTCTCGTCGGTAAAGGTGTGCCTGCCGCACTGGAGGTGGTGTTTGCGATGGCGACACTCGTGGCAGGAAACGACGGCGATGGTTCAGACGGTACGATGTGCCGCGGCGAAGCGTGTGTGGACGGCGCCGGTAGCTTATCTGCTACTGGCCAAAAGCCGTCGTCCCGTACTCCGCGAGCACGGCAGCACGAAGGTCATCGTAGGGTGTTTCGCTGGGCGGTGGTAGGGCGAGGACGCGCGCAGCTTGAGGGGAAGCGTCTCCCAGAGGATGGAGTGCTTGAGCGGCTGAATGGTGACGTAGTTCAGCGAGAAGGTGGCCTCAAGCTTGAAAACCCAACCTGTGAGGTGGCGTGCGTCGAACACCGGTATCGGCGGGTCCCCCCCACGTCGCCATGTCGGTGTGCCACTGGCGGGGTATCAGGCACGGAACCTCCGGGTCACCACTTGGGGGAAAAGGAGCCGTGGACTCGGTTATGCGCTGTGGCTATCCTACATTTAGTTAGGTCGCATAGGCCCGGAAAGAAGTGGTGGCGGGGAAGACCAACTACCGCTTAGGTGCGCTGTCGTGTTCCATCTCTCCTGTGTCGCGTGTCTCTGTTCATCCTGGCCAGGCACAGCGCTGATGATGATTGTGGCGCTGATGATTACGACGACGATGGTGTCGCCACAGACTCAAAAAATGCCCATAGCCTGGAAAACCACATACTATCAGAAGGAATATACCAAGGACCCAAAGAATTAGAGGCCCATCAGTCTACTATCACTGTTATACAAGCTGTTTACCAAGTTATCGTTAACGGCATAGGTGACAGCCTGGATTTCCAACCACCCAGAGAGCAGCCTTGGTTTAAGTAAAGGTGCTGAACAAGGGATTACGTCCATGTTGTCCATCAAGGGATAGAAAAATCCTCAGTGTACACTAAACCCCTCTATATGGCTTTTAGAAACTACGAGAGAGCGTTTCATTCAGTACACACGGAAGTCGTGGTAGAGGCATTTAAAGAACATGGAATAGAGGAGACCTACTTAAGACTTTCCGAAGGCATTATAAGGAATCAACGGGAAGGATAATTATTCAGAGGCAGGGCGCTCAATTTTTTATTCGAAAGGAAGTAAGAAAGAGAGATACCATCTCGCCATGCCTATTCCCAGCATGTCTGAAGGGAATAGTAGCACCCCTCAGTTACGCTCCTGACTGTTGCGTTTTCCTGGCTGTTACGTTGCGTGCCATATTGCTGCCGCCATAGCTCCCGTATGATATAATGTATTGCGAACCCCTCTGTAACGTCGCAACTGAGGGACCTTTCCCGTATAATGCGTCGCAACCTGACACTTCGAAGCTGCTTGGGCACCGACAGTTTGGCTTTTGATGAGTGTTCGCAGGCTTTGTTACTGAACTCGCTACAAGAACCGGCAAGCGAGTTCGAGAGACTATCACTAGATGACCATCCGTAGAAAGTGCTATCACGATCATCGCTGAGCTTACTACGGAAGTTTCACTTTGGAACTCCGAAAGTGCGTGATGTTAGCGCCGCCGCACTGTCGTAATGGGGCCGTGCAGCGTTTTTGGATTAGGGGCCCTATTCTCGACTGCACAAATTTCCACTGAACTGGGGAATTTGCCGGAAGTGTTTTCTGATTGCCTTCCAATTGTGGTCACGTGCTTTCGGTTGAGAAATCGGTTGTGTGTGGTGTCGTCATTTTGACGTTTCATAACCTTTATTGTCAACAGTTCTAAAGTTTTCCTTATTTGTCTTTACTGAAACAGCATAACTTTAGGCCGGAAATAAAAAACTAAACTAAATGGAGCGGACATGACAAAGTAGGCCTGACTTTGCTATTCAACAAGAATACTGCTGGTAATACACGCCCTCCCTGTGATTGGCTGTGAAGGCGTGACGTAATTTAAACAGTTGACAGGAACGGTCCTGTGTATACATTGGCAACTTCAGCCTGTGTAAAAGTGACGTATTTCTATGTAGCAGCTTGAAAATTGCGGGTGGTTCTGCCGCGAAATAGGGCAAAACATTTCGCCGACCTTGGACGCCGGCCAATATCCGGGAACTTGCAGCAGGCGCTGTTTCGTATGATGCGCAGTTTAAAGCATGTTTTCTGCCAAAAGAAACAATAGGTTCGACTGTTTCCAAATCAGCGATCACGGATCAACAAATGACATGCAGGATTTTGCTTTTTTTGTTTGGCAATAAAATAATAATAATTTGTTTTGCATAACCGCAACATAAGAGGACAGTAAAAGCCTCTCCATGACATCGAGAACCCAATGCATGGCATTTGTCCACACTTCTCCTAGTAAGCTGCTGGGTCACATGATCGAACTTAAGAGAAATATAGCAAAGTGACTATTTTGTATATTACAGCGCTTATTGAAGTCGAGCTTGACGAATGAGAATCGGTACGCTCTGCCGTTATCAGGCGTAGCGCTTCGCTCCTCTTATGTGTCATACAAGAGATGGTCGCGACCGTCTTTTTATGTGATCACGCGATAAACTTGTAACATAGCAGCAGACGATAGCGAGGCGTCGCTGGTGGCCGGGAAGGTTATAACTCAACAAACCTCGCATTTAGGCTAAGAGCTCAACTATGTGACTAAACGCGATTGAAAGAAAAAATGGATACGGTAAAAAAGATTGTGTAATGGTCTTTAGCTCAACATCCCCCTTTCGCTCGCTTTTGGATCAACGTTATTCGATCGCCTTGTGGTGTTGACGCCAATTTCGGCCTGCCGAAATGTCTTTCCCTTGCCAAACTCTGCTACCATCTGAAATTTTATAATACATGCCAAGGGTGTTTATATCTTTTATGGGCAATATGTGATACCTTAGTTGTGCTATTTATGAGTGAAGCGTCAAATTACACTGCATGTCGTCAGACCTGTACGTGGATTACGTCACTGATTGCTTACGTTGTTCTTACCGAAAAAACCAGTGCGAATTGCCTGGGAATTTGTGCAGTCGAGAATAGGGCCCTAGATCAGTTTGAAAAGCGCGCGCTTCCACAACCGCGGCACGGGCCGGTGCTGCCGCCGACCAGGCGGTAGCGCTGCGGTAGGGTTGAGTTTGCTCTCGGCGCGTCGTCTGCTGGTCCTTCCTTGCTACTCTCGGCGCTCTCTACACCACCCATGGCGTCACTTGCGCCAGTCTATCTATACCGCCCTTCTACACACTGCGCTTTCTACACCACCCATACAGACGGTCGGAACAGAGAACGAGTGGTACGGGGATATCACGACGCCCGATTTTGTTGTCGAGCTTCACGATTAGGATGACGGCGAGCGAGTAGAACTGTGATTTTACGAATACTACCATGACTTCAGCTCCGTCGTAATTGCTCTTCGCAATACTAAATGTGCACATAAAAATGCAAAAAAAGACCGCTCCATTTGGCAAAACGGCCACAAACCAAGTTGACAACAATGGAGCTCTACATAGGGGGTGATTTAACTACGCCACTTAGACGCCGGCCAATTTTCGTGTCTTTCCTTACTCTTACGTTTTCCCGGCTGTTACGTTTTCTTTTCCCTGTCCGGTGAAGAAACGTATTCACGGGGTTCCACTGTATTCAGAAAGCTTGACTGGGAAAACACAGGGTGAAGGACAACGGGGGAATACTTGAAGCATTTGAGGTTTGCGGACGACGTAGTCTAGCCCAGTGAGACTGCAGAACACCCGCATTCATTGCTTGAAAAGCTACAGTCAGAAAACACGGCCGTGGACCTAAAAATACATATATGAAGAAATGTCAGCTAATGAGAAATGTCAACTAATGAGAAGTAAGCGAGAGTGAAATCCGACACAGAATAGGTATGAATGGGAGAACCTTCAGTAACCACTCCCAAATATTTAATTTTAAGCTCCCTCTATCCCTCAAATCATAAATGTACAACCAGTGCATACTATCGGTGATGGCATACGGAGCTCAGACTTGCCACTTTAATGAACAACTAGAAAGCAAACTTGCGTCGGTTTAACGGGTCATGGAACAAATAATGATAGGATTGACACTTAGGGAGAAGAAACGAGCTCCCTTAATCAGGGAAGAAACTAGAGTAGATGATTTCATAGTTCAAATGAAGAAAAAGAAAAGGACCTGGGCTGGTCATGTAGCGAGACGATCCGACAACGGGTGGACAATTATGGTAACAGATTCGATACCAAGAGATCGGCCAATAGGGAGGGGAAGGCCATTAACCTGATGGAGGGATGATATAAATTCGGTGGCAAACGCTGGACTCGAGAAGCGCAGGACCGGAGGGTTTGGAGATCAATGGGAAAAGCCTTCGGCCTGCAGTGGACGTGACTAGGCTGATACGATGATGATTAATCGTGCACCAATGTTTTTTCATAGCAAAACTGGAAGCATGATGACCGACTCTGAAGTGTGACAGGAGCAGCCTGTCTCGACGTGTTAGCTATACTGTGGGTTTTTTCAATAAATTAACTCACGCGAAGTGTTTATGTACATTTAGTTTACGTGCCTAACCATTTCGTAACTGTTTATTTGAGAACAAATCGTTTATAGATGCTTCTCCAATGAGCCGCCGCCCTTCACAACATTTGTAACATCACAAACACAGTACCCCAAAGCCTTCGTGGCCTCGTCGCCTGTTTTCACCGTTCTGGTGCTTCCTGCTTTAATAAACAACTGCTAGATGTGAGACTGGTGCATTTGGATTTTCGGTAGTGTATTCCATAGGTAGAGGCCAACTTGCTTGCACCCTTTAGTGTCCCTTTAGGGTACGCGAATTGACCTGTAAAACTAATATGTTTAAAACCTTTTTTCCTTCCGAACCACTACTGACTGAAAACCGTCCACCTTTGTTAGCTTACGGAACAAGGATGCCTTCTTTTCCATGTTGTTGTAGCATTGCGAAAATCACTTCTGCTTCAATAGGTGTCTGGTTTACACTGTTTGCTATTTTCTGTTTTTGGTGTTGTTTTATGGCTGCAGAATTGAAGCAGCCTTACCTTTCTTGGTATTTTTCCTTGTAATACCCACCCATTTTGTACGTAACTAAATAAATAAATAGGTAAATTTATGAATAAATAAATAAATAACTGGTGGGTGTCCAAACTAACTCGGCGTATTCATAAATAATTAAAATAAGATTGCTTCTATTGATTAAGTACGGACATTTTGCCTGCATCACACGTAGTAATTCATTTCCACTGCCCGAAGGGAACATGTACGACCTAAGTCAGTGATTTTAGTAGTTCCGAATAGCCTTGCTTATATATAATCCATGTTTACTTGCTGTTTAACAACTTTTGGTCGCTTTGCTGCAAACAGTTTCAGATGCACAGACACACGGACAGACAGACCAAAATTTTCGCGCCGAGGGAGCCCAAGAAAGTATTTTTTGTTCAGAAAACTTCATTCTTTCAGCTTTGGGGTCTGCGCCCCGATTCGAATTACTTCCCTGTGAGTAGATATCCGGCCTTCTCTGCCCGACCCGTGGCACCAGGTGCCACGAGCCCTTCACGTCACGCCTATCTTTAGAGCGCAATGGAAGAATGTTGGTGGGAACAACAATGGGTAAGGATAATAATTGAAAATTAAAAGCTTGAATAAAGTCAGCAACACTAGGATCTTCAGTTTCCACTGTATGCAGCTGTTATTGCAAAGTTTAGGTGTTAATTCCAGGACTCATTGGTTTCAGAATAATAAATGTTCACGCTTAATTTCATGTCATGCCTATGTTTGAGGCGCCCCTCGCGATGCGAACCAGACGTCTATCCGACTGCACCATTCATGCACTTTTCTTTATTATACACGAATATGGCGCTTTCGAAGCAGTTTGGGTATCGGAATTACGGAGCTTCCACGTGGGAAAGCTTCGCGTTCTATGTTCCTCTTAAGAAACGGACTTCGATTTTTTTGCGTTCTGGTTTGCGAATCTCCATAAACCAACTAAACACGCACTCACAGCTCATCACTGCAAGCGTCACTCCGAGATTGCGACATTTACATAGCAAGTCATACCGGGTCATGCGAAGAACGCACCTTGCGGTTTGTGATCTCGTAGCAACCTTCGGCGCTAATGTTGCTCACTGTGGAATTGTCTGTCCTCACGGAGGCGCCAGGTTCGGAAGCGGGGCACGAGGCCCATGGCAGTTGTTGCGAGAAGCACTCGGCCAGGTAGATGAGGCTGTAGGCCACAAAAGGAGTGCGATAGACGGACATCAGCGCCGCCATGTACACCATGGTCCACCCGATTCCTGCGACGGCAGCCAAAAGTACCTGGTTCGCAGATATGCCCACTATCCCGTGGGGTCTGTATCAAGCCGTGAAAAACTTTCCATGGCTCGGTAAGCACACATTCTTTTTCGGTGTGAGCGTATACCCTCCCACTTTGAAGGTTTGCGGAGCCTACATGTAGGGAGCCTGTCAATCAATGGTACGTGCCATTGTTAAGTAAATATGCCGGCATCTCAAGCCATATACACTTGCGTGAGGCAGCGGCGCTAACAGTAGTCCCATCAGCGTTAACGGGGATCGCGGACACTAAACGGCGCATTTAGGCAGGGCCATATGGCCTACACGGCTGCGTCATCGGTGGATGCTGGGTCAGGAATGCCTGATTGCTAGTTGTTAGCGTTAGATGACATTTTTTGTTGTAAAAACCTCTGTTGGCTTCGCCGAAAAGCATGTTATAAAGTGGTCTTTGCCGCTAAACGCATTGTAATGTGGTCGAGCGACGGCCAGAAAGGATGGAACCAACCTCTGTTAGCCGATTCTCCCCAAAAAAGCAGTGTTGGTTACGACTCCGGACACGTTTTCAGCCTTGGCAGCCTTGTTTAGGTTGTTATTAGCAATGTTACTAAACTATCAGGCTTCCCCCTGAGCTGTCAACTCAGCATGCCGATGCAAATGCGTAACGAACGCTGTAAAAAAAGTTGAAGTAACTATTTCGGCCCGAAGTGAGTACTCAAGCGCCAATCGGTTTTATTGATTTCGTAGATCTACGTGAATAATTTGAGCAGATATTCCGCTGCTACGGCTTTCTAGGCAACAATGCCGAAAAGCTTACGCCTTGGGAAAGTAAGAAGCGGAGGAGGCTGGAGGATGGTATTCTGCGAAAATAAACTGCACGCTTTGTTTTGGGCGGCCCCACTTGCAGTTCCTATCTAATAGCCGGAGGCATCCAATGCGGAAGAAATAAAACACCTCATGCAGCTGGTTCGTCCCTCCGTTGAGATGAGAAAAGGGGGCCTTAGCCGAAAATACCCGTACGTCGTGAAGGATATTAGATTCATTAAAGGGGTTCTTTAAAGTCGTTTTGAGCACGCTACATGAACTAGCGCAATCGTTAGGTTGGGTGGCCAACGTCATGTGTGCCAGGTATAACATTTTATGCGCAGCGGAAAGCTCGAACTTTCGTTGCAAACTTTGTTTCCGCGTTCCCACTCTTTTGTGCGTGTTTTTGGGCTCTGTCATGTTCCCGAAAGTACATCATTATTTCTCCTATGTGCGTCACGAAGCATAAATCTCGCAATTGGATGGCTTTTACTCTCACTTGCGATGAAGGGAAACGTCGTCTGCTTAGCTTCGACGCGTACGCCGGCGCCGTTGCTTAATTAGCGCTTCCTGCAGCACTGTTAACACTAACGCGTCGGCATATCGAAAGTCCGCGTGGTGTGAATGGCTCGCTCACCGAAGGCGCGGACAATATCGATTGGCCGAACTGTCGTCTGGAATCGATCGAGAAGCGAGAACCGCGCCCCGACGACCCTCCTGCCGTAATAAAATCGGATCTGTTCTGTTAGTTCCTATAGTTACTTCCTAAGTATAGTAAAGTCCACGAAGTTTATACAGCTCAAAACTACACTCTAAAATTGGTCACGCGTATAAGCTTCAAATACTCTCCTCGGCACCGTAAACTTCGTTTTGAGCACCACGTGAATGAAAAGACGCATTGTTTTTTTTAATAACAACCCGATGAGCAATTTGACATCGACTGGCCCTGCACAGGTCAAACATGACATCAATCGAAATATAATTACTGCTCCAGATTTTTCTCCATAACACACTTTAAAAGGAAATAAAAATATAACGGCTGTCTCAAACACGCAGGCACCGGATAATTCGGTAACCGAAAAGTTCGCGCACCGAAATGCTTGTACAGCGAAATGTCTGTGCACCGAAGCGTCCGTATACTGGAACGTCTACACCGAAACTTCCTGCACCGAAATGTCCTGTACCGAAATGTCCTTGACCCCTACTCATCACCCCTTCCTAGAATGATGTGGGGCTCTTAAACGAGCACTGCCCCTCGAAGTCACCTGAAAAAGTCCGGTGATTCAGGTTTAACTAATTTTATTTTCATTGTCGCAATAAATAACTTACGGCTTGGTTCAAGGAGTACACGATCTATTTTAAAATGTGAGGACCTAACGCGCGGAAACAATTCCTCGTGAAGGTACGGATTACTTAAGGAGGTTGGTTCTGAAGGTACGGATTAGGTTAAGGAGGTTGGTTCTGGAGGTAGCCATAATGATGGAGTACTACTTCCCTCGATATTGGGAGGCGTCAGTGTAGATAACTGCATGATCCCCACAGAGGGTGGTGTTGAGTGCTTGAAGCCGTGCTTGTCGGCGACCCTCGTCGTGTGAGGGGTACATATTTGTAAGCAACGGGAGCATCTTTAGTTCTTTTCGGTAAGAATGCGGCAGTGCATCAAGCGGAGTGACAGCATGTGCTGCCCGGGCAATCTGGTGAAGAATGCGGTGACCCACCGCACGTCTGCTCATTCGGAGCTTCTGGTTCGGAGCTGTTCCACCGTGTTGTGGAGCCCCGTGCTAAGCTGCCTCTCTGTGGGCGCATCCAGGGAAAAACCAATGGCCTGCTAAACCCCCTTTCCAATCAATTTATAAAGCATCTTTTTGTCCTCCGTGCCGAAAAGAAGACGGGGTTGACTTAAGTGATTCTCGCGAGGAAAACAGCTTGAATTATTCGAAAGGTATCGGATTCTTTGAGGCCTCGCTTCCTGATGGCGACTCGCCTGATCATGTGTATGATTTGGTTGGTGCTGTGTTTGAGGCGCTGCAACGATACGTCACTCTTGGTGTTAGCTTGGAGATGTAGGCCCAGAATCTTGATGCTGGGGCTTGGAGGGACGGCCTGGCCATCGATGAGTATTTCAATGTGTTCCTTGATGTGACGTTTGGCGTGAGGGTGGGCAACCAGGAGCTGTGATTTTGTACGTGAACACTGGAGGCCACACGCTTTAGCACATTCGCGTACTAGAAGTGAGATGCCGTGCGTTGGTGTGAGCTTCCTTCCATTTTTGTAACTCCTAGCATACGCGCAATGCGCGCACAGAGCCACTAGACATGAAGTAGACGGAGCACACAGCGACGCCTGAGGTAGCGTGACGTTATGACGTGGCATTCAGGGAGAATGCAGGAGGTAAACCCGTAGATGTGCTTGGCGAGTCCCCCACCTGCCTCCCCCGTCTCCGGGTGGGCTCGTAGCCACATCGGTAATTCACCGGGCTCTCGCTTTGCTACGTTATTATTCCAGGTGCGATTCCTGGCGGTGCCAGTAAATTCTTTTTACTTGTTCGCGGGAGTTTTCTGTTGACGCCAACGGCCGCGAAAAACTCTGTGGGGTCGAGGTATAACTCTTTGTTTTAAAAAAGACTTGGCGCCTTTTTTATTTGCGTTTAAAGTAGATGCGACAGCGTTTTCTATCATCTTGAATTTGCTCAACCTTAAAAATAAAGGGCGCATTCATTAATGACGATTAATGTGGATTAGCAGGTCTCTGTGGTTGATTAGTGAGACGATCGGGTGAGCTGATGTAAATTAGTGGTGTTGGTGAATTTAATATTGTGGCTTAGGCGAATTAGCAAACCGGTTAAGGTGGATCGCACAAACCACGATATTATCGGGGTCTTAGGCATTTGGAAATTTCGCAACGCTCAAATGCCGAGAGGTACAGCCCCGGAAAGAGACCGTATACCAGTCTAACTATTGCTGAAGCTATCGTACTCGGACTACTTCCAACTGTAAGATTACATAAATCAAATCTGGGATGACCGACCACTCCCCCAGAATGGAAGACCTCCTTGGTCACTTTTGTAGCGTAAGCTACACTGACCGAGGTTGAGTCGTTTCGCATGGACCTTCAAGGGCCCTGCTGCGCAAGCTCGAGGAGCATCGGATTAGATTGAATTGAATTGGATTGGATTGAATAAGATTGTATTGGATTTGGATTGTACTGTATTGGATTGGATGAAATTGGATTGTATTGGATTACAAATGCAATCCCATCGAAGTACGGGTGTGTAGAGAATTGGGTCTGCGCATTCCAGAAGAGTGGCGTCATAGCCGCGGCGGACGCACTGGCGCCGGCGTGTGCCCAGCGGCGCGCCTCCGTTGCGCAGTAGCCAAGTCTGATGGTGCTCCAGAGCCGCTTGATAGCCGCTTCGCGTGGCTCCTGGAGAGCCGTGCTAAGCATGCGCGAGGAGCAGGGACTGGACTGGACTGTACTGGATGCATTGGAATGGATTGGATTTGAGTGGATTGGATTGAATTAGACTGAATTGGATTGGATTGGATTGGACTGAACTGGACTGGGCTGAACTGGATTGGACTGGATTGAACTGGACTGTATTGAATTGGTTTGGAAATCGTTTTAGCAGCAGTAAGCATGATAATCAGCTAATTCTAGACAACTAGGAAACCTAAGAATAACCAGCTGAACCTTAGCTCACGCCACATATATCCTGGCATTGCCAAGCTAAGCCACTGCTAAGTTTTTATAGCGAAACCAGATAAAATGGTTAATATTGATAATGTGAGGCCAATTTCGCTCACCTAATGCGCGTGTTTACTCATGAAGGCGATGGTCCGGGATCGTCTCTCTCCAAACATTGAGTTCACGGGCCTCCTTGCATAAAATTTATTCGGGTTCCACCCACATATGTCGGCACAATACGCCCTTCTTTAACTACACCGGGACGTAGTTCGTCAACTACAATACGACAAAACGATAAGGCACAAAACGATAAGGCGCAAAACGACAAAACGATAAGGGGGTATTTGACGACGTACGGCACAGCAGCATACCGGAAAACTTAAGCACAAGATATTGTGGTCAGAAATCATTCGCCTACGTCAGAGATTTCTTCTCCAAACGTCATCAATTCCTTAGGATCGAAGATCAGGAGTACTGTCTATATTACCTGGACACAAGAGGTACTCCACAAGGAGCGGTCAGGTCGACGCTACTCTTTAAAGGCGCCATGAAGAGAAAACACAAGTTTGGTTCATTCGAAAGATTGCCTCGTTAGAACCATAACGACACCACTTATAACGCAAACTTCGCTCAAATAGGCTACATAATTACGAAAAAAGGAAATGACCATGCGACCCACCAGCTCATTTTCCGCAACAGAACCTTGTGATGTCACTTGGGAATGCTCTGCGATTGGCGGAGGCCGGCAAAAGAAAACGCATGTTAGGCAGGGCTTACAGCTTGCATAGCGAGCTAAATGCCCGTGAAACATACTGCACATTCTTTTTATGACAAAGAACGGTGGAGTAAACGGTTGAAGGTCCGAACGAACTCGCAAGCGTGTGCGCCAATGCGTACGAAACTAGCGCGCCGGCCGAGCTCGACATCTCGCCGTCGCGCAGACGAATTTTCGGGTTCGAGGCTCTTCGGGGCCAACGAACCGTTCCAGCACGCACAGCCGCGACCTTGCTTCGTATCGTAATCCCTTCACAGGAGGTTGGCCGTCATATCGCCAACCAGCAAAGGTAAAAATAGAAACGAGGAGAGTAAGGAACAGCAAGAAGCGACGAGATAGTGCCAGTCGTCGCGTAAGTTTCGAATGGTGTTGGCTTACTGCTGTCGTTACGAGCTCGTTTCCAGTTTACACCCACTGAAAACTTCAGTTTGTTCAGTTACGGCAGGGACCCTTACGTTAGCTCACTCCTGGGACATGCTGGCGCTCGTCGCCGACTTCGTCAAATCGCTCTGACCTTGGGGGAAAAAATGCTGTAAACACCGCGCATTGACGCTCGTATCTTTCTGGTCGAAGCAGAGAGCTCGCGCGAACGGCTCTCCATACACGACACCGGCCAACTGGCCTAAGTGATACTGCTACTGAAATTGAACTATTATTAACCGTAATCAAAATACGGCACATACGTACCAGTCTATATTCGTCCGTCGCGACGGGGCTGACGAGGCAGCGGTGCCGACGGCTGGGCGTTCGTCTGTTGTGGCTATCGCGGAATGATCGCTTTCCCGTCCACCGCGTATCCCACAACTCTTGCCGCTCGTGCACTTAGAAGCATTGAGCGTTTTTGTGGTGTGAGGTTGTTAAATGCAAGCCCGAGCTCCTCGGCGAGAGTTTTGTTCTCCGGATCAGGCGATTCCATGACTAGGGCTGCGGGTGCACTAGGTTTTACTAGTATTTTTAAAATGGCCGCCGTCTCGATCGACTCCCGCGTGTGGGTGCTGTATGGAGTCGACATACTAAGTATCTGTTTCATGGACCGGCTCTATGACGCCATTGTACACGTCACGGAATGTTCAATTTTAGCGGGAGATTTAAAATTTTGGCTTAAATTGCCTTATTTCTCAGTGAATAAAGCAGCATTTGCTTCCGGGAAAGCGCTTGGGGTACTATGAAACACCTAATCTTTCGAATAAAAAAAACTTTTGTTTTCTCTTCATGGCTCCTTTAACAGCGCTATGACGCAGCTGCCGCACAAATTAGAGCAGGTAAAGGGCATACAGCATGCCCTTTACGCCGATAACATAACAATATCGAGCACAGAAGGCAGCAGTGGGGAAATAGAGTACCACCTTCGAAGGGCTGCCTGCATTGTCGAAAGCTAAGCTAATGACTGCAGCATCCAATGTGCCCTAACAAAATCACAGCTTTTGCCCAATAAAGCCAATCCCAAAGACAACACAAGGCTTGACATCTCTTTAAAAGGTGGTCCTATCAGAAAAGTGGAAGAAATCAGGATCCTGGGTCTGTTTATTTCCAACAAACGGAGCCCAGAGACCACCATTTCCAAACTGAAGCGAACATGTAACAGGTCGGACGGATAATACAACGCGTATCCCAAAAGCGCGGCGGGTTACGGGGCACAGAGGCGCTCCGGCTTGCCCGTGCCTTTGTAACCCGTAGAATCCTCTTCTGCGTTCCCTGCCTACGTACGACCAAACAACCCAAAAATTGCATTGACGTCATCATTAGGAAGGCCACAAAACGAGCTCTTGACCTCCCGGTGGCTACCTCCAACACCGGTTTATCCGCGCTGGGAGTGCTCGATTCATATCAAGAGCTCAGAAAGGCCCCTGTCACAAATCAGTGCATGAGACTCGCACAGACGGCGTCGGGGTGCCACTTGATTGATCGCCTACAAATCAGACACGAGTGCACTCCAGAGGAGACATGCCAACTCCCGAAGTTGTGGCAACAGAGGCCCTGGATTCATCCAAATTCTCGTAACATGGAAAAGCACCCTCACGAAGGCAGGAGGGAAGCACACGCTAGGACCCTAGAAAGGAAATACGGATATGGGCGACGTGTGTTCTACGTTGATGTGGCAGGACCGTCACCTCTAGGGTTCTTCAGTACCGCTGTAATTCACAGGGACCAGCAAGTCGACGGGCTCTCCTAACGGGCTCCTAACTCTACGCAAGCCGAGGCGATAGGCGTAGCGCTCGCCGCCTTGGACCCGACGTCGAGAACTATAATCACAAACTCTCACCGAGCGTGTTAAAGCTATTTAGCGGGCAAGGTACCACCCTTCACCTACAGTATTTTAAAACGAGTGGACCGGTTCGTAGACCCTGCACCTAGAGAAACTGTGTGTATGAGTGCTTCTGTATCTGCAGGCGTTGAAAATGTCAAAATAACGACACTTAGATGCCGTGCAACCAGTGCAACTGTTGTGTGCCACGATACCGCGCAACAACACTGGGGACACGAAGCTTGTGCACGTGCAAGTTTCCGAGTGAGGGAATAGTGGGCGACGCTTGGATACGCGCTGTGAACAGCAACGCCTCTCTGTCACCGAGAATTCCGAGAAAATCCAATTTTCCAAGTGGTGTACAATTCTTTGCAATCAGGTAGCGATGGGTTTGCTCGTGGACTTAATTTATTTCCAGGTAGTACTGCATTTCACAGATGCATATATTATCCGAGTTGCCTACCGGTCAAGCTACTGGCATCACCATGCCAGTGCTGTTATTTCATGTGCGCTTCTTCCGGAAGCTGTACCATCGAAGTTCCGAATTGTCCAAGCAAAGTCTCTGGAAGCTACGAAAACGGAAGACCCTGGCTCCAAGCGGGCGCGTTAAAACAATGCCTTCTTTTATGATATTCAATTCTAATGTCTCCCATTGATTCTTTATCGTGATGCAAAAAATACATTACTAATGCAATGACTTGCGCTTCTTCCCTACAGGCGCGTTTGTTTTTCCATGTGTGTCCACAGGTACTTGCGCTTCCGGAAAATCTACATTTGTTATAACCGCTGACATTGTTATTGTTACGGCGAGTGTACCAATGTAAAAGCCGTAGTGGTGTGTTGGGCACGCAGGATAAGTGAATAAATGAACCGATGAACCGATCGCCGAATCTAACAGTCATTTAACAGAGCACGCGAGGGGGATAAAGTCGATTTTTAAACCAACTAACCTACCATTTGGGGAGCCAGGCAATGAAGTTCTGGCGCGTAATGAAGTTGTGAAACGCTCCTTCGCATTCATATCGTCGACAATGAAGCACCGGGCACGAAATACTATGCGCGAAAGGAGACTTAAGCGTGACGCTCCACCTCATTAAAACGGGCGTAAAAAACTGGCCACAAATATGCGCCTGATTGATTGATTGATGGGTTTAAAGCGCCGACGCGACGCGGGGGAGAAGGCGCGCCGTAGTGGAGGGCTCCGGATTAATTTTGACCACCTGGGGATCTTTAACGTGGGCCGAAATCTCGTACACACGGGCGTTTTTGCTTTTCGCCTCCATCAGAAAAGCGGCCGCCGCGGCCGGGAATCGAACCCGCGACCACGTGCTCAGCAGCAAATATGCGCCCTCCCGAACCTGCTAGCAATGAAGGGGGTATTGTGGAACTCAGCGAAGATATCTATGAGTGGGATGGTGATCTGATGTCCACCTCAGTCACGGAAATTTGAGACGCTGTTTGTTTACTAATGGTTCTGTTGCCAAAGTCACAATCAGGACACGATGCCGCCTGCATTCGATTTTTTGCAAGAGGAAGTCCCCTAACTCCTACCGAAAAGCAGCGCAGATGCTACTATGCTTATTCAATAACGTTCTTCTAAATATTTTTTCTCTGTATTTACAACGTGCGTCTGCCAAGCATCTGCTCACCGCATCATATGACTACCAGATCATTACACTAGTCTTCTGATATGAGCCCACCGCAAGAGAATTAGAGCGAAACAATAATCGCCCACATGGCGAGAAGAATTTCTACTCTGAAATGTGACCAGCGCTTTGTGACAGTTATAGTAAAAAATTACCCCCACCACCCCTCGCGGAAACCCTGGTGGGATGCGACGCTGAAGGGGGTGCCATTGTGCGTTTCCGTTGGGTCGATTACTCGAATTGCGTAAGCAATCGTCGGGTAATGCGAGAGAGAGAGAGAGAGAGCAAACGTAGCGCGGACGACCGTCGACTGAGAGACCAGCCGGAACGCGGCACTCCGCTTATATGCGCAGCGCGCCCTAAGGAGAGGAGACCGCGGAGAGAGAGGGCGCTGCACATGCGCACAGCGTAGGGTGCCTCGATGCGCGCCCGCTCCGCTGAGCGTGAGGACAACCGCATCGTCTGCTAGCGCGATCGCCATTTTCTTGCATCCGCTGGACGCGGGGCGCGCGTTTGCTGCGTGACGCGCCCTGATAGTGCTGGTCTCGCTAACAGTGTAGGCTTGATTTGGCTTTACTCTTAATATACATTCCTTTTCTAAGGTAGATGAACAGAAGAGTAAGGGTTTGGTGAAGGATACTTAATTTTGAGATGATTAGCGAAGGTATGGTGAGCGCCTTTCTTTTTTTACGATAGGTGACACGGCGGGCAACTTCTCGCCGTCGTCGTCAAACCGGCGCCGTGAACTTGCTGTCGTTGCGTTTACATGTAAACATAGCAGGAAGTAGGCGAAGTACACGAAGGAAGGGAACTGCTACATATTCAAGTATGAATGTCCGGCACGCTTCCGGCCACTGAAACTTGCGGTAGGATTGCCTGACGGAAAACTGTGTCATGCATGCACTGTGCGATCTAAACATGATTGATTGATTGATTGATTCATGAGGTTTAACGCACATACGCCACATAGGCGACGAGGCGCGCCGTAGTGGAGGGCTCCGGATTAATTTTGACCACCTAGGGATCTTTAACATGCGCCGAAATCTCGAACACACGGGTGTTTTGTATCTCAATCAGAAAAGCTGCCGCCACACCGAGAATCAAACCAGCGTCCTTGGGCTGCAATCTAAACATAAAGACTTACACGGAAGTAGAAATATTATTTTAATACCTAGAAGCACAAATACACTATGTACAAAATGATGAAGAACGTACCCCACTGCTGCTACATAATACATTATGTACAAAATGATACAAACACACTTCGCTGCAGTTATAAAACAGGTAATGATTACGCTCGAATGTTTTCGAACTTGCTTTTTGAGGTGTTGAATTGCGTTTTTAGCATGTGTGATGTTCTTGAAGTAGGGTTTATGTTCTTTCCAGGTCTGCCAACTGCTTTTTCAACTCAGCACAATCCCTTTCTGTCTCACTATATTTTATGTGAGAGTTTCATTTGCCGAGTTTGGAGTTCCGGCATTCAAAGCATCGACCCCTGCGCTGTTGAGTTGGAGATTGTCCGATGACGTCTCTTGTTATACCGTGTGAGTTGACTCGGGGAGCATTTCCACTGTCTCTGATGATGCGTGAGGTTCTTCAGTGGGGTTGTCCACCTCTTCAATGTTGGATGTGGGCTCAGGCTGCGTTCGTTCTCTGGGTGGCTTCCGCTGCTTTATATTAACTAAAAGCAGAAAGATATGCAAAGCAATCATCAAATTAAGCAGTAAGTTCAGGGAAAGCGCGGTAATCAAGGAACAGGAAATCAAGACAAAGAACAAAGCGAAAACACTGCATGCAAGCGTCTCAGCATTTACACTTGTAATATTTAATAAGGTCGAGCGATTGTGCCTTTTCCAGTGGAAATGGATTAAGTGGATGCGTGAGGTTAATGTTGTTGCGTCGGCTGATCGACGTTACAATTGAATAGGTGGAAGTGACTCCCGATAAGAGCAGGAAAAGCAGCATCGATACATATACATACTTACATGCATGCATGAATAACGTGTTAAAGTTAAAAGAAGTGAAGCTTGCCAGACCGACGGCTCAAAGCCGCTGGAACGTTTCCCAGCAACCCCCCCCCCCCCCCCCCCTCCTGATTTGTTAAGTAATGTACGCACTTATGCGAAAACACGCAGTTAAAAAATGGTAAATTCCTACCTCTGATTGTGAAAGCCGTTGGCACAGCATTTGGTTTCAGCTTCTTGCACATATCTGCCTGGTTTTGTTCAAAACAGGATCCTTCAAAGTGAGCCTGCACAATAAATTGCCAATAAAGTTGCCTTTTTCTCTCGAGAACTAAGAATAACTGACGTGAAATCAAGCGAATCGAGCAAACTGGCATCCACACGTATCTCCTCACATCCACACATTATTCCTAGAATAGAGGTGTAATTCACATTACTTTTCACCTCCATCCGCTACTTTTATGACATGATATGCGCGAATAAATGTCCTAAATATCATAATTTTTCCGCACAACAAAATGTGAAACAGACCTTACGTTGATACAACGAGGAGAAACACGAGCATAACGCGTCGCATGCAGTTTTACGCTTCGGGATATATCATTCACACTGTCGAAAATGGGCTTTTGCTGAAGTAATCCTGATGCGCAAAGATGACGCATCACGGGATGCGTCATCCCCTGATGCTGAGAAAGGTCGCACACCTTCTTACAACGAGCGCCTTATTTCGTGATACAAAGTGAAATGACTGAAGAATCAAAGCGCCATACGTTTCATATCGGCCCCCCGCTTTAAGAGGCTACGTGCGTCGTTTGCATCAATCAAATATAAAAAGGCCGGAAAAGCATGATGAAACCTCCAACTTAAACACATAAATCCGTACGTCTCGTATTTAGAAACCGCCAGACAGACAAGCTGACAATAGCCACAAATGGATTTGGCATTGCTAAGAAGCCGGGTACTTACACTGCATATGCAGGAGTGGTTCGTCGGCTGCAACTTGCCCCGCTTGATCTTCCCCGTCCACAGAAGCCACCTTTTTGGGTCTCTAGGAAACGAAAACATCCTCCAGACATTTGTAGCGCTGTTAGAACACAGGGGAACACAGCACCCAGGCATTTTGCAAAGAGACTTTGTGAAGAGTGCCGCTTTTCGCGCGCCTAGCGCGGGAGTCGGCGGGGGCGGGACGCAAGAAAATGGCGGTGCGCCTCCCGAGAACCGGTCTTGGCGGCGGCGACCCCTTCAAAGAGTGGCGCCACCCTCAGCGGAGCGGGTGCGCATCGAGGCACCCTAGCACAGCGCGCTTGCACCGCGCGCAGCGCGGCCCACCGGCAGAACGAGAGAGAGCGCGCCGCACTGCGCGCGCCACAGATGTTGGGGGAGAGGGCGCGCTACCACGGCGAGAGGAGAGGGGGTGAGCAGACAGGGCCGCCGGCAAGAGATGGTCCTCTGAGCGTCGCATCTAAAATATATATATTAATCTCCACATTTACTGCAGTAATATTACCTTTGCTGCGCATAAGACACATGGAACTTCAACTTCTGTGAAAGGCTGCACGGCAAACTTCTCGACGCTGCCGATAAGTATAACAAAAGCGAAGCTATGACTCCCTAAATCAAATGTGTGTATTCCTCCTTGTAAGCCGTAAACACAAAAAAAATGGGATGGCGTAAACAAATGTTTATCTTCTATAATAATCTGTATGCATGTTTGTCTACACAAGAAAAAAATTAAGCCCACCTCCCCTCGCGGAAACCCTGGTGTGATGCGACGCTGAAGGGGGTTCCATTGGCGTTTCAGTTGGGTAGATCAGTCTAATTGCGTGAAACGCGTAGTGAACGTCCATTGCGTTTACATCACATCGTTGGGTTCCCGTGAGGGGATGTGGGGCGACCGGAGCGCGGTACTCCGCTTATATCCGCAGCGCACCCGAAGGAGAGGAGACCGCGGATAGAGAGGGCACCTCACATGCCCAGCGCCGCGCTTGCGCCGCCCGCAGTTGTTGGGAGAGAGTGTTCGCTATCGGCACTATCGGAGAGAGCAGAGGAGGCGGGCGGAGGAGAGACGCAGCTGTGCGGACGCGGACGACGACGACGCAGGAAGGACAGGGCCACCGACAAGACGTGCTCCTCTCAGCGTCGCATCTAAAAAGATTCCGCATGCTGAATCTACGCGACAACCTCTCTTCAACAGCCCTCCGCTGTTTTACCAAGCCGCCTAATAATGCGACGCCACTGAGAGAGAACTACGGCATTCTCCCTTTCCAGTTGGTGTTGGTCAGGTTCGCGCGGTGCGAGGAGGTAAACAAAACAAGGGATAATCCCGGCGCGTGCGAAAACGGGATGTTTTGCTTTGCAATGACTCCACTAATACTCATCGCTTTAACAAAAGTCTTGAATGATGTTATTACTAGGACATTGATATATTGGAAAATCCGAACGCCCATGTATAGGCAAAAGCTCTTTCAGGACCCTTTCAGTCACCTGAGGAACTTTACGTGCTTATTAATCTCCACACGCCAGAATTATGGTTTTTTGCCTCCCTTAGGAAAACAGCCGCCACGGCGGGGATAACAACCCATGTCGCTGGGCTGAGAAATGCAAGTGCATAGCCACTCACGCGCTGCGGCGGAGTTCCGCAGGAATGTAATCAGATTGTGTACCTTTGGCCAGGGGAAATCCTCCGAATGCGTCTGGCATGGACGATCCACAGAACTGACCCAGGAAGATCTCCAGGTAGAGCAAGGGGACGCCCATCGTCGCCACAAGGAGCGCGTACACCCCCAAGAACACCACTGCGACAGGAACACGGTAACAGCTGCGTTGGTCTACAACTTCACAATTAAACCACCACAGAAAAAAATTCCAGTGTTCAAAACTACAGGTACAGAACCTGGTGGTATTACCTCCTATAGATTCCACCCATGAGGCGATAAACGTTTTTTTCCAATTTCTTCGTATTTCCATGACACGAAAGCCGGCCACTGGCTAGTGCTCGCAAAATCTCCGGGATTCCTTCTACTGCGACGCTCACGACCATGTGCCACTCTGACGATAGGCTAAACATTCGGGTTGTTGCTACTCACCCCCTCCGTTGTCGTAGACGAGGAAGGGAAAAGAGCACACG
This sequence comes from Haemaphysalis longicornis, assembly GCF_048455015.1. NCBI lineage: Eukaryota > Metazoa > Arthropoda > Arachnida > Ixodida > Ixodidae > Haemaphysalis > Haemaphysalis longicornis. Next base: position 54,723,661 of record NW_027526295.1, on the reverse strand, counting down.
TTGCTGAAGCCGACGGACAGGTTGATGATGGTGAAGATGAAGTCGCTCTCTCTCCCCCACTGCTCCCGGTCGTGTAGGAGCAGCGCGTCCCTCCCGGCCATCAAAGAAGGGCCTCCTGTCATGGTCTTGGTGTGCAGCCGTCGTAGTCTAGAAAAAAGTCTCAGTCCGGTGGGGAGTAGTCGTTGTCCGTCCAGGAAATACAGTCCGCTACTAGTTGGTGGGTGCCGTAGGGGCGCTGTCGTTTTTTGGAGCAAAAAAATCTTACGAGGGGCGTCCTTGCAAAAACTGGGGCGGTGTCACTTCTTCTTCTTCTTAACTCGCTGACCAACGCACGCGCGCGTAATTGCGTATGGGTTCATATTAAAGCGCAACCTCTGCTGCCGTCTTGTGTTGCACCACCACAAAGTGAAAGTTGCACATCATTGCCTCAATTTGTTCCGACTGGACTCCAGGTAACTTGGAAAAAGTGCGCAGTGAATTACCCCCGAAGAATCGCTGCTTGGACAAAGACGGAAAATTCGGGCACCTTCGCATTTCGGCCACTTTCGGAAACAGTGGAGCTGGTGGTCTTCGCTATCTATAACCCTGTCAGCCAGCGGTTCAGAACCTATTGCCAGCGACATCAGCATGTAGGCTTATGGAAATGGAAGTGGCGATTGAAGTGCAACTAGGTGAGGAGGGAAGAAACACTAGTAACAAAAAACCAAGTTTTGTTGTACAATAAAACAACAATTATATTTTACAAACGATATTTATTTCTGAATCACATTTATTTAGGCCCAGTGTGCAAATAATTTATGAAAATGTAGTTCATTCTCAAAAAACGTTTTTGTAGCACCCTCTGAAGATTGGCACATGTCTTTTCTCTGTGATGCAAACCTTGTTTTTCTCGGAAAGGCTCTCCTAAAGTTCGTCTGCTAGGAAACGCGCCTCGCGTGCTTTGGTGGTGCGCATCTGAATTCGTTTTTCTTTGGTAATTCAGTGTGCACTTAATTTTTGCTGTGTGTGTAGTTGCGAGGTGCGTTGTATCGTCGGTGAACACGTTTAGTACCGGGACCGGCGGGCACGGTGAACTACGGGACGATGCTGCCAATGGTTGGAGCGGAGCGCTTTCCTGGGTACCTACGGAAACGATGTGCTGTACAAGGTTGCAACAGCAACTCTCGTACGCCTGGCGTTTTACTGCACCGTTTTAAGTGCGAATGCACTTTATAAGCGACCCCGAACCTTCCGCCGTCCGCATAGCAACAGCTGCGGGTGCGCGCGCTTTTCGTCTTCCTTAGCAACGGGGGGAGATGGGCGCGCGCTGCCTGGCCGCTGACATGGCACATACCCACGTGGGAGATTGGCCAGGAATAAGTGCGAATGCACTTCTTCAGCGAGCCTGAATCGTCCGCCGGGGAGGTGGGGGTCCCGCTCACCTTCCCGATCTAAACTCGGTCGAAGAGCGCCCCATCTCGCCTCGCCTCCCCTTCATGGCCATCAGGCGGCTGACTCGGGGCAACGGTCAGTACGGCATTAAGGGACAGATCGTGAACGTGCCCATCGACGTTCCGAGCGTGGTGGAGTGTCTTCCACGGCTGGTTCCCGAGGACGTTGCGATAGACGTGCACGTGAAGCGGAGGCTGGTGAGTCCGGCTACGTACAGGCGCGGACTAGTAAAGCGTGGTAGCATCTTGGCGTGGTTGAAGCACCTGGAGCATGCGCCGTTGTATGTCGCTAGCGGCGTGCGCATCGACTGGAGTCGGCTGGGTCCGGCTCCGATTGCCCCCACCTCCCCGAAGGGAATCGTGAAGGGAAGGGAAGGGTTAGGTTTGCACTCACCCTCGGCGCGCGCCTCTCCCCTCGCCTGACAGCTCCCCCTCGCCGGTACTGCGCCTCTCAAGGCGATGGCACAATTACTACGCCGTGTACTCTCGGCGCAAGAAATGCATTCGCACTTCCTCACGATTCCCTTCGGGGAGGTGGGGGCAATTTTTTCATCTCATTTCCACCGGTAACGCGAAACCATAGTACTGTTAATACGTGCACAGGGTTTGTGTAAGAGGACGTGGTGGTGCTTCGAAAAAAAAATTCGTCTAAAGCATTGTTATGTCACAGTTGTCTCTTTATTTCACCTCAGGCTGGCTCGGAGCAAGTGGTGTCAATTACTCTAGGACTTCTCGGCGTAGTCCCACTCGAATTTAAACGAGTCGCTTTAATTGTCTACCTGCGTGCCTTCTCTATTGCATTACAATGCTTGTAGTGATCGTTGCTTTTCCCGCACTTGTATGCGCAAGCATTATTTTTATCGCAGTACTGTGTAGTGCTGCTCCGTGCTGCGCTGCTGCCAGATCTTTCCTTCTATGTGCTTTTACATACTGCCATCGCTTTCTTTTGCATTGATCCCTTTTTCCTCTTTTTACTTATCTGTGGCGACACTTGCCTAAGAATGCAACCAGGAAATTGCAGGTGTGTGTGCTGAGTGAACTTCTGTAGAAACCCATGTCTACTTGATAAGACGCCGGGACAGCGGCTGTGTGCTCGCTGCACTTTCGTGAATCAGCATTCCTGCGGCCCGGTTATCTGCGTCAAGATGCAGCGCCTAGTTCTTTTATCTTGTTTGGACGTAGTTCTGCTGTTGACTCTTTCATTGCTCATAATGCTATGTGTTACCGGTAAAGTCAATTTTTTGGCGCGCAAGGGAAATCATAATGCATATAGTGCCCACGAACATTTTGTACTTATTGTATACGTGCTGATTTTGTGCAATGTGGTAAAGTTATGTTTATCATGGAATAAAATTCAAATGTTTTAATTATAGCATAACTATGCGTTATTTCTTCTCTTAGAACACAAGTGCACAACTGAGCAAGCATTATATAACCTTGATCTATACTTAAGGCACGCATGCAACCAGCCTATATGTGGCTCAGATAAACCCAGCAGTGGTGTTGGCAGAAATTTGTATCGCCGTAAGGAGTGAGCACGTTTTGGATATGAAAAGGCGGCCGGGGAGAGTGGTCAAGTTTCATTTTGTGCTCTGTATCCCAAGGCAGAAAAAGAAAAAAAATTCCGGTAAAGGGGGGGTATGTGCCCGGTTCTAGGTTTGCCACCAACTGCAATCAAATTAAACAACTAATTTATTTTATACAGCAATGGAAGACATGAACACAGAATAAAAGTCCAGAGAAAATGCAAGATGTTTTTATAAACACCAAGGCGAATCATGCGACAGTACGATTAAGTACGTTTCTCTAGTCACGAGTCTGTACTACTTAAGCTGGCGTTGACTTGAAGCACACACGCCAAGGGCTCGCCAACTTGCGTCAGCTTGCAATGACATGAGCTCTCAGCGATCAGCGGCCTGCTAAAGCTATTTTGAAGTCAAATTTTTCCGCTAATGCAACAAAATGACGCCACGTTTTGACCGGATCTTGCGTCACATCCTGTTTCTTTTTTGTTCCGCCGAAAGTGTTCCCTCCTCACACAGATGGCGCTAAGCCCCATGAGCAGCTTAAGAGCCGCCATTCTCTGAACGTGTGGGCTGCTATGGAATCTTCGCTACCAGTTACATTTACCTTGTTTTTTCTTTCTATAGAAAACATATTTTCTGTGTGTTTTCTATAATATTTGGACCCTGTAAGCTCACACACAAAAACTTGTGTTTGTAGCACAAGTAATTACCGATTTACAAGCACGACATCTAATTAGCTGATTAGGCGATTCAAAATTATTATTACTGCAGAAAAATTTTTTCTCGTTTTCCTAAAATGTGGAAAGCTCTTCCTCTCATACAAAAAATAACGCTGGTAGTGCAACTATGTTTATATTGACAGCCATGTCATTAAACTAGGACTTCGGTACTTGGGGCAGCACGGAAGTCAATTTGCTCTTCACTTCAGTGCCTTTCTTTTTCTAGCGTTCAGCTTGAGCAAAAAGTGAACAGCAATAATATCTACCGAAAGAGGCATCCCTGAAGAACTATTTCCCGAAAACTTTCCATTTTTCTTGTTTTGTACTCAAATTGCTAAAAGTCTTTTGGTTTACGTTCAAACTATAGGACGCCAGGGCCAAAATATTGAACTCGCTTTTCTGAGGTCTTGCACTTTTAAAAGATGTTTAAAAAGCGCAGGTGGCTTCATGTAAACTGAGTTATTTCAAAGTTCAAAGTGCACCCTCTCAAAACCCAAAATCCTAACTAGCAACGTTCGAAGCCAAAGTTGGCTACAACCCCGGCAAAGTAAACAGCTAACGCCCGTGAAAGGCTTGGCGCCCCAAATGCGATGATGGCGCAATTGTATCGACGCCGCTTTTGCAACGTGAGGGACCCACACTCGATTCTGTCACGGGAAGTGTTTTTTCTTGACGCGCGCACTCCCAGCGACCGTTCGTGGGAAGTTTGCCTCCTCGTCATTTTCCTTCACACTTGTTGGCGTAACATTTCCCCTTTCCCTCTTCGCCATGCGGAATGTTCGTTTAACAATCCGTATACACAGAAGAAAGATTAAACAGCTCAGCTGTTAATATCTGCTTCCCTGTTCACTTCGAACTATCTCACGAGAATTCCTTAAACAGGCCATTGTAGTCGTTAACCAACTGGCCGAAGTACACGTTTCTTTATACACTGACGTTTGATCGACTTAAGCCATTGCGGACGACCATCGGTTCTTTAGGGATTGGTTATGGAGGAATACGACCCGCAAGATTACGCGTCGGCTACCGAACTCCCGAAGGCAGGAGGTGGAGTCCGTCTTTCCGTCACCGTCCATTAAGCACTACGGACGAGATTACCGTCTGGTGGAGTTGCCCCTTTTGTATTGCGAACAGAAACTCACGCTTAGCCTACCGAAGAGATAGAGAGAGAGAGCGAATATTATTCCCCAAAACTTGGAGGGCTTGGGCTCCCTGTGCAGAGTCAGTCAGCCAGGAGAATGTTTGTTCCTGGTGGCTTCTTAAGCTATCTGGCCAGGGCGTAGCTGCATTAAGGGATCGCAGCTGCGGAGCAGAGCTTCTCAGTGCTCTTTGTGTTTGATGTCTATGGGGGCTTAGAGAATCTTGTTCCGTTGTTTCTTTCAGCACTTCTCCAAAATGTGCCTTAGGAAGTGACACCACTTTAATAGTGGCTCTATCAACTGGCTCCCCAAACTGGGTATGACAGATTGTTATTTTAAGGGTATTGGTAATTTGTGCTCTAATGCGGACTTCACCCGACCCATACGATGGACATGGGGGATATGGGTCTTTTTCTTGCCAACACTTTCCTAAATACCTAGTGAGATATGTGCAAGAAGGCGTGACCTAATGCGCGTTATCTGAAAAAAAAACGGAATCGAGGATGTCTGATTGTTACTAATGAAACTGAAGCGCGTAGAAACGTCTGTGTCCTCTTGTGCAGACTCTCTTCCCGTCGAGCAGCTGTTGAATATATTTATTAAACGGCATGGTGTGAAGCTTGGTCTGGGGAGGAGAATTGCAAAGGAGCAAGGGTGTCTTGCAATGGAATCATCCCAGGCGAAGCACCGTACTTAACTCACTGCCTCTTAGTTCTCCGGTCGTGGCCGAACGCTGTCTTTGAAAGGCACACCCGTAGCTGATCGATGCTCACGCTCGTCGTGGATCGCCTTCCGCTTCTCCCATTACTAGCAGAGATTGTCGCTCCTTTTTTCTGTCACATGCGTTCAACTTCATTGGGGTTGGTGGTTGTAGGTTACAAGGTTCTAAGGATCACTGCATTTACATTGTCACTTACATGATATTTATTTTTATTTGTAATGATTGTGTCATCTGTCGCTGTGGATTGAGATCCATCCTATTGATATCGGGGGTGTCTGCACTCTTTAACGAATATTTATGTTTAGAGCAAAGACATGATGCACTGGCCTTGAGCTGTAAAGACAGTCTGAAAAACCAACAGTTCCAGTCAAATGTATCTTTCTCAAGAAGCGTTCGGCTAGCCAACCAGATCCACCAGTGGGTGATGGAATGACAATGATTGCGTTTAGCACATGCGCTCTCATCATCACCAGCTTGGCTGCGTAGCCTGAAGATAGGACAGTCATTCCCTTCATTTAACAAAGGCCGCCGGGAGAACTTTAAGGAGAAAGCCAGGATATCCAATTCTTAATACCAACTCCTTTACTGTTCATTCTATGTGTATCTATTCCTTCTCCTTCGTTTCTTCGACTTTTGCTGCGGATTGCTCTTACCATCGTCTTTTATAGCCCTGTCACATGGGTACTTTCAATCGCGATTGAGTCGATCCGGATCGAGCTCAATCCGTATCGGGTGCTGCTACACGGCAGTTGCAATCGCGTTCTCGCTCCATCTCGCTCGAACTCAGTCCTGCTTTCTCAAGCGCGATCGAGGTTTACAAACGCGACCGCGCGAAAGCGGTGAAACTCTCGTCCCCGCTCAGTAATGGCACAGAAGGGTACAACTTCAACTAGCGGCAGAAACTGTATCTGGAAACTTTACTCAAATAAGCGTGCTTTAAAATTAAAACAGTTCCGTATAACTGATAATGATGATGATTGCTATTGGTTTCCCCTTTGTAGCGGGGTGATGACATGTCATCTTAGCAAAAAGAACTGTTATATCTATATTTGGAGTGGGTCAGGGAGTGGGTCAGGGAGCAAGCTGGTGTTAAAGACATATTAGTAGAAATTAAGAAGAAGAAATGGATGTGGGCAGGGCATGTAATGCAAAGGCAAGATAACCACTGGTCATTAAGGGTAACAGAGTGGATCCCTACAGAAGGCAAGCGTTGCAGGGGGCGGCAGAAAGTTAGATGGGCAGATGAGATCAAGAAGTTTGCGGGGAGAAATTGGTCACAGTTGGCACAGCACCTAGGTAATTGGAGAATAATGGGAGAGGCATTTGCCCTGCAGTGGGCGTAGATAGGCTGGTGATGATGATGATGATCTATATTTTATTCTCTTGGCTTTATACTAGCGCTGCTTAGGGCAGGCACAAAAAGAATATTAAACACAAAATATTTTTTTTTCTGTTAAATGTGGTAACTGTCCTAGGCAATATTCTCATCTATGCTTTTCATCCACCAGCATTCTAAACTTCTTTCCGTCGCCTCGACAGCCTTCAAGTTAACTTCCGCTGGGCTACCCTTAAACCCTAGTGCTTCTGGAAGGCGAATATTTCCTGCATGTAGATTTCGATGGATACCCTCACATTCTAATACTATCTGCCCCATAGTTTCTGGTTCTTTTCCGCAGACCACGCATATACCCCATCATTTTGTGAATACTCTCCCACAAAGCTCTTAGTTCGTAAGCAAACTGCTCTAGCCTGAATAATCACAGCACTGCCCTTGGAATTATCGTAGAAATTTTCCTTTCTGATGTTCAATTTCTCAGCCCTGTACATCTCTATGATGTTTTAGCTTCCATTTTTTATCTCCATATATTCGTTTCAATATGCCTTGCCTGTTTTTTGGTTACCTTCCCTGTTTTGGATTCTCCACTGTTCTTTCCGTATTTCATCGTTAGCCTTATAGTCTTCCTTAACCACTGCGTGACCCCGCTTTTCAAGTATAGGTGCCTAAAAACCTTAGCTGCCCACCTTCGTTGATCCATTCCTCCAAACCTCATCTCAAAACATATTTGACTCTGTGCTTTTCGAACTTCAAACGACGCCCTGCCCATATCTCCCTGTACTGCTTCGTTAGTTGTTTTTGCATGCACGCCTAATGCCAAACGGCCTACCGTTCTCTGGTTAACTTGAAGGCCTGATAGAACGTCTGATTTTAAGGAGAGTACAGCATTCGCAAATGTGAGACCCGGAATCATTACTCCTTTCCACATACTTCTCACTACATCATATTTTTTATACCCCCACAGAGCTCTATGCTTCATTGTAGCTGCGTTTTGCTTTCTCTTACCCTTAAGGTGCTCCCCGTGAGTTCTTAAGTACTTATCCCCTTCGGTTATGCATACGCCCAAATATTTATATTCCTTCACTCAGGGTAATTCGCCTTGCTGGATAGACACTGCGTCAGTGGTAGCATCACTGAAAACTATTATTACCGATTTTTTTGCCTTAAAATTTAACCCCGAAGTCTGTGGCTTCCTCGCCGCTAATATCTGCTAGCCGTTGCATATCGGTCTGGTTACCAGCGGAAAGAACAATGTCGCCTGCGTCTAACATTCTCGGAATACGCTGTTGTACCACTTCACCTTGAAGCATATGGGTTAGGCTGAACCCTACTGGACTTTCTTCCAGTTCGTTTTTCTAACCCTGCCATGTAAAGCATGAACAGTATTGGGCTCGAAGGGCATCCCTGTTTCAGTAACCGATGGACGTTGACCCGCTGGGCACATTTCTGTCCTTCCCATGTAAGGTGCACTCTATTGTCTTTATAGATTGCTATAAGGAACTATATCGACTCGTCATCTAATCCCTGTAGTTTCAGCCTTGTCCACAGCAGTTCTCTGTTGACGTTGTCATATGCCGCTTTAGTGTCCGAGAACGTAATCCATAATGGTCTATTCTGCGCTTTGGCAATTTCAGTGCATTGCGTTATCACGAACAAATTATAATCCAATCGCCTGTCTCGTCTAAATCCATTCTGCAGTTCCCCAAGTATTTGATTCTCTTCCATCCATGCTTGAAGTTTTGATTCTATCGTCTGCATTACGAATCTCTACACCACGGAAGTTACTGTGAATGGTCTGTACGAATCAGTACTGGCTTTGTCACCTCTGCCGTTATATATTAAATTCATCATACTTTCTAGCCAGTCCTCCGGTATTTGTTTGGTTTGTATCACCAAACAAATTGCCCTCATAAACGATTCCTTACTTTTTGGTCAAAGTAGGTTTATCAGTTGCATTGGTATTCGTCCGGGCCCATTGCTGTCTGGGGGGAACCTTTGGTTTGCTTTTTTCCAATCAAGGTTGCTCAAACTTATTACCCTTTCTGCAGTATTCTGTGGCGCTGATGCTACTGGTGCAGGTTTTCCTACCACTACTGCCCTAAACTTCTCACTAAGCACTTGATCAATAAGCGCCAACACGTGCTCTCTTTCTAAATGTTTCCCCTCCTCATAAATCAAGAATTTTTGATGGTTATCGTTTTTTGAGCTTAGTAATTTTACATGGTTTCAAAACTTCTTGGGTGCGCTTATGTTCTGCTTCCGTATTTCTGCAATCCATTTTTCGCTTTTCTGCTTGATCTTTGCATACACCATTTTCTGATGATGATGAACAAACGTTTATTATTAAGTAAAGGGGAAAGAGAAGGGGGTGTGGTCAGCCTTCTATTTCCAGGAAGTCGCTAGAAGACGCCGCCGTCACCGCCCCGTCTACCAGCATAGCTTGATCTTCAGGGTCGGAGCTGGTCAGCAACCTCTCCCACTGCTCACGGGAAGGGGTGGGGGTTAGTCGGGGAGGCAGGGGTGGAGAGAGCGGGCATTCAATGAAAAGATGGAAAGTATCTAGTGGGGTATTACATGGTTGACAGATTTTGGATAGAGCGTTGGAGCAATGGGGTGAAGTAGTGTACAGTTGTATTAAGTATCTGTAGGCGTCGCCAGGTGCATGCTTCAGTGTGCGTGAGGGAGGGGTGTGGCGGAGGATATTTGTAGCGGAGGTGCCTGTAGTGGGTGAGAATCGCTTCAGTGGTGGTCAAGGGGTCGGTGGTGATATCTCCCGTGGCTGACCATTCGGATGCTGGGGATACCCGGTCGTGCATCTCGCGGGCTGCAGCATGGGCTGCTTCATTCTCCAGCAGGCTGGTGTGAGCAGGGGTCCATATTATTGTTATGGATAGTTGAGGGGGAAGCTTTTGCCGAAGGAGAATAGCTGTTAGAGGAGCTTGTCAACGATGGTAGTGTAAGCATGTCTGGAGAGCGTCAGTAACAATCGTGAGGGGGTGTTCACTGCGGTGCGTGGTAGCTGCATGAGCTATGGCGATAGATTCAGCTGTAGTCGAGGTGATTCCGCGATACGTGGCAGCAGTCATCGTGGTACCTGTAGAGTCGAGAGCCACAATTGTAGTACGCCGGTCTCAGTGACTACATGCAATATCTGTATATCAAACGTGTGGATCCCTGTTAAGTCTTCTTCGTAGCGTTTGAACACGAGCTAGTCTTCTGCCCCTGTTGTGACTTGGGTGCATGTGCCTCGGGATTGGGGCGATGTGAATTCGTTGACGCACAGAAATTGTGATCGGGTAGATTGTGTCCTGACCTTTTCAGGTGTCATGTTCCAGAAGACGGAGCAAGGGTCGTCCTGTTGGAATAAGTTGAAGGCGATGAATTTTTGTCGTGCGTTGTGTTTCAAGAAGCTCCGCAAGGGTATTGTGAGTACCGAGTTCGAGGACGTTTTGTGTGGGCGTAAAGGTGGGCAGATGAAGGGCCCTTTTGCAAGCTTTCGGTACTAATCTGTCACGTTTCCCAATTCGTCGGGTTCGAGTGCACCATACGGCGTCCCATAGGTAATGCGACTATGTAGCAGAGCTTGTATGAGCTTGCAGGATTCATACTTCCTTAGCCCTTCATGTTGGAGGCTTACACGTTCTATCGGATGAGTCAAATGTGCGCATGTTTTCTTGAGTTGAGGGATAAGCGCAGCACCAGAGCCATCGTGATAGATAGGAACGCCGAGAATACGTGAAGCAAGCACTTGAGGTATAGAAGTGTTTTGGATTTTTAGATTAGGATTCATTGGAGGTTCAGGAGGTCTACCTCGTGTTCGCGAGCTACGCATCAGTACTGCAAACTTCTCGGCTTGACAGCGAAGCCCTCGTGGTATGACATACGTATTGATTGTGTTTATGGCTTGCTATAGGGTGGCTTGTTGGGCTCTTACTGACCCTTGAGGTGTCCACAGCGTGATGTCATCGGCATAGAAGGTATGGTGAAGGTCTGGGATGTGGTCGAGCTCTACGGGTAGATGAAGTAAAGCAATATTAAAGACGAGGGGGAAATAATGGTTTCTTGGGGTGTGGCGCGCGCAGGCATGTCAAAAAGGGGTGTCGAATGCGGTGCGAGTCAAAGTTTGGCCGTTCAGTTGCGGAGGAAAGCCTTGACGTAGTTCGACAGCCGCAGTGTGTAGCGGCAAGATTGTCCAGAATTCTTGAATGGCTAACGTTATCGAATGCTCCCTGCACGTCGAGACTCATGATCATTTTGGGAGGGCTGCGGCTAGTGGTTGGGGTTACCTGCTCTTCGAGTTGCAGCATTACGGCTTGAGTGGATAGTCAAGTACGAAAGCCAAACATGGTGCTCATTGCATTCTTCTTTCTGGAATTTGTTGGCAGTTTAAGTTGTTGGTGCATATTGTGCGTAGCAAAACTTTTAAATACCTCTACTCTCCTAATAAGCAACTTCTATGCATAGCTTTCGCTGTGGTTTTAAAGACGGCTGTCTTTATTGGCTCGAAAAACAAAGGCATGTTGGTCTCTCTCTGTCTATCTGTCACCTGATTTACCCACAACGAGAAAAGGTAAAATATTAAGGAAGCTCCCACTAACACGTACGAATTGAAGGTTGCGAAGCTGCGCGCAACGTTCACGACCATCCCGAAGGTATAAGTCCACGATTTCCGCCTATTTGCTTTTTCACTGCGGCAACGACCTTTAATATATCATTGTTGCTATAAGTGTCCGCTCCTTTTATCTATCCGGAAGTGATAATCATTGGGCATCCCCTTGGAGGGGCGCACGCTAGGACGTGTCTTTTTCTTTCCGAGCAGGTGTTGCCACGATTACGGCAAACGCTGGAGTTTTATTCATTTTATGGTCAATGTTTCCCAACCACCCTAAGTGGGTATGCTTGGCTTCACGAACGTCATCAGGGGACGCTGGACGGTAGTCGCGAGGCCCGCAGGCACGAGCTCTGAGCATTTTCTTGCTTTTGTTAACTGCCGGGCGGTCGCTGCGAGCCCGCGCTCACGTGCGCGCGCTCGACAATTTCTTGCAATTTGTAATGGCGGACACGAAAAAGTGGCGCATTTCTAAGCAGCTTCACTTTTAAAAAATACTTTAACAGAAGCAAATACTATATTGCGAAACCTTTCAACGCCACTTAAAAACTAAAACTCGGGGCATGAATTATACGTGTCAAGTTCGTTCAGTACAAATAAGCCATTAGGCCTACTTAAGGGAAAAATTAGGTATATAACTGGCACTAACAGCATATCTATAATAAAAATAACTTGCGCATGGTTTTTGCAAAATTAAATAAGATATCGTTAAAAAGGAATGAAACCAGATACCAAGAACAGAGCTAGAGCGCTACCTGTACGTCCCCGAAATCCCAAAGGAACAAAAGGTCCCAACAGATCACGCGCGAGCAGTGCAGTTGCGGGGCAGCCGAATCGAGCCATCCATGCATTGCATTTGTCGTGGGAGGATTAAGTGTAGAGGGGCTGAGCTTCAGGTGTGGATGGGAGGAGGTAGGCGAGGGCTTTGCGTGGCAGGGGAGGGATATGACAGCGAACGATGCAGATATGGGGCCAATTTTTATGTAACACTGAAAAAGGACCTTTTCAGCAATACTGATGAAAAAGCCCGTGACGGTTTGATGCGACAACGTCATAGCCTATTTACCGTTTTCCTCATCAGGTAGCGGTCCGCAGCAGCCGTGGTTATCAGTGTAGCTGATGAGCCGTGGACAGCAAAACGTGCGCGGAAGGACGTCATCCCCTCCAGAAGGACAAGACGGCGTAGCGGGCTGAGCGAGTGAGTGATGAGCTTGTGTATGCGCGTGTGCGTGAATGCTTACAATCACGGAAATACACGCTATCACCTCTGATTAAATTTTCTGTTTTTATCATTTACTTCAAAGGCTTAATACAATCTTCGGTTCGTTTTACTTTTTGCATACATCATTGAAAACGAAAGGGCGAACTGATACAGGAACAAAGAAAGCAGAAGGAACAAGACCGCTTGTTATCAACGGCGCTTCATTAACTTTTAAACGCCTATTATCCGCAGAAGACCTGGCTTGCACACTTTTTATTCGCCGCACGGTCAAACAGGGCGGTAAATAAAACTCAAAAATGGATTGATATTCAGCACTGGTGTTGTTCTACTTCCTTGCCTGTCTCACTTTTTTTCTTTGCTTTAATTGGCCATCTTCCTCGACAGCTGCGCTCCCTTCTTTTACACCTCCCTGCACACTTTTCTTGGGTTATCTACACCAATATGGGAAATTTTTGTTTCAAAGGGTATGTGTCGTATATAAGAATGTCTCTTCCTCCTGTAAAAGAAAACGAAAAGATCAAGATGGAGGCAGGAGACCAAGAAGATGCAATCGCTTATCGCAGGTGAGCTTTGATGTACCGGTTGCAATCAGCCGCTTGAAACGACGTGCATGCTTTTGTGCTCTGCTATTTAGAGCAGAAATTTTGGCTTCCAATTTTGTTAAGAAACATTCATGGTTCCGATGCCAGTTGAATGATTTGATTGATCGTGAGGTTTAACTTGCCGACGCTACGCAGGCGATGAGGCGCGCCGTAGTGGAGGGCACCGATTAATTTTGACTACCCGGGGACCTTTAACCTGCACCAATATCTCGCTTTTCACCTTGATTATAAAAGCGACCCCAGCGGAGGGGAATCGAACCCGCGTCCTTGTGCTCAGCTGCTGCACGCATTAGCCACTGAGCCACCGCGGCGGGTCCGATGCCAGTTGTCAAAACATACAGCGCATGCAAGCAATACTGCGCCGTAAGTGTTCAAATAGGTTCTCTTCTTTTTACGGAATTATTAAAAACTCATGGAGACCAAATCAATGATCACTCGACATGGCTCAACCAGATTATCATGTCCTTGTTAAATGGATGACGCTATTAGCACGACAACACGTACGCACGACTTTGTGAGATCCAGAAATTTAACCGTTATATTTATGCGCCCAGAGTCGAGAGCGACATAAAAGTGAGTTCCCACAGCACCTCTTAAAAATGTTGTGTATAAATATACGTAAATGGTGATTGCCTTCAGTCTCTGAAGTATATGGGGGTATTTTATTTGCCCCGCGCAGACGACGCTCTCAATTCGAAAAAAAAGTAAATTGAGTAATTTCGAGGAGGCAACTACTTATTGAAAACCAAGGAAGCGCTGCAATTGAATACATAGCTGCCTTTTTGGTGTAATGTCTATAGCCTTACTCTACTTAAATTACGAAGCAGAATTGTCTCTTTCTCACTGGATACTTCATTTGAGTCCTAAACTTCTATGGCCAGATTTCGGAATCCATGACCCGACATTTTATGCACAAAATGCGTTTCCCTGGGGCTAACGCGTATTAAAACACGGATATTTTCATGGCGTGACGTTGAAAATAAAATGAGAGTGGCACGCATTTCCATCCATGCCTTGCCCCAATCCCGAATCCCAACACCCGCGTCACGGTTTGCTTTCGTTCTGGGGTTTCGTTACGTTCAGGTTTCTTATGCTGCCAATTACTCCAGCAGATGGCCTAATCAATTGTCTTAATTTCCAGGCTTTTTCTGTATACTTTAAAACCGCGCTTGGTGAGAGTTACGTGCAAGGAGAAGTAAGCCCTCCTTAACTCGAAGTCGTAAAATCCGCTGAAAATTTCGAGACAAGCGGAGCTTCAAATTAAGCGAAATGTCGCACATCGGTGGCCAGGTCACTGAGGTCTACTGCAAGGGGGCGGGGCATTGGTAATCAACGAAAAATAATTAACAGGAAAAACGAATTTTTATCCTCGCGGAGCAAAGAACTGTGTGATGCTAGCAAGTTTCACGTTCCAATCTGGTCCATGAAGGCGTCCGGGTGCTGCTCACCGCATCGCATCAATTGTTCGTCGCCACCGCTGCATACTACCTCTCTGCAAAGCAGGTGAAGCAGGTTTCGTCTTTCGGCCGTTGTAGGCACTTTTCAGTGCTCCACGTCACTCGCATGGTCAGCTGCATCATCCACAGCCATCCCAACGATGTAGGCGGGGGACAGCATTCCGGAAAGGGGAATATCGGCTTCGCACGGCGCGTATCACGCGTACATTTTCCGTGCACAACCGTGTTCGGCGCCTAGAGGGAGGTATGCGCTCAAACGGAGACCTAATCATCTGCCTTCAGCGCACTTTGCCTTGCCTCCTTTCCGTAAACATTTCGGGAAATCCATTGTTTTCCGAAGAAACGTTTCGAGGTAAAGAAGGGCAAATACATCGCACCTATTGAAAGTAAATTCATGGCGAGAAAAAGTTTCGACTGAACTGATATTTCCAGATGTACAAGATCGAGTTAACGAGAGATTCGATTTCTCAGACGCGGGAGGGGGGGGGAGAAGGGGGGAAAAGCGTGCACGCTTGTCTTATCGTACAAATAAGGTAACCAGGGTAGTTAGTCCTATCGTTTTGATTGTTGGCCCCCAGTGTAACCGTATATCGTTGTGCTCTGACCCTGACCATTACCCGAGTAAACGCTGGCCGCGTTTACTCCACGTTCCCAAACGCAGGAAGCGGCGCCCCCGCGTTTCACCCGCACCGCTGCAGACCAGAGGTCGCCTGCTAGTGGTGGCCTTCATTGGCGTCTCCATACTCGTCGTGTTCTTCGCTTCCGCCGTCTTCCTCATTAGCCTTGGAGACTTCATCGGCAGTGAGTACTGGCGCGAACTGACAGCGGGCTCCGCTGTTTCGCAAAACTCCAGCCGCTTATGAAATGCCAGAGCAAAGATCTGCTAAAAGGGCCATGTGACTAAATGAAACCTGGTTCGACTTAAAGGAAACAGCCAGTGGTAACTCACTCAGCGCCATTACAGCCACAAAAGAGGCTAGTTTAACCCCCCCCCCCCCAAAAAAAAAACGCAAGAAATATTGAATAATTTAAAATTTTCGAATTACAGTGACGCCATACGGCCAGAGGTGAAGCAACAGAGACCACCACTAAAACAACATTATCAGAGCGATAATTACCTGCTAGCATTCAAGTCAACCGATGAAACAGAACTAGAGGCACTACTTCTATCGCCGTACCATGCTTCTTGGTGGGAGCATTTGTCGGCTGCCGCCATTCGCACAAACATTCTGTGACGCAGTAGAGACGTCGCCGGAAAGTGGGTGGAGAGTGGCCACTACTTCGTATGCGTTCCTTAATATCTCCATCATCTGCTTAAATTTTGCCATTGTATGTGTCATTTTGTTCGGAACGAAACACGCCTTTCTAATGAACTAAGCTTGCAATATCCTCTCCGACAGCAGAATATTATAATCGGTCTAGATAATACGGTGACGGAGGGCGTGCTGTTAATTGTTATGTGGAGAGCCCGGCGTACATCGTGCGCAGCGCAATTGTTGAAGTTTAGAGGCACAGCCTCAAGGTCACCTCATCTTCCACAACCCCTGGCGTCATTGGAAAAGGAGGATTCGAGCTAATGGCAGTCTCAAGAGCCACAGAGCCGTCCGAGGTTTTGTGCGCACTCTAATAGCTTAGTCAGTTCGGCCCGGCGGGTGCTCCTTCAAGATAGTCTCGCAGGGCGTAGACGTGTGCAGCTTTAATGCATTCTTGATGGGTATTTCTTTGTCGTCCGTAATAAAAAACACAAAATTTCCCCGCATTTCCCCGAGGGGAAGAATGTGAAAGTGCGAATGCAGGAGTTGAATTTGCACGGTTCGGTAATGTTCGCGATAGAGAGATCACACACACACACACAACTACAAAGAAAGAAAGATGCATTTATTCACAGACACCTATTTGTGTTGTCGTTGTACTTGATTGCTAGAGCGGATCTCAGCTTTGAAATTTCGTGTCAGTACTCCTTTAAGCGGGTGCATTAGCCCTTCTCACTCCCGATTCCTGGCCAATCCCCCACGTGGTTATGTGCCATGTCAGCGGCCAGGCAGCGCGCGCCCATCTCCCCCCGTTGCCAAGGAAGACGAGGAGATTCCTGGCCAATCCCCCACGTGGGTATGTGCCATGTCAGCGGCCAGGCAGCACGCGCCCATCTCCCCCCGTTGCCAAGGAAGACGAGGAGCGCGCGCACCCGCAGCTGTTGCTATGTGGACGGACGGCGGTCAACGGGATTGAGGGTCGCTTATAAAGTGCATTCGCACTTAAAATTTTTAACCGCAGTGAAGGACAGCGAATGTTCTTTTATTGCGCTAGGAGGCTTCTCGGAATTGAATTAATGAGAAGAGAATGAATTTCGCGACTTTTCGTGACGCACTTATGACGGGGGGCAGATCGGCAAATGGTGTCCACCAAGGTGAAGCGCGAATGCAACATGATTAACACTCGAGTTTCACTCGAGTGAAAGTCGTGGAAATTCGCACTGTATGTTCTTCCCGTGGTGCGGGTTGGGCTTTTATTTTATTCTATAGCCCTTTACCTTTGTATGTTCTTCCCGTCTTGTGGTTGTCCACTGTATTTTCAAAATCGCTCTCCCGTCTATCCGGTATTTATGTGCTTTTTAGCAGCAAAGTTGTTTAAGGTTGACCTTGCTCCACTGGCGTACGCAAAAAAATACCGAGAAAAATACCCAGAGCATGTTCGGCGACGGGAGCATTCGGCGACGGCCAGATCGACCTTGAAAAACACTTTGCCCAGCTCAGAAAAGATCGCGCTACAAACGCTGAGTTCCCAAAGCGGTTTCCGCCGGTTGTAGGGAGTGCTAACGTGGTACACGGCGAGAAAGATATGACATCCAGCGGACAAAACGACCCGGGACTATCAGTCATGGAGACCTTTCACCGGTAAGTTCAAAAATACGTGTGAGGTGCCACAGCCAGGTTTCCGACGATGAGTGAGGGGCCGCCAACTGGGCTGTTTCTCCAGCCTTGCACCACTTGGGCAAGACTACAAATAAAAACTGGCACCGAACAAGAATGTTTATAAAACATAAAAAAACGTTTCGGCTCCCGTACGTGAACGATTACTACGTCTAAGATTGTTTCTTCAAGGACGAAGCCACAGTGCGACCTGGCCAATCCCTGGGTAGGCGTAAGATTTGTCTTGGCTCCAACCAACCGACAAGTAGTATTTCTGGTCGGGAGCCGAAACGTCTTTTTGGTTTTTATAAACATTCTTGGCCGGTGCCAGTTTTCAGTTGTTGCCATGCGTTTTCCCGACCAGACGGGCTCCCGTGCAACCCTTGGTTTTACCGCTAGGGCAAGCTGCGCCAATTTTTTTTTTTACTAGGGTCTTTTTTCAAATGCTTCTGCTCGTTTCAGAAGCTAGCTCTGTCGGCATTACATGGTCGGTGTCCCCGCGGACATGGTTCATGCACCGCCCTCTTCTGTCTTCGAAGGAGGCACCCAAGTGTGTGAAAGCAACGCTGGCGTGACGTCATCCATGCAACGAGTTTTAGGTGTCCGTCTGCGCGTGAACCCTTGTCCGCTGACGAGGAGCAGCATCATGGTTCCCAATCAGCTTCTCCCGCTGGTTGATTGCAAAGGTGGCTTGATAGAGCGTCCTGAGGAGCTGGTTGACCCACCACTAAATTTTACGGGGACTATGACCTAACCCTCAGTCTGCTACACACTTCGGAGCCCGTCATGATGATGGCAG
This sequence comes from Haemaphysalis longicornis, assembly GCF_048455015.1. NCBI lineage: Eukaryota > Metazoa > Arthropoda > Arachnida > Ixodida > Ixodidae > Haemaphysalis > Haemaphysalis longicornis. The sequence goes on along the minus strand of NW_027526295.1, from coordinate 54,705,192 downwards.
TGCGATTCCACGTGATGAACATGCGTTTTATGTATGCCACCTAGCCGTAGCTGTGGAGGGAGCAGCAGGATGCTATTGTCTATAGACTATAGCGTGCTTTCTATAGACTATAGCATGCAATGACTGAGTCTACTCAGTCATTGCATCCTGCCCGAAGCGAGTGAAAAATCCCACTCCTGGTATCAACCTTCTTTAGCATCAGCAGCAGGACTTCCAGGGACGTCCCTACAGCTCAATTCACTTCCCAAGGAAACTCATCGAGGGCTGTTTAACCCTGTGAAGAAGGATGACCAGCGTAGTGGTATGGAGTGCAAGGATAGCGCGAAACAAAGCAGGTTTGTTTGTTTTGTGCGATTAAGCATACTTCCTAGTCAGTCACTTGAATGAAACATAAAAGGACTCCCGCTTTATGCCAGCGGACAAACATGCGGCTGTCCGTTCCCCTCCGGCGTCGTAGGCGTCTTGCTAACACACCAACCAAACCACAACGGCTCGACCACGGAGGACAGCAGTCGGGTCGCATCGGGCCATGAGGCGACCACGTTGAAGTCTCCCGCTTGCACAACGGGCAAGCGTGAAGCCTGGCGGTGTGTGCACGCCCTTCTCCTCCTCAACCAGTGATGCGCGCCTGCTTACACATGAAAGACACCGGCCCCACAGTCGCTCTCGAAGCTCTCCAAGCTTGTCGGGATAAAAACGTGCAAAAATACACCGATTTGACCCCGCAGACGATCCTCGTGTCCAAAATGAGCCTCTCTATAGCCTGTCTGTGAAACCAGGCATTGGAAAATGCGCTGATTGGGTGTGTCAGCGGACCTTGCGGTGCACGCTTAATAATGACCTGAATAAATTGCACTTGCACCGCGTACAATGTCATTTCGCGGAGCATGTTATGTCTCCTTTCGTATCGTAAGTGTAGTCAATTTTGGATCTGTGCTTCTTTCAATTTTTTTTGCAGAGCAAGACCGCTTCGTCGTAATGCCCCTCCGGTCCGCCCGCGGTGAGTGCTGTCTTCTTTAATTAGGCCAAGTGTGAACCACAACGTCTAAGTAACACAGCAGGCACAGAATTGGTCTTCGCGTACCTCAGGTTCACCATTTGGCCCAGTGCACACTAGGTGCAATGAGAGGTTGCAGTTACCCAATCCCCTCTAGCGTCAGTCAGAATGGAGGCATAAACATAACAGATGGTAAATACAAAATATAGGCATGCGGAGAGGCCGCACTTGATCGAACAGATGTAGCTACCAGAGCGCGGCCGGCCATCATACTAAGGGTATAGGCAAAATTGTGGTAGATACTACCAGGTCTTTTAAACTCTGCGAATCCTGATAGACCTACGTAACTGAGGAAAGTATTCAAAGGAGAAGTGCTTAACAAGTGCAGCCGTTTATCTCATCGTGCGCTTTCAAAGCATAAGAAATCGTAGGAAATTGTCCTAAGACGGATTCCACCAATATAAAATACACTGTGACGCACATTTTCGGCTGATATGTTGCCTGTTATCATCGCAGAAAACGGTTACTCCCTAAAGCGAAATCTATGCGCAGCGCAAACTGCAGTCGTCTCGCTCATGGGGCATATCTGCGGAGTCTCAGGAAGTGATCGGGTGATGAGCGAACACACTGCGGCGCGCGCCGTAGAGTTTCATACAATAACAACTAGAGAGGAATCTGGCGCTGCCACCGTACGCCTCAATGGGCGTGATGGGTAGTTCTGTATTCGGATTGGCGCTCGATGGCTTGTGGAACTTGCTATGCATTGCAGACAGTTTCGTTTTCGTTTTTTATTCCCATGAACACATTTGCGTACGCAGGGTGTTGGGAGAAGCTATCAAAAATACGTTTCTCCTTGAACTGCATGCCTCGCGTGCACTGACACCGCCCCGAGTGGAATCTTTTATAACCAGAGTTGCGAATTGGGTGGGTTATCAATTCATTGCCGGCACAGCGAGCACGAAAAGACAAATGACGGTGCTCTGTAAGGCGAAGCTGTTTGCGAATTAGGAGCTGCGGCGCTGCTCGTTCGGCGGAGCAATGTATTGTCAAAGCTGACGACGGTTGCGAATCGCTTGGAACAGCCACACCTTTATTGCGAACGCCGGGTTGCTACAGTGTAGAACAGCAGCACCGGCGGCTGATAGGAACGCAGCTTGAGGAATGTCACTTATTCAGGTAAGAATAACTTCTCCAAAGGTAATCGGTTTCTTTTTTTAAGAGCACAAAACGTTCTTCGGTATTACAAACTACAAGCGTCGAAACTTTTACAAATAGTTTTTAAAGAATTCCCGAGTCCTGCTGTAGTTAACGGCAAACGGCAAACCTGCTCTACAAACTTCCCCGAGTCCGCGTCGGCTATTTATATAAACGCGCAGTTTTATATCGTACAAAACCAGTTTTTCGTCACTAACTTTCTTGTTCGTCATGTAATTTACAAGCGGAGAACCAGGCAGTAAGATACTTTTTTTTGTTAAAAAACACAATTTGCGCAGCCATAGGCCCATTTTGATCCTACGCAATCCGGTTCCAGAACTACCCATCATTCCAATTGAATCGCAAGTGCCGCTGCCATGTTCGCGTTGAAACTAGCGCCAGTTTTCTCTCTAGTTATTTGTATGAAACTCTATGGCGCGCTGCTCTGCCGTTATCTCGCAGCCCTTCGTTACAGCACGGCACGTTGTTGCAAATCGTGCTTGAACCTCCCGCGCAAATGTCACGTAGCTCGGACGGGCCACAGGAAAGTGTGACGGGGTGGTAGTGAGACATACTGAGCCGTGGCGACGTGCTGAGAGATGACGCCTCAGCAGCACGTGCCGCCTTCACCGTCACCAGACGCCGCTCCTTCGTTTTCTCTGTGCTCAGGGTGCGTCGTTCGCTCGCTCAGTTTCGCGTACACCGCCGCCGCCTCGAAACCTTTGTGCTGGGCGCCAAAGCGTAGCGCAGCAAAAGATTGACGTTTTTTTTTTCTTTTATCTCTACACAAGGCTTTATAGCCTCCTCTCTGCAATAAAGTCATTCATTCATTCTTTCATTTTATCCCTGGAATGGCAGGCCACAAGTAATGTGGAATTTGAGCATGACGTATTTCTATACATTTCATTCAGGCAATGGCACCAAATACGGTATTTCCTATTTATAATAACCTTCGCGTAATGTTTTTCCAAATTTGTGTCGTGTCTATGTACCTTGCAACGATTTACTGTACTGTAACGTCATGTCTAGTCGGTTCCTGGCAGCATACATCTACAGAGACCCTCACTAACGGTCTTCAGGCCATTTACAAATGTTGTCTTGTTTTTTTTTTTAGTTTCTCCCCAACTCGTCCTGATTAATTTAAATTTCTAGATGCACCTGCAGGAGCAGGATCCTAAATAACCTCACTGCTTCTAGGCAATTTACCACGGAGAAGTATTGTCTTCAGCAAGCAAACTTATAAGGAATTTCATCATATGTGCTATAAAACTTGCAATAAACTGAGCAATATAGTTCTAGAGTAATCTTTCCCTGTTTTATAAGCACTGCTAATAAAAACGCAAACTCCAAATTGGTTTACAATAACGCGCTGCTGTGGAGAACCGCTAAGCATACAGGCGCAGCTCGAACTCCAGAACGTGCGAGTTATCGGTTACTTCAACAAAGTTTCGATGTCTGTACCCATTTTGGAATGACTATGCTCACTTCTAAAGCACAGAAATACCAAAAATCTCGTCGTCAAAGGGTACGCACACAGCGAAAATTTTCTCTGTACTTATTACGGTCGCCTTTTGTACTTTTACGACGAAAGCTCGTTATTAAAAACTTCAATACGAGTTCGAATTCATGGATTGTGCGAACTTAGATCTGGTTTGGCCAAGCCTCCTTTGAAGTCCATGTATAAAAAAAGCCAGTTAATTCCAACGCGCGTGGGTCAAGCCGTGGATAATTCGAACTAGGAGCTACACCGCGCCGGTGGCTCAGCCCCTCTCAACTGCCAAAGAAACGCACCCACTGCCTGCACACAAGACTGTGTCACCACCGCAGCGGAGAGAAGAAGGGAAAGAGCTGGTGAAATCGGTTACAACCAATCTAAAACCCCCATGGCGTACGTTATAAAAGACGTAATCTTTGCCAACTAGGCCAATGCATCCGCGTGTGCAGTGGTTTGTGGTGAGGACATCACAGGTGAGGACATCAAAGCTGAGGTCAGAAGCGGAGAGCGTGTTCACAGCGTCTCGGTGGAAACTAGTTTCCATCGAGCGGCCGTGACCTGTTGCTTTCATTGGCGACGACGAGGAAAACGTAATATCGGTACGTTCGTCCGCTAGGAAGTGACGGTCGGATAGAATGCCGCCTGTCCCTTCAGTTTGTTTTGAAGGAGGCGAACAGGAGGCCTTCCCCTACATTCGGTCGTTCTACCAGTTACCTTGAAGGACAAAAGCCCGACTGCAACCAAGGACGTTTAACAGCGGAGCTGTTTAGGGACTCGCAATGTCCGTTCTTGATGCCCGTCACTCAAGGTGAAGATACTCCGCTGGGCCGACAGATAGCGCCACCGCCTCGAGGGCCGCCCAGTGCGCGATCTCGGCTAGTATGCCGGGGCGTGGTGTGCACGTCCACCCCTGTTTACGAACCGATAAACTATTAATAGTCTCCGGAGAGCACAGCGGTTTGAGAAAGACGGTGAGGCAGTGGAAGTGATAAGCCCATATATCTACTTAGGCAAAGTAGTGACCCCGGATCCCAACCATGAGGCACAGATAATCAGAAGGATAAGAATGGGGTGGAATGTTTCGGCAGGCATTCTCAGATAATGCATGGCAACCTACAATTGTCCCTGAAGAAGAAAGTGTATGACAGCTGCATGTCACCGGTACTTAGGTATGGGGCAGAAACTTTGAGGCTCACTAAGAGGGTTCAACTTGAAGTGAGTGTGACTCAGCGAGCAATTGTACGTAAGATAATAGGTATAACCTTTAGTAACAAGAAGAGAGCGGAGTGGATCAGGGAACAAACGCGTGTTAAGGACATATTAGCAGAAATTCGGAAAATGAATGGGTGTGGGCCGGGCATGTAATGCGAAGGTAACATACCGGATCCCTAGAGAAGGCAAGCGTGGCAGGGGGCGGCAGAAAGTTAGATGGGCAGATGAGAACAAAAAGTGTCGGCGATAAATAGGTCGCAGTGAGCACAGAACCGGCAGAATTAGAGATTCATGGGAGGCACATTTACCCTGCAGTAGGCGTAGATAGGCTAGTGATGATGATGATGAAGACAAGGATTATGATGATGATGATGAAACTACCAGACCTCCGCGGGTGAGCTTTGAGTAGGTACATACGGCGGCGAGCGGCATTGTGAGCGGCCACCTCCTCTGCGTGAGGTGGCTCCGCAGTTTCAGCAGGTTTCGCAGGCGTGGCTTTAACTTTTTCAAACATCAAATTGATGATATGCATTTATGCTCTCGAATCGCGGTGTGTTGTTGTTTTTCTTCGCCTTCAATAATTCGAACTTACTTTACATCGAACGGACTGACTTCCCATTGCGGTTTGAATTAACGAGCTTTTTACTTTAGTACTCGTGCGCGCTCTTCTGCTGCCCTTTCTACGGCTTCGCGTTTTTTCTTCCGCTCGTTTTGGAGTGTAGGCAGGGAACTGTATTGGTAGCAGGAAGAAAGCGCTGCGGGTGCTTCATTTGCTATGCGTGCGCCTTGGAACTCTGCTTTATAACAGGTTATGAACTAGCAAGCTATGTTGCCCTACTTAATGCACGTATACATAAAGTGATACGGATTGAAGAGGCACGTCAAGCGGACTCACCCGAATGCAGCTTAGGGCGCACTTGCGCTCGAAAACGTAATCTAGTGGACAAACGTCGGGGCCACAGCGGTAGTCACTGCCGGAAAACGTTTTAATTTCGTGCCTAAATGAAATTTCCAAGAAAGAGTGCTTATATCCCCCCTCCCGTCTGACTGCCGACCTTAGTGTTGGTAACCAAACGTAAACACAGCATGGAAATTAGCGTTGCTCTCAAGCCCCCTAGCCATAATCCGCATCACCAAGGCTCTACCAATCGTGCATTTGTCTTTACTGTGCTGCATCTAGCGCGTTCACAGATCGCTAGAAATGTCTTGCAGGAAGCCTCGATGATGGCGTCGACCTCGTCATCTGCAGAACTCCGGACTGCCGTGCGGAAGGTAACTCGTGCCTAGACATCTGCCCATTACCGGCCTGGGATTGAGAACCCCGAATAGAACATCGTATTTCCGTCGAAATGAGAAAGAGCGTATTGTGATCTAACGATGGGGCAAATTTCAATAACCACCAAATTAAAAGGGGTAAGCGAAGGCCTTGCCCAGTTTTACCTGTTTTCCTCCTTTCACCGCCTGAAGTGTTGCATGTCAGTAGGTAATTGCGATTATATTAATTGGCTACCCACATTTTAACGGAATTGGGACGCTCAATGTCCATGCACCTGTCTACTTGCCTGTATATAAAGGTTCTTTACTGCGGGCAAAGCTCAAACAGGAGTGACTTGTATACCGCACCAGCTGAAAAGGACGCTTCCGTTTCCTGCGAAAGAGACGTCATTTGTAACTAAAAAAGTGACGTCGTTAAACGCAGTTAAACCACGCTTGGGGAATAATAGCTCAGTGTTCACGCAGATAGCGCGCAGAAAGCGAGAACGCTTGCACCGAAGTACGAAACATGGACAATGCTCGGCGCTGTAGGAGCGAACGAGCAGTGTCCTTGGATGCAGCCAGCGCATCCTTGCGTCACTTCATGACGGCAGCGCTCTTACTCGTCCCCCTATCACCCTCTCCACACCCCTGTCCTTGGAACGTACGACCGATTAGACGCTTTCACTGCGCAACCACACAAAGCACCGACTTGACCTTCTGAGCTTGAACTTCTGACTTTGACCCTCTGTGCTGATGCTACAAGGGACGAGGCGTCTTCAGCTTTTGTACCAGGGGTATTAAAAGAAATGCTAACAACGGAGCACACAGCCTCCTACGCATGCTGCACCATCTGGCTGCAAAGTCAGTAAACAGTGCGCATGCGCCTTTCTTCCAGAGCGCTTGAGAGTGTGGAATACATTTATGGGAAATGGGGCACTATTCTCGACTGCACGAATTCGCATTGAATTCCCCATGTTTTTTGAGTGAGCAAAACGTAGGCAACCAGTTACGTGATGCACGTATAGCTATGACGACATGCAGTGTAATTTGACGCTTCAGGCATAAATACCACAACCAAGGTACCAAATATTGCGCATAAAACATATAAAAACCCCTGGCATGTCTTATAAAATTTACGGTGGTAGCAGAGACTGGCAAGGGAAACACATTTCTGCCTGTCTAAACTGGCGTCAACCCACCTTGGCGATGGAGTAACGTTGATCGAAAGTATAGCGAAAGGGGGATGTTGAGCTAAAAAACATCACACAGCCTTTTTTACCGCGTCTATTTATTTCTTTCAATCGCTCTTAGTTCAGCTCTCTGCTTCAATGCGCAGCTTTGTTGCGTTATCACGTACCCGGCCGCCACCGCCGCCACGCCATCGTTTACTGCCAAGTTACAACTTTATGGTGTGATCACAGACAAAGGCGATCGCGACTTATGTCGCATAAGGGCAGCGAAGCGCTATGCCTGATAACCTCGGAGCGTGTCTATGCCACTGATTCACTCATTCGTCAAGCTCAACATCAATCAGTGCCATAATGTATAAAAAAGTCACTGTTCTTCGTTATTATTCTCTTGAGTTCGATCATGTGACCAAACAGCTTACTAGGCCGAGTATGGACAAATGCCATGCATTGGGATTTCTTTGTCATGGAGAGGCTTTCACTGCTCTCTTACGTTGCTCTAACGCAAAATAAAGAATTTTTATTTTTTTGCCAGACATAAGCGCAAAACTACGGCACGTTATTTGTATGCCCCGTGATCGCTGACTTGGAAACAGTAAAAACTGTTATTTCTTGCAGCAGAAAACGTGGTCTAAGCCACGCGTCATGCGAAAATGCGCCTGCTGCAATTCACGGGGCTTTCACGGCGCCAAAGGTCGTGGAAATGTTTTGCGTTACTGCACATCGACATGAACCGCCATTTTGAGGCTGTTACGTAACATTACGTCATTCTTACGCAGCCTGAATTTGCTAATGTGCGACGTTCCAGCCAGCTGTTAAAATTACGTCACACCTTCTCAACCAATCATAGAGAGTGCGTGACCTACAAGCTGTATTGTTGTTGAGTAGGAAAAACAGGCGTACGTTGTCATGTCCACTCCATTTCGTCTAGTTTTCTATTGCCGGCCAAGAAATATGCGCTTTATGTAAAGATAAATAAGGCGAACTTTAGAACTGCTGCCCATAACATAGAGGTTCATACTAATATATACAAGAGGGAAATATCGCACCACTGCCTAGGGGAGCCGCGCCTCGGCGAGCGTTCCGCCATGTACAGGGCTGGCACGTTCCACTTTTCTTTGGCATGGCTCATGAACGGGCTGAAAAGTTGGTTCTGGCTGCAAAAAAGCAGCAATATTACTGTGGAAGGGTCATGAAATTTGTTTTGTTCTTATAAAATTGAAGCTCTTTAAGATTAATTTGTTAGTGATTATTGAGAATCTTCATGCTCGATGAGCAAGAAAAAATGATTCCCTTTTTTTTTCATTTTGGCTTCGAGACAAAAAGAATCCATATGGCTAAATATGCAAAGTATGAGAGGAACGTCGCCAGCGGCAATGGTGCCGCCCATGGCGGCCCGCGACTGCAGTGATATTTCCCTCAAGTATATAATAGTATAAACCTCTATGGCCCGTTAGCGTCATGAACGTCAAGATGACGAAAACACACACAACCGCTTCGTCAACCGGAGCCACGTGACCAAAATTAAAAGCCAATTAAACATACTTCCGGCAAATTTACAGTTTGCTTCTGGCTAATTTACAGTTAACTATAAATTTGTGCAGCCGAGAATAGGGCCCATGCTTGATTAAGAAGTGACGCTGGTCTCTTATTTTAAGGTGCGTTTTCACGCTGCGTCGCCACTGAGCAGGATGATCGTAGAGAATCATGCTAGCTGGAATCAGAGTGCTGCGCTCTTGGCTCCCGAATGTTGTAGGTAACAGGATGCTCAGTGGTGACAGAACATAAAAATACGCCTAAAAATTAGTTACCGGCGTCACGTGTTTATCAAGCATTTCCCCTAACAGTGGGCCGCACTCTCAAACGCTCTCTAAGGACAACGCATGCGGACGGCTTACTGACAGTGCATCCAGACGGTGCGGCATGCGTCGGCGGCTCAGTGCTCCGTTGTTGATATTTATTACAGCAAAGCTGTAAATGGCTAGGATCCAGCAGATCGTCTCCGGTCACAGAGCGATGTAGACAGGAATCGCTAGCGAGCGTAGCGCCACGTTGCGGAGCCCACTCAAATCCCCGGAATCGTAAAACTGCACGCCACACCCCCGCGGCATGAAAAAAAATCATACAAAATTAAAACAGTCCTGGGGCCTTTATAAAGCATTCGGCGTGATTACCATACCCGCGCTATAATAAATTTCTACGAACGATTCCTGTGTGTTTTGTAGCGTAAGCTACACTGGCCGAGGTTGAGCAGTTTCGCGTGTGCCGTGAAGGGCCGTTCTGCGCAAGTGCGAGGGGCATTGGATTGGATTGGATCAGATTGGATTTGGATTAAATTGGATTAAAGCGGATTGTGTTGGATTGCGTTGCGTCATAGCCACAGCAGACGAACTGGCGCCGGCGCGTGCCCAGCGCCGTAGCCAAGTCTGACGCTGCGTCGGAGCCGCTTGATAGCCGTTTGACGTGGCTCGGGAAGAGCCGTGCTGAGCATGCGCGAGAAGCAGTGCCTCGACAGTACTGAACTTTCAGTTAATAACCAGGAACAATGCTCAATCGCAAATTACCAACAAACGTGCTTTGCCTCGTGCACCCCTTGGACTACGACCAAGTCAAACCTCACATTGAAGCTCGGCACCGCAGCTTTTCTGGCCATCCCTCTTCACGAGGTGGAAGGGCTCTGAATTTTTTAATCTCCCCTGCACCTATGTTGCTTTATTTGGTCTGTGTTCCCACTCAGAACAAATTACAGAAAGGCGAGGAACAAAACGCCCTTCAGCCAAGCTGTAGAATGTTTAGAGCCAATACGAAATAAATAAAAAGGGACAGAAGCCCAGAAGTATTATTTTACAAACACAAGTTCGTAGATAAGAAACAAAAAAAACCTTCCGCCACATTCCCCATCCGTGGGAAGGCGGCTTGTTGAGAAATTTGACAAATCAGTCGATCCCCGTTAAGCACGCCCGCGCGATTCTGGTAATTGGAATTGTACCTGTGGTAACGGAGCTTTCGTCCTAACAACAGACGCGTGAAATGCTGTCCAGTTCCAAATCGTGTGTGAGGTTAACGGTTAAAACCACGCCGCTACTCACTGCTACGTGTGCAGAGGAGGCCCTGCAGCAGGACGTGGACGTCGGGCGTCCGCCCTGCGACGACTTCTACGCTCACGCGTGCGGCCGCTGGTCGCGCCGCAACCCGCCGTCGCGCCACCAGGCCGAGAACGCCCGCGCCGACGCCGTGCGCACGCGATACGTGCGCCAGCTTTACGGTCAGTAACGCACCTACCCGCTTGCTTTGCGAACGTTTTCTCGTAAGTGAAAGCGCGCCCGTTGGAAACTATTCAGACTATTCAGGGAAAAGTGTAGAAAGGACGAGCAAACTGGAGTGGATGGCATTTCAGCGGCCATGAAGACAAAATACGAGTTTGGTTCCTGAAAAGGACTGCTTCGTTTCGGTAAAAATGTTACCAATCTTGCGGCAAACTTCTTACAAATAATGGAGGTAATAGGACGTCAAGGCCACTTTCTGGTGATTCGAGGGTGACTTTTGTGACGTCAGAAAACCTTATTTGAACAATTGAAGGCCCCTGACTATAAAGCCACTACGATTGAAGGTGACTCGGCTGGGGCGTAGCCAGGGGGGAGGGGGCGGTGTCACAACACCCCCCGAAGGGCGTCTGGCGGAGTCTCTCTTTCTTACTTTTTTTATTTTCCCGGTGGCGTATAACACCCTCCGAAATATAGTTCTAGTTGCGCCGCTATGATTAGGCGATTGTAGCGGGGTCTCTAGTTCTGTTTGGTCGTATCGCTTGAGTACTAACGGGAACTCAACACACTGACAACTACAATTTTAGTGTTTGCCTCTACTGGGTCACCCCTGCCGATGCTATGGCAATGTGCGAAATTTGAACGTTCTTTATATTTGTCGCTGGGTGAGATTGCAGAACATCTGCAAGCAATGATTGAGGAACTACAATCAGAAAGCATGGCCGTAGGACTAAAAGTAAATACGAATAAATCTTAAAAATACAACTACCTCGGACAGATGGTTAGTGCTGACCCCAACCACGAAAGGGCAATCCGGCGCAGAATAGGTATGGGCTGCGGAGCACTCGGCAAGCACTCCCAAATAATGAAAAGTAAGCTATCTCTCTCACCCAAAAGAAAAATCTACAACCAGTGCATACTGCCGGTGATCTCATACGGAGCTGAAACTTGGCGCCTTACTAAACAGGTACACAGCAAACTTAGGTCGGCTCAGCGGGCCATGCAGCGAATTATGTTAGCAGTTACACTCAGGGACAGGAAACGAGCTACCAAGATCAGTAGTAGTAGTAAAGTCGTTTATTGGGAAAGGAAGGCCTATTTGGCTGGAGGGAGGAAATCGGAGTAGCAGGGAGTGAAGAATAACTCTTCTCAAATCTTCAAGGGTCGTGTAGGTAGCATCCCATTGAAAATTTAATTGTCCAGTTTGAGGTACCGAGTGGGTTGGAAGGCCCCTGCTCACACTACACGAGCCAGACCACTCTCAAGGGAGAAAGTGCCTGGCAGGGCGAGGAATGGGGGTCATGGTATGGGGAATTATCTGGTGAAGAGCCGTTTGGGAGTGCACTTTCTGGATATTTATCGATGGTCGGAGAATGCAGCGCAGTGTCAAAAAAATGGTTTAGATTGCCGATAGTGTGGACTGAACAGTGCGGACAATAGAGGGGGGGGATGACTACGAAGGGTGAATCCATTTTGATACGACGTGAGTGACAGAATCGTCGGCAACAGTATTGTTGTTGAAAATTTCGGCTGGGCGTGGTAGAGAAGGGGCGCCGTTGAGGTAGCCAAGCGGGGTGATTGATGCTATGCGGCATCGGCGCGCGTGGCGAGCGTGGTCTAGTTGCAGGGCAAAGGAGGTGAGCGAGACAGCAGCAGGGGATTGGTCATCCAGCGGAGGGGTTACGAGGAGGCTCTCCCTAGCCGTGGAGTGCGCGGTCTGGTTTCCACATCCCTGAATCAGGTGACACGCTGTCCACGCCAGGCGAGTTTTAGTGCCGTTCTGAACGAGTATGTATATCACAGCTTGGAACTGGTGGACGGTAGGATGGTCAGAAAAAGCCTTGTTGAACCCAAATCCATTTCTTTTCCTTTACTGGAACTATGATATCTTCTACTCTAGTTGGTTCTCTGCTCCAGGTCGGCTGCCTGTACATGCCAGTTTCGATCTGGATCATAGATGAACCTAGAGTAGAAGTTATCATACTTGAAGTAAAGAAAAAGAAATGGACTCGGGTTGGCCCTGTAGTGAGACGAACAGACAACCAACGGACAATCAGGGTAACAGAGTGGATAGCAAGACATGGGTATAGAGGAAGGGGAAGGCCAGTAACAGGATGTAGGGATGAAATACGCAGCTTCAAGGGTAAACTGTGGCCTCAAATAGCGCGGGACACAAGTGGTTGGACGTCAATTGAAGAGGCCTTCATCCTACAGGAGGCCTGAGGAGGCTGATGGCGATTATATTTTTTGCGGTTTTCGGTTTAAAAATCGTGTTGGGGCAGGAATGAAGCTGAGACAGTTACTTGAAAATGAACCAAGTTGTTTTTTGCAAGACACGAAGCCTTCAGGACAGCGGGAAGGAGCGTGGTGCGCAGAGTTTTGTGCGGAAAGATGGGATATTGAGGAGAAACAACTGCAGCTGACAATCGGGGTGGCGATACGAGATGTCAACGTGGACGTCGCATCACGATCACCGACGACAATGGTGGTGGCGATTGATGGTGATGTGGGACGATAATGGCCGTGGGGGATAAATATAGTGTGCTAGAGGGCTTCAATTATTCCTCGTGGGTTTTTCTACTGTTCGTTCTGAAGTATATGGTTCAATGCTGCAGCCCTTGTCGCCACTTTGTATTTTAGCCGTCATTATTTGCGCTTGTCCTTGTACTCGTATCAAGCTGGGTAATTGGTTAACTGTTGTGACGCAATATCTCATGTTTGATACGTCACCAAAATAGTATCTGTGCTTATATACGTCGCAGACGAATAAATGTGAGCCGTAACGATTGCAGTGATACTAAAACATCTCTAGCTAATTACTAATTCAGTAGCCCTAATAAATAACATTAAGGTGTACTGTTTCATATTGATTTCAAACTTCCCTCCTTTATTTTTCTGTACCAAAAACGATCCCATGCTTTTGTTGAGAGAAGGTATTTATTTGTTCCCTGTTCATTGGTTCAAATAAGACTGCTTTCGCATAAAATGTTAATTGCGCCCCGAAACAATATAAAGGCACAACAACGTGACTGGTCGCTTTCATCAGCGGCAAATGGTCAACTATACAGAGAGAACGAAGATGAGCTTTATGCCAGCACCTATTCCCATTGGCGACTTCAGCGATTGGAAAGACAATTGTAAAACAGCCGGGCAGTTCTTGCCGCTCAACATGTTTCGTCATGAACAACTCCTAATCGCTTTTCCACCAAAATCGAAACTTGGCCCTTTCAGCACCGAAAAAACACCTGCCTTGTGATGTGCGCAGCAATGAAGGAATGCGCATTCTTTTTGATTACGTTGGCTGCTGGCGGCGAGAAACAGAGAGAGAGAGAAAGAGAGAGAGAGGGAGAGCTTTATTTTAGTACTTGTCATTTTGATTGATTGATTGTGGGGTTTAACGCGCCGACGCAACGCAGGCGATGAGGCGCGCCGTAGTGGAGGGCTCCGGATTAATTTAGACCACCTGGGGATCTTTAACGTGCGCCGAAATCTCGTACACACGGGCGTTTTTGCTTTTCGCCTCCATCAGAAAAGCGGCCGCCGCGGCCGGGAATCGAATCCGCGACCTCGTGCTCAGCAGCGCAACGCCTTAGACATGTCATTTTGGTGGAGTTCAGGAACTTTTCTTGTCGTGGCATGTTTATTTTTATGTGGTTCACTAATGTGGTTCAATACAGCTATTCAAGCTCTTTAGGAGGTGTGCCTCGTGCCTCCAAGCTTTGTGGCAGGCCTTTGTGGCCGCTCTGTGGCAGGAATTGGTTTGGGAGACGTTCTCAAGTTGACGACGTCTTATAGTTGGCGCGCACTTGTTTCTTCCTCCACAAAAGACATCCCCGATGCGTAGAATCAAATTCGCCTACTTTATTATGAAAAAGTGTCCACCCTGTCGAACGAAGCAGACGCAGAATTGTTCGCACTTGGGTTTGTTACCGCCGCGCTTGCAAACAGCATTTCTTCTTTCTTCGCAGCCACGTTCCGGAGCATGGCGATCGACAGCGCACTGCAAACAGCCGAAGAGAAGGCGGCCGCGATGTTTGTAGGCTGCATGGACAGAGGCAAGTACAGTGCCGTCACTGGACACGTGACGCACGCCCATCGCAGCAGAGCACTTTAGGGCTCCGCCTAGTCGTCGTAGCTTGTTCGCTCTCACGATGCCCAGCTACCGCAGCAATCAGGTGATGTAGCGGCATAAAGAACCCAAACGGGGCCCCATGGCGTAACCGTAACGGAGTAAATTTACGTGCACACTAGCGTCGAACTTTCCTTGCCGCCCGGCCGCCGGCTGCTAGTGGCTTTGCGCCGCAGCTTTTGAACTTCCGCAGGCTCCGCAGTTTGAGCGTACCGGTTCGGTTACGGTTGGGGCTCGAGAGAATTCATTTTCTGCCGGTTACGTTCCCGTTCGACAAAATGACAGCCCCAACCGGTTCGCGAGCCGGTTGGGAAGCTTGAACTGGTTAGCGAAACGGTTCGGTGAGTCCCGTTAGTACAGAACTGCAACAAAAACATTTGTAGTTTAAAGAGACCATATAAAGGAAACACATCTTCGTTGCAGTAAAAATATTACTTTTGTTCGATAAAAGTTACGAAACTTTAAAGACAACAGTCAGCAGTTACCCTAGGTATTAAGGAAAACAGATGAAGTAGCGAAGAGGCGGCCACTTTCGTACCCAATCCATATGTTGTCATTTAGGAACTACTTAAAACGACCACCAAGCGTCTGCTCCGTGGAATATCGTTCTTTCGCTTCGTTTCTTTTTTGATGTTATTGAAATCGCACTCTTCTCTCTGAAATCTCCCATCACCGTCAACTTTAAACCCCAAGAGTAGCTTCCGTATATTAGCGGTGACGTTTTCACCAGCGGTGTACTTTTTCTTATTATTTGGGCACTAGAAAACACTCTACAGCGGTCACGTAAATGCTGTCTACGAATTCGATTCGTTGTTTACTTTGGGAAATGTCTTAGCAGTCACATTTCGAAGGCTGTGAGCTAAACTCTTGTTAAAAGTGAACTTTAGTTAACGCTCAGTCACTTATATTCCTCTGATCATTGGAACGCATTTTCAGGTAGCTATTACGAATGCGTGTGTCACCATGAATGTATGTCCCTTCCGCCGGACATGCGCGATCGTTCCGTCCGTTAAGCTGCGGAATATTATATTAGAATATGCGATTGCAAACCAAAAACGTGATTCGACGCGTGATTCACGAGAAAGAACTCTTTTGAAAAGACCCTTTCCGAGTTGCCGCAACAGTACTTCTCCTCCCACATACTTTGGAAAGATTCGCAGAAGGAGCAGAGTAACAAGTTAGACCAGTAAGTGAAAGTGTGTCTTCACGAACAAAGCAACCTGAAAGAGACGAAACAGCCGAGCAAGCAGACAAGATAAGTGCTGGGCACATTGAACAGAACGGGATGGGCACTTACTTTAGTGGCCAAGACAAAATACGTAATGCCTGAGAATTTGCGGGAATCACTTTTTTTCAAAAATTCCTACGACGCGCGAACAGTTTTCTTTGCCATGTCTATTGTCCTTATTTGGCTATGTGAACAATACGCGAACGTGTCCGCTCTACGGGTCCTGAAACACTAACCATTACTAGGCACCACCGTCTCGCTGATGACACGTGTTTGTGAAAAGCCTGGAGCGATATTTACCTTTGGCGTTTTGCTCATTTCGTGGCTGAATGCAGCAAAAATGAACAGAAGTTATTCAGGTGTGAACTCTGCGTGTAATAAATGAAAACCATGTGGTGGGGCCTGAATTTCTTGTTTTCCCGTAGAAGCACACTTCCCAAAATTAGGTGGGTTTGATGCCTAGCTGAAGCTACCCCTGGGCTATGAGGCACACAGCATAATGCATGCCGAAAAAGCGATTTAGACCACCTGAGGATCTTTGACGTGCGTCGAAATCTACACATGCACGTTGTCGTTTTAAGTGCGAATGCACTTCTTAAGCGAGCCTGAATCGTCCGCCGCCGTCGTCCGCATAGCAACAGCTGCGGGTGCGCGCGCTCCTCGTCTTCCTCCTCGTCTTCCCTAGCAACGGGGGGAGATGGGCGCGCGCTACTCTCCTCCTCCTCTCTCCGCTCAGTGACTGCGGGTGTTGGGCGCCTCCTCTCCACTTCGGGCGGGAGAGCTCTCGCTCGCGTAGCGGGCGCTCCGCATTCCGACGCGTGAGGGCGCTCGTGTAGCCCTCGCCGTAACGGCGGGCGCTACTCTCCTCCTTCTCTCTCCGCTCAGTGACTGCGGGTGTTGGGCGCCTCCTCTCCACTCCAAGATCACGATATCCACCGTAATCGCGCAATCAACAACCGTGCATTCGCACTTACACATTCTCCCCCTCGGGGAAGTGCGAGGGAATTTTTTCGTCTACATCCCAAAACCTGCATCAGGGTGCGGTGATCGAACCTAGGTGCATTCGTGTGGTCACCAGCCAATGGCTCAGCCACCGAGAAGTTCTTGGTGGCTTCATTCGTCCAATATTTACATTTTGCAAGCATTCGACCTTTCTAAGATAATTACGAAATGCATTAAGCACGCACATTACGGGTATCGCCCTTCGCCGTTGCGCAGTGCAGCTATCTTGAGGGCCTATTGCACTTACACAGTCGCAGAGAGGGAAGGGCAAAGTATATGCTTATATCGCCTGCAGGCTTCCGAGAGTTCGACATTTCGTTTGCTCAGCTTTGCATACTGCTACCGCTACCGGCAGCAGCATGATTTTGTCACATTGGTGCGCACACCTTTCCTCATGTACAAACGACGAACAGAGCGTCGATAGTGTTGACCAATGTGAAGGAGAAAGTGTATGAGAAGTTACTAGACCACTGGTGCAAAAAAGAAAAGCACCGAATAGCGTTGACCAGGCATTATCAACACATGATATTCAAACCGTTTCGCCGTGGACCGGTTACCGTTATTTCTTTTCTGGTTCAGTTCCGGTTCTGGTTCAGCGTGCTCAAAAAATAACGGTTCGGGTTCGGGTTCAGTTCCGCCACACATACCGCTTTGGTTCCGGTTGCCGGTTCGGTTCGGTTCCGGTTCGAGACCCTGATATTTATATATATATATATATGAAGCAGGACCAGTTCTTGAAACCAGGTTTATTAATAATAACTAAGCCGTTTGACCTCGTTACATCTACGTTTTAACTAACGAAGTGTTTGTATTGCTTGTATTCACTGGCGAGGCGCGCATGCAGGCAACCGTGTCACTCGTTACGTTTGGTTCCGCGGGATGGCGGTACTTGTCCATGCTAAGCACATGACTACGTTGCACATTACAAACCTCGTCAAACGCAAAGAATTGCCTCGAGTCCAATGTGATTGCGATTAATAACATCTCTGTGGATGCCACCGTTCAGAATCGGGTTGAAACGGAACAGACGACGCCCGCCGGTGTTTTTTTTCAACGCCATGTCTGTGGTGCGTCGGCCGTGTCTGTGGCCGTTTCCAGTGTTGCCAAGCGAAGAGATTGACAGCTAAACGTTTAATTGAATGCCACCTGTAGCTTACTTAGGCATGGTTTTATTGCTCCTAACAGTCTAACCATGAATAATGCGTGCTAACGAAGTTGTATATCTCTTCCGGGAACAAATTGTTTCCCTTGTGAAAGTAATTGCTCATATGTACATGTCCAACCACCTTCGACACAACTCTAACCTTGCTGAACAAGGAGCCACGAAGGGGCAGCTCCCCATTTCCCGGTAATATTCAATTATCCGCACATAACCATTGCTTGGCCTATTTTATAGACCACTTCTAGATTTGAGAGCAACAGGCGAAGTCTCATCTTCGTCAGCTATAATAGAAAACAGTGTCAGTCTCTCGACACCAGTGTGAGGCAACCTCCTGCACGTCACTTCCTTCTATTTGGTCAAACAATTTGACCGGTACTAAGCAAAAATCGTTTAGTTCGTACGGCGGAAAAGCCCCTTTTCGGGAGTCGGACCCACATTTCTTACGAAGGATACCAGTGAAAGCGGAATGTAAGTGGAATATAAAAACAGCAGCTTGACTTCCATGCCCCCCGTTGCCAGAAACGAATACTGCTGCCGTCTTCCCCCTTGAGCGTGTACGAATGCAGCCATCGTCTGTCTTTACAGTTTGTGTACTCAGCGATTTCGAATTCCTTAACTAATAAACGTCTCGGGTGACTCCTCGCTAGTTTTGCAAAATTTGTTCGAGAACTAGCGTTCTTTCTATTCTGCGCCCTTTAACTTTAAAGGCCGAAGGCACCTCTGAAAGACTTCGTTAGTTTATCGTGAGCAGGTCATACCACCTAATCTTCGAGTTGCGCACTCTGATGCCTCTCCTTAAGAGAGCCAAAAATTGTTAAGCATGCTGTCAGGAGCCCTCACAGACAGGGAGGTGAAGATGCTCACGCACGCACAGAGGTCATCAGGGAACAGGCATTCGAGTGGCGGGGTTCTCATCGTGTGATCATCTCCGTATAACCTAGATTCACCGCGCCAGAAACGCTTTATGAACTGTGAAGCCGTAGTTAGGAAGCGAGAGGACCGCTTCTTCCAAGCTCAATTATTTGGAGGCGAGCGAGCAGAAATACAAGACGTCGCCCCAGGCCGATCCGCTGATGAAGAGGGATCATGGGTGACGATGAGTATGTGCAAGGGATCAAAAAGTGATGGCCGCAAGCCGGCGGTGATGATGGCTAAGAATTGATGCCCGCGGTGATAGACAAACCCTATCCGCAAAAAATGCTCACAGTATCATAAAGCGTGTTTTGCAAAAGTAAGTTGTTGGTTCGCGCATTGTTTTATGCGTGTTAAACCCATTTTGTTGATCGGTCCTAAAGCAGTGCGATATATCGAGAGAGTAATCCCTCTCACTACCCCACGCCTTTGTGCAGATTCTGTCGAGGAGCTGGGCCCGGCGCCGCTCAAGGACCTGCTGTCCAAGCTGCGGCTTACATTACCGCTCAGTGCGGACGAAGCCCGCCGCCTGGACTTGTCGTGGCTGGTGGCGACGGCGCTGCGGACGCTTGGCGTGCAGTCCTTCCTGTCGGCCCACCTGCGACCCGACGCCCAGCTCAAGGAACAGGCTGTCTGCGCTGTGAGCAAGCCGCGGCGTTTTTATCTTTTAAAAAGTCCTAGTGTCCTAGGGGTCCTCATGAGTTCCTCAGGTGGTCATCGGAATACCGTTTGTGAAGTTGAAACTGTTTGTAGCCGCCATGAAGGTGTGTGTAATTACTGCCGAAAAGAAATTCCAGAAAATTACGTTTCTGATGGGAATTCTCTAAGACAAATGAGAGATTTTTGTCCGCACTGCTTCTAAAGTCCGCTAAAGTTTCTGAACTTGACTGTAATCTTTTTCTTTTTTAATACGGAATCGCGTTCGTATGTGAAAGTAATGTGGGGCCGTAGCTCCCGGAGCTGTTTCTGAAATAGTGGGGAGTTTTCAGAATGGCACCATAAATTTTTTTGTATGACCAACCGTCAAGCATACACAGCAGCATGTGTGTGTGTGTGTGTGTGTCCGCCGAGATAAAACTACGATCGTACTTTGTTTAGTCGCTTAATATTGCGCAAATAAGAGCGTGAAGTCGACATGCCCAAGGTACGTCCTGTAGCAAAAACTGGCCTGATACCAACAAGCACATGCGAGTTGACATAGCAGTGGCTATAATTTTGTAAGACACGTTTCAATATTTTAGTTGACTTAAGTTAAAAGCACCACTCTCAATCAACGACGCCGAGAAAGAGATCAAACATATTTGGTAGGACCGGCCGCGTGCAAGAAATAATTAACCCTGCCTTACTTACAGAATGAAGCAGCCAGCTAATTAACTGGTTTTGCTTATTTATCAACATCACACTGGAAAAAGCAATAAAACAAGGTATATGTAATCCCAAAATCTTTTGTTCTGTAATGTCATGCGAAACTTGAACTTTTAATTATTTTTGACACCACAAAAAAATTGTCCAGTTGTGGAGCCAAACAAAATTGTATTTTCCGCTTAATGCAATGCTTATGGGCCTTTTCACTAATTTTAGCTGAGAAACACAGACCCTCACATGGTATTTGATGCGGGTTGGGCGCCGTTACTTATTACCAGCAATATTGAAGAACAGAGCTGGCGATCGTAGCCACTGCAGTATATCCTAATCATTGTCGGTTTTTCTTCCGGGGTGACTTTACCTAGATAACAAATGGTGCAATGATGTATGTGTGTTTAGAGGTCTAATAGTGAATTGCCACGTCACTCACGTTATGGAAACCGTGGCTACAGACGGGAGTAATGTAGGTGCTCGTTGTGTGTGACTCGCCCACCGTCATTTGACAGCTTTAGCCGCGTAAGCTGTGCGTCGCCATTACGGGTAGCCTCCTTTGTGGACATCGCCAGACGCTTGCTCCTGTTTCGCTGTAGGTACTGATTGTTGCCGAACCCTTCTCGTGGACCCGTGCTGTCAATTTTTTGCTGGCCCTTGCAGGACATCGCGCTAAAGGCCGTCTTCTTCTTTGTACGTGCCCCCAAGACGCGCCGCAACAAAAGGGGCTCCATAACTAGCCGCTCCTTGGCCTAACTCGGCCGCTCTTGCGTACAGCGTTTTAGGCCTTCCGAGTATGTTTTCGCAACATGGAGAAAGAATAAAACGATCTTAATGAGGCGCGTTGTAGGAACTCATGGCTGAAACTACGTAGCAGACACTGAACGAAACCTTTGCAGTCACACATAACACTGTCAAGCCCAAAACTGGGCATTGGCAGCATCTCACACTGAGAAGTTCACACTCCGGGCGCATGCTTCAAAAGAACAGCAGACGGTATTGGTTCTGTATTGGGACTGCTGCGTGGCACCAACGACAAAGGGCAAAAATTCCCTGGCACTTCCCCGAGGAAGAGAGTGTGTAAGTGCGAATGCACAGTTGTTGATTGCGCGATTACGGTGGATATCGTGATCTTGGAGTGGAGAGGAGGCTCCCAACACCCGCAGTCACTGAGCGGAGAGAGGGGAGGAGAGTAGCGCCCGCCGTTACGGCGAGGGCTACACGAGCGCCCTCCCGCGTCGGAATGCGGAGCGCCCGCTACGCGAGCGAGAGCTCTCCCGCCCGAAATGGAGAGGAGGCGCCCAACACCCGCAGTCACTGAGCGGAGAGAGGAGGAGGAGAGCAGCGCGCGCCCATCTCCCCCCGTTGCTAGGGAAGACGAGGAGGAAGACGAGGAGCGCGCGCACCCGCAGCTGTTGCTATGCGGACGACGGCGGCGGACGATTCAGGCTCGCTTAAGAAGTGAATTCGCACTTAAAAAGATTACAGCGAGGCTGCCACTAAACGCTTTGTGTTCAAAGATAAAAGCAGCCGTTCCCTTTGCGTCTGGGACAGACTATCAGCTGACTACGTCGAGCGGACTATCTAAATTCGGAACCCTCGCCCTCTGTCACCGACTGTGCATGAATCTAAGCAATTCGAATAGGCGGCAGTGTTTGTGCTGAAACTTCAAAAGCATGGTAACACTAGTGAACGAGGACGTGGGGAAATAGACGACAAACACAGAGGGAAAACCTTCGGTTGTTTATTCACTCGAGCAAAGCAGAAATACTAGCGATGCGGAATCTTGAAGGCGCCCTCGTGTATCTACCAGGAAGTGCGCTGAAGAAGTGTTTGGTAGAAGATAGCGCTTATAAAGTTTTAAAAATTGAGAAAAAGCCAAATATAGCTGAATAATAGGACGCTAAACAGCGAGACCAGCAGAAACACGTAAAAACAGACGCGGCACCACTTCTAAGTAAATTTTATTTGTTTAAACCCTTCGTTAAATACACTGTTTTGATTTCATCAAATCGCCTTACCAACAACGTGTGCGAACCTACACGTGTCTAAGAACTCGATTTCCTTGTCTGGCAATGCAACCGATGGTGTGCTTATGAATTTGTTTACCACCTTATGAATGAAGTATGCCTCTACAATCTCTCTTTCTTGCTTAAGTCTGACCCACTTAAAAAATGTGGCCTTTTTGAAGAGTGGAGTGCATTTGGAACCTTTCAGAGTGCACCTTTTGCGATGCTCAGCGATGCGGCTACTAGCGTTGTTCTGTACCACCCAACAGTGCTCGCGTGGCGTGTCCTTGAAACATCTGCCTGTTTGGCCAATACAAGATTTGGTAGAGCTCATAGGAATCTCGTACACAACTCCCAATGTTCATTCTGTGTAAAATTCAACGTGCTTCCTGGAGCAAAGTTGTGGCTTCCTTTGCGTCATCAGTGGGCAAACCTTCGCCAATTTCCAGGGCGGGCTCAACGCAACATTAACATCGTACCTTTGAGAAACAGTTTTGAGGTTATGCGTGATTCTGTGCCAATACGGAATAACATGAACTTTCTTTTTTTATATTTTCTTTTGCACATCACCTTCCTCCGGTTTTTGTTTATTTTTTTTCAGTTTTTGTTTATTTATTGAACCGTTGAAGATTTAAGAAACGTTTATTGCTCGATCGCTGCTATTCAAATTTCCCCCTCTGGTCCACAGGCCTTCCCTTTCCCTATAAAGGACTTTACTGCTACTATTCCCACAGGCTTATCTACTACGGCTGCCACGTTTTTCGTTTTTTCTGTAAAGGGTGCCCCACAGCATAATGAGTTGTATTGTGGTAAAGAAAACTATGGTTTGAATACGAAGTGACTCGCACTCATAGCACTACTCACGCTCGCAGTACTCGCACACCAACATTCGTTGTGCGCACGGTCAAAGCCTTCTTGTCCGTGGTAGTTAGTGAGGTAACAGAGAGTAATTTTTGAAAGCCGAAGAGCGCTTCCTATTAAATGCAAAGAATTGTGCCTGCAATTTTCTATACTACTGCAGCTGTACTTATACGTTACGTACGTCTCTGATTACGGTATTGCGACGTAAGTTTGGTCACGTAAACACGGATGCTGTCCTTAAACAACCTCTCGCAGAGCTTGCGCTGGCTCATTACGTTTATGGGACCGAATGGACCCGATTAGCTTGCTAAAATTAATACCCAATAAAGCAAGCCCGGATTAAGTTCCTCTCCCTTATCATTCGCTGTGCTGCCTTCCTCGTTTTGCTATAGTTTATCCTCGCTGAGGAAGAGACCAGTTTGAACTACGTCCGGCCATTGGTGGTAGTCGGCGATTTAAGCTTCATAGTGATATAGGCAAAAAAAATGCTAATCCATTTTGTGAAAAAACAAAAACTTCGAGCTGCGCATGGTCGCCGGTATCGATGCTTATACAACGCTAAACGGCACCATCACGGAGTGGTGGACGGTAACTATTCTCCCGGAGCAATCTTGTTTATTCTATTCCTAATCGATGCTGCGCGTTTTACGTGTTTTGCTCAAAGAGAGTGATCCTGACTTTTTTATTAATTGCATGCCCTTACCGAAAAACTTCACCTAATGCACAAACGTGTACCGTAGCACTTGAACTTCCCGGAAACTCTCGCCTTTTTTGCACATAGGTTCAGTGCTAATAAAAAATAATGTGGTTAATAGATGTTCACTTAAGCGTAAGGTAATCGCTTCCGTGATTTATAATCTAACATCGAAATGTTTGCGAATTAAAAAGAATTGTTCTCTGTCATACAGAACGGCTGCTACTACTTCAGCAACAACTATTGCATATACAGTAAAAAAGAACCATAGCTGAAATTGTAAAGAAAAAAAAACGTTTTAAAGTTTACCCTGTGAGTACAACACCCGTAAGTGCAGCACAAGCTGGCTACAAGAAATCAAAGCCCCTTTCTGAAGAGAAAAATGGTTCAAAAGCGAAGGTTTCTCTCATGAAACCTGAGTCAAAGTCAAAACTACAAACTGCTCCGACGGTTTCACAATGACGCAATCGGGTAGACCTTGGCTTCATAACGCGAGGGACCGAGGGTCGATTCCGTCCACGTTAAGCATTTTTTTCTTGGGACACTTGATGCGCTTTTGTGCGAGCCCTTTGTATAACCTGGCTTTCCTTCTGTGCGTTTCGGGCGTCACGATTTGGATATTGAACTTTGATTAGACTTTGGACATTGGCTTTCGACCAGGGAAGGCTTTGCGTTTCAACAATCTTTCACTTCGCCCTTGATCATCATCATCATCGTCGGAGAAAGTTGGCTTCCCTGCAGTGCCTTTCGGGGCAACGTTGCCATCAGTGAAGAATGGAAAGCTCCGCTTTAATAAAAAGTTGGGCCTGTTTGTGGTCGACAGGGTTCCATATACTTCCATGCGGAGAAACGAACACTGGTGAGTAACAAACCAGCGTTGTCTCTGCTGCATTTCTACCGTAGCCTCGTTTTTTTCTCGCGAATGCTTTAAATTAATAACAGGATTGTGCACAAATAAAAAATTTTCACGCAATCCTTGCAGAATGAATATCACCTCGTTAAAGTTATCTAATAGCGGAATTGATTATTCAAACTTCCTTTCGTGTAGTCCTGTCTCACAGCAAGCGCCATTTTTATTGAAAGCCTAACGTCTTTGCTGGTAATTATGATATTTATTGGCATCACAGGCCTGCCTCGAAGTACTGCTACATGTATCTCTAGTACTAGAGATAACCTAAAAGGCTCCCATGCGCAGTGGTGATCTCGCTAAGAGTAACACGGGAGCGCGTCGCCGCCGGAATATCACAGCAGCCTACCCTGACCAGCGCGATCCATCGCGCATGCGCTGTGCGTGCGGAGCGATATTTTGCTTTCTGCGCGCGTATCACTTCATCGGATCGTCTGCTCGGCGTCGGCTATGTTGCGTCTCGGCTGCTAGTGGTGCCTTGCTTTGATTCTAGATTCCTGGATTCTTGCGTGAAAACGCCCAAATATTAAAAACGATAGTTTTCTCCCGTATATTGAATGAAGGTCGTAGCGCCTGGCCACCCTTGAGTGGCCAATTTATTCTTGATAAAGATTGCGCACATGTGCTCCTTCAGTTTCACTGCAATGAGCAAAAGGATTTTAAGCGTGTAACAACTGGAAGTCTGTCGCATGCGTGTTGCGCTTGATTTGATTGATTGATTGTGGTATTTAACGCGCCGACGCAATGCAGGCGATGAGGCGCGCCGTAGTGGAGGGCTCCGGATTAATTTTGACCACCTAGGGATCTTTAACGTGCGCCGAAATCTCGCACACACGGGCGTTTTTGCTTTTCGCTTCCATCAGAAAAGCGGCCGCCGCGGCCGGGAATCGAACCCGCGACCTCGTGCTCAGCAGCGCAACGCCTTAGCCACTGAGCCACCGCGGCGTGTTGCGCTTGCTGGCGTATAATTTTATCAACAGATTACTGGTTCCCAGCATGCCCATCTGGAAGAGCAGTAATAAAGTTGAGCTGTCTTGGTACAACGTGCCAGAATGCTGCAGATTTTCATGGCACAAGTACAAAAGGACCAACGACGCGAGATTCTTCAGCTCGCACAGAGCGGGCATTCATAACGGTATATTGGTTCTTTTGTAGGAAGGCCTTCAAAAACTGTGAACCGAATAATACAAGCCTTTAAGGACGAAGGTGGTGTCCGCGGTGCCCCCAGGGTGCCTCCGCCTAGAATAACTACAGAGGACGAAGATTCCTGTATCATAGCCGCAGCAGTGCAGGACCCTTTTCACTCAGCGAAGCCATCCGGTACACGTTGGACCTGAATGTTTCCGACATTACTGTTCGCTGTCGGCTCAGAAGCGCAGGCCTCAGCAGTCGTATTGCATCGCAGAAGCCACTTTTCACAACTTCGAACAGGAACACCAGGCTGCACTTCGCAACACAGCATGCCTCCTGGACCACAGATGACCAGGGCAGAGTGATTTTTTCCGACGAGTCCACGTTCTGCCCTCGACCGGACCAGAGAGTGCGCGTTTGGTGGCTCCAAGGATGTCGGTAAGACATTCGTTGTCGTGTAAGAAATGTTGAGCGATTATTATATTTTTATCATGCAGTAGCCATCCAGACAACGTGAAAGGTGTCTCGGCCAGCGGTAAAGCAAGTGTCAGCGTATGGGGCGCGCAGTCACGACATGGCCTTGGTCCGCTCTGCCATATTACAGGCACACTGACTTCCGTGCAGTACTGCAACATTCTTGACGGTGTTCTGACACCTTATGCCCAAGGCTTGTTCCCCGATGACAATGCGCAATTTCAGCAGGACCTTTCACGGGTTCATTACTCCAGGCCGGTAAAGGATTACTTGACACAGCAACAAATACCGGTGATGGCTATGTGTCCAAATGTGCGGACCTTAACATAATCGAAAATTTGTAGGATCGTCTGAAAGCTGCCATGGTGCGCAGGCGAATTCATCCGGCCACTGCAGGCCTGATGTGGACCGCAATTATTGGCGAGTGGAAGCAAATTAGCGGTGATACGGCTTTTGTTTCGGCCCTCTACCAGACCTTGCCGTGTCGCATAGAAGCAGTGATGGTCGGGGATGGGGGGATGACAAGATATCGAGAACAATGCTGTCCTGTATCTCAAACATGCATGCAGGGATACGAAGCCTTGAATTTCGTGCTTCCATGTGCATCTAAAAGACGTTTTGTAGCACTTGCAAAAATAAAGGGCTGTTAAAATCTGCGTAATCTTTTGATTGAGTTTGCTTGAAACAAGTGCCCCAAACGGCATTCTGTAGTCCATGAAGCCGCTTGCCTCCCGCCACTTTCGTTTTTTTTGTAATTCCTCTGATGCCCTGGGGCAAAATGACCCAATAAAAAAAACAATTGCGCGAGTTACGCTGCTGTGCCGAAACCATTGCATTGGAGCGAAAGAACGAATTACTTTTTCATGTGGATGGTAGTTTCCACTCATCCATACAGTGGCTGATAGCTTCTCCGCTACACGCGCGATAAACACAGCAGACGACGCGCAGACGCTGCGATGACTCTGTGCGCGCGCTGAAAGCAGTCTGGCTCGGCATGCACAGCGCATGCATGATGGTTCGCACTGGGCACGGTAGGCTGCTCTGGTAGTACCGGCGGCAACGGGCTCCCATGTTCACCCTTGGCGAGATCACGACTGTGCTTCGTACTTATGTTTTTAACCAACGAAGTTGTCACGTGGGGCCACTGTTTTGCGTATGAGGCATGGCCTAGTTATTTCCAAGTGACGTGTTGTCGTGTTTACGCTGCTCCACCCGCACCGCCCGCTGCGGTTGTTTGCCTTCAGATTGGGGTAGTAGCTCGCCGAGGGCTCGCCGCTACGATAAACGCAGCCAGTCTATCTTCCCTCACTCCTAACTCCTCTCCAACCCGGTTTTTTCACGCCAGTATTCCGCCGGAGGCATTTTCTGCGTACACAAAACCACCGTATTTTTCTTTCGCCTAGCCATATAGAGTTCACTTTAAAATGAATACATTAGAAAGGACGCATTCTTTATCATGTATTTTACTTTTTCCAATCAACCCGATCTGTGGGCCATCGTAGGCGATAAATCTAATTGTTGAATTTATTTTTTTAAACATATTGCTTGTTGGCCTTACGAGAGATTGTTAACGTCAAGTTTTGCAGTACGCGGTTTTTTTTACTGACATTTTACGACTTCTATCGGTATGTGTCTGACACACAAAGTGACGGTTTGTCCATTTAAAACTTCGTTGCCGCACTGACGGTGAATCGAAGCTCGCTGTCGAAAGAAATACCCTGATCCTAGGGTCCTATGGTGTCTTCATGGTATGAACTCGCGAACTGTCCTTTATGCGCTTTGTATCTGTGCCATTTACCTCGGTTCCGTCGCACGCCTTTCTAATCGAGATGTGCCTTACCCCGTAAAAGCACGTCTGTCGGAAAAGCATTTCAACCATGGTAACAAGGCGACAGAATTCCTCGCGAGCAACAAAATTCCTCGCGAGCAAGGCCCGCGACAGAATTCCTCGCGGGCCTTGCTCTGCTAGCGTTATTCACTCTGCAGTTACTTATATACCCAGCCCTGTCATTACTTGGGAAGTGACGAAAGTGGCTTTATCAGTGACCACGCTAGGCACAGCAGCTGCAGTAGGCGTCAACGGAGAGCACAGTCGCTGCGCGGGATGCGCAGAGCAGGAAGCGTCGAGAGAACGTCGGCGTACATGTAGCCGGAATACCGGCTTACATTGGCTTACCTTAACATTCTCAGTCGTTACCCTAGTATTCTGAATATTCAGAGCCTCCAGTGGAGGAGATCCTTGAAATCGATTTGCCCATGCATTGGCATCGCGGAATATTCCCTCAGCCGAGTGGAGGGAGCACATGGAGTGGAGGACGGACTCGGAATACGGCGCTTACCCTGTTATTCTGAGTTCCTGCTCCACTCCAGCCTCCGGTAGAGGAGATCCTTGAATTCGATTTTCCCATGCAAAGAATTGCGGAATCCTCCCCTCAGCTGAGTGAAGGGAGCAAATGGAGTAAAGGAGGCAGTCGGAATATTGCTTTGCATGGGTAAATCTATTTAAAGGATATCCTCGACCGGAGGCGAGAGTTTAGGAGGGACTCAGGATACCAAGATTAGCCTCGCAGTTGTTTCAGAGAATAGACGAGCTAAGTGGGTTGAGCGATATCGATACTTAGCTTTGAGCTTGTCCAGCTGAACAACAGCGCAAGTTACACCAAGCTCAACCTGCGTCCGTTACCCAGAAAGGCTAGTAATCTCAACATAAAAAATGTGCCAATGCACTCCGTACAGATTGTTACCCTGTGATGCTGTGACGCGCGGCTCTACCCCCACCGCCCCCGCTCGCTGGGGGTGTTGCGGTGCCGGGTTCACGTCTTAGATGTGAGAGGGATTCTTTTTTGCTTCGTCCGATGCGCCGTTCCTACATACCAGTATCGGTATATGCGAGTGTCGCTACGTCATTCATAAGCCCAGGCAATCTATCTCTCGTCTTGCTGTAACTCCTCGCCAACGTGGGTTTTTTCGTACATGCGCATGAGGTTCTGCCGGAGAAGTTTTCTCCGTACACGGGACCACCGTATTCTCCTTTCGTTTGACCATATAAAGCTTTGCACTAAAGCAAGATAGTTAAGTACAGGTATGGTTCCTACAAAGATTTGCTGTCTGCGTTCAACGACCGCGAAGGGAGCTCCTTCGTGATGCATGCAGCGGTGGCGCTGCAGGCAATCGGAGCGCGTCCGGTCAGTGCTGGCACGGGGAGCAGTGCAGCGGAAGGCGCTCCACAGTGCTGCCTTCGTAGGTCTGGGCGATTTCAGCCGATTTTAATTACGCGTTTTCGTCCCCTCGTCGTTTCTGTCTGCACAATATATTAGCCAAATTGGTTCCTACGAATACGAAGTTTTTTTACCGAAGCATGAATTGATGGCAGTACGTTTGGCGTATCACGAGCGATCGAGCCAAACCACGGAATCGTGTCGCTGCGCTCTAACCTCCGTATCCTCTTGCAGGCAAAAGGTTTCCGCAAATACTCAGGGGCATCGGAAACATTGTCGGCACGGCCTCTTTTGGTAGCTGGGGCACATCAAGCAGAATTTCGACTACGTTGCCAAACAAAGCAGTGTTTTATTTTATTTATTTATTTCCTCCAATACTGTTACCCCTTGCGGGGTGTTACAGGGGTGGGAGGAAAATAATTTTCCACCAACATGTAACGCCAGCTCCACGATAAACAAACAAGGCATTCAGAAAACACATAATGACAGCTTACGCTCAAATGATTCAGTTGTGGGTGTGTCAATAATTACATCTGCGTCAAGATTGTGCCACTCGACAATAGTTTTTGCAAGAAAAGAATACTTGAATTCATCAACGCGTGGCCCATACGGCATCACTGCGTGAGAGTGACGTGTTTGTAGCGACACGACTCTCGCCCGGGGGGGGGGGATGCAAGTATAGCCTGGAATCCAAGTTAACTTTATAATTATACAATTCATACAAGAATCTCAACCTAGCTATTTTTTTGCGCGTTGAGAGTTCGGGCGCACCGGCACGAGATAACGCAGGTACAGACTGCGTTCATCGGTACATACAGAATATAAACCTTGCAGCTAGTCTTTGAATTCGTTCCAATTTGTTTACCAAACCCACTTGGTGCGGATCCCACACTATACTAGCGTACTCCAGTGTAGGCCGTATAACGATTGGTACGCCTACGCTTTGAGCTTTACGTAGGGTGTAGCATCTTTTAACTGTCGAATTAACAGACCGAGTTTTGGTTGAACTGATCCGCTGATGTTATCAATGTGCTCGTTCCAGTTCAAATTGTTCGTTTTTGTGACTCCGAGAAATTTAAGCTTACTGGCATGCTGAAATGGACTATTATTTGTGTAAGTAAGAGGCAATGGGGTTTTCTTGCTAGATACAGTCATATAAGCCAAATTATCAAATTATTTTTATGTCCCATGTTAATACACCAGTCGTAAATTTTTTGAAGGCTTTCGTTTAACAGCACTTGATCTCTTGAACATTCTTGAAACGACAATATATCAGGCAACCGTCCACAAATAGACATAGTTCAATGATAGAATCAATGTCATTGGCAATGTCATTTACATATAAAAAAAAACAAAATTGGTCCTAAAACTGACCCTTGCGGCTCGCTCGACATATGTATATGCCCGGCATATGCATATATTTGTATACCCCGCCGTACACTGCCACGGATATGTAAACGCCTGGGAATATTTGTGCGGTGTGTGGGCATTCCTCGAATTCTTTTGTGGCCCTTGGGATCCATCCTGACTTCTCTCTGCTTGATAGTCAAATATATGCTTGAACGGTATCTGACCAATTCCCATCGTTCAATAATTACTCCCTATCGCACTTGTTCCTCCGCATTTGATAATTTGTGAAGTATAAATGCCGAATAAAATATTACGTGTGTACGTATGCATACGATGTTTTCCGGAACTTTCATTCAACAGGTAGAAAAGAGGGTACTGTGAAATCATTTATTTTGTGCGCTTGTAATTTTTGCGAATTCCACAATTGGGAAAATTCGCTAACTTAAGGGACAGGCGAAACCTATTTTTAATAAAATCAGGCTGCCAAACAGTAACTGCGCGTGCATTCTTCATGCACAGGGCTTTTTTTTATTTTTGAATCACCGGCATATTCTGATTGAATCGCGAAATGCGCGCAGGGAAAGCCACAAAAGAGAATATGCGTAATGGCCAAACACTTTCTTTGCAGCTATTGTGAATTATGAAGAAACGTTCTTGAGACTCATGTAGTCCGATGACCATATTGCTTGCTTTATCCGCCCCCTGCTTCCTCCCCGAAGTATTTAGAAACAGGTTGTTTTTGGTAAAACATTTCACTACAGCTTTTCTTCCCCTATTTCTCGAGCTAGCCTTGCCGGCTACATGACTAACACTATTAATGCATGACGTTCAGGGATAACTCAGTAGTTTTGACAATAAAGGGACACTGAAGTGAATTTATCAACCCCCCGTTTTTGCTTGCACTGCGTAGACTGGCTCAAATTACCACACTTTTAATCGTTTATCCGGTTGATAAATCGGTAATAATTTTATAAAGAACGAAAGAAGGAAAACTAGCATGCGCGGTCTGTAGCGGCCGCACAAACTAAAGGCTGTGGCGACAGGAGGAGATGCACCTTATTTATTTCCAAGTGACGTGTTGCCGTGTTGATGCTCCTCCACCCGCACAGCCCGCTGCTGTTGTTTGCCCTCAGATTCCGGCAGTAGCTCGCCGCGTGCGCGCCGTTACGATAAACCCAGCTAGTCTATCTTCCCTCACTCCTAACTACTCTTCAACCCGGTTCTATAACGCCCGGAGATGCACAGGAAGAGATAAGCTTCCCAGGATGGCTTGGAATCGTAGCAATCACTAACCAAGGCCTACGAAGGGGATGAACTTTCTCCGCGTCACCGCAGACCATCAAATGCCATGCGCTTTTCCCGCATATTCGGAGCTTGCCTCACTCATGATGATGATGATAGTTGGGTTTTATTGGCGCAAGGCCGACTATGGCCAAAGAGCGCCAAAAAGAAGTTACTGAATTGTGATGAGACCGTAAATACTAGAACATGTGACTAAAAGACAATAAAGTGATGCAAAACAAGACAATGGAGATGGCTGGTGTATAGGGCCGGGATGATTACACGTGATATGACAAGAGCTGCAGAAAGTTCACCTCAGCTAAAAACTTAAAAACACGCTGACTAGAAAACATTGGTTCGTCGGCTAAAAAATATGACGGGTGCAAAAAAATGTGTCGTCTGTATAATTCAGGGAAATGTTTGTGTCGTGTTGTGTCAAGTGCTCTGCATGTGATTAGTATGTGGACCACGGATAGGCCCTTTCCACACCTGCTACACGTGGGTCCCGAAGTTCCAGTGAGCAGGTGGGAGTGCGTCGCACGTGTGTGGCCTATCCACAGCCTAGCCAGAGCGACTTCAGTGTATCTGTTGTGTGAGTCGGTTATGTAGCGTCCCAGTTGTGGTTTTATTACGTGTAGTTTGTTGTCTGTTTGTTGACTCCAGTGTAGTTGCCATGTGTTACGAAGCTGTCGTCTGATGTGTGTCTTTAGGTCGGTGTAAGGTACTGTTATGTCAACTGTGGTCATGAGAGCAGCAGCACCAGTCACTTGATCAGCGGTCTCATTGCCAGGGATCCCACAGTGACCTGGTACCCAGCATATGGTTATTTCTAAATCTGAAGCATATGCAGTCATTATAACCTTTAAAAGAACATTGATTACATAGTTTTTTGACGACCTTCCTGATGACAATGCCTGCACAACGCTTAGAGAATCTGTGTAGACGATGGACTTTGGAATCTTATGTTCGAGGATGTGATTTGACACGAGTAAAATGGCATGCGCTTCTGCCGTGTAAATACTGCTGTGAAAATTCATTGTTTTGATAACTCTAAAATTTGGTCCGTGCGCTGCACAAGAGACAGTAGAACCAGTTTTGGACGCGTCGCTATAGAATTATGCGCACCTGTACTTGTCCTGCAGGAACAGGAAGTGCTGCAGAATTGCATTCCTGGGTACCCTATTTTTTTCTACAAGAGTGAATGACAGGTCGCACGTTACAGGACGAAGATGCCATGGTGCGATGAAATTAGGAATGGGTGTCTTGTGCGTGTCCGAAAAGGGGACATTGAGCGCAGAAGCCTCCTCCCTAACTCTGAGAGAGAACGGTAAGGGAATAGATGGCCTGTTTAAAGAGTTGTAAATTTGATGTATCGTTCATGATGGGATTAAAAGGATGGTTGGTCAGAGAGGCGATCTTGGATGCATACAACAGGTCAACATACTCCCGCTGATGCCCTAGGCACCATTTGTCGCACTCGACATAAAGACTTTCAACAGGGCCAGTGCGGAATGCGCCACATGAGAGGCGAAGGCCAAAATGCAGCACTGGGTCGAGCATTTTCAGTGCTGTTTTTGTAGCCGACCCATACACGACACTGCCGTAGTCGAGCCGAGACCCCACCAACGCTGTGTACAGGCGCAGCGGGAGTTGTTTGTCGGCCCCATAAGACTGATGTGAGAGGACCTTAAGAAGATTCATTGTTTTTAAGCATTTGCATTTGAGCTGTCGGATATGTGGTATGAATGTAAGTTTTTCGTCGAATAAAATACCTAAAAACTTGTGCTCCTTGTTCACAGGAATTGGCACATTCGGAAGAGTGATGTCTGGGTCCGAGTGGACGCCACGCCTCCTGGAGAAGAGAACACAAGAGCTCTTCGCGGAATTAGGATTAAAGCCATTCTTGTCAGCCCAGCCGGCAAGTTTCTTGACGCCGAGCTGGACTTGACGTTCGCAGATGGACAGGTTACACGATTTAAAGGATATCTGGACGTCATCTACATACATAGAATCGGAGATTGTAGGCGGCAGTGCCTTTTCAAGAGAGTTCATTTTTACTATGAAGAGGGTGCAGCTCAACACTCCACCTTGCGGCACGCCATTTTCTTGCACGTGAACATTTGACAGTGCACAACCAACTCTGACGCGAAAGGTTCTCTCTGACATACAACTACAAAGGATGTTCAACATGTTGCCCGCAACACCGATTGACTTTAGGTCACTGAGGATACCGTACCGCCAAGCGGTGTCATACGCTTTCTCTATGTTGAAAAACACCGTAAGACAAAATTTCTTATGCACAAAGGCATCCTTTCTATATGTTTCAAGAGCTACGAGTTCATCGTTCGTTGATCGCCCCGCCCTGAAGCCTGCCTGGCAGCTCTCGAGAAGACCGTTGTACTCAAGGAAGTACACGAGCCTGCGATTTATCATCTTCTCGAAAAGCTTGCACAGGCAGCTGGTCAGGGCAATGGGTCGATAGCTAGCAGGAGAGGAAGGGTCCTTCCCTTCTTTCAAGAATGCTACAACTATGGCCTCCCTCCAAGACTTTGGAATGTGCCCCGAAAGAAATATCTTGTTGTAAAGGTGAAGGAGTGTTACAGGAGTGTCTGTGTGTAAGTGCTGTATCATTGTATATGTAATGTTGTCTGGGCCTGGAGCTGAGGGTTTACACGTGCTTAGAGCAGCCCTCAGCTCATGTAGTGAAAACAGGGAGTTGTAAGAAGTCTCTGATTTGTTGTTGTCATGTAGGGACTTCTTTTCACAAGAGGCTTTATGTTTCAGGAAAGTGTTTGTGTAGTGTGCAGAGGTTGACACGTGTTGAAAGTGTTGTGCAAGTGTGTTAGCCTGATCTTCTAGTGTGTCCCCAGTCGTGCTGACCAAGGGCAGGCTATGTGTATGTTGTCCATTAAGTTTACGTATTCGTGTCCATACCTTGCGAGTGTCTGTGTATGAATTTACGGATGTTATGAAGGAGCGCCAACTATCCCGTTTTGCCTCACGGCGCACGCGCTTTCCCAAGGCCTTTGCTCTTTTAAAAGAAATTAAGTTAGCCGACGTGGGGTACCGGCGAAGGACACCCCACGCCTTGTTCTGGGCCACTCGCGCTCGCCTGCAGTCCATGTTCCACCAGGACCTCCTTGGGTTGCGTGGGGCCCCGGAGGCCTGGGGAATGGACTTTGCGGCGTCGTCGAGGATGTGCGCCGTGAGCAGTTGGGTCGCCTCTTCTACGTGTAGGTGTTTTATGGATGTGTAGTGCAATGTAGATGTTTTTGTCAATGTACTCCAGTTTTCTCTTCCCTCATTGAACCTTTTATGAGAGGGGGAAGTGTTTGAGCCTTTGCCTATGTATGTCAATTTGGTGGGGAAGTGGTCACTACTATATTGGTTTGTGTCCACATGCCACTCAAGAAATGGGAAAAGAACTGCAGAGCCAAGAGCCAAGTCAAGATGTGAATAACTGTTTTGTCCTATGTTATAATATGTAGGTTCGTTTTTGTTAAAAAGGCATGCTACCGATGATGTTAGAAATTTTTCAATTACGCGACCTCGGGCATCTGTGCGGGAAGAGCCCCAGATTGAATTATCTGCATATAGGTCGCCTAAGACTAAGTACGGTTAAGGTAGTTGATCTATCAGGGCCTCAAAATCA
Source organism: Haemaphysalis longicornis (assembly GCF_048455015.1). NCBI lineage: Eukaryota > Metazoa > Arthropoda > Arachnida > Ixodida > Ixodidae > Haemaphysalis > Haemaphysalis longicornis. The sequence continues at coordinate 54,669,221 of NW_027526295.1, read as the reverse complement.
GTGTTCGATAGTTGGTAATCCGGAGGGATGTAGAGGGAGCATACCGTTATTATCCTATCATAAATAATTGTTCGAATTGCGACAGCTTCAAGCATGGTGTTTAGGTGGATGGTGTGACAGGCTAAGGATTTTCGGGCTACTATGGCCACACCACCTCAAGAATAAGTGCAAGTGTGCCTGTCTTTTCGAAAAACCAAGTAGCTATTCAAGAAGTTAGTATGTTTACTATTTAGGTGTGTTTCCTGAAGACACATGAGACTTGGCTGATGTGAATGAAGTATCTCGTACACATAATATAGATTGTTGATAACGCCTCTACAGTTCCATTGAATGATGTTGTCTGTTCCCATTATTTACATTTAAGAATGACTGGAGTGTGTGTGTGTGTGTGTTCATGTGTCGTCTTTCGGGGCTGTTACTCTGGGATTGGGCTTTTTCGGCCGGTCTGTAGGCTTGGAAGTCGGTGGGCGCTCCTTGCGCTGCGTTGCAGGCAGGAACGGCCCGACATCCATCTCGTCGTCGGATGTCCGAGGGGTGCCCGACGGACCGGGCCCCCCGGACTTGGCCCCCCCTCGGGAGCCCTTTGTTTGAGCCGCCACCGCCGAGGGCGTCCGGGGCGCCAGAGGTGGCACGCGCGGTGCGGTGACGTTGGGAACCGGTGCGGGGCCCGTGGTGTCCATCACCTCCGTACCCTCCAACGCACTGGAGGATGGGGAGACAGAGGCGGGAGCGGCACCGGTCCCGACGGAAGACGTTGCCATCACAACCACTGCTGCCTCAGCAAGCGGCGTGGTGGCGGGTTGGGCTGCCAGAGGCAACCCAGGGGGGGGGGGGGGGGGGGGGGGCGCAAGGAGGGAGCAGGTCAGACTCGCTGAACTGGGTCCCTGTGGACACCAGACGCCGTTCCGCCCCCCGGGGAGCCGCGTCGGCGTACCTCCCCAGGGGGAAAGAGGCGAACCTCTTTCGCCCCTCTGGGAGGGCGATGTTCTCAGTTACCTTTATGTTGATTATCTTTTTTTCCAGTTGGAATTTTTCACACTTGCGGGAGTACGCTGCATGCGGCCCGCCACAGTTGACACAACAGAGGGTGTCGGATGGACAGTTGTCAGTCGGATGATCGTGCGCCGCGCACTTTACGCACGTCGTTCGGCCACGGCAACAGTTTGTACCATGCCCGAACCGCTGGCACTTAAAACAGCGCCGCGGATTCGGGATGTACGGACGGATGGAACAACAGATAAAACCTGCATGTATGTGTTGTGGAAGAACTGCCCGGTCAAAAGTCAAGATAATGTGCTTGGTGGGAATCTCCCTGTCGTCTCTGCGGATAGTGATGCGTCTCACGGCAGTGACGCCCTGACCCTTCAAGCCGGCAAGGAGATCCGCATCCGTTTCGTTCAGAAGATCTGTTTCGGATATCGCACCCTGCGAGCTGTTGAGGCTCCGATGGGGTGTGACCCTGATGTCGAGATCAGCCAGTCTAGTCTGAGCTAGAAGCTTTGAAGACTGCTGCTTGTCATTTATTTCGATTAGGAGTTCACCAGACCTTTGTTTTTTGCACTTATACGATTTTCCTATTATTGCTTCAAGATACTTGGCGATCAGGAAGACTGACTGAGATGCTAGAGGGTGGGTTGGATAGAGGGACTCCATGACAAGAAATCGAGAGTAATGATCTGGTTCAGGAAATGTCAAAGCTGGCAATGGAGGAAACGATACTTCGGTGCGGCCCCTTTTAGGGGGCCGATCACGGTTGGGGGGGGGGGGGGGGGGGCGGGTTTAGACAATACCATACGGCATAGTATAAAAGCAGGGAGACGGGGGTACTTTCTTCTTTGACCTTACCCTGGTAGTCAAAGAGGTCCTGGAGCTCCCTGCCTGGTACACAGGAAGGGAGCCCATCGGCCGGAGCTTGACCAAGGCTCCGACGGCCACCGTTAGAGGCTTCTACCCTTCACCTTAAAAACACATCACCATGGTAGGTCACAGCTTATGTTGGGGGGCTCGGGGTCCGTGGTATCGCCAGTACCGTCACCAAAATTACTCAAGGTGCCCCGTGCGGGATTGCCTCACTCATGCCTGTGTCGTAAAACGTGTGTTGGAACCAGTGCAAGGGTCTGCTGATTCTGGCCTGTGCCCACTGCACGCAAGTAGTCGGTGCTTGTAGCAACAGCACGCCAACGAGAACTCGCTAGCGCGTCAGTATCAGTTAGCGCGCGTTCTACGAACTTGCTCGTGGAGCAGTGAACGTTACTGCCCAAGAATGGTGAACTCAGTTTAGAAAACATCGGCCGCAAACGAAAAAATCCACTTACAAAAAAAAGCATGTACCCTCGGGGATTCGAACTTGCGAATTGCAAAACAATACTCCTAGCGCTTCAGACTACTCGGCCACGAGCCAGCGCGGACGAGAGTGGATATATGAGGTATATAATGTACAAACAGTTTACAGTTTTATTTAGTTTTAGCATTTCAAGTACTTTCGGTGACTATTTGTTGTATAGCACTGGTGCAATAAGCGTTCCCCCGAACTTCCACAATATCGCACGGCTAGAAATTGCATTTCTTAGACGGAAAAGCGTTCGCAGATGTGTAGGTCTTGCTGCTAACCGCTGTGCTTGTTCATCAACCGCAAAAAAGTGCTTCCTGCTCCCTAGTTTTGCGCTGTACGGTAAAAGTTTCAGATTATTTTATTTCCTTAGTACCTATATTGACTTCGCTGCCTCTTCTAACGCCTTCAAGTGGACTTAAATTTTAATACTACCGTACAAGTCAGCGAAGCGTCGCAGGTGCACTTGTGCAGCGCTTGTGTGGAGCGACCCGCTCTCGGAGCCTGATACAGTACAAACAAATAAAGTAAAGAAAGGCACATTCTTTCATTCACAAACGTGTTGTGCCTTAGTTTCAACTGAACGAGTGAATTTGGACGACCCGTCGGCAGCCGGTGGACTAAACGCTGGGCTGACTGACTCGTTCGGAAGGTTGGCGAGCCGTCCAGTATGTAGCGCAGCTCATCTCCTCCTGACGTCACACGAAAACGCCACAGAAAAAGGGTGAGGGTGCAGAGAGGAGAACAGCATATTTCAATTGATTTTTCTACTAAATAAATCCGCGTAAACGAGCTCCGAGCGATCGAAACTAGGCCTATGTACTCCGACTACAGTTTGCGCTTGTAATGCCGCAATGTTTACAAATCCCTTCAGTGTCCCTTTACTTGAAACAAACACTGAGCGTGGGGCTGCTGGGCTCTGTTTGAACAGATCTCACTGTCTGAACATTGCGCGAAATAATGGATAAAGCAGCGGTGGCGAAAGGGCTACTCTCCTTGCTGCAATTTTATGCTTCGGTCTCACTCCCGAAGGTCAGCGGCCCCAAATGGGTTCCATAGCCAGATTCGCAAAAACCTCGGGCCATCCACCGCGGTGGCCCAGTGGCTAAGGCGTTGCGCTGCTGAGCACGAGGTTTCGGGTTTGATTCCCGGCCGCTGCGGCCGCTTTTCTGATGGAGGCAAAAAGCAAAAACGCCCGAGTGTACGAGATTTCGGCGCACGTTAAAGATCCCCAGGTGGTCAAAATTAATCCGGAGCCCTCCACTACGGTGCGCCTCATAGCCTTCGTAGTGTCGGCGGGGTTAAACACTCAAATCAATCAATCAATCAATCAATCAATCAATCAATCAATCAATCAATCAATCAATCAATCAATCAATCAATCATTCAATCAATCAAAAAACTCGGGCCGCCAATATGAAGGGCCTTATAGTGGTTTCATCGCAACTTCAATTGTGAGCTGAAGTACATCAAGGTGTTGGATTTTAATGCTGTAACTGGCCGACAAACCCCGATATACGCCCGCTCTCCGCGGCAGTAGCGCCAGGTAGGGCGGGGCACTGGCCGGCCGGTGGCCACTCTCTCTCTCGCGGCGGCTGCGGCGCTCCGATGCTCGCAGCGCCCTCTTCTCAGCGCTGGCGTACATCAGCGGCGTGGACACGCCTCCCCATAGAGAAGGTGCGGGGACGGCAGACTAGCAATTATTTCTAGGGACCATAGTACAGGCAGTGCAGGGCTCGCCAGGCTCAACCGTTTTTCTACATTTAATATGTTCTTGAAATGCTGAACCTGAATTTTCGGGTTCCTGGTGAGTGCTGCTAGATATTGAAGTAACAGGCAGCATACTTGTCGCTTCTTACTATCCGGAGGGTGTGGTAGAGGGAGTCTGGGACAAATGTGTAACTGCGGGACACGCGTGTGTTTCGAAATGGCGCAAATTGTTCCTATAAGTACAGTGTACTTACAAGAAGGTAAGATGTGTCGTGCGGGGAGGGTTGGGGGAACCAATGGAGAGCGGGGGTCCCTTTTGGGATGAAAAGATTGTATAAAACGCAGGCGTTTCCAAAGCACTCCTGTTGTAGCCAGCGCAACTTATAATTTTTAAATCAAAGTAAACTTTTATTTTAGGGGTTTAGAAAATGTTACATCATAAAGTAAAGAAATAAGGCTATTTATGGCAACAAATCATGATTAATTTGACAAACAAATATTCTGAAACCAACTGGTAAGCAGCGGCCGCCAGGGGCGCTGCTTACAACAGGAGTTCCTCCGCAGAAATTACCATCGCAAAAGCGACACTAATCTGCCCCGAACAACACACCTATTTCTCATTGTGAGAGAACACTAGAAGATCATGTTATGATCTAAAATATGATCACGCTTATCACTTCACGCTTATCACGTTATGATAACCGTGAAGTCGTTCTAAACACAGCCAGCAAAGCTAGATTCAGTGAGAAGCTCAGTTTTCCAGCAGAGCCACGCGCCTTTGTCCCTGCCCGCGCAGATTGGCGCCCCCGACGAGTTAATGGAGTCGCCAATGGCAGACGACAACGTGATACGGCTTTCGTGGTACCAGGGGCTGATGGCCAAGGCGTTCTTCTACCTTGTGCAAGACGAGGGCTACGCGTCCCGTCTAGCAGAGGACACGTTCAACCTGGAGAATGACATTGCCCTGGTGAGAGCACTCGGGGCAACTTCCCAAGAGCCATCGTTTGTCTTGCACTTCTAACGCAAAGATTTTGCCTCTATTTGGCTGTGAGGGTGGAGGCTTGAGTGAGTTAGTGTGCCATAGGTAGAAAAATGCGCAAATTGACGAATACGCGATTAGGACAATGGCACAAACATAGCACTGACTCTCAAGTGGAAGTCTATTGTCTCTCATCTTCCTTGTTTATTGTCTTAGTACTTGATAACATGGCATTTATACTGCGTATGAGACAATCAACTCACAGTTGGGAGTCACCACCGTCTTTGTGCCTTCCTTTCTGACTTGTATTTGTCTTTTTGCGCGGTTTTTATTATTTTACTGTTTTGACTGCTATTTGGAAACTAAGGCTTTGTTTCATTTTTTGAAAGCGTGAATTTTTGTTTTCATGTGCTGGGGAGGAGGAGAGGTTGCCTCGAAGCTGCCGCATGTTTTCCAATATGGCACTGCACGCAATGCATTTTTTTATTGAAACCGAGGCAGTACTTCTGGAACGCCGACTGGACGACACTTTGCTCGTGGCATGTCTCCGTCACGGAAAGGATAAGCAAGGTGTCACGACGCCAAGCTTCATAAGGAAGCGTGGCAGACCACCCGAGAGGAGAAACAAGAAGAACGCCGGGATTTCGAAGAAACCAAAACGCTGAAGTACATACGTGGTCAACAAGGAAACCAAGAACGCATAGTAATAGTTAAAAATACGTACTTTATTGTAAATCTCCAGATCTGGGTGCACCGTTTCGAATTATAAAGTACTGCTTGACTAAGACTCCCTCAAGTGCCGCTAGGGGCTGAGAATTTCTTTTAGTAATATTTTTCTAGAACCACCGTGTGGCGTGCACTGCGTATGCGACACTGGTTTTACTGGTAGCACAATTATTTACGGTACTTGCAAATATTACCTGCCGTGCGTCGGAGCCTGCGTCGCGGTTGGAGCCTCAATGTCTCGCAATTAATTCTGTCACCCTGCCTCGCTGACACCGTGCTGAATAAAAACCCTCTGCGTATTCACACCCTGTTTTGCCAGTTTTAGTCAGCTTCTCAAAGTGTGTTAAGGTTGATGTAGCAGAATTAAAAGTGTACGGCCTTCATCCGGCGTGAAATACGTTGAGATTGTTAAGACTGCCATAGCCATACAGTCGCATTTTCGCTAGGCTTTTCAGCCAGGCTAAATATCGCTGCTGTATCCGTTGATTATATGGTGGCAGATAAAGACGCACTACCCAGCATCAACCTGCCTCCCATAAGTGTGGGTTCGATGCTAGAGCTGATCGCGGGCGGGGAACAATTACGGTGAACCGTTTCGTATAAGCCTTGCGTGGCTGTCCCGTCGGTCGGCGCCATTCTGTTCGGTATAAGACACTGAAACCGCCTCCGCCTTCTACTAGTTCGTTTACAACACTAGCAACATTCTTTTTATTAAGTGCTGAAGGGGACTAGGAGTTCCATTTGCCAGTAATTTAAAGAACGGTGGAACAAATCCTTGAAGACACGTATACTAGGATAGAGTTGGTCAACACACATAGTGGAACTAGCAACAGTTTAATGAATAAAATTTCGAGAAATATCAGGGCATGCGTCGTAAAAACTAAAGTAAAATGTCAAGTTGATGATGCAACTCAATGTCGGCTGTTTTTCTAGTGTTCAGCTTCTATGCCTGATACCTTTAGTGAGGGAACACTGACGCACTTATCAAAACCGTGCTTTCGGATTTGATAAGCATCGATAAGCTCCCTCTCGCACTATGTCGCTTCGGATACCGGATAGCTCGGACGGACATGTGTCCCCTGCTTTAGAAATGCTTCATTAGCCGCACGAGGAGGACCGTACGTGTCTTGTTCGCGTTCACACAGCGAGCTCACTGTTTATCCGACAAGCGCCGTCTGACACACCTATACCGCCAGTATGGGCTTTTCTTTGCGGTATTGCGGTAATTCCTACCAGCGGCATGTTAAAAAACACGTCAAAGCAGAAGAGAGCTCGGGCATGAAACGCGCCGGGTCAAACCGTTTTATTATACGCAATGAACGTCCTTCCTGGGAAGGCACAGAGCAAACCAGCGGCGCACTCAAGCAGGGTGCAAGCGTCTTTGGACAAACTGCGCCCATGTCTTGTAAAACTAAGTCTGCTAATAGAGCAAAAAAGGTAAATATAGACGAACGCGATAGCTTGTAAGCGTACTGCAGGAAGCGCTAATTAACCAAATGTGCCAACACAACCACCGCCCCTCAGCAGGCGGCGCTTCTCTTCGCCTGAAGTGCGAGGGAAAAGCCGTTAGATAGCAGGATCGCTGCTTTATGATGGACATGGAGGAATCAATGACGTACATGCATTTAAATGACGGTGTCCAAAAACACGCTCGAAAGGGTGGGAAAGCGGCGACAAACCTTGCAGGGAAAGTGTGAGCTTTGCGCTGCACGCAAAAAAGTTATACTTGGCACAAATGACGTTTGCCACCCAAGCTAACGACTGCGCTTGTTCATTCAGTCTGCTCCAAACGCCTTTCAGGGTCCCTTAAAATGGTGTAGTGGGATGTTTTGAAATGGCAGCGACTGTGAATGGCTGAACGCAGTCGTGCGGTTTTTCTGTTGCAGGCCAAGATGGTGGATGCGCCAGGTGACTCGGCTCCCCTTTACGAACGCCTGGTCGTCAAGAACCTGCTCCCTCTTCCCCAAGTACTGTCCCCGATGTGGGCGCACATGTTTGTTTATTCTTCTAGGAGCAGGAGTATTTATTCTAGGCATTTCTCAATACCCACGGTCCGAACTTTGTACTGAGTGCGGCTGCAAAGCAATTCGAATACAGCTATTCAATATTCAATAAGCAACTATAGATATAATCACCGCAGTAGCGAATATATATGCAAAAGACACCATACCTTAGAATTCACCACACCATAAAAACCCACCCAGTGGAAATGAACGGGTCTTATCAAAAATTATTTTCGTTCGAGAAAATGTAACTAAGTTCGCCCGACCTTGCGGTTGTGGTTACCCTTTGGGACGCCTGGTACTATTAAGCTAACAATATGCACGCCGCCAACATTCACCGAACTTGTTGCAAGATAATGCAGTACATTTGGAGAAATGTAATCTCAGCTTTGCTCAGCAGTGGGTCCAAAGGGTGCCAAGCCGTAAGCTCCTTCGAACTTAGCTCAGCTAAACCTGCAGTGTTTACTGCTCTCCCCATGACTGAAGTCGTCCATTCGGGTTTTGTCGTTAGGTGCAACTCAATTGATTTCTGGGTTGCGAAAACATTCAATGGCCAATTAATCAAGAAATCCAGCTTCAGCGTTAGTGTTGGTGTCGGAAGGTGAGAACGGATCCACTTGGTTTCAGAGCTTTCCATAGCCCGAGCTCCCTTCCAATCAACAATAACACATGTAGACGACGACGGAGCTAGACAACGCTTGTCACTTGCAGGGTCACGCGGTGCATAGATGAGAGTTGCACCTGTGGCTGGGATTGCAAACTTGGGAGGGACTTTAAGCACACACCCCGCTGACGGGGCACAGCCCCGAAATAGCTTCTATTAACCGCAGCGTGAAACTCGCAGGAGCACTCAGTGGCGTCCATTTGGACATTAACGCTTTCGCATTAACAACTCATTAGGAGTACTTAGGTGTACTCGGACTTTCTGATGCTGCACTTTCAATCTGTTACCGTTCTTATTCTTAAGTAGAAAGTCCTCCCGGCAGAATGAGACATGAAGCATCAAAAGTTATTCGCCTTCCCCAAGGCCCGTGTGGCAAACGTTGTAAGTTTGAAATTGTATTGCTTTTCAATCTCTCCCTAGTGGAGCTGGACAGAGTTTCTGTCCACGCTTTTCGGCGTCAAGAAGTCGTCGCTCGGCGAAGACGTCTACGTTCTTGTTGGCTCAGTGGATTTCCTGCGCCACCTTGTTCCAGTCTTCGGGAACAGTTCGAAGTAAGCCATGCATAGGCTTCCGCGCCTATTTTATTTCGTATGGCACATTAGGCGCCTTAATCTGGGGATGAGATATACGTGTTCTTGGGAGTGCTGCGTGTGAACTGTGTTGGAAGTGATGAAGCTTAGCTTATCGGTTTGTATCACATTTCGCCGTAAAGCACAGAGACGTGCACATCTAAACGCTTCACATAAGTAGCGTGTTATTCCAAGCAAAGTTTTTCCTCCTGTCTAAAACAAAATTGCGCCTCCGTCGAAGGTAGGACCTTGAGAGGTTGGTGGTATGTATTAGAATGAAACAGCACCAACGGGACAGACAAGAACAGGCGCGCTTACGTCGCGAACTTAAAAAGGGACATTTTTTCTATATATCAGGACGAGTAGTTTCAAAGTGAGAGACAACTACTAATTAAGAATTCTTGAAGTTACAACAAAGTAAATGTACACATCATTGCTCCGATTCCCGGCCTGATAAATGAATGCCCCTTGTAGAGAGCGAGGACAAAGGCATGTTTTCGCAGTTTTCAGTGAGTCTCGAATATTTAACTCAGACGTTTAGATAGTACTGTACGGGGCGGGGAAGTGGGCTTTTTTGAGTTTCTATCATTTGTACTTTGTGATAAGGGGAAGGCATCCACCTGTCTGAAATTTGCAGTCGAAAGCTTCGTTTACTACATTAGAAGCAGCTTGTTGGCCCTGTGTCGAACGTACCTTAAGGGACGAGTCCGTTTGCGAATTAGCTCGACACAAAAATACTGGAAAAGCTTTCAATAGACTTCCTCCCTCATGCGGCTCAAAGCGGTAGACGTGGTTTCTCTTGCTAGTTTCGTTTCGTTTTAAAGACGATAGTCTTCTTGTCTGACGATCTGTCTGTTTCTCTGTCTGTGTTTCTCTCTGTCTGTCTGTCTGTGTGTATGTCTCTCTGTTTGTCTGTCTGCCTGTCTGTCTGTCTGACAAAATGTAAATTTGTATTTTTTAAAAATAACTAGCCTTTTGTAGCTCACTCAGTTTAATTTGAACCACAAAATATTTTTGTAATCGAAAAGAAAGCGCGAAAGATATTCAAAACTTTCACATTTGGCCATGCATTGACATAATATGGGAAGTAATTCCGTAATATTGGCCACCCTGAAAAAAATCCTTATCGGTGTGTAACTGCCCTACAGCATTCAAGTGACGCGATCCAACAGAACTGGAGGCTTGGGGATGACCCCGGTGGACGGCCACCAATGACACAAATAAGGTTCTGCGACTTCATAGAGAAGCCGCCGGAAAGTGCCTGGGAAGTCACGGCTGCTTAGCCTGCGTTATTTTGTATCTCGATTATCTCTTTGAAGTTTGCAAAAATTTTACATTGCTGTTACAGCGAGCAAGCCGTCCTTGTAATGAACAAAACTAGCCTTTCGTTTTCATGGCCTCTGTGATCTCGGAACGCATATTCGGAAGTTTCAATGCCCTTAAACACCGAAAGAAATCAATAACACCCCAATCCATTCAAAAGTTTGCGTTTTGAATTCATTTTTCGTTTACCATAGTCCATTTTCATCAAATCGTATACTGTGGTTGGAAAGGAGCCTGGGTCGGCACTTCTTTCTGAGCCAGAAAGGCAGGCGGGACGCAGAGTGGGCAAGGCTGCACGATGCAGTTGCCTGGTGTTCTTGCATTGCCTTCCCGCTTGTTTGTCGCTAAAGTAAAAGCAAGCGGGGATACCGATGCAAGGTCAGGGAAAGCGACACGTGCCACTAGATATACTGGTTAAAGTGAATTAATACTGCGCATTTACATACGAGTACCGGCGAAGTACTAAAAATGAAATGCGCAGAATAAGGGGCGAGTTTCGCATGTTCACATAGACGCACCATACTAACCAAGCATAATTTTTTGTGGTGAGATAATGACTCACGGACAACGTACAGCGTAATCTATTGCGGGTTACATCAGCACATGGCACTAAGTGCCCACAGGGGAAAGGTATCTCCCCTTTGTTCTGCTGTGCTTATCAAAAACGGTATTTTACATCGTCATGCAGAAAAATCCAATAAACATTTGTTCTCGTTATTCTTCTTCACTTCTCGTTAACAGTTCTCAAATCGAAAACACTACAAACGCCTCCGTGTTCACTGTTGAGCGCAAGCGTCAGCAGCTGCCTTCTTACAAATGTTGCACCGATTATTCACACACGCTTGTTTGTTTGAAAATGTCGCGCTTAGATTGCTTGCTTTTTACGGCTTAGTTAGTTCATGTAAGCATTGTCCATATGATTTTCTTTGTTAGTCTAACTGGAAAATCGTTTGGCGCACCTAGGTCTGCATGAATTCTCTGAATGCGAAAGCTCTGTGGCTTCCCCTGGCGAAACGCAAGCAGACTTGGGTTCCCCGACGACTGATTTTTACATCTTTCAGTTCATGACATTCAAGTGTTTAGGTGCGCTGTTTGACGTGGACAGCTCAGGTAAATGGGAAGCACCACAGACTAGGCGAACGAAAACATGCTTCACCTCGCCTGTGCTTGTTCTTCCCGTTTGTCTTGACAAACAGCGCACCTAAACGCTTCGATATGATCCATAACCAACCAGCCGAATGCCAAGCGCTGCAGAATGACGTCCTGCGCTGCGCAGTGCCACATCTTATAGCACATTATTCTAGAAAAAAACAGAGGGAATAAACAGCTTTAATTGCGAGTTAATTGGTGGTAGAGGGTGAGAGCAACAGCCGTTGTGGGGGGCGTCCGCTAGTCCGGGATTGCTTGGTCCTCGCTCGCTGCTCGTGCCCTCTCTATCGGCATGCGCTGCATCAAGAGCTACACCAACTATACTATACTGTATTATACTACCAGCTACAGCAACTACGCTTGTACGTGGGACGGGGATTTGGTGTGATGGGTGGCGATTTTTGGCGTTCCCATACAACTGGGTATGCACGCCGCTATCATTGACCGAATTTGCTTAGTTTGTGGTATGTGTTTGTCACCCGATCGCGTTGTGGCAAAAGTTGAACCACGGGATTACCTTACAGTGTTTGGTCAAAGCTGGATTTGTCGTTTGAAGGATTACACAGTGCTTTCGCGATAATAAACATGCGGGCTTTCACATTACCGGGTCAAACTTAGAGAGAGAGAGACAGCAACGTAGGGAGAAGGATGGAGCTTCTATGCCTCAGAACGCTGAAACAACCAGGTGGACAAGACGCCATTCTGAAGCACGCTTTGTTTTGTTTCCATTCGTTTATGTGCTTCATTTTTGCGAGCAGTTGGTACGCCATACCTTCACATCACTCCGGCATCCTCGGCCGTGCAGGGCGAGTCTGGCCACCCTGGTTGCGTGGCGTGTGCTCGTCGCCGTGTCTCCGCTGCTTCCGAGGCCGCTAGACGAACTGTCGCGGTTGCAGGCCCAGGGTGAACCCATGCTTGCCTGCTACGCACTTCTCGAGCCGGTTCTCGGTGCTACTTTTGCGGCGACCCTGATGCGTCGCCACCAGTCCATCAGTGTGCACAAGGTTCTAATTTCTGTGAACTCCGATTACAGATATGAGGCGATTTGTTAGAGCGGTATCTTTAGTGCGCCATTTCTCACGAGGTCATCTATCATGTCGCAATGACCTTGAACCACCGTAGCGCAAGTGTTGCAGGTATGAGGTCAGGTCACGCGACCCGCTGCAGAGAGGCGTCACAGCTTCGCTCGCTCGGGGCCTCTCAGCTGCAGTACCACGTGACTTGGCGAAAGTTTAAAGGCTGCTTCGTCGGCGCTTAGTCGCTTAGCCTTGCAATAGATGGAGCGCCGGCTGCGCCGTCGGTGCCTCTGCCTCAGCGAAAGCGGCAAGCTAAATCCAATCATCCAGTAGATGTAACCACACGGCAGGCTGCAAAAAGCGGGAACGTGTGCTGTCATTTTTTTGTATGTTATTTTTCAAGTGCAGAGCAGTTTAGTGTTTCGCCTTGTTGTCGTAGCTCGCTCGCTGGACCCAAGTTGCCCCACACGGTGTTCTGTCGTTGAGGCATAATACAAAGGCTTCGAAAGCCAGGCAGTTTATACAGTAAAAGCTCGTTGATTCGGATCTCACGGGACCGGGAAAAATGTCCGAATTATCCGAATTCCAAATTAATGAATGAATAGGAAAAACAACATGAAGATCACGTTGCAGAAGCATACCTTTATTTGCTGAAGTATTTTGTAATATTCATCTGCTTTGTTGCGAATATTCCGGCTGACATTACAACTTTTCTTAACTCTTCCAAGTGGCCAACAGCACACAAACTGTCGGAACTGCTCAGGCAAACGTCCTTCAATATCAAAAGCGGCTCCGAGACTTCTCGTAAGGTGCGATAAGGTCGCGGCTGCACCTTCTCGCATGACTCTTCGTCAGAATCGTGGTTGATGACGATGGCAATGCCTCTCAGGTTTCTGTTTCACTGCAGTGGTTCCAGTGCTGCTAATTTACCACACTTTTGTGCAGCGGCAGCCGTCAGGATTTGTCCGAATGAAGCGGTGCGGGGCCGAATTCTGACAAAATAACGAAGGTTTGGTCCCATAGACTAACATGCGCTTTGGCCGGGACCAATAGAGCCGTCCGAATTATCCGAATTTCTGAATTAACGGGTGTCCAATTAACGAGCTTTTACTGTATATGTAATAACCTTTCGAAACTCGTGAACCGCTGGCGCTTGTCAAACATCACTCGTTTGTGTAGCGCTTACACAACTGAACGTACATTTGAGGCAAAATATACGTTATTATCCTGCAGCGCCCGCGTTCATTTATTTGGGGACGCTCGTTGGTTTGGTTTTTGCTATAGTAAGCGAAAACAAATGGCAGTGCAACGCCGGCACGGGCGGGTGGAAAAGCAAGCACAAAAAGAACAGGACTCCCGCTGGTGCAGTTTCAGGCAGGAGCGCGCGAGCACTGCGAAAGCGGAAAATATGAATTGCATTGGGCGGTGGCAGTGAGCGGATAATGTCTCTACAGCCCATTATGGCGGATCACTGCTGTGCACTTCCTACCGCTTTCACATTGAGAGGAACGGCTTTAATTTCTGCAACGGATATGCACTGCACAAAGAGCAGAGACAGAGAAAGAGAATAAACGTTTCTTGTGCCAAAACAAGAAAAAAACAATGTGAGTAGCAGAAAAATATATTTTCGCAGTTTTAACGGCACCATGCTGGGTTACTTTGATTTCCTGATGCAAAAACAAGCTTTGATTACCTTTTAGTACGCTGTGACCAAGGACAAAAAACGTAACCTTTTTTGGATCCCCATTTCCTCCCAGTTTTTCTCCTTTACGCACGCCTGCAGCCTTTTTGTAAATGTGACGAGTGAACCTCCCGCGAATTCTCGTGAGTATGATTGTTGGGGAGAAACGACACAGGACCAACCTTCGGGCATCAGACTAAAAGGAAATCTTGAAAATGTAGCAAACATCGATTGCCATTTTCTTCAGATGCGTGCAAATGGTTTTTCTTATTTTCGTGAAACGTAGTTTGGCTACAAGGACTACCATTTGTGGTGGTGATGGTGGAAAGTATACTCACCCGTTCACCTTGAGCCAATCCACTTGTGTAGCCCACAATTGCACAATGAGCTCCTCGACGAATATAGAAGAAAGGGGGGACCCGTGGGCGACCATTATTGACGTCATTCATTCTCGCGCATTTCCCATTTAATCCACAAGTCACACCGTCATAGCGTTGCGCCCTATAACAGAGTAGACTAATACTGGTCCCATAAGGATATGCTGAAGGGCTGGTTGGTGCATAATACTTCTGTGAAAAACAGAGAACGACGGGAGGAAGGAAAGGAACCACACAACCGAAATTTGTCATCTGGCTGGTGTAACATCACGGGCTCAACGCTGATCAGTCAGAAGAAAATCGGGGCCCGAAACGCTCGCACTGATTGGTAGATGCCGGAAGAAAAGGGCCAACCAAAGTGGGTGCCACGATATTGCAACAAAGGTTTTCAAACGAAGAGTTGGACCATAGTGAGGCACTAGTCGAAATGTTTCACGTTGGCAGGTCACAACAGCCTGACAGTCTGACATGCATCCTTATGGTACCACAGTTCCTCAAAGGGTTATTTATGCTAGATAATTTTTGGTGTCTCCAGATCAGGACGCTGCTGCAACAGGTGCAAGAGGGAGTCCTTCAGCTGCTCAAGGCCTCGCCCATCATGACCAACGAAATGATCTCCGTGGTCAGTGACAAGGTGCGGCAATGTTTCCAACTTGCTCTTTCTGCCTCTAGTTTTTTTTGTGTGGTAACTATGCAGGTGAAGCATCAAGGTAACAAGCTTTCTCTGGAGTTGCTGGTTGTGTACCGCGCCCATGTATGCCATTCAGTGAAATGAAGTCAACAAATAAGACATATCATAATGGCAACATATGTACAAAACAGCAACGTGTTTTTTTATCCCTACAACTTATACTGTGTATATAACTATACCATCCCATAGGTTCCTCTAATGGCACTTAAAAACCAGCCAGCGGTACAACACGCATATAGGCGTCAAAATGTTTAAGAAGTGTAGCAGGGTCCTATAATCCTACATAGGCTAAATCCATGATTTGGACTTTGTATAAACCTCAAGAACTACAGGGATGGCCACTGAGGATGTTGAACGATCAGCCTGAAAGCTGCGTACTCTGGCAACGCCGTCACCTTTAACAGCGCGCAGAATGATGAAGCTCAGGATTGTAGCGAATTTGGCTATTCAGCAACTATCATGGAGCAGCAATTCAGCCACTATAAGGACGGCTGAAAGAAAAGGGACGAGTGCACAGTACGCGATCTTTCTAGCCCTGGTTTTATCCGGCTCGGTACAGGCCTGTCGGTTCAGGCACTGTTTATGTACTCTGGCAATTCGGGCTGAGATAAAATATAAAAATATATATATATGAGATAAACGGTAAAAAAATAGTCTAACCTTCCCCTATGCCTTCTTTGGCGTTGTAGACTGCCGGCATTTCTTTCTGTATTTCCTAACGAGCCCCTCATTTCCAAACCCTATTATCGCGCGAAAGCTTAGCGAGGGCCTCGGTTCTGGCAGCCTTGATGCCAAGGTAGCATAAGAGGGTTTCCCGCCAGTTGACCGCTCATGACAGGCTGTAGACGTTCGCGTCACGCCCCGGGGGTTTAAAAAGAAGGTCCCCTTCTCCCCGTGTAGTCTGAGTGGCGCTGGCTACCACCCTCAAGCGTCAGATACAGTTGGAGTAAATATAAATACCCCAGAAAGTGAAGCAGAACACAGTCGCCCAGATAGCCGAATTGGTAAGGCATTCGAGATCTAATCGAAAGGCGTGGGTTCGGTCCCCACTCTGGGCGCGTGTTTTTCTTTCTTACTTTCTCACGTAATTAATAAAAATTCATAATAATGTAATGTCACTAACGGTAAAAAAATAGTCTAACCTTCCCCTATGCCTTCTTTGGCGTTGTAGACTGCCGGCATTTCTTTCTATATATATATATATATATATATATATATATATATATATATATATATATATATATATATATATTCGATCAGCGGTGTCCTGTGCTTGTTTCTGCTAAGCTTTTGGCCCCCTCAAAAACGTGTCGCTGACACCTCGTGAGCTTCGTCATTGAAACGGGGTTCTGTCAGTGACGTTTTTTTCTCCTCCCGCCCGCTATCCCAGGTTTTATAACGATAACACCTCGACAATGCCGAGGTGCACGATAAAGTGTAAAGAGAGGCGAAAATATGGTAGGTCGGCGAGCGTAGACAAGAGTGAGAGAGCGACTTGGAAGCCCTTTGCGGCCGTCCAAGCGCGGATATATTTCCGGTGGATCAGCAACAGGAGCAACGCAGCACGCGCTTTCACGCACCAAATAGCTTGTTACTGACTGGAAACTTCGAGCAGGGTACTAACCCAGTTTCAACGTCAGCGTAAACTTCAATTACCATGCTATTCTGGCAAGAGTAAGGAACTCAAACGTATCAAAAAACGTTAATGATTGCAAAACCAACGCAATGTAATTTCGCCACCTTGTATATTGATCCCCACAGGTGCGCCTTACCTATCATCAAGTAGTGTTATCGCACCGGGCCATGTTTTAATTTACTGTTGTGCATGTGCAAAATCTATTCTTGACAGTCGTGTACGTTGTTTTGCAGATGCGCGATATAAAATGGCACATCTTCCCTATGCACATGGAGGGCGTCAAAGACATGGACTCCATTTTTGAAAAGGTAAACTTTGTGGCGGGCAGCATTCCCTATTTTAGTGCGTACTCATCTCTCGCTTCGTCTTCGCCGGAAAAGCGTACGAGCCTTCATGAGGTGAAATGGAAAAGGGGTTCTGTGCGCGTTGGTGCAGCACAAAAAACATTGTGAACCTGTAGGAGTTAGACTTCAGTGCAGACGTTATTATTAGTTCTTGCGTTTGTTAAAGCTGCTTATGATTTACAATTTTGTCTTTGAAACCCATCAGAAGAAATACCCATATCAAGGAATCTGGAAGTGTCCTTAACGCATAATGTATCGGTAGCTCTGTATACAACAGCTTGAGTTGAAACCTACAGAAACGTTGGCTTAAAATATTTCCCTTCTCAACGGCACGAGAAATTATTTTGTCTCTATCCTTTCAGAGTAAAGGCTACTTTCTCAAGGAAACAATGACGACAAATAACTGTGCGACGTATACTGCCATAGCTCAGTTAAGGGTCTCTGGCTTTTTTCGCCGTCTGCCGGTGTGCTGGCATGTATTTATTGTGATAGTTTTTAAGAAATGCGGAGTAAAACTTGCTAAAGACAGCAAAGGGAGTGCATTTCGTGAAACTACGCTCTAGACTAGATATTTTTGAAAATGTTTTTTTTTTCACAAATAGTGCCTGTCGCATTCACAGCACAATCACCCAAAAATTATTGGGTATAAAACTTAGCACTACATGCCTCCAAAGTGCAAGTGAATGTCATACGCGGCAGTGCTTTGTAAACGTAGGAGGATAAACAAGCAGGTTATGCAGAAAGAACCACCGCTGTTTAGTTTTCGATATTAGTTTTTGATATCATTTGCTGCTTGGCATCAAAAACTTAAATTCAAACCACGTCCAAAGAGTAGCATGGTGCAGGGGTGATAAGTGCCAGAGCCTAATTTGCCGAATCAGGATATATAGTGCTTTTGTGTGATGATCTGTCGGAAATCTTGGGAGGGCGTCCTTTGGCAACTGAAAACACAGGTTTCACAAAACAAGAAGAATTCCGGTTGTTTGGAAGCCAACGGAAGCTACATTTAACAAGGATATTCCTCGTCATTTGCTGGGGGTGGCGTAGTATGGCGTTTGCAAAACCTTGTGTTCACAACCAATGTAGTATCGTCCTAACACGCACGCAGGCGCACATCACGACTTCTCAACTTCAAAGTTTGGGTTGAAATGGTTCTTTCTGTGGGTGTAATCAGAGCATTCAACAACTCATCATCCAATCCCCTAGAATGATGTGTGTCCCATCACAATTAGTCTTTTATGAAAAACACCGCCCTTGATTTTCTCCTGTAGTTTCCTTTGATTTTCTCCCAAATCAAAAGTCTTAGACAAGGCCGACTGACACAATGAGATCGTGCACAGCAGCGCATGACGGAGAAAAAGCAAAGGCCATCCGCCCTGATAAGCTTTCTTTAAAAATCTAAAAAGGCACTGCACTGCCAAAGCAAGGCTTCATTATCGCTTACCCACAGACAATACAATTACACATACGTTCCAGATTTCACTCCTTCATTGCCCATGGTGTTTTGTGAGCCCAGCTGATTTTTTTGAGTATATTTAGGGTTGTGGGCCTCGGTTGTCTGGCGTTCGCTTTTCCCAAAAGACTTTTGTCACATAGCTGTGCATGTTTTCTGTGATTTACGCAGACATGGATTAAAAACTGCTTCCGTAGTCGAAGGTCTTAGAGATAAGAGCAGTCACATTGAGGGACAAGCGCTGAGTACATCCTGCAAATTCCACGACGCGGAATTACTTCGCCTTTTTACCGTGAGGAATGAACACCTGATACTTTTTTTAGGGAGGGGAACTGCACAGAAGGTGGTACTTATCCAACTGGATAAAATGTACTGCAACCAAAGTTGACATAGTTGGTATGTATTCATGTTGAAATGTAACAGGGCAGTGAAAGACGAGGGACACAGAAGAAATTCACAAGATGCTGCCCGTCTTGTGAATTTCTTCTGTGTCCCTCCTCGTTTATTACGCCGTTGCATTTCATCATGAATAAATTGTAGTGCCGGCGGTCTTTGTCGGCTGTCTGTGAAGTAAGCTTTGCAGGTGGAGTGCAGAGTACTAGTATTGTCCTAGTATAGTCCGAGCAGCGGCACCTTAAGTGTGCTGTAGCAAAATGCACAGTTGGGCTAGTTGGTGGCTTCTCAAATTTGTGGTCAAGATGAACAGCCACGGGTAGATTACATGACTACTAATAGCAACTAATAGATTAAAGTAGTAGTTCTGTATCGTATTTTCTCCCTCGTCCCTGGGTTGTGAGAGCTTTCACCACCACTCTGAATTGTGCGTAAGCACTGTGTCGAAGGAAACAGCTGCTACAGCTGGTGGTATACTGAACTAGATGGGAAAGCAGTCAGCACACAATAAAGTTAATAAACATGATTTAGCATGCTTGCAGGGTAGAAGGAAGAGGTGAGCTGGAAATAAACCTACATGCTAGAACTAAAACGTTGAAGCAGCAAATTGAAGTACAAACCCAACTCCCACACCAGATTTCTTCCTATGGACTTCTACCAGACTTCTTGCTACGGTTATCACAAGCCAATGTTCTTTCAACACTCAGGCTGAAAATTCCCTTTTGGTTCAGCGTCTTAGATTCTGACTCATTCTTGATGATATTAAAGACATAATTTAGCCGTTGCGGGGGGGTTCGCACCTAAAATGCTGTCTAGCTGTAAGCGGGAAAAAATGCGAAAGTAAAGCACGAATCTTTCCGGGGTCCTTTAGGAGCGCAACCTGCGTAACTGACGAAATACTTAAGTACAGGCCAGAATTGGGACATGGTAGGAGAAAAAAACGTTGTTATGCGAAACAGAAATCGTACAGAAAAGCTACGGCCAACCGGTCAGAAGTTGTGTTTGCTACTGCAAGTATCTCACCCGTTATTATTAGAGAGGTGGGTTTAAGCACCTGGGCATTTCATGAGAGACGGGACCTTATTCCTTATATTCGTGAGGTTTGGACTGAAATCGCGGCTTCTTTCTTAATAAAGACGTGCATCCGGGTCTTTCCCTAAGAACGTTTTCTACAAGATGCTGAGTTTTCGGTGTGCACTCGGGGACATTTGAGCAGAAGCTGCTTCAGCTCTGGGAGCACTGAAGGGTTCTGTCCGCCATTTCAAAATACACCGGCCTAACAACACTAAAATATTTTTATAACTTCTTAGCAAAACCTCTTATTCTCCTTTCCTCCCAGTCTCAAAATTTAGTAAATTTATTAATCTCACAATCGTGACGCTTTCAATTGACTTCTCAGTGCGCAATAATGGCTGTTCGTCTCGCATAGTTTTCTACACTTTTAAATTTCTGCCCTTCAAATTTTTGTACGGCACTTAACCTTCAACTATGGATTTTATAAAGTGAAAGAAATCATTTGCTCCGACAGGCTCGTGACATCAGCTCATCTCGTGTACTGGACGGCTTCTTCACACTGTCTTCGTTGGCACTGCAAAGCCGTTGGTCACTGACGGCGCCACCGCCACAGAGGTATACTGCTCGGAATGCTCTGGCTTCGGCGCCTACTCCCGGCACGTGTTTTCCATACTGTCTTCACTTCCTACAAAAGCGGTGCACGTGTAACATCTTAGAAATCGTCAATTAATAGGTGTTATTGCGTCAGCTAGCAATAATTTTGTCGGTAAACTCCTGCCACACAAAAAACTAACATTTAAAATATGAGCGGGGCATGACGGTAAGCGTGAAAGTTAAGCCGAAAGTCATTGTGCTTCTAACTGTAGTCCTACCGAGCTTCTTTGGCAACTTAAAATATGTGGCCAATCTGCTGGCTGGCCTCCATAAACAACTTACGTGAAATTGTGCTTAAGAATATCCAGAATATTATCCCAGGTTATCTGGAATACATGGCATCTTACCGGAGAACAAACTGCTTACAGAAAGCAAATAAAAAAATGTTTTTTTTTCTCTAGAGACTCAGTTTGCACGCACTGCCAAATGGCAGGTCGTATTAAGGGATACACACCAAAATTATTAGTGACGCTTAATTTGTACCTCCCCAAACATGTACATTTTCCTCGAGACCATGCTCTTTCGTCGGTGCTTTCTTTAAATGATTCCTTTTGTTTGCAGCTGGACGTTCCTGGACACGTCTCCCTTCTACGACGTATTTAGAAATATTTTAGGTAAGACATTCGCCACGTAAGAGAAAAGTTGAGCCCGCTTTCCAGCTCGTAATCTGGGCTAAAAGAGTAACGCATTTGTTGGGTGTCTGGACTTTGCTTTCGAGATAAGTGATAACAGCTAGACATTTACCTACTGGTATACAACTATAATCATTACTGTAAATTGTATCATCATTAGGTAACATCTTCCTTCCTAAACATTTATTTTTGCACCTCGTTTCTACGCCTCTAACGTTTTCTTGCTTTCTCAAACCAACCTATGATTGGCACCGGCGCTCGGCTGCCGGCGGCAGTTTAAGCATGAAAAGGAAATGAGAGAGACTAAGTGTGTCTTTTGATTAGAAATCCGCAGTTTCTGGGATAACGGAATAAAAGTAGCAGGGAATGATCATTTATTTAACTTTGTTGCGTTGTAGATATCCCGGTCTTAGAATTCGACATATCTATGCTTTCAAATTTCCCATTTGGGCTCATAGAGTCCCAAAATACAACATTCATTTAGCTTGGCCACCCTCCCTGTCTCGTGTACGGAAATAGACTCAAAGCCAATATTGTTATTAAGGTTCACAGAAGCTTCTGTCATTGCTGAGGCACACTGAACGCCTATCCAGCATCTTTTCCGCTTCCACCGACACGTTCTCTATTCCTCGCACAATGCCGAACTGACCCCCGAGAACTAGCCGACGTGGACAAATGGCCCATTCGCCTGTTCAGAGTCAACGGTGACATTATCTTTAAAGGGGTGCTCTGTACTAGACGCTTCCTGTTTTGACGTCAGTCTCATTTATGAGCCATCTTCTCTCCACTTCTCAAACTTTCTTTGACTCACTTTCGTCTGCCTTTCTCTTCTAGAAAAGCGTATAAGAGTGCGCTTATTTTCCGGTTCTATAATCAATTCACTGACAGTGTGCTTAGTTTGGAGAGAGACGCTCTTTAAAAAGAGGGCCGTATTCCCCCGATCAGTCTATGAAATGAAGAACAGCGGAAACTTGACAAGACGAAAAGCCAACATAAGCGCTTTCTTGAAAAAGCACTTGTGTTGTTGCTTTCTATTCGTCCTTGTAATAGTAGGAGATTTTATCGCACAACTTAACACCTGAGGCAATCCAGGAGTTAACAAAAAAGGTCAGCACCTAAACAAAGACATCCAAAAGAATAATCTACATTTTTTATTATCTTCGATGTGCCTACCAGAATTGAGATTAGTGTCTGCAGAGACACCACGCCGGATTTCAGGTTAACTTATCATGTTGAAGAACCCATTCGGGAATGGCTGTAGGAAACGCTGGTCAGTGATCTTGTTATTATATAGCTGCTGCTCCCCTATAACACAGCCGAACAACAAAAAACAGGAGCATCCCGCATTACTGATTGGCGGAAATTTGGAGAGATGACACGAAGAGGCCTTACTGAAGAAATCGAGAAATTGACCGAGCAGATGCTGGAAGCAGCAAAAACAAAACAGACTACGGAGCTAATGCCAACGCAGGACTGCATGGCTATAGATGTCCATCTTATGCGCCTTTGTGAAGCCCTGGCTGGGTATCAAAAACTGTGGGCGAAATGTAGAACAAATCAAAAGCTTATCCTTATCCGTAACCTTATCGCTCAACCGACCCAAGACAACTATGTCAACGAAATTGGCCTCAATCTTGCACGACGCTAAAGGGAACCCTTGGAACTCGTCACAAGTGGCATCTCCTTCGCTCCCTAATGGGTAGGAAAGGAACGAAATCAGCAACTTCGCATCAACTTAAACGCCTCTTTCTTAATTATCAAGGCACAGATGAAGTTTTACTGGAAGAACTAAGGAAACCATGGTAATACACAAGTGACCAGACCCGAGTCCCCCGGGAACCGTACATGGGCGGTACTAATCATGAAATGGATGCTGCATTCACCATATCTGAAATTGCAGCAGCGGTCCGAAACTTTATCCGCAATACTACACCAGGAAATGACAAGATTCGAAACAAGCTGCTATAAAATTTGGACACCATGGCGTCGGAGACCCTATTAGAAAACAGACAAGCTCCCATCTCAGAAGAAACACGCCGACATTACTTTGATACCAGAACCCGGTAAGCCACTATTCCCACACTATCTGCCACCCGTTTTCCTTAAATCTTGCGCAGGGAAGTTATTAGTACACATGGTACAACATTGCTTTTTTTATATTGAAGATAATGGGCATTTTCCATCAAATGTGTCTGTATCCCGCCTCCCTCTATCCGCACAAGATATCCTGCTGCAACTTAAGAAGAAATAATAGGCAGCATTTCCAATCCGCACAAAAGATGCATACTAGCCTGAGGTATCAAACGTGCGTTTGATAATGTCAACCACCAGGACATCCTACGGACTTCCACCAATTGCCTGTGGGAAGAGACTATATAACTATGTTGCGGCCTTTCTGACAGGACGCGCGGCAACCATCGCAATCGCACCTCCATTCAAAAACATTTAAAACGATACCGAGGGGCACTCCACAAAGTTTCCCGACATCACCACTTCTATGGAATATAACAATGAAAGACTTCCCTTGGAGACTCAATGACATCCCGCATCTACGGCATGCGCTTTACGCGGACGTCTTAACCCTTTGGGCCCCCACGGGATTCGTAGGAGAACAGCAAGACGACCTGCAATTAGCCATCGACAACGCAAACGAGTACCCTCGAGCCCGTGGCCTACAATGCGCCTCAGAAAAATCAGCTGTGCTTACATTAATCTCTGTGAAAGCCCCTCAGAGAGAGAAAAACAGCCCTGAGCCATAACTCAGAATACAGGCCAAATTAGTTCCGATCGTGCCCTATCACCATTATTTAGGCTTTGTGATTCCCAAAAATGGCTTGGACTCCAAAAAATCGCCCCTTTCAACCAAGCCCTCAGTTAGCTGACGTATCCTATACATCGGGTGTCAAATATAAGGTTTAGCTTGCTAGATTCGGATACCGTGCGCATCATACAAGCGCTGCTCATCAGCAGGATCGCATACGGCACTCCATGTCTTGCCCTTAAAACAA
Organism: Haemaphysalis longicornis; assembly: GCF_048455015.1. Taxonomy (NCBI): domain Eukaryota; kingdom Metazoa; phylum Arthropoda; class Arachnida; order Ixodida; family Ixodidae; genus Haemaphysalis; species Haemaphysalis longicornis. The sequence continues at coordinate 54,644,870 of NW_027526295.1, read as the reverse complement.
CACTGAAGACAACACTGAGTACATATTTCTACAAGCTTACAAGATCGCCTGAGGACTGCCATCAAAGACATCCCCGAGACGTATTCCCAGTTGCTCCAACTGAGAGTACATAATACTTGGAAGGAGATACAGGGAGCACGCCGCACGTCTCAGATTGAACAACTGAAGCAACAGCTCCCGCGGGAAGGAATACTTTGAGACATATATAGGATATGCCACGCCACCCATGCAATACCTCAGGACACGTGTTCCATTACAGATCCGACAGCCCATTCGAGTTCTACGAATACCACGTAACATGCACCCCGTAGATAAGTAGGCACGCCGCATCCACAGAGCTAAAGCCGTGAATGCAAAGTATTCAAATAACCCATTAATAACATGGAGCGACGCAGCCGTATATCCAAACCAACCAGCACACGTCGCTGCGTTGTTGACGCGGTGGGTGAGAAAAGTTGTGATTACTGTGGCGGCCGCAGCCAGCAAGGATTTCACCAAAATACTAACTGACTTGCAAGCGGCATGTAGAAGTTATAGCGGGGACGCATCACTACGCCCGCACTGAACGTTCTTGAAACAATTGCAGAGCTACCTAAGCTGCACATAATCTGGGTTCCTGGGCACGAATACATCGACGGTAACGAGGCGGCTCACGCCGCTGGCTGCGCGTACATAGACCGGGCCCTTACCCGCGACGGAACGATCACCGATGTCATCAAAGGGAACCCACTTCTCTGGCATTCGGACGTCCTTCTACTTTATAGACTTGGCAGAAGAAAATTCCAACCACCTTATCCTCGGTTAACCAGACAAAAAGCGAACACACTTCGGCGATTGCAGACAAATTGCTAGCCCCACAGCACCCTCCTCCATTCTATCTACACCACTCAGTATCCCTCCCTTTGCAATTTCTGTACCCACGCCCAGCACCCTGTACCACCAGGTATGGGAGGGCCAACAAACTCCAGACCTACCCTTTATCCCCTTCCCATCTTTTGAGCTGTGGATGACGACTTGCTAAAAAGGACCTGGGCGGCAAGTCGCAGCCTCGGTATCCCGTAACGGTAATGCCCTCCACTGGGGAAGTGTGCAGTTGCAAGCACTTACGCTCATCAATAAATGTTTGTTATCTCTCTATCGTCCCGTCGGGTCCACGCAGCTCTATCATTATAAATGGAGCAGTTCTCGTTCACAAATTTTCAGCACTTTTCCCAACTCGAGCAATTGATTACCCGGTCGCTGCGCCCTTCAAGAAACTCATTTGGCAGGGGAAGCAAATCTTGAGGCACGGGCGTTTTTGCCCTTTCACTGCCATGTAATATGCAACCGCAGTGGCCGCGAATCACACCCGCATCGTTAGTCGCAAAAGTACATCAAGAATACTAATTTTCCGACAGGATCTTCGAAATTCACATTCGGTTAAACCTTTCTTCTGTGGTTTTTTACAGTTGTTCCCTTTACGTCTGTGCAGAAGCCCTTTCTATATGAAAACCTGTTTCCGTAAGTCTTCCAGCTTTACATTTTTTAAAGAACGAGTTATTCCAAAATGTCACAAGGCCACAAGGTCTACTCCAGAGGTGAAATCACAACGGGCAAATTAGATCGCTGAATAGCGGAGGACTCATGGACCATTTGGGGCGAGTACTTGTCAAGTAATGAATTATGCCGATTAGGCAAATATCTTCCACATCTTGAATTGGCACAATTTGAAAGGTTCACCGTGAAATTCCTTGGGTCTGACATAAAATTTATGATAAAGTGATTAAAGGTGTGTGAAAGTGCTGTTTGTATTAGGTGGTGCCATTCGTAATACTTGAAAGATGCGTTATTGCAAGTTTGGTGATCTCTAAAGACTTCGTACGGAGAGTGGTTGTAAGTGATCAAAGACTACCGAAATTCAGCGCACGGTTGCGCTGGGCATACAGCTGTTCATATATATTCCGATGAAGCAAAGTAAACCTACAGACAGTCAATCAAAATTTTTGTCCATTGCGATAGCTCAAAATGTAGGAACCATAGAGCAACAAATGGTGGTAGAATTTTTGATGATAGCGAATGCAGACGAAAAGGGGATGAGCGAAGTGTTGAGCTGAAAGACCACACAAACTATATATTTTTTTAATTCAATGAGAATTTCAGGGTTAATGTTTTTATAAAGTCATATAAAAATAACTGGAAACTGTACTATGTAATATTATTACCGTAGAAAGAACCGGCAGCACTGCGGAATGTCAACTTTTTATAGGCAGACGCATCTACCCTACTGATCCCTCTGCCAATGAAACTGATAGCATCCTTCGCCCGTTACGCAAGCTTGCGGGTAGATTCAGATTTATACTAGGTGCCCACGCACTGGATGATTTGGCGTGCCCCAATGTACCGTGTTCTGTTTGACGTACGTTGGTCAGATTGTTTTTCTGCACCCATTGAGGCTTTTGCTCCACCGGTACAGCTCTTTTTCCATCTCTCGCGCGGGTGCGCACCACGGTGGAATTGCAAATATGCATACTCACAAACACTAGCGCGTCAATCCACACACGGGACCTCCCTCACGCTCCACCCAACCTCTCGCCCAGATTCAGTGCCTGAAGACCCAGAGACAAACGATCCAACAGTGAACCGTTCGTCTCGGTGGACGTTACATCTCGATAGAACTTCTGGCTCGGTAGATCTTCCATCTCGGTGGATATACGGACTCGATTGGATCTTTTGTCTCGTTGGACCTTTCGTCTCGCAGATCACATAACCGACTGGATTGTCTGACTCGGTGTACCTTCAGGCCACAAGAGCCGCCCAGGCGTGCCGCGTGCTGACTACTTGCGTTTTTTTTGCAGTGAAGATGGTAGCCTCTGGTTGTTCGGCAAATTTCGTGTTGTAAACAAAAACGCCAGGCAGCACACAGCAGTTCTCACTCAAGACGCCGTGCGCATGCGTCAGTGTAATCAAGCGTGCAGCCTACAGCTCAGTATTCGTGTAAAGAAAAAACCACAAAACAACATGGAAAACGCATGATGGCTGTTAAGTCGCCGGTGAACAATAGAACCCCCCCCCCTCAAGTGTTCTGATAAAGATTAGGTTTACAGCTTCTCTCGAAAAGGGAGAAGGGTTGAAGTCATTCGCGGGCTAGGGCATGCGTCAGGCTTGGCAGGACCCAACATTTATTACCCAAGGCGCTAGCGCAAGCGTGAGGGCCAAGCATTTGCCGCCGCAGAAGTCGAGCGCAAACGACAAGCCCACCGAGATGGCGAGAAACATTTCATACCCTCCTCCATCACAATTTCTAGTGGTTTACAACAGCTTTGCGGGACACCCTCTTTGGCAGGCGGCATAGCGGCCATTTTTTTTCCGCTTCACTGTCGTTCGTTCTCTCCCTCTTGTCTCCGTGCTGTATTGTCTGTTCTCCAGGCAAGCGCACACCCGTTAAAGACTTCAGACACGCGCACACATTATTTGTGATCGAGTGACTGTGCGCTGAAAGGTGACAATAGGCACGTTCTTACTAGTTGTCCATATATGGTTATACACCCGACAAGGTTTTTTTCAACTGCTCCTGCGGTGGTGATGGAAGAAACGCCCCACTGGTATCTGCTTCGATGGAATAAACTGCTCACATGTCTCGACACCGCACTTGTGCATGCGCTCTAAGGCACTGCCTCGTGCGCAATATTCCGTAGACCGTCCGGAAACAGTGGTACGTCATTTTACAAAATGACAGTACGCAACGACGATGTCGGCACGGCTTTCGCTGCAGAGAGGTCACAAACTATGGCACAGACGTTGGTAGTCCCACACTGCGTTCGAATGAGTTTTTTTTTTGACAGCCTTCAGACAACGCTCCTTCCAGTGTCTACATCAGGGCGCCTTGTCGCGCTGTGCTTTTTACAATGAATCCGAACCGGCTGGTTTCCCTTTTGTTTCTATTAGCGGATGTCTGATTGGGCATGCAACCACCGAGTAGGTCCACATGTCCGTCGGTGTATTGCACTATAGTGATTCAAAATCGGATTACCTGCACCACTTCATGCTAACGGAATTTCATGGATTACTTCTAGCGTTTTCCGCCTCTTTCCCGCCGAAACAATACATTTACAATCCTTTCCTAAAGAAAGTTCAGAAAACCGCGAAAGCTTCAAGTTCGTCCAACCTTCACTTAAAGTGGGTCCAATCGACCGTCAAACCTTGAAAGACCGAAATCGCGAACAAAGAACGATTCTGTGTGATATTTTTTCGCGCACGAAGTAAGCGCAGCTAGGAACGATCTAAATGCATCCCGATACGATGTTTACGAGGTAAAGGTGTGCTATTCTACTCCGTCTTCTTGATTGTTGCGTGTCTTGGTTGATCCAGAACCATTCCTTTCTCGTGATTTCCAAGTAACCGTTTTGACACAACAGAAGCTCGCTTTCGCGCATGCGCCTAGTGTTCAGCGATCTTATCGGAGCTTTCGGTCGACAACCCAGTCTATGTGAAAATTCATTAGTTTCTTGGCAGAACGCTATCGGTCCCACAAAGGAAGCTCTCGCTTTTAAATGTTGCACCTTCACGAGTGTTTGTTAGACGTAGTATGATGCTGCTTCCGCATACGGTTTGTCGCTCGTGAAAGCAGGTACAACTTCCCTGGCCATTATAAAACTTGTAAGCTGAAGTCGCGCAAGCCAAGTCCTTGAGCTTAGTCACCTGCAACGAAGCAACAGCCTGGGATTAAGGATTCTCAGCGCTGCAGCGAAAGTTGTGTAGATATCCGGCTCGTCGTAAAAAAAACAGTGAAACATGAGCCTACATTAATACAGCCGAGTTCAAACAACTTCCAATAACTTCTCGAACGGGCTTCGTGAGTATTCTAAAATGCACTTTTATAATCGCAGGCCAATCTACGTCGCGCGATTCGGGTTCACCGCCGCTAGGCAGCTGCTTCAAGCCGTGCTACCGCCAGGTAATTCCGGACTGTTCTATTTCTTCACCTGTCGATCACTCCTTCCTGGAGAAAATCTGCTCCGTCAGGGGTCAAGACTTGTTTCGTAAACAATTTTTCAGGGGGGCGGGCGGCAATAAGGAACCATATCCACGTAGACAACACGTTTGGACATGCGGCAAGCGAAACTCAACGTTCACGCACGAGGAAGGAAAACACTGTAATCCAGCGAAGGTCAGGAGCGTATTCAGAAAGAGATTGTCTTTCCTCCCCCAAATATGGAGCTTGCATGTTCCGCTTATCAGTCGGGGAAGAGAATGCATAGGGATACTGACAGCAAGTCATTTTTCGAGACGCGGATCAGCACATGCGAGAGATTGTTGAGGCTGCGGAAATGCAGCGGATAGGTGACTGCGTCACTTCGACGTCCATATATTTCAGTTTCAAAGAGCTGGCCTTCTTAGATAAACATTTATCCCACGTGCGTGGCTGACAAATGCGTGGGGGGTTGTGCAGTGTTGTCATAACCTTCATTGTCATTTCAGCGTGTTGTGATTTTTTTCTATTTATATGTTTCGTGGTTGTCATTAAAATTCAGTTGTAAGTAGTGCTCGGCCTTGTATTCCTCGTCCTCTGTTCTCTTTGCTGCGCTCAACAAAGATGTAATGGATTACCAACTTGCTCGTACCGACATGTTGCTAAGCGAGTAGAAATTTCATATAGAGAAAAGGTACACGTAGTCAAGAAACTGCATAGCCTCTTTTTATTCACGTGTTTTTCATGCGTGTTCGGTTCCTTTATAGTGGAGATGTATGTAGTGAAGCAACGAATATAGCAAAAACAAATCTCAAATTTTCTATCCACGCAATTAAGTGCACGCAGCAGCGTTTCGTGAATGGCCCATTCGACGGCCATGTAGACTTGTGCGTTCGCTCCGCCGCAAATGTGTGCCTGCAGCCACTCGCTGTAGTGGTAAGGCATCCGCATACTACGTGGGGATTTTTGATCATTTTTGCGTGTTGCTTGCGTCAAACTGAAGTGATCGTGCTGAAGTGACTTCGTTTTGGGCCACTTGGATGCTGAAATTCGACTCGAGATCGCGAAATGCAGAGAGGCGCAGGTAATTCACCCTTCAATCAATACTTTAAGGAACTAGACAATCTGCAAGCCGTTTGACACAATGCAATTTTGCTTATGTGGCAGTCATCTGGAAGATTGGCCTGTTGAGGCAACGGTTCCTGGAAAAACTCACGCCAAAGCCATTTGCGGTGACCTTCGGTGTTGCGCTATTCGCATTCCTATGGTTTTGCCACATGTATCTTTTGGCCAACTGTCCACCCCCCGCTGCTCCAGTACTTGTTCCTCCCTCGGACCCCTTTGTAGAATCCACGCAATACCGCAAGGACACGGTGAGGTAGAAAACAGAACGACTTGACATATACAGTTCATTCAGAACGGTTGCACAGAAAAAAAGATATCAAGAACGTGGTGACTAGCGCACAAATTTTATTTTTATTAACGGGGCCCTCGAGCACTTACCATCGACTACTAGGAATATATTTTGGGGTAAAGGCTATTGTCCCAGCAATCTCCTCCCGCAAGAACTATGGAAATCCCTTCACTATCACCGAAACTACCCGCGATGAGAAATTGCGCATAATCATTCCCTTTCAACTCGACAGCGGACAACGCGACGAAAGCTGCGCGCTCTCTCAGGGAGAGGGAGGCGGCTCGCGGCGTTCTTTTAGGCGGCCTCGGATATAATAAATGCCAGGGATTTTTCCTCGTTTCTCCGCAACGTAGATGTGTCTATTTCCGGTCTGGTGCCACAAAAAAAGGAGGCATGAGTGCCTGCTCGCAAGCAAGCGCTTGGGCTAGTAGGGCGTTTTTGAAGCAGTAAACGTTTGTTGTCGAGTGGTCTGGTTGAAAGCGGAGTATTGAGCTAATCCCTCAAACTCTGCGCGCACTCAAAGCACAAAATAAACGCCAAAACTGCACCTACAGGTTAAAGCGTAGAGGAGGTTCGCACACGGCACTGACGACGGCGTATCGTCACAGAAAATGCGAGAAGTTAGCCGCGAAGTTGACCAGTGACAGCCGATCAGACAGCCATGGCCTCTATGACGTCGTTTAGGCCATGCCATGAGGTGCATAATGAGGAGAACTGAAGAAAGCGCTGTTGTGTTTGCCGCGTGTTTCACAGCGATTTGCGGGGTCACCCACTTCACGTCGACGTGTAATAGTTGGCTCAGGTATTTCTCGTAGTGTAATCTAAGCGTCACGCAGGTTTACTTGCACTGCCCAAAGAGTGTTACAGGGTCCTTTTAATGTAAAATTCTTGCTTCTTGGAAGCACGAAGCATTCTACCGCCAGGCGTAAACTAGTTGGCCGGTGGTTTTTATGACGCGTTACAAAGCGTCTCGTGCGAGGCGTAAACGAGTATCTAACTCTTTTAGTACCGTGACTACATGAGACGACGATTACGACAACAGGAGATACCTACAGACCGACCTCCTCAGGGGCTTCGCCCCTAGGACACCATACAAGATACCAGACAACTCTGCGAGGCCTACGTCCTGCACTATACGCAGACTTATGACGCCATGACGACGATGATGATGTGTTTACACCTCAGTCAGGGAGGGTGTGCCTGCGCGCGCATATCAAAGAGCGGCAAAGGCTGATCGCGTGTCCCGTAACCTTGGCACAAGGCATTTTGCTGATGCCGAGGCTTCTAATTTGGTCCGTATGCTGGAAACTTCTGCAAGACAAGTTACGGTAGCCATGCAGTTTTCTGTAATCATTTCGATGCCTGGTAGCTTTGACAGCTCACCAGCTTCTAGTGGCAAAATGAATTTGGCCATCTCCTCACGCAGGCTGGCAGGTGGACAGCAGCGGATACTTCCGGGCTTGGTGGTCGGAGAGCGCACGCAATGTGTACCAGCGGCGGACGTTCTGCCTCGCCAAGCAGTACGTCGACAACAGTCATCTGCCGGTGAGTTTTCTACAGCTGAGCTACCATAGGCTATGTTGTGATCAAAACTGCGCTTGTCCAAAGGGTGTGTAAAAGAAGTGGCGTCGACAAAATTTATTCTTGCGGCAAAGACAACTTTCTGGTGGATGCTCTGTAGCTCTCAATACAATGTCGTCCTGTCTTATGTGCCCTTTATATCTAATATTTCGCACCAACTATCCCTGCCAGTCCATTCTTGGCAGCTCCAATGGTCTTCAAGGCGCGTTTGTTAAAAAAAAAACCGTCCGCCTGTATCACGCGTGCAATTTGTGTTAACAAAAGGGCTCCTCAATTGCTGTAAGTAGTCTAGATCTGATTTTTGCTATTTAGTAAACTACGTTCCATTCGCGAAAAGCGGGGTGCCTCATACAAAATAATCTCTTTCAAAAGTTACAGCATGACGGCTAAAAAAGGTACCACCAAAATCAGGCAAACGAGGAAGCGCCTGCGTGTCTCATGTTTTACTTTAGCGCTCTTTTTAAAGCATATGGAGCACGCTGCCCAATCAAAACCCTGACAATATGGACTTGTTTGAAGCATAAACATTGGTTATGTCATGCTTTAGCGCTCTTTTTCAAAGCAAGAAGTACACCTCGCAAACAAAACCTTGAAAATATCGAGTCGTTTGAAAGATAATCATTAGTTAGCTCTCCTCTGGTGATAATCAGCAACCAAATAAAACCAGCTTTTAAAGTTTCCAGTGAGATTGCCATACAGATTTGAAATCTTTGTAAAGTTGCGAGTAGAGAAAAATAACGAGCCCAGGAGATAAAACGATCTCCGTTCAACGTTAATTCGTTTCTAACGGTCGTACAGCAACTCTCACACTTTGTATTCGTTACACTTCATGAAACATGTGGGGAGAATGCAGGCATAACTCAATTATTTTCACTTAGAAGTGTTCCCAATTTCTTTTTTTGTGCACGCAGGCATAATAATAGGTTTCAATGTCTGTATAGCCGGGGCTTCACTGTGCCCTTCGAGGCACACCACGATATCTGAGGAACGTAGATCCAATCACGCAGAAATTAGGGCAGCTTTGTAGGCCCTTTATCGTTTTCTGAGTAATCTACTTCGCACAACTTGGCGCACGCCAAACGAACTGTGACTTTTGGTTTGGTTTGATTCGCGAAATTTGAAGCTGAGACTACAAACGTGTGTACCGTGTAAAGAAGTATGGCTTTGTCGTTCTTGTGTTTTGAATGGAGTTTGAATTCTGTGATACAACAAAAAGGCGGTGTGCCAAAACATTTATTCACAAGTCCCTGCCTCTAAGCACTAACCTATCATTGAACTTATTAGCACCTAAGTTTCCAAGGATCATTTGCTTGGAACTAGGGGTATTTGCTTTACTGGGTTATGCCGCGTTCGTGTTTGCTTATACCCCTGCTCGGCGACTTTCCCTATAGCCTTGAAATTTCTAGCCGTTTTTTTCTCATGTTTTCCCCGTCGCTCAGATGAACGGCACAGCTTCGGTTCGGGAAAGCGTCTTTGACAATGTCGCTGTTCAAGTAGCCCATATGGTAAGAATATGTATGCCTCAAAATGCTCTGATGCACGCGTTACGGTAGCTCGGAAACGTTGTCAATGCTCGACAACATGCACCAACTTTGAATGCCAACACTTAAAGACTTTAACTGTTGGAAGACCAAATGACGTGTATTGGCGCAACCTTTCGCAATACATATTTAACCTTGCGGAAAAAAATGGTTTGAAAATCACTCAAGCCAGTGAGAAAATTCTACTGCAGAAATTCTATAGCACATTTAACAAAATGCGGACGTCATCGAAAACAGGAATAAACTGCCTGCACGTATTCCTGAATGCACTGATGTTAAAGCGTCTGAAACTTTTCTTCCAAATGCGCAGCTGCAAGAATTAAGGGCGAGCGATGAATGCGCTGTAGCCTGCGCCGCTTCTGTGTCCCAAGTCTGAACAAAGTTTAATCGTAGTCAGCGCCCCTTGCCTTGCGAATGTCGTGGAGACCCCGGACGCTGAGACACAGGGCAGGCGGTTGGCACAAATTCCCACCAACTCACCTCTACCTGCACCTTTCCACGAGCGACCTTTCGGAGAGCCTCGCCTGTCTCAGTGGGCTGCCAACGCCGCTCGTCCTCAGGGCATCTTTGGCTCTGAAAGCATAAATTCAAGCCTATGTATTGGTAATTGAATAGACGCTTGTTAATGCTAAAGGTTTAGGTAACTCTCTTGGTCGACACTTCGGCTTCGAGGCTGAGAGGTGGCTCCTAAATAGCCGATGGATGTCGCATGAATGGCCGATGGCTTGAGGAACAAAATGCAGGTGTAAGAATGGCCGGAGTTACGCCAAATTTCTTTAAGAAGCTCCTGTAACAAATTGGAGTGTTTAAGCTGAAAAAAAGGGGTAAATTTGGGTAAACCAATTGAGCCCCATAAATACGGGATGTGAGACAAGTACGCATCCTACACACGCGGCCGATTCGTGGCTTTAGCTTACAGAGGTGGGAACTGAGTTAATGCGTGGTGTCCTTCGACTTAGACACGTGCGTTGGAGACATGTACTGGGCCTACGTGATTCGTCTGAGCATGCTAATCACATAGGACGCAATTCAGCTGGATCCATAGCTGGATCGAAGAACTTTGGGACCCTCGTCTGTATATTTAATGAATCCTAACTTGTGTTTTATCACACGCTAATTCTAACCAAGTAACAAAGGAAGTTTTCGCAAAATGGCCGCTTTGCTTGGCATAAGCAGTAGCACCCTTTCGCGTCATCTGCTGGACCCTGTTAATGCACGCAACGGTCGCCTCAAAAGCTGTGCTAGCAGCTTGAAAGAGAGATAATTGGATCGAATTTAGCCAACTTTATTACAAAATACGGGTTTGTCTTGTAATAAAGGGGTGAAAAGGAGCGGAGGAGGAGAGTGTACCTACATTGGGGGGACGAAAAGGCGCAAAGGGAAAAAATTACGCCCACTTCCCCTCGCGGGAACCCTGGTGTGATGCGACGCTGAGGGGTGTTCAAGCGCAAGCGGAGAGCAACCGTTGATCGAAAGGCCGCCGGAGAGCGGCACACCGGTTATATGCGCAGCGCGCCCGAAGGAGAGGAGACCGCGGAGAGAGAGAGTACTGGACATGCGCAGCACCACGCGCAGCGCCGCCCACCGGGGGAGTGAGAGCGCGCGGGGCGGCACACCCGCAGATGTTGAGAGAGAGTGTTCGCTCTCACCTGGGCACGCGCCGGCGCCAGTGCGTCTGCCGCGGCTATGACGCAACACAATCCACTTTATTCCAATCCAATCCAAATCCAATCCAATTCAATCCAAGCCAAGCCAATCCAAGCCAATTCAATCGAATCCAATCCAATGCCCTTCGCGAGAGAGTATTCGCTATCGGAGAGGAGAGGGGGTGAGCGGAGGAGAGTGCAGACGCCGACAACGACGGACGCACGCAGGAAGGACAGGGCCGCCGACAAAAGATGCTCTCAGCGTCGCATCTAAAAGTGATAATGTTACTTGGAGGACACGTTCAAAAACTGTTCACTTAAACTTTCCCATTCATTTAATAATAAGGAGTAATAAAGGTTCGTTGTAATTTTCCTTCTTTGGAAGCGTCCGCGGCTTCAGGGCCTGCAGGAGTGTGCACTAGATGAGGCCCACGCCTATGTTCTTTGTGCAGGTGTACTCGACCATCGTAAAGTACAACCGCCCGCCGTTCGTCGGCCGCGAGTTCCAGTGGCGCCTCGGCGACAACAACATGACTACCGAGCAGCTCTTTTTCTACGCCTACGCCCTGGTACGTACGCCTCATTCAGGAAACTCGCTGAGGGAGGGAAAAGTGCAATGAAACGACTATGTCTATGCACTCCATCGAATATCTCCCTACAAAACAGCAGCGCGTGATCATTAAATGCCATCATCAAACAAGACATCACCATTAAACCTGAATTTCTGAAATCAAAAGTACCATAGAGTCAAACTCACATATAACGAACTCGGATAGAGCGAAGTATGCTTTATAGCCAACACTCAAAATTCTGCCATTATGTACGTAAAATGTATTTCTTATGGCGAATTAAGAACACTCAAACTTCGTCTGCCATTACGCATGTAAAATTTATTTTGTATGGCGAACTAAACGTTGGATAGACCGAATTTTGAGCACGCGCGATTGGAAGCGCTATCGGAAGCGCGCTTCCGTAAAACGCAGCAACGGCGGCAATATGCTTGTAAATGACAAACTGAAGATTAATCGGTTGCCTGCAATCGAAATGATCTGTCGTGCATGGCAAGACGGGACTCGAGACACAATCCGTAACTCCTTCCACCATGCTGGACAGTGTCAAGAGGGCGCAGAAGTTGCGAGGGCAGTGCAAGGCGACAGCCATATGGCCACGTTTTTGGGGAGAACTCACCGACACTCCGGACGCTCTGTCAGAAAAAGTTGCCTTCGAGAACTTTTTGGCGGTCGACGATGACGTTGCTGTGACAGCGACTGGTTGGATTCTGAATCTGTTGCTTACGTGATGGCGCCTGGTGCCGGCGCCACCAATTAGCCGTCGCCGAAAGACGATCGCCCTCCCCCGTCGTTGCACGAAGCCCTTTCTCCTGGCGGTACTGCGCCTAAATACAGGGACGAGGACTGGAGTTCGTCGAAATGACGTCACATGTCCAAAATGCGATTCTCATTGATGGTGCTAACTGCAATGTTCAGGCGAAGGTTAGTGCCTTTTCTCTGCGACAAATCTTTTAAGCGTATATTACTTTTCATGATAAGTGGCATGGTCTTCCTTTCGTTATCGCGTTTTCAATAAACTGTGTACTTTGTGTCTGACGAATTTAATACTGAAATTCGTTATAAGTGCGTTCGGCTATATGAAACTATTTTGTATAGCGAACTAATAGCGTTGAATCACGCTGTTCGTTACAGCCGAGTTTGACTGTACTTTGGGGGCAACTACAGGCACATTGTCAGTTTCATTCAGTTATCACGACTGTCGCTGCTTGTATAGTTTACTGGGGCACTTAAAAGGACCTTGGAGCACTTTAAAACTTCGTTGTTTACAAAATCTGCAAAGCTTTCAGAACCTACCAAACTTGGGCATCCCGTTCATGGATTACGTGGCCACGAAATGCCCAATCACTGCTTCTGCCCTACACCCAAGAAATAACCTAAAAACATACTCAAAGTAGTCTTTTTCTTTCTTGACCTAGGAATTGTTGGCGCGCTGGAATAACGTCAATCAATGGGCATCACTAATATTAATTGGCTTCCTTGCAGCAGCAGCAGACAACGCTTTCGGTAGCCACTCTGAAGAAACTTTTGACAAAACAAAGCACAAATAAAAGACCCATCCGCTGTGACGAGCAAATCACGCAGTGCCGCTCTGTGCTGCCGACATCTGTAGTTTTTTCAGTGCTTCCAGGCACGAAGAGGAGAGTTTATCGGCAGCGTTGCAGAGGGGTCCATTTCAGCCTGTTCGATTGATTTGAGTCCGAAAGGCGACGCGGCAATGGGATTTTTTAAATGGACGTGAGACTGTGAAGGCAGCTGTCATATTCACTCACCAGTCTTCGTGAGTGGTATGCGGGGAATGTGGGTGGGTATTTCGTCGTCGGAAACAAGTTGTAATTGGTGAATTGGCCCCGAGCTTCTAACGCAGGGTACCTTGACAAAACAGCCTGCGACGAAGCAGCACAGGTCAAAGCACCACGCGACAAAACAGCAACATGTCAGAACAGCAGGACACGAATGACCCTGAGCAGCACGCCCCTGAAACAGGTGGGGGTTTTCTCCCAGACCCTATTGGTTACCGTGTAATCATTCATCTGCGCGCGATCTTCACTCTAAGCGCATCTTAGACACAAGAAAATAGCTACAATTACTTTCGTGCTGTGGCCTTAATTTCAACACCGAAAATCTAAAAATTTGCATGAACCAAATTTCAAAAACTCACCAAGTCATTCCTCTTTCAATCATAAAGTTTCTCGCTGAATTTGCAGAGCCGAAACCATTTTACTTTTTTTTTGCTAATCAAGGTCCGATGAATGAGACTTTCACAGATTTAAATCTTTTTTCGCGGCATTCTATACCTGCAACTTCCGTAAATTGCAGTGTGGAAGGACTGTGCGATTTTTGTGTCATAAATTTCGGCTTCAATGACATTTTTCCGCGGTCCTACAATACTCCTTGTTATAGCTTCACGATAACCTTTCGATCAAACCTGAATCCTAATGGTCCAACCAACACAATGCAGCGTAGTCTCAGAAATCTGACGCGTCTTCGTTGCTCCGCGCTAAGCCGCCCCATGGCGCACGACACGCCCACTAAAAAGAATCCGTGCCATACTCTTCTGTGAAGGTTAATGACCAGCTGAGCTGTTTCTGGATTATTGTTTGTTTACAAACTTCCGCTTAAACCGCGCCGTCGCGCTGGGGAAGTGTTCAGAAAAATTGCGGCAGCGCGGGCGTCTTGTGTTTTCCGCATCGCGGTATTCGAGCTACTGACAGAGATAGAGCTTACGTTTGGCGTTCTTACATTGTGTGTGCGACACACAATGTGAGAAACCCAACTTTCAAAGACAACGCTTGTACCAATCTCCTTAAAGTCGGCTTCACTTGTATATATCAATGCATTGTTGTGAAGACATTTATTTAGGGGCACCATACACCGTCTATATCAGAATATGAAGCTGTGGAGGCAAATATAAGGCAGAAAGGAGTGTTTGTGGCAGGGAAAAATAGGGGACCGGCCTTTTCCGGTCTACGCATGCAAAAAACTAAACACGGTGGAGTTGGCCTGCAGCAACTCGATGTAAAAAAAATGGCTGGTAATTACGATACTCTCTAATGCGATATTTGAGCACAGCATCAGTGCTCTAAGGCAGCTCTCACTCGTTGGTTCTCTCGACGACAGCGATGATGAGCTTCTGCGCCGGCGGTGCGAAGTGCGTCTGAAGAAGAGACCGTGAACTGCGTCTTATGCCCCTTCCCCTCCACCACTGCACACTTCAGGGGAGCGCTGGCTCGCGCAACCAAAGCAAACCACCATTCTCTCCAAATTTAGCAGCACTCTCTTCCTTTGCTTTATTTCATTGTTCGCTTTTTCTTTCACTCGTCGGTCTTGCCATACATAGTTCACTCGGTCACGACGGCGACGCGGCTCAGCCCAGAGACAGCCGCCAAGGGCTGCGCCCTAAAAAAGAAAGAGTGGTGCCGCGAAAAGTGTTTCGCTAAACAGGTATTACAAAATACACCGCATTTTTAAGGTTTTCCGTCCAGCAGGAGGCATGGGGATGCGTTTTAGCACACGGAAGCGGCGCTCTGTTACCCCAAACATTGTTTTTTTTTCTCGTGGTCATCTGTGCCTTTGCACAAATGCAATCAAGCGGCTTCTGCTAGAAAGAACCGCTCTTTTTTTGGCACTAATATTTTTTTGCGTTTTGGCGACGTGTGGTAGCGGAGGGTGTCGCCGGGAAGTAACCGACGCCTCAAAGTGCAGATAATACGCTGCATGGGGCTCACCGCGGTGGCTCAGTGGATTAGGCTCTGCGCTGCTGAGCCCAAGGACGCGGGTTCGATTCCGGACCGTGGCGGCCGCTTTCCTGGTGGAAGCTAAAAGCAGTAACACTGGTGTGTTCGAGATTTTGGCGCCCGTTATAGATCCCAATGTGGGCAAATTTATTCCGGAGCCCTTCACTACGGCACTCCTCATAACCTGTATAGTTCCGGCGCGTAAACTGCATAGTGAATCAACGCTGCACGGGGATGGGTCACATAATGCAGGATTCGTCGAAGGGCTATCGTTTCAGCTATTGCGAGGGGTATTGTAAAACAGCGCAAAAGAGTCATTGCAACAGAAATGTTTGCTACAAAATTCACACGATCTCTTTAAACAGCATGCCCGGAAGATTTGCGTTATTAAGGCAAGATAAAAAGTTTTGAGACAGGTTACAAATCTATAATAAAGTCGCATTCATCTGATCCAGCTCAGCAAACATATGCAAGAAATGTTTTTGGCTTTACAAGCCAAGCGACGACTGATATGACCGAAAGAGGACTCCTTGTATTATTTATTTTTATTTTGTTCTTAATTTATTGGTTGAGCCTATTGATTGTCCAAATTGAAAGTAAGACCATCGTAAAACCCGCACTGAACAAGACGATGTCGTGCGCAATTACAAGTCGCTCAAATTGTCACGTGAACGGATGGTGGGGTGGTCTTAACCAGCTCGGAGCAATGGACACCGGGAAGGCGTTGATGTGTTTAACAACATACATTTAATACACACACAAAAAACCCTCCGGCAAAGCACTCAACATTTAAACTACACCCAAACGATAAACACTCAAACCTCTACAATCCCAAAATACAACTCACATACAAACCCCTACTTAACAGCTCAATATGCAATTCAAATCAAAACTCAAAAGTCTCTACAATAATGTCCTACACTAAGTACACTCTAAAGGCGTCCCTATTGGACTGGCCTACCCCGGTCGTCGGCGCTGACGTGTCGCACCCTTGCGTGGCCGCGACTCGGTGGTAGCCGTCTTCTCGCTTCGGTGCCGGCGTTCGATGCGCGCGGTAACTCGCTGGACGGCGTGGGCTCCGCGCGTCCTCACTTCTTTCTTCTGTGGCTACCACCTGGTAGCCGCTCTCGCTGGAGGTCCTCGATGCCGGCGTTCGACGCGCGCGGTCATCTCTTCAGCGGCGTGCTTCCTCGGTGGCTACCCCCTGGTAGCCGCTGCCGCTGGGCGTTCCAGGTAGGCTTGGCACGAACGTAGCCTTTCGGGGCCGTCGAGACGAACGTCGACGGAGCGTGGACGCTGGCCGCTGGTGCCCGACCGATGCCGCTGGGGCCACGAAGACACAGGTTCTTGGTTCACCGAGGATAACGGTGCCGATGCGAAGTCGGCCCGCTCCCGCCCAGGCTCGGATGGCGTGGTCGATGGCCTCGCCGCGTCCCCCTGGCTCGTTCGTTGAAGCGCACGTGCTCCGGCCGCCTCCTGCTTTCTTCGGTTGTTTGCCTCCCCCTTCTCTTTGTGCGCCCCGCTTTTATACCCTCTGGGCTCTCCCGTGGCGCACTCCCATTGGCTTCTTGCCTCTGCTAGGTCCTTATATGGCCATCTCGCCACTTGTCACCTGCGCGGCCTTTCCTGATTGGCCGACCAGTGTGCTGCCACCTTTTCCCAGGATTCCTTGGTGCGTCGGCGCTGGCGCTTGCTGATTGGCGCGCTCCTGGCGCGCCCTTCAAAATTCTCGTTCCTCTGTTCTTTTCTCCTATTTTTCGGGGGTTTTGGTGCGTCCCCCTCTCAGGGGGTGCCCTGACACATGACAATTACCCCCTGCTTTAAGAGTTTTTTCTCAAAAAACTGCTTCAGCTTGGCCGCCGCTGCCCTCTTGTTTCACGTGGTTGGGGAGGTGTCTCGACCACCGAAGTCCTCGTTTTCCACCACCATCACTCACTTCTCATGAGTACACTGTTCGCCACCACTGCACACTTCTCTCGTCCCACTTTTCACTACACACTTCACTTCAATTTTTTCACCTTTGGCTGTAGTTCACTTGTGCCCCGAACACACACACTTGGTTTACACAACTTTCCCGTTTTATCACCAATACATTACTTTCTTAAACACCAATCTACTCAAACACACTCCTCTAGCACATCACAGCAATCAAACACTTCAGTGAACTCTTATTGGACAACACTCTATCAAGCGGCACAAACTAACGTTTTTCCTCCTTCTACTCCTCAACCGCACTTTGCAACTACTTCTTTTATATCTACACTTCATGCACATACTCCAAACTACTCATACAATTTGCTCTAACTTCACCAAAATCACACACTTCGATAATCTAATATTAAACACCACTATTCTCATTATATACATTTACACGAAGCTTGCCTTTTCACTCTACTACACTATTGAGACTCTACCAAAGCCACACAATCATTCGTCACCGTTATGGGCCCTATTCCTTTCCGAGTCAACTCCGTGGTTTCCTTCAGGTTCGTTGACCTATGGCTACATCTTCACCTTCTTCCGCCTCAACCATTCAGCACCTTTCGCTACACAATCCAATTGGTTATCACAACTATCTTCCTTCATATTGCTCGTGTGTCGGTGGCACACAGCCTGGATCGATGGTCGCGCTACAAACCACCGCTTTACAATTCCACCTGCCACTCTTCGCTTGCGCGCTGCTTTTTGCCCCCTACGAGGTCGCAAGCTCCTTAGCGCGTCACCTCTTTGTCGTGAGGTACCCTTCTCGTGGTCACTGTGGGCGTTTTTCTCAACCTGTCTCATCTTGGCGCCTCCTCTGTTCATTCGCCCTTCTCCGCGCCTTGTCTGTGCAACTTTTAGAGTCAGATCGGCTTTCAATTTGGTATTCCTGTTGTATTTTGCATCCGGCCTACTTCTGGACGACTCTGATTTTCTGCACAGCTTTCTCTTTTGATTATTTGCAGGCTTTTCCTTACAGCCGTGGCCATGCTCTTGCTTATCCGTAGCTCGCAACGTCGTTTTGTCTGGGATCACTCGCCCCTGCACGGCCTCCCTGTCACACTTCTCTAGATCTAGCTCTTCATCGACGTCACAGAACTTGGACTGAGGGCGCAGTTGTAGTTGTTCATTAAACTCGTTACGCGGCTGTACACTTTTGCCCGTTGTAATAGCCTCCAATGGCGAAGTGCCCGCCTTAATAGCCTCGCAACTGGCTCTGGCCTTATCAGCGACAAAGCTACTCTCCATACACACAGGCATTTTGGAAGAACCACCACTAAGGCCTTCTGGTCTGATGCTACTCCCTGCGCTTCGTATAGCAGACACCCCATTTACACTTGTTAATATTTTGGAGACCATACAATCAGCTAAGTCCCTTGCGCTACAAGGTGGCACAAAGCTGTCCTCGTCCGGCGCGTTCTCGGTGCGCTCACCTCCAAGCGCCTGGCCTGCGCTTAAGCCACGCCCGGCCAGTTCACTGTCTCGCGCTTCGAACGCGCCTTTCTCCTGTCTGAATAAAGAATCGTTTTCTTTGTGTTCATTTTTACTCGCGGCCTGATTGCGATCTGCTACCTGCGTTCTTTCTATCTCACGTGCCTCGTCGTGATCTGCGCCCTGCGTTCTTTCTATCGCACGTGACTCATCGCGGCCGGTGGCGGCCCGCGTGCCTTCTGGCTCACGTGCGGCGCGTTCAACGCTCTCTTTGCGAGTCCCTTCTTCGAGCCACTGCTTCAATTCTGCATGTGCTCGCTGCAACTCTGCCCGTTTTAACTCAATTTCTCTCTTTTTCTCCTCAATCCTTTTCTCCTCCTCAATGCTTCTTTTCTCCGTCTCAAAATTTCTCTCCTCTGCCAAAAACATTCTTTCCTCCACCTCTGACCTTTCCTTTCCTTTGTGAGATTCTTCGTCCAACAATTCAAAAAACTGCTTCTTGTTCAAACCTCGCGTTTGAACCAACGTCAACAACCTTCCCAAATACATTCTCGCACCTGGTAAGACACGTGACAGGGCCCGATGGAAATATCCTGGGGGAGGATAATCAATCCTGGCAGTTGATATGCCAAGATCCTGGCAGGCTCGCCAATTATTTGTCACGTGAACGGATGGTGGGGTGGTCTTAACCAGCTCGGAGCAATGGACACCGGGAAGGCGTTGATGTGTTTAACAACATACATTTAATACACACACAAAAACCCTCAGGCAAAGCACTCATATTTAAACTACACCCAAACGATAAACACTCAAACCTCTACAATCCCAAAATACAACTCACATACAAACCCCTACTTAACAGCTCAATATGCAATTCAAATCAACACTCAAAAGTCTCTACAATAACGTCCTACACTAAGTACACCCTAAATGCGTCCCTATTGGACTGGCCTACCCCGGTCGTCGGCGCTGACGTGTCGCACCCTTGCGTGGCCGCGACTCGGTGGTAGCCGTCTTCTCGCTTCGGTGCCGGCGTTCGATGCGCGCGGTTACTCGCTGGACGGCGTGGGCTTCCCGCGTCCTCACTTCTTTCTTCTGTGGCTACCCCCTGGTAGCCGCTCTCGCTGGAGGTCCTCGATGCCGGCGTTCGACGCGCGCGGTCATCTCTTCAACGGCGTGCTTCCTCGGTGGCTACCCCCTGGCAGCCGCTGCCGCTGGACATTCCAGGTAAGCTTGGCACGAACGTAGCCTTTCGGGGCCGTCGAGACGAACGTCGACGGAGCGTGGACGCTGGCCGCTTGTGCCCGACCGATGCCGCTGGGGCCACAGACACAGGTTCGTGGTGCACCGAGGATGACGGTGCCGATGCGAAGTCGGCCCGCTCCCGCCCCAGGCTCGGATGGCGTGGTCGATGGCCTGGCCGCGTCCCCCTGGCTCGTTCGTTGAAGCGCACGTGCTGCGGCCGCCTCCTGCTTTCTTCGGTTGTTTGCCTCCCCCTTCTCTTTGTGCGCCCCGCTTTTATACCCTCTGGGCTCTCCCGTGGCGCACTCCCATTGGCTTCTTGCCTCTGCTATGTCCTTATATGGCCATCTCGCCACTTGTCACCTGTGTGGCCTTCCCTGATTGGCCGACCAGTGTGCTGCCACCTTTTCCCAAGATTCCTTGGTGCGTCGGCGCTGCCGCTTGCTGATTGGCGCGCTCCTGGCGCGCCCTTCAAAATTCTCGTTCCTCTGTTCTTTTCTCCTATTTTTCGGGGGTTTTGGTGCGTCTCCCTCTCAGGGGGTGCCCTGACACATGACACAAATATTGCCCATCTGTTCCTTTCCATGGCTTTTCTTTTATATCACTTTTCCTAAATACCTTCTCCATAGGCATTCTGCAAATAATTTCACTAAATCTGTGCGCCTTTTATGACTCGTTTCCCAAAACAACACTTCCCACCTATCTTGTGAAGAGTTATCCTGTCCGCGCGTTCCTTGTGTGTGTCTTCCAGAAGTTATAGGCCTATGTGCGTTTCTCCTAATCTCTGTTCCCTCAACGATTCCATCACTGCAGTTGTTTCAGCTAATTCAAAGGCTTTTTTGGAATCAATAAGTGATATGAAAAGATGTTCATTATACTACGCACATTTAATCATTACCATGTTGATGACATGAATGTCATCCATCGCTGAGAAATAGTTCTTACGCCGAGCCTGCTTCCGCGCTTGTTATAAACCCGGGCCATCAAGTAAGGGGTTAAGAGATGTATCTTGGCGAACAACCTGTTATCGACACAGAGTAGGCTGATAGAAATTCATAAGGTCTGTAGCATGATGTTTTTTAATTAGAAATATGCGTTATTTTTCAAGCTAAGTTGCATGTTTATGCCTTGAGCCATTCTGAGGACGCTTTTGCTACCTTTCCTAGCCCAACATTACCGCAATATATTAGTATATCATCGGCGTCCCGTCACCACATGCGGCTTTACTTTTCCACTTCCTTGAGCGCGTTTTCTCAACTACTTCACTTGCATTCCGTTTTACTACCATCCCACTCGCCAAACCTACTATCGGTAAAAGAATCACGATTCTGGCACCGACTGCAAATCGGCACATACTATAACTGATACAACTTCGCTGCCCTCTTCAAAATCTCCCCTTCATATATCGCTGCCCGGAAGGTTAAGGAAGTAGTGACACAAACTTTCAAACCTCAGATAACTATGTAAAACGCTTCCTTTTCATATGCAATAGCCCCTCTGAAGTTTAAACGCTAACCGTTAAGAACACATGTTAAATCCATTTCAATCCTTGCGCGCACGAGAAAACTCATCCGCACCTTCGAGCAAGCCCATGACATCATCAGAGCTACGACACAAACGACCGACGTCAGCGCTCCCATGACGTATCGAGGCGCACGCGGTGCTGTTCACGCGCGCTTTTCCAAGCCTTGTGCAACACGTCACAGTTTGTGGCACTGACGTCGCGTGCGAACACGGCCATTCGGGCTGTTCTGGCACGCGCACGCGCACCCAGACCGAAATCGACTGGGGTGCGACGAAAACCGTGACGTTAAGTGCGCCTTCCGGTCATGGCGGCTGCCTCTGTGTTCGCTTGACAGAAACCGAAACTGTCACGAATAAACGGAGCTGTAAGTAATTGTTTATGCTGCGTTCGACAATCTAATGTGGCATTCTATGATTCGTGGGCTCGCCGGCAGGTATAGCCGCGAAAAAAGCGTAACACAAAAATTTTGTGTCACTACTCCTTTAAGCCCCTGCTACCACTCCCTACCTCACCCTCTTCCTCTAACACCTCCCCCTTTCTCCTAGCGGGGGGAATGCGCAGGGGGAGAAGCTAGCACCTGCTGGAGCAGCGCAGACTGATCGAGCAGGCCACCCAAACAGCGGCGGTGCGCTGTCGCCTGAACCGAGGAAGATGCCTCTCCGCGTTTTTTTTTTTTTCCTTTTTCATTTCTTTTTGCAGCCAAAGCCCCAGGTGCCCTATTCTGCGAAAAACCGTAGTTGTTTCTGGTCGAGGAAGTGGCCGTCGCTGCAAAGGGTGATGGTATTTGATCACCACAGTAGCACCACAGTGCACTGCTACTGCGGCATATCCACGATGCCAGCGGTAGAACAAAAGCTGCTCATGTTCCTTTATTCCTGGCACATTATCAGTCGGGGGAGGGGGGGGCGCAGGAGGGAGAGGAGGGGGCGAGCCAGGAATCGGGTGCTTTGAGGGGCAATGTACCCGCTTCAGAAACTTATAAAAATCATAAACGGAGACGTAAAAGGTGCAAATCAATGGAAGTATCGCCCTTGTTCACTTCCACAGTACGGAAGCAAACTTATGTGCCCCGAGGAATTTTTCGCGGCACAATAAACGTTTTACCTACGTGCATGTACCTTAACCTCGTCGGTTGTTGGTGCTGGAACCTCGCCAGCTTACTCAGAACTATATGACGGTATTCCCCTCGACAGTGAACAACTATTACTACCCGGCAGAATTATAATACACCAATTTGCTTTTGTAGCGAAACGCAAGTTTCTAACCGTATTCGCGCCACCTACTTTTCTATACATGACAAGCTTTAGCGTCACTACAAAGTAAGTCACCCCTCTCGTTGCATGCTTTTACAGAATATGTGCTCGGCGCTGAGCTCAAGGTTGGACTATGAGCGGAGGATGCGGGGACCGGTCGCCCCTGCCAGTCTAAGGTGAGAGGAAAGACGGCCTTCTCCACGTCTTACTACTATATTACAATTCATGACTGGGTACACTGCATCGGTCGTACGCAACATCCGCACCTACAGGACAAGTTATCTGACTGAGTCTCACATGGGGCGATTTGCTTGTAGTTCCTGGTAAGGGAAGAGCGAGAAAAATAGGAGCCATTCTACTGTGTGAAGCTGGATGGCCAACCAAGCTGTTTTAGATACATACGTCATGGCACGTGGTTACATAGACGAGAAGCATTTATGTTTCTGTTCATTTGGTTATAACAGTGACCATGGCTTGTTAAATTGGTTAGCGAAACTCCGAATGACTACTCTTTCATCCTATATACTAACGCAAACGTAGGGCTGTCCATTTCCCTGACGTAGAAGCTTATGTACTTACAACAGACATCAAATCTGCAACGTTTAGTACTCCACTGTGAATAAGCAAATAAAACTGGGCTTAATAGTACAAACTTCCTAACGTCGAATTTTCACACACTTTCATTCTGAATGATAGCGATAAAACAATGGTTACTGCTGTTTTCTGTAAGAATACTCCTCCCGTAGGTGCACGTATTGGCAGAAGACCAAAATCCTGTACGGCCATAACTTCACTCTGAAATAGCTGTTTTTTGGAAATTAAATGAAACGAGGCCTAATGGTAAAGTCGTCTTAGCTCCTGATTCACACCCGATATTCTTAGAAAGGTTTGATATAACAAAAGTTCCGGCCGTTTTCTGCTTAGCATTCCCAATTATGTTGGATTTGCTGCAACGCCTCTTTGCTTACGCAAAACAAACATTGCTTTGCTTGCACAAAACATTACAGTGTATGAAGGTGGATAACCTGGGTAGCATTTTTTTAGCACACGACCTTAAACGGACATTGAAGTAAATTTGTCAAGCTCCTGTTTTTGCTTGCACTGCGAAGACTGGCTCAAATGAACACGCTTTTGATCGTTTATCCGGGCAATAAGGCGATATTTATTTTATAAGGTCAGAAAGAAGAAAAACTACCATCCGCGGTTTGCGGCGGCTGCACCAACTAACCGCAGTGACGTCAGGTAATGGTGCTACGTGATTGGACGATGTCCAAACTTAGCATTCAAACAAGTTTCGGTTTTGGTTCTGTGATACAACATGCTTGGCATCTCGCGTTATCGTTGGATGGGCATTCTCGACATATCAGTAATTGCTATACCGCGTTTCTCCAATGTTTTCGGCTGTAAAATACGTCATGTAAGGCTACCAGGACGACTTGGAATCGTAGAAATCACTAGCCGAGGCCTACGCAGTGGATGAACGCGCTCCGCGTCACAGCAGACGCTCCTATGCCATGTGCATTTCCCCCATCTTCGGAGCTTGCCTCACTCATGCCTGTATCGTAAAAAGTGTGTTCGCAACAGGCTAAGGGGCTGCTGATTCTAGCCTGTGCCCACTGTCCGCAAGCAGTCGGCGCTTTTGGCAACAGCACGCCAACAAAAACTCGCTAGCGCGTCAATATCAGTGCGCACGCGTCCTGCGGAATCGCTCGTGTAGCAATGAATTTTACAGCGCAAAAATATCGAATTCAGTATAGAAAACATCGGCCGAAAACGAAAAAATCAACTCATAAAAAAACGTGCTCTCGCAGATTTGAACTTGCGACTTGCAGAATAACATACCTAGCGCGCGACACCACTCGGCCATAACCCAGAGCTGCCAGTGTTGGAAATATATATGGTATACAATATATGACCAGTTTACATTTTCATTAGTTTGATCACTGCAAGGAGCATAGATGACTACTTGTTCTATAGTGCTCGTGCAGTAGGTGTTCACGAAGTGTCCACTATATCTCATGTCTAGCAATTGCATTTCTTAGAAGAAAAAGCGTTCGCAGATGTATGATCGTGCTGCTGACCGCTGTGCTTGTTCACCCACACACCGGAAAAAAAGTGCTTTCTGCACCCTAGTTTTTGGTGTACGGTAAAAGTGTCCATTGATTTTATTTCCTTAGTACCTATATTAACTTTCCTGACTCTTCTTCCGCCTTCAATTCGCCTTAGATTTTCCTTCTCGTGCCAGTCAGGGAAGCGTCGCCTGTGTGATTGTGAAGCGCTTGTGTGAAGCGACCTGGACTTTGAGCTTGATACAGTGTACAAACTAACAAATTCAAGAAAGGCACATTCTTCCATTCACGGAGGTGTCGTGGCTTAGTTTCAACTGAGCGAACCAATTGGGACGACCCGTCGGCGGCCAGCGGACTAAACGGTGGGCCGACGGACTCTGTCGGAAGGTCATCGAGCCGTGCAGTAGCGCAGTCAAACCAAGTCATTTTTTTCCTGACGTCACACGAAAACGCAACAGAAAATGGGCGAGGATGCAGACAGGAGGACAGCATTTTCGAATTGATTTTTCTACTAAATAAATTCGTGTAAAAGCACCCGTAGTGGTCAAAACACGGCCTGCCCGGCCGGGACTCTGGACTAAAATTTGTGCTAGTAATCCCACAACGCTTACAATTTACTTCAGTGTCCCTTTAAAGCGAGAGAGAATTTAATGACAGGGGTGGGCTAATCAGGATGTAAATGAAAGGTAGAAAACTTTTGGTGTTCACGGCGGTCATTCATAAGAAAGACATATATATACGCACACACCTTTTTTTGGTGTGCTAATCTTGGAAATGGTTCCTATGAGTAACTTATTCTCGTAAAGTGCATATCAAACTAATGATGCGTATACGCTTAAGATACGAGCCATACTGAGGTCTGGAAAATGCTTTCTATTATCAACTCATCTACTCGAGGTGAATATCGAAGTCAAGAGACACATAATCTCGCGGTACAAATCTAGTCTTTAAGGGCTTGCGACTTCTGTGGGAACCACTTATTACAGGCATACCAGAACGTTCGTTTTCCAATGTCTCGGGCTTTAAAGACGCATGGGGCTCGGCAGCTTTGTTGCCGAGGAAAGGAAACAAACCTCAATCCTAGCCATATGAACTTCTCTAAAAACGCATAATCTTAGTCATAAGCAGTTTCTTTGTACAAAAAAATACATGCTCATTGTGGTCTATGTGTGATATGGGTATTTTATACAACGTCGCTGGTCAAGCCAGCTTAACAAGGCGTAAAGGCTCCCAATTTTTTACCATAGAGAAAACGCTAGTTTTCTTGTCAAAAGACGACAATAATTAAATAATTCAGTGATACCAGGTGTTTCAGCAGACGATAAAGCAGAAAATAAAGCGCATTAGCAACGAGTAACGCCACCGTGGTCACTCTTTCGTGCCTGCTACGTTTTTCCGCAGGGTGAACGTGCCACTGCAGAACATGCGTGCGTTCTCCGAGGCCTTTGGATGCGACGAGCGGGCGAAGATGAACCCGGAGCGCAGGTGCATCTTGTGGTGACTGGTGAACCCGCAAAAGACATCTTCGACCGCCTTGCTGCCCCAATAATCTTTGACCTCTTATCTATCCATACTGCCTGCTCGTATACAAATGCACTATGTTTATCGCAATTTTGTTCCTTCATTATTAAAGTTTTGAATAAAGCACCAAGCATTTTTATATGTGGGTTAGGTATTTTCTACTCGCGATATATTGCAAAAAGCCCAATAAGGAGTTTTGCCTGCAGCCTTGAGTTCCTCGAAAACCTAGTTACGGACGAAATACAGGGACAAGGTTTGTGGCCTGGAGTGCGCATGTCACCAATTGGCGGGCGCAGAGCTGCAAGTAAGTGTCTGTCCTTGTCTCTAGTTCGGGCGGTCGTCATTTTAAAAACGATAGTCCTTTTTATAGGCTTCTTGAGGAACCTCCTTACTGTGTTAAGGGTTCATGAGCCCGGCCCGGCCCGACGAAGCGACAACATACAAAAAACAGAAATCACCGGTTTATTCCGGACAACGAAAAAACAACGTGTGCATAAAACTACATGTGCATAAATATCGGCTTGAGGGAAAACTTACCCCGCCCAGACACTGGGAGGATTGACAGATTGAGAGCTCTTTCTTGATTCGGTGGATGGTGTTGCATGGCCGTTCTTAGTTGGTAGAGCGATTTGTCTGGTTAATAACAGCTTAAAACTGAACGGCATGTGAGCAACTTGACACCCAATAAAGCACTGCACCAATTGTGCAGAAAATAACACGGCGCTTTCCTTAAGACTCACGACGTTTTCCGAGTCCATTGTCAGAAAACGCACCATGCGCGCCCAACACTTGCACTGCTTAGTCGTTGTTTCGGTTGTCTGCCCCTTGCTGCGCCCATTCTGACCATCCGCTGCCGCCGAGCTGTTCCGTCTAACTCTCCTGGCTGCACTCGTGAGAGCCGCTTTTAAGCCCGACTTGGTAGATGCACGCATGTTCCGGACGGGATTCACACTACACATGTGGCCGTTGCGCGCTGGCTGTTCATCACACCCGCGCCCATTGGGTATATGACCGGTAGGGGGCTGATGTCCACAGTGTTTGTCGCGCTATCATAACCACGCTCGGGGCACACAATACGTAGGCGCTGCGTCCATACACTATTTAGACGATAACATTTTGGTCAGTCTGTCGGTATGTCCCTCGATTCAACCTTTCCCCCAAAAGATGAAACACTTCGTCAAAAAGGTGTACATGTAAGCAGATCCGTTCAAACCTATTTAAACTCCTGGAGCAAGTTATACATATCCCCATAATTTAGCACACAGGAAGCCTTACGCACATTCGAGGCAAAATTCAAGCTAACGTAACCGGGAGTGCAGGCGTTTTTTTAGTTACAAGTACCCGTCTGGTTGGTTCTTGTGATAGCAAGGGAAAAAAAAGAACGTGTGAAACAGATGGCACGGAAACGGCAAACGACAAACGGCAGAGGAACTTGCAAGCGGCGCTGTTTGTGCGGAAGATGCTGAGTGAAGAAAGAGAAAGTTTTCTCAAACAACTGGCGATAGTTAGCCACACTTTTGTCAACGTGCCTGAACTGCACGAGATTCACGGGGCGCCGTGCCGAGCGCAGCAGCGTCGGCCACGGCCAGGCTCGAGCGGGAGGCCGTGCGCCGGAAGAACGAAAACGGAGACGAGCGCGTTTCCAAGGGATATAAAGTGGAACCTAGCCATCCTGATGTGCTGGCTCGGGGCACACCACCGCGCGATACAAGCCCAGACGCCGAAACATTCCGGCATATCAGCTTAGTGATTTCTATTTATACAGATCTAAACTAAATATTTTCGTAAGTTTGAGAAATGTGATAAAGGTCACTGAACTGTTATAATCGCTATTTGTCAGGACAACGCCGCCTGTATAAACAGTGCCTAACGCGTGAACGAAAAATGGCCAAATAGCCACTCTCCGGTTGCTCTTTCCTGCCCTTCCCCGCTCCGTAGCATTCCTGCGTGCTTTCATGTCCGCCGGCCAGCGCTGCTTCTCGAAAACTATGTAAAATACTAGTTGACACTTTGTGTAGCGTTCTCCAGGTGGCGCTCCTACGACTTCTTCTTTTTGACCATGCCTGTCTGTCTTGGTCTGTCGCTGACCGCCTTAGCCTCGGAGCAAAATCACTTGGGCTGCCACAAGCTGATGCCTGCTTTGCACGCTTATCTAGTTGGATCACGGGCTCCGAAATTTTCTGAGTGTTCCATCCCCCCTCTGTCCCCTCCGCATTTAGGTCTTTTGTCCCCGCTGTTTGCACTCCGCATCGGTACGTACTGTTATAATTGAGGACTGTACTGTAGATACGCCCGGACAGCATGACGGACCCCTCAGCTGCTTATCCTTTTGTTTTATATAATATTCTGAAATTTACAAGCACGTGATAATTTTAGAAAGTAATGGTAGAAGAGAGCGCATGAAGAAAAAATGTGCACGCAATTTTTCCTTCCATAAATCCTCCTGAGAGAAAAACATCGGTAAAATAACGGCTGCACCATCCGAAAATATCGTTTTTCCGTTCGCTATTTGTCTACCCGGCTATTAATACGTTCTGACACTATTTCAGTTCCGCATTCGTCAGTTATCTTTGAAAAAATGGGGCAAGTATGAAGCGAGCGACATGTTGGATGAGATCCCCCGTGCGCCCCAGAACTAGTGCCCCGTCGGGGCGAAGATGGGAGTGAAACGGCTCTTCAAAACCCAACAGGCCAGCTGACAGACCCACGTCGTATAAATGAGTGCAGCGTTTGCGACTTGCGAGCAGTGACGTAAGGCGAGATGTCCCCCGGCGTTCAGCACATAGCTGATGAGTGCCTGAACTAAGCGTCACTACCTTTCTCATTGAAAAGCGCGCGACGCGTTAGGCAATGTTTATACAGGCGGCGTTGGTCAGGACCAGTAGCTCCATTCGTCTTTTGTAAAACCTGTTAAAACACAGCGTAATAGGTATTCAGCAATTTAGAAAAATAAGTCCCATTCGTGACAGGCAGTGCGCAAAAGGTGGCGTTTCTCTAGAGGCCAGGTGTCTGTAAGTTGTCTGCACATTTTGTCCCCCCCCCCCCTTCAAACCGGTTCTAAACATATCTTTGCCGCACGACCGTTTAAATCCGTCGGGTCCGGGTTGCCCGGGAGTTGCTGTCGAACGAGTAATCAAGTCGTGTGAAGTAAGCGCGCTATGGACGCGAAGCTGCGCCAAAACAGGCCCAATACAGTCGCTAAAGCAGGCGAAAAAACCTACGGAAGGGAAGGGTCTCTCCGACGCGCACGCCAAGCTGAGCACAGGGAACGTTGGGTAATAGCACCCTATCTTCGCGCCATCTCCACTGTGCTGCGTAAGTGATAAGCGCCCTTTCGGCTCCCCAGCAGCGTTGGGAGTTTTGTGTGCCGCACGCCAAGGAAGAAGCGTTGGTTGGTAGAGGTAGAAAGCTTTGCTTTAATACTGCTAACAAATCATCTCAGGCAACTCGTATGGGAATTGCAGACTGCCTGCGTAGCCAATGAAAATGCGTAGTACACGGACAACAATGGTATCTATATTACAGGGCGCAACTTGATCCAACACCCGAAGGTAATCATCGACATATCTGCCGATGTTCATAATCAGGCTGCCCACAAGGCGACAAGCAATCTACCGGTCACGCTTGACCAAGAACAAGTCGCTCAGGACTGGCGCGACACACGAACCTATGGAAGCATACTTTTTTTGAACCACCAGCCTATCAACAAACCTGACCAAAATATGTAGATAACAGATAAATATCTAACAATGCACGCCATATTTTTGAACGACGGAACACCACTGGCGTCTATGCTTTCCTCAACAGCGCTCTGCATTTCACTTTTTGGAATGGCGTAATAATCTTTCGCGTCAATAGAAAAGGCATAAAGGCCGGCCCCCCTCGCTTCGCGCACCGAGAAAAAACTAATAACTCCTTGCGGAAATATGTTAATTCTTTTTTCGCATTTTCTATCGGTAAATGTTATTGCGAGATATGTACCTTTCATTTGATGAGGTTTGTGTGCCCTGAACATTGTACAACTTTTCGCGTTATTTTCTTGCAATGTAGTTATCCGTTTTTTTGCTCTTTTTTTTCTCTGTTCTTTTTTTTTTCTCTGTTTTTGCCATATCTTTACTGAAGTTTATAGTTCTTCACAATCTTTTCTGCCGAATGTTGGCCGCTTGCACCTTCTGTAATTTTCATTTAACCCCCCTTACTCAATGGCCCCGGGTCTGTAAGGTATTTTAAATAAATAAATAAATAAATATAATATGCAGCATGGCCTCCTGCGTATAAAAGACCGACAAATGCTCGATGTTCTTGGAAATCTGTACGCGAGTATGTTTCAATATTATTGCAACGAAAAGAAAAACAAAGATGGAAATTGTAACGCTTTGTGATAATATCTGCAAGGCAAGTGCAGCCACTAAAATCTATGCTTTGGGATCCTTAGATTGGAGCGCTTAGGTGTCCTCGTCATTCTTTGGGAATGTAACGTTCTGCACATGCTACAAAATATTTCTATCAGTATATGTAAAGCAAGCTTCGTGAATCAGCCTCAAAGTGGTCTGGAAAGATTCCGTAGAAAGTCGGACAAATTGCGTCGCTTCACTTCCATACCCAAGCATTCTCAACATCTACTGTGCGATTTCAAGGTAAATTAGGCTAGCAGTAGCAATCCGAACGCTCGTACCTTGAAGGAAAGAATGTGCGTTATGAGAACTTTGACAGTTTGCTCGTCGGTGAGCTGCACCGGATTGGCTGTTTAGAGAAAGAAAAAGTGCTCTGCAGAAAAAGATAGAGATGTAAATTACGGCAAAAAAACCAGAAACTGTAAAAAGGGTGGAGTTTCATTCTTCTGCGAATTTTGGACGTATCGTCAGACTTTCTATTTCCTTGTTGTCTCGGCGCAGGTGATTTATTTCGCTAACACTTCCTCTTTCACCAGCGATGAACGTCCTTGTGATCGTCTTGGCGCGCGACCGCAAGAAGAAGCAGAAGTAGCGGAGACGAGCAGTCGCCTTGCATTCCTGAGGTCTTCGTTTGCCCCCTTTTCGAGGCTTCCGGCTGCTGCTTGGTGCCGGCACCCCCGGCTTCGTCCTTCCTGCCACCCAGAGACGAGGAACGCCGGGCAAAATGTACTCCACCTACAGAACGCAGGGTGAGTTCACTTCTCGGGGTGCTTTATGGGCAGCCTCCGAACAGCTGAAAAAGTCCCTGCGCAGTCCTACAGACGGAGCTGGCAGCAGCTTGCCTTTCCCATTTACATGTTAAATATAAGCGGCGTTCTAAATTTAAAGTCGCCAATTTACTTTGGCTAGGCGTAGTTATGTTTGCTCTAAGATCGCCGGGTTCCTTTCGCGAAAGTGTTTCTCCATCGCAACTTCAGCTTACGTGACAAACGCGCACGGGTTCTTAATACCGCCTTATATACTTTAAAGGAGTACTGACACGAAATTTTTATGTTACATTTTTTTCGCTGCTATGCGTGCCTACCAGCCCACTAATCATATAATGACAGATTAGACGGTCGAGTGCAGCGTAAACATTCATTTACGGCGTCGTTTATTCGTGCCAGTTTCGGTTTCGACAAAAAAACGCCGAGCAGCCGCCATGACAGCATGTATGACATGGCGTCACCATTCTTGCCGTACCGCTGCCTCTCTGGAAGCGCGCGCGAGCGAGCGCACGCGCGCGCCCAGACCGGCCGAGCTGTTCGCCGTCCCCACAGGCCCGGGCAGCATGACGTCAGTCCCAAAACCATGACGTGTACACACGCCCGAGCAGCGCGCGCCAACCACAGCCAGCGCGTCGGCTTCGTCACGGGAGCCCCGACGTCGCCAGTTTGGGGCACGTAGCAGATGATGTCACGTCGGCCCACTCTGGGCTTTCTCGTGCGGGCGAAGATTAAAATGGATTTTAAATATGTTTCGCTAAACAGTTGCTGTTGAAACTTGCTGGGAGATATCTCCTGATAAAAAGGAAGCGTTTTACATAGTTATCTCAGCTTTGAAATTTCGTGTCAGTACTCCTTTAACTGTAGTGCTCGCGTAGTTTACCCTTTACCGCTTGAACACTTCGTAGCGAGAAGTGGAAAACTAAATACGCCTAAATAAAATAATTATAACATCCAAGATAAAATGTTGTGCGTCATGGCTTTCGTGCAACGGTTTTAGAAAATTTCAGCTCCAACGCCGCATCGGTACGTGGCTGTTGCGATGCACTTATACACTGTAGCAATCGTCATAGCTCCCCGAATATATTTTTTGGCAGTGCGCGCCCCACAACCACTGGTATTCTCACAATTATACCTTTAATATATGAAACCTCCCTTGCAAAGGCTGCATATAAAAGTTCAGTTTCAATTTCAGTTTCACTGAAACTGAAAGTAAAAAGTGCCATTCGAAAATGCCTCTGCCTACTCGTGCTCGCCATCTGCTAACGCAACGCGTCTCGCCAAGCAACGGAACCTTCCTTCCCGATCTCCCGGTGAAACAAATGATATTGATGGATTAGCAGCAACAAAAAGCGAGAGAACTTGTACCCGCACCTTTATTGTCCGGGAGATGAGTGTCCAGTTGAACACCTCAGATGCCTTGCGTCGGCCTCGCGTTGTTGGTGGTGTTTTTGAACACCCCTCTAAAAACACTTTGTTAGCAATCGCCCTAATTTTTTTATACTGGCTTCAATCTGTCTTCTACGCGTCGCGCCGCTGCGCTTTTCTGTGGTTTTGTACTGGGAGACTTGGCTTGGTGCTAAATTTCGCTGCTTGTACTTCCATCCGCTTCGTATGCGCTGTACTGGCGTGGGCGAGTGCTTTTCGCTATACTTCTGAATTTCATTACGCTCGCGATTTCAAATGCCTCGCGCAATGGAACGGCTCCGGAAAACCCGTTATTCTCTTTTTCGATTTCGCGTGCTGAATCTGCAGGAGGACGAAAAAAAACTTATTCAGAATAGAGAATACAGTCTCACACCAAATATTCATGTCCCATTTTGATTGCTATAACGATGTTCATTGGCCTGTCAAGAACGACACAAATTATATACTCTAGAACGCGGTAATTATTTATGACCACCTGAAAATACCCAGTTTTGCTTGAATATACTTACGGCGTATGATAGAACCACGCTAAGACCTTAACGTTTGGTGCCGACGTCACAGCATCACAGATTCCAGCGGGGGCCATGGCTTGGCCGGCCCAATGGCTTAAATTAGTTGCTAAGCTTCCCGAAGGCGTTTATGCCTACCATCACGGTTGACATTGCACCACTGCTTTCAATAAAAGTCGCAGCAAGACTTGTATTGTGATGCCAGCTTATATTATCAGCTCCTTTCCCGCATGTGTGACTCTTCGTGTCAAGGGTGCTTTTCGACCGTGCCCGGGTCGGCCCGCGTACCGGGCTCGGGCCAGGCTCGGGCCGGGTAGCACGCATTTTCAGGAGCACCGACCGGGCTCCGGCTTGAACAAAAACGTTTTCGGGTCGAGCCCGCCTAAGCCGGCCCGGGCAGTCCCTGAGTTCCGGCAGTTGTGCGCCACTAATTTTATAATGCAGATAACCAAAAATTGGCTCATTAATCATTTAGGTGAAATGAAAACTAAAAAAAGCTTAGTGCAGTCACCACAGCGCTGTCAAAAATAAAATGACGTATTGCACTTCGAAAGCCTTCCAGCCAACAAAAAAAAAAAACGTATGCGCTGTATCCGCATAGTCGCAGAGAGCAGGTCAGAATATGAGAGCCCTCTGGTAGTAGAGCACATGATTGTCTTTTCCTATGTTTTCCAAAAAAAAACGAACAACCGTGCTTTGGACTTTGCACTTTGTGCAGACCATACTCCCAAATATAAGCGAACGGACCCTTGGGTCTATTTAAACATTTTGTACACATTCCTATTTGCCAACAAAAGCGACTATTTGAGTAGAAAACTGTGAGCATGGGAGGAACTTGGATATACACTGGGTACAAACCGACAAGGAACCTTAGCGAAATAAATTGAGAGAAGTATAGTTAAACTAACTCTCCGCAGAGTGTGTTAGCGTCAATATCAAGTTGGAAGAGTTCTTTGGGGGATGAATTGAATGAAATAACGAAAGGTAGAATATCTGTCCAAGAAATGCATAAGTAGAAAAAATCCTCTTTTGTCAGCATCATTTAGGCGATCCCCAGTGTGCCGTATGTTCAAAGACTCGCCAATTCAGTGCTTATTTCATGGAGATTCTCTGTAAAAATACATTTTATAAGTCAGGATATTTACGTTGTACAAATAGTTGGCAATCCAAGGTTTAATCACACGTAAATTCAATATACTCACTTTATTATTATTTTAGGTTAAAAGTACCAAACTTTTCTTCGGGCTCATGTTTGTAGTCTGGCAGACTCGGGATGATGCTAACAAGCAGTGTGTGAGCTCTGGTTTATTTTTCTTGCATGCTGTCGGGCTCGGGCTGGGCTCGGGATCACATTTTAAAACTTTTTCGGGCCAGGGCTGGGCTCGGGGTTTTATCTCAACGTTTTCACGGGCTCGGGCCGGAACCACGACTTTTCTCTACCGGGCCGGGTCTCGCAAGTCGGGCCAGGCCTAGATATGTTTATTTTGGCCCATGCAGTGCTCTAGTCTCAGCCTCTCCAATGATTGCTGCCCTTTCCCGCTCGACACGCGGGTGTTTCAGGCCTGCATTCGCTTAATTTGCTTTTTTTTAATAATCGAATTCACGGGTATGACAGAGGCACGCGCGCCGGCTCATACAGCGGCGGTGTTGATTTTCTCGATTTTCTGTTGATTCGCCGGTACTACCCCGCGGGCAGACGCACCGGAATGGCCGTGTACTGGAAAGTCCGCACCAAAAGGTCCTGCACCGAAATATAAACTGAAATGTCCGGATCCCGGTCTAGGACATTTGGGTGCGGGACGGTTCCATGAACGACGTTTCAGTGCGGACATTTCTGTGCACGGACATTTCGGTGCATGAACATTTCGGTGTGCAAGTTTTTCGGCTACGGAATTATCTGGTGCTTTTTTTTGTTTGAAACAGCTGTTATATTTTCATTTCCGCATAAGGTGTGTTTAAACACAATATAGCGAAGGGATTGCATTTTTATATTGATGCCGTTCTTGAGTTTTGCCAGTTATTTTTGAAAATTAAGCGTTTGTATATTTCATTTTACAGTTTCTTCAGGGACAACCTGTTATACAGCCTGTTATACAAAACCTGTTATACAAAACCTGTTATACAAAAGAATTGAATTCTTTTGCGCACGCTTTTTTTATGAACAGTCGTTAATTTATACTGGCTCTTTTTTACGGCAAGCAAATCAGCTAAGACAATGGGCCGGTGTTTGCTACGCTATAATGCATTCTTAATAAAAATTGCTCGACATAAAAGGCAATCTCACTTTACAAGGAAATTAGCTTTGCAAACATTCAGCTGCCCCCCAAAATGCAGAAAGTCTAATGAAATGTTTTCTGTAGGCTGCGTTGTGACGATAAACTGACCATGCATATAATGTTGTCGGTGGCGTTTTTTCCATGACAAGTCTGGGATATTGTCCCGGAGGAAGAACTGACCTTTTCTAAAAGCACCTGCCGCTTCTATATGGGCTCAATGATGATAAAGCGCGAACGGGTCGGGCAAACCAACCTTGGGTTATGTTTACACGCTGATTTTCTACTCATTTGAATTCATTGTCACAGCAGACCCCCCCCCCTCCCCCTACCACCCCCCACTCCCGTCTTCAAGTTTCATTATCCCCCAGATGTTCTTTTCAGTCATATTATTTGTGGTTCCCCCTGAGAATCTTACAGGCCTAGCCGAGTTCATGGTCAGTGGAGCGCCACCCCATTGATGCAAAAAAAGCTATATCTTCATCATGAGCTCACACAACCTCTATAATGCGCAACATAAAGCCACCCAAAAAGCCTCTGAGGACACAATGACCTGTTTTGTTGGCCCCTGTCTCCCCCTCGAGGAACAAGCTTGCTCACTGCATCCTTTCGCGCGTCGCGGTCGTACCGACGTAGTCCCCTCTCCACGAATAGCTCCTCCTTCGCACTCGGTCGCCCCATCGGCAATTAACGCTTCAAGTTGCGCATATCATCCGCACCCCACACATTACTCGCTTTCTTCTGTTAAAAGAAAAAAAATCAATAGCGTGGTTTAGGGATAGCTGAGACAGTCGTCTTCAAGTTTTCTACGTCCCGTTGACACATTGCAGAAGCACAAGTGACACACCCCTCCCCACCGAGGGGGTTCGTACCCTGTGCCCTGAGCACCCCTCACCCGTTTAGCGACGCCAAAAAAAAAAACGATCGTTGGTTGGCCTTTAAGTAGAACCGACACCGAATGCTGTGAAGACGAGGTTGATAGAGACAAAACTGAAAAAGCAAGGGACACACGCATAATTAGGCTACCTCGTTTCTTTTTTTTTCGCGGCAGTTTGGGGCGGGGGGGGGGGCAGGGATGGACTAAAAGTGAAGTTGGGTGAACTGAAATAAAAGTGCTTCAGAAAACTTATAATAAATGATTACGGATGTTCACCTAAATTCCTATATAAAAAGAATGTTGAAGGAAAGTAAAGAAACGTTAATGTTTAATATCTACTCTTGCAATGTGGTTTTACGCGCCCATGCACCACCTCGGTTTACTAGTCATTTACAAGCATTGAAGTCCAAACATAACCCTCGAACATTAAAATCATATCGTCGGACGAAATTTCATACTAAAGCTAAAATGTTAAAAGAATTCTCTAAGGTATAAACTTCAGCGTGTTGGCATATCATCTTTAGAACTGTGCAAAGGGACTAGGATGCCTGGGATTCCCATAGGATATCCCCTGCACCCAAATATCCTTGCACAAGAATGTCCGTATCTCGGCTGGAGGGCCCCCTTCTTGCTTGTTTTTCACGCCTTTCTAATTAATTAGCGGGCACGACATGCACATGTTCGAAAGCTGAAGAAGCGGCTGTGTTGATTTACTCGCATACCATTCAAGTTTGTTTTAGATGCGACGCATCTCTTGCTCTGAGGCATGTCCCTCGTGCGTCGGCGTCGGCGGCGTCCGCACGCCACCTGCGCATGCGCGCCTCTCCTCCGCTCTTCTCTCCGACAGCTGTGCGCAACACTCTCAGTCCGTATCAATTCATAAACAACAACTGCGTGCGCGCGCTGCGCTCCGCTCGCGTCTGCCCCGGCGCGCAAGTGCGCGCATGCACGACTCTCCTCCGCTGCTTCCTCTCCTTCAGGCGCTGTGAATATAAAGCGGGTAGCGCACTGCGGTGGTTCAGTCAGGGCTCGCTCTCGTTCTACGCCAGGTGCCTTTGCTTGACGACTCCGTGCTTGACTTGATTCTTCCGATGAAGACGTGATGGAAGCGACGGTCCCGTCAGCGAGTGGGCTGACACAATCCAATACCAGCGTCAGCGCAAACGCTCAAGGCAACATTACTACCAATTGAACCCCCCGATGCGTCGCATCACATCAGGGTTCCCTCGCGGGAAGATGGGCGTACTTTTTTGTGTGCGGATTCCGCCACAAATCGTGAGGCCCTCTAGGACTCGTTGCGGCTTCACGGACGATGCAGACGAGATTGAACTCTCCTGCTCATTATATAATGGCTGCTTGTGCCATCACTCGTTTAATACAACTTCATTTGGTTATACTGCAAGGCGAAAACGTATACAGTCGACGTTAACTACTCTTTGGAAATCTGCCAGCTATAGATTCCAAACGCCGGCCTACCTGCCTGGTGAACGTCTTTGTCTCCACAGCCATTTTCCCACCGCATCAAGTTTTTTCCTTCCAAAAGAACAAACAATGATGACCCACGCCAAATTAATGACGACCGTCGGTAGCCAGCGGGGCTCGCGGAACTCCTTCCTAAAAATTCGTGTTCCTCGACCTTTCCCCCAAGAGCCGAGGCCAGGACTGGAAGGTGTGCAAGTCTGAAGCGCCCTTTACAATAACACTTAAAATATTTCCCTCCCTCGCGCTCTTCGGCCGCCACCTACACTCCCCCTCTGTCATCTGCGGCGTTCGTGTCACGAAAAACCTATGGAGACTTTCGCAGGTACTACGAAAGCATGGGCGCAGACTAACGCCAAACGAATGCATAATTACTGAAGATGACACATTTCACCTTTATAACAGTGTAACTGGGGGCAGTTGGTAGAATGTGGTTTTGAACACACAAGAATAGAAAGAAAAAAAGAAAAAAAAAATACATATCCAAAAAAAAAAGCTTCCGTCCAAACTGTGAAGGTGGTCGGAAAGCAAACCTTCAAACAACACCCACTACAATTGTCCATGCGATGTCACTTGAATTCACACACGTGGCTCTGCAAAGAGCGAAACCGGAGATTCGGGCAGCGGTTACCTGGAATACGAGGGAGCGGCATCCCGGACGCTGCAGCGTCAGCCAGGGCCGGGCTAAAGCGGCGGACGCCGTCGCTGTAGTCGAGCCGTCCGCCGGGCGCAAGGAAACGGAGAGGAGCGTCTTTCACGGGTGAGACAGCGGCACCTAGCCATCCTGATGTGCCAGCTCGGGGGAACACCTCCGCGCGACACAAGCGCAAACATCGAAACAATTCGGCATGTCTGCTTAGTGATTCCCGTTTATACCGATTGAAACTAGTTAGTTTAGCAAGTTTGAGAATTAAAATAAAGTTGAGGAACTCTTATAATCGCGATTTATCAGAACCAGCTGCTCTTTTTGCTTTCTGCGATACCTCTTAAAGGGACACTGAAGTGATTTCTAAACATTGCGGGATTACTAGCGCAAATTGCAGTCCGAAGTCCATAGGCCATGTTTTGACCACTCTGAGCGCGTTTACGCAAATTTATTTCGTCGAAAAATCTATTCGAAAATGCTGTCCTTTTTTCTGCGTCCTCGACCATTTTTTTTGGCGTTTTCGTGGGACGTCAGGAGGGGATGAGCTGGCAATTGGCTGCGCTACTGCACGGCTCGCCGACCTTCCGAGAGAGTCACTCGGCCCAGCGTTTATTCCGCCGGCCACCGACTGGTCTTCGCAATTCGCTCGCTCAGTTGAAACTAAGCCACAGCACGTTTGTGAATGGAAGAATGTGCCTTTCTTTACTTTGTTAGTTTATACACTGTACCAAGCTCCAAGTCCGGCTCGTTCCACGCAAGCGCTGCACAAGTGCACATGCGACGCTTCGCTGACTGGTACGCTAGTAAGAAAATATAAGGCCACTTCAAGGCGGGAGAAGAGTCAGTGAAGTCAATATAAGTACTAAAAAAATAAAATCAACTGAAAGTTTTATTGTACAACACACAAATAGGGAGCAGGAAGGTCTTTTTTGCGCTGGGTGAACAAGCACAGCGGTCAGCAGCACTACCACCCATCTGCAAACGCTTTTCCATCTAAGAAATTCAATTCCTAGGCCTGAGATATCGTGGAAGTTTGGGGGACGCTTACTGTACAAGCGCTATACAACAAATAATCACCTAAAGTACTTGAAATGCTAAAAGTAAATAAAAGTTCAAAGTGATTGTTCATTATATACCTTATATATCCATCCTCACCAGCGCTGGCTCGTGGAAGAGTTGTCTGAAGCGCTAGGATTATTTTTTTGCAAGTCGCAAGTTGGAATCCCCGAGGGTAGATGCTTTTCTTCTGTAAGTTGATTTTTTCGTTTGCGGCCGATGTTTTCTAAACAGAGTTCACCATTTTTGGGCCACAACGTTCACTGCTCCACGAGGAGTTCGCAGAACGCGCGTAGACTGACACTGAAGCGCTATCTATAGCTAGTTCTTGTTGGCGTGCTGGAAGAGTCCCTCAAACATCCACAATATCTCACGTCTAGCAATTGCATTTCTTAGACGCAAAAGCGTTCGCAGATGTGTGGTCGGGCTGCTGACCGGTGTGCTTGTTCACCCAATGCAAAAACGTTCTTCCAGCTCCCTAGTTCTGCGCTGTACGGTGAAAGCTCAGTTGATTTTATTTCCTTAGTACCTATATTGACTTTGCTGACTCTTCTCCCGCCTTCGAGAGGCCTTCGATTTTCCTACTAGCGCACCAGTCAACAAAGCGTCGCATATGACCTTGTGCAGCGCTTGTGTGGAGCGACCCGGACTCGGCGCTTGATACAGTCTACAAGCTAAGGAAGTGAGGAAACGCGCATTCTTCCATTCACAAACGTGTTGTGGCAAACTTTCAACTGAGCGAGCCAATATAGCGATGAGCCGTCGGCTGCCGGCGGACTAAACGCTGGGCCGATTGAATTTGTCGGAAGGTCGGCTAGCAATGCAGTAGCGCAGCCAGTTCCAGCTTATCTCCTCCTGACATCGCACAAAAACGCCACAGAAAATGGGCGAGCGTAAAGAGAGGAGGACAGCATTTACGAATTGATTTTTATACTCAATATAGTCCCGTAAACGCGCTCAGAGTGGTCGAAACATGGCCTATGGACTCCGGACTACCCTTTGCGCTAGTAATCCGCAATGTTTTCAAATCACTTCAGTGTCCCTTTAAAATTGTTATTCACTAATTTAGAAAATGGAGTCACATTATTGAACACAAGTTCGCAAAAGGGAGCGTTTTTCTCGCGGCCATATGTCTGTACCTGGTCTCTACATTTTATTTTCCGGCCTTGAAACAAATAGCTTGTCTTTGCCGTACGACCACTTAACTCCGCCGGGCCCAGGTTACCCAGGACGTGCTGTCGAACAAGTTATTGAAGCCTTGCGAAGGAAGCGCACAATAGATGATAAGTCGCACCAAAACAGGCCCAAAACAGCCATCGCTAAAGCAGACATCAAAGCAGACGGAATGCTTCTCTCCATCGCACCCGCCGCCGCGCAGGGAACGCTGGGTAATAGCGCGCGCTCGCTGCGCTACTGCACTGTGCTCCGTGAGCGAAAACCACCCTTCCCATATTCACCCGCGTTTGGAGTTCCTTGTCCCGAACGCAACGAAGGAGCCGTGGGATAATAAAGGTAGAAAGCGTTGCCGTAAAAGTATGCATCATAGACATAAGCTATAATTTACAAAGACTGA
The DNA here is from genome assembly GCF_048455015.1 of Haemaphysalis longicornis. NCBI lineage: Eukaryota > Metazoa > Arthropoda > Arachnida > Ixodida > Ixodidae > Haemaphysalis > Haemaphysalis longicornis. Next base: position 54,603,414 of record NW_027526295.1, on the reverse strand, counting down.
AATAGAAAAGCTTGGAAAATAAGATTGAAAACATTATTAAAACAGCAAATTTTTAAATACGCGGGTTTTTCAAAACCGTCTTCGGCAAATATTTAATGAGGATCGCTCATCTATTCTTTTTTTATTGAGTAACCTTTCTTTTAAACGCTTTTTCAATATGCACTTCAATTACGCCGGCCGTGGCGCTACATTACTCAGCTGTTGTCGCAGGTTCCTCAAGGTGTAAAAAAGGTTACTGTCCCTTACTTTTTGAAAAAAAATATCATGGTAACAAGGCGTGACAAGAAACGAGGAAAAAACACCATGTTACACTCACTGCTTTGTTCTATAAAATAGGTCACTAGACAAAAAAGAAATAATGGACAATAAGCCTTTCACTGAAAGCTATAAATATTCTGGCTCATATTTTACAAATACATATACATTTTTGACAAGGCCGCTCAACCAGCCACTGGCCTAAAACAATTCAGAATAACCAGCAAGAACATCTGTAATAAATATTTACGAATCGCATGCTGGCAACCTCCCATCTAATCGTACTCCAAGCTACTCTAACCTCTGAAAAGATCGAATTCAAAGAAATCAATCGTAAACACCCACTTTCTTCATTTCAACAAAAGTGGTAGGAGGCAGGGGCCTCGTCAAGCTGCCGTTGGGTGGCTTTTTCTCCCGCCTCCTTGTGAACCAAAAAACGTGAAATAAATGAATACTTGAAATGAAATGCAAGGAAAAAAATGAAATGAGATCTTCGTGTTTCAGGCGTCTTTCTCGTTAGACGACAAGGGCATTCATTAGTTTTTTCTTGCCTGGAGCCGTGTTTGAAAAGGCGTTGAAAGGCACCAATTGAAAGATGTGCACATTTTTGCCACTCTCAGAAAAGGCATGCAACTATCCCGCAGAAACCCGAAGAGCTAAGCCCTTTATAAGCATAAATTTGTTTTTCAAATTTATGCCTATAAATTTATGACTATATACCCATGCGGCTCATTTTTCAAAAAAGAATGAGCCGCATGGGTAGCTACAGTGTACAATAAAATAAAAACACACAAGAGTGCTGTAGAATTACCAACTTTAAAGGCAGTAACCTGAAGATATAAGCGAGCGCCAGTACAACTTCGCTTATCTTTTGTCCATCCACACAAAAGACGCTTCCCCCCATGTGTACAATTTAATTCAACGAAACGTTTTGACAGAAATCCCCTTCTACAAAGCTCCGTTCGATAAAAAGGCATTTATGTGGGGGTGTTTCATTTCGGCGCGCGAGCTGATTGCAGGCTTGTTTGTTTGGAACCACCGCGATAGTTCCCTGTACACGGTGGAAGGGTTTCTCTTTCAATATTAGCAGCGCAAGAATAATTTGCGTTGCATTGAATAATTAAGTTTTTTCCCGCAGTGTCGGTGTTTATACTGTTTATTTGCAATCTGATGAACTGAATGTCATTTATGGTCGGTTGGAGCCAAATGCCTCATTCTGTTTTATTCGCAATCACTCTCGCGTATATTCAGCGAATCATCAGTCACTATTTCATCTTACTGGGTTATGTCATTTGCTTGATGTTTTCTTAGGGGCGAGGCGCTTTAGATGCTCGGGCTTCCTTTTCCTCCTCTCGTCGTCGTCTCCTGCCATCGTCGTCGTCGAAGACACGGCACTACAACACCGGGACACTCGTTTTCCAACACCTCGTGCTACTGGAACGTGTCATCCCCGTGGGCAAAAAGGCGTACTTAAAGAACACACCGGGAAACCCATTTTCCGATGCCTCGCGCTAGGAAACTTCGTGATTCAAAGCAACGAGACTTTTTCAGCAAAGATGTATACCTCGACCACAATCTCTTCCACCTCCGTGGTCCAAAAAGACGTGGCGCAAAGAATACAGTTATATTCTGCATGCTTCGCCCCTCTCCAGGTTTCACATTGCGGGAGATGTTCGGAGACGATTTTTAGATGCGAAGCATCTCATGCTCGGGCCTGTGTCCGTCTCTCCCTTGTCGTTGTTGTCCGCCGTCGGCACACCCACTGCGCATGCCTGGCCAGGCATCGCTGATGATGAGTGTGGCAGGATGCCTCTAGGGATTGGCCAACCAATGAATCCATCACGAGACAGCTTCACGTTCAACCACCATCGTCATCTTCTAGTAGGAGAACCCTGAGTACCACACCCTCACTGCGCATGCCTGGCCAGGCACCGCTGATAATTATTGTGGCAGGATGCCCCTAGGGATTGGCAAACCAAAGAATCCATCACGAGATAGCTTCGCGTTCAACCACCGTCGTCATCTGCCCGTAGGAGAACCATGAGTACCACACCCCAACTGCGCATGGCTGGCCCGGCACCGCTGATGATGATTGTTGCAGGATGCCGCTAGGGATTGGCAACCAAAACATCCATCACGAGACAGCTTATCATTTAAGCACCGTCGCCATCTTCCCGTTGGAGAACCCTGAGTACCACACCCCCACTGCGCATGCCTGGCCAGGCACCGCTGATGAGGATTGTGGCAGGATGCCGCTAGCGATTGGCCAACCAAAGAATCCACGAGATAACTTCGCATTTAACCACCGCCGTCATCTTCCCGTAGGAGAACCCTGAGTACCACACCCCCACTGCGCATGCCCGGCCAGGCACCGCTGATGATGATTGTAGCAGGACGTTCCTAGGGATCGGCCAACCAAAGAATCCATCACGAGATAGCTTCGCATTCAACCACCGACGTCATCTTCCCGTAGGAGAACCCTGTGTACCACACCCCCACTGCGCATGCCTGGCCACGCACCACTGATGATGATTGTGGCAGGACGCCCCTAGGGATTGGCCAACGAAAGAATCCATCACGATATAGCTTCGCGATAAACCACCGTCGTCATATTCCCGTAGGGTAAACCCTGAGTAGTATTCGAGGCATTCCTCCTCTCCTCTCCGGCATTCCTCCTCGTCTCTTCGAAGCTCCTCTCCTCTCCGGGATCGCACAACAATGGCAACACCTGCGGCTCCGCGCGCAATAATGCGAAGCAGGTTAGGGTTAGAGACGCGACGGTAGCCGCTGCCTACTCCGGTGGGGGCGCCACTATAGATCCGCGGTATAAATGACATGCGCGCGCGCTCCGCTCTCCTCATTCTCCTCCCGCAACGCCGCGATGATGATGATGATAGTTGGGTTTTATTGGCGCAAGGCCGACTATGGGCAAAGAGCGCCAAAGAAGAAGTTACTGAATTATGATGAGACTGTAAGTACTAAAACATGTGACTAAAAGTAAAGGTGATGCAAAACAAAAGACAATGGAGATGGCTGGTGTATAGGGCCAGGGTGATTACACATGATATGACAAGAGCTGCAGGAAGTTTACCTCAGCTAAAAACTTAAATACACGTTGACTAGAAAACATTGGTTCGTCGGCTAAAAAGTATGATGGGTGCAAAGGAATGTGTCGTCTGTATAATTCAGGAAAATGTTTGTATCGTGTTGTGTCAAGTGCCTTGCATGTGATTAGTATGTGGACTACGGATAGGCCCTTTCCACACCTGCTACACGTGGGTCCCGAAGTTCCAGTGAGCAGGTGGGAGTGCGTAACATGTGTGTGGCCTATCCGCAGCCTAGCCAGGGCGACTTCAGTGTATCTGTTGTGTGAGTCAGTTATGTAGCGTCCCAGTTGTGGTTTTATTACGTGTAGTTTGTTGTCTGTTTGTTGACTCCAGTGTAATTGCCATGTGTTACGAAGCTGTCGTCTGATGTGTGTCTTTAGGTCGGTGTAAGGTATTGTTGTTATGTCAACTGTGGTCATGAGAGCAGCAGCACCAGCCATTTGATCAGCAGTCTCATTGCCAGGGATTCCACAGTGACCTGGTACCCAGCATATAGTTATTTGAAGATTTGAGGCATATGCAGTCATGAGTACCTTGAAAAGAGTATTGATCACATAGTTTTTTGACGACCTTCCTGATGACAGTGCCTGCACAACGCTTAGAGAATCTGTGTAGACGATGGACTTTGGAATCTTATGTTCGAGGATGTGGTTTGAAACGAGTAAAATGCCATAGGCTTCTGCCGTGTAAATACTGCTATGAAAATTCATTGTCTTAGTTACGGTAAAATTTGGTCCGTGCGCTGCACAAGATACTGTAGAACCAGTTTTGGACGCGTCGCTATAGAATTCTGCGCACCTGTACTTGTCCTGTAGGAACAGGAAGTGCTGCAGAATTGCAATCCTGGGTACCCTATTTTTTTCTACACGAATGAATGACAGGTCGCATGTTACAGGACGAAGATGCCATGGTGCGATGAAATTATGAATGGGTGTCTTGTGCGTGTCTGATAGGGGGACATGGAGTGCAGAAGCCTCTTCCCTAACTCTGAGAGAGAACGGTAAGGGAATAGATGGCCTGTTTAAAAAGAGTTGTAAATTTAATGTATCGTTCATGATGGGATTAAAAGGATGGTTGGTCAGAGACACGATCTTGGATGCATACAACAGGTCAACATACTCCCGCTGATGCCCTAGGCACCATTTGTCGCACTCGACATAAAGACTTTCAACAGGGCTAGTGCGGAATGCGCCACATGAGAGGCGAAGGCCAAGATGCAGCACTGGGTCGAGCATTTTCAGTGTTGTTTTTGTAGCCGACCCATACACGACACTGCCGTAGTCGAGCCGAGACCCCACCAACGCTGTGTACAGGCGCAGCAGGAGTTGTTTGTCGGCCCCATAAGATTGATGTGAGAGGACCTTAAGAATATTCATTGTTTTTAAGCATTTGCATTTGAGCTGTCTGATATGTGGGATGAATGTAAGTTTTTCGTCGAATAAAATACCTAAAAACTTGTGTTCCTTGTTCACAGGAATTGGCACATTCGCAAGAGTGATGTCTGGGTCCGGGTGGACGCCACGCCTCCTGGAGAATAGAACACAAGAGCTCTTCGCGGGATTAAGATTAAAGCCATTCTTGTCAGCCCAGCCAGCAAGTTTCTTGACGCCGAGCTGGACTTGACGTTCGCAGATGGACAGGTTACACGATTTAAAGGATATCTGCACGTCATCTACATACATGGAATAAGAGATTGTAGGTGGCAGTGCCTTTCCAAGAGAGTTCATTTTTGCTATGAAGAGAGTGCAGCTCAACACTCCACCTTGCGGCACGCCATTTTCTTGCACATGTACCTTTGACAGTGCAGAACCAACTCTGACGCGAAAGGTTCTCTCCGACATATAACTACAAAGGATGTTCAACATGTTGCCCGCAACACCGATTGACTTTAGGTCACTGAGGATACCGTACCGCCAAGCGGTGTCATAGGCTTTCTCTATGTCAAAAAACACCGTCAGACAAAATTGTTTATGCACAAAGGCATCCTTTATATATGTTTCAAGAGCTACGAGTTGATCGTTCGTTGATCGCCCCGCCCTGAAGCCTGCCTGGCAGCTCTCGAGAAGACCGTTGTACTCAAGGAAGTACACGAGCCTGCGATTTATCATCTTCTCGAGAAGCTTGCACAGGCAGCTGGTCAGGGCAATGGGTCGATAGCTAGCAGGAGAGGAAGGGTCCTTCCCTTCTTTCAAGAATGCTACAACTATGGCCTCCCTCCAAGACTTTGGAATGTGCCCCGAAAGAAATATCTTGTTGTAAAGGTGAAGGAGTGTTACAAGAGTGTCTGCGTGTAAGTGCTGTATCATTGTATATGTAATGTTGTCTGGGCCTGGAGCTGAGGGTTTACACGTGCTTAAAGCAGCCCTCAGCTCATGTAGTGAAAACAGGGAGTTGTAAGAGGTCTGTGATTTGTTGTTGTCGCGTAGGGACTTCTTTTCACAACATGCTTTATGTTTCAGGAAAGTGTTTGTGTAGTGTGCTGAACTGGACACGAGTTGGAAGTGTTGTGCGAGTGTGTCAGCCTGGTCTTCGAGTGTGTCCCCTGCAGTGCTGACCAGAGGCAGGCTGTGTGTTTGTTGTCCCTTGAGTTTGCGTATTCGTGTCCATACTTTCCTTGTGTCTGTGTAGGAGTTTATTGATGTTATGAATGTACGCCAACTCTCTCGTTTTGCCTCACGGCGCACACGTTTTCCTAACGCCTTGGCCCGTTTGAACAAGAGGAGGTTTCCCGACGTGGGGTACCGACGAAGGATACCCCACGCCTTGTTCTGGGCCTCTCGCGCCCGCCTACAGTCCTCATTCCACCACGGCCTCCGCTGGTTGCGCGGGGCACCAGAGGCGTGGGGAATGGACCTTTCGGCGGCGTCGAGGATGTGCGCCGTGAGGAGTTGGGTAGATTCTTCAACGTGTAGGTGTCCTATGGATGTGTGGTGTAGTTTGGATGTCTCTGTAAATGTATTCCAGTTAGCTCGTGTTTCATTGAACCGATTATGGGAAGATGGACTGCAGGGGCCTTTACCTATGTATGTAAGTGAGGTGGGGAAGTGGTCACTGCCATATGGGTCAGTTCCCACACCCCACTCGAGAAGAGGAAAGAGAACTGCGGAGCCAATAGCCAAGTCAAGACATGAGTATGTGTTGTGTCCTATGTTATGATATGTAGGCTGTTTATTGTTGAAAAGGCATGCTCCAGAGGATGTAAGAAACCTCTCTATCAGGCGACCCCGGGCATCCGTACGAGAAGAGCCCCAAAGAGAATTGTGAGCGTTAAGGTCGCCTGTTAGAATGTACGGTTCGGGCAGCTGGTCAACCAGCGCCTCGACGTCAGAGCTCGAAACTGTAACATCAGGAGGAATGTATATGGAGCATACCGTTATCAACCTATTAAATATTATTAAGCGTATTGCTACAGCCTCAAGGATAGTGTTTAAAGTGACAGGGTGGCATGCTAAGGATTTCCGGACGATTATGGCCACACCGCCAGAAGAGTGTGTGCAGCAATCCCTGTCCTTTCTGAAGACCATGTAACTATTCAAGAAATTTGTGTGCTTGGAATTCAAATGTGTTTCCTGAACACACATTACACTTGGCTGATTAGCATGCAGTATTTCGTATACATCGTCAAGATTTTTAAGAAGGCCTCTACAGTTCCATTGAATTATGTTTTCTCTTCCCATTATTTAGTGTGAGAGCTACTGGAGTGTGTGTGTTTGTTTATGTGTCGTCTTTCGGGGCTGTGACTCTCGCCTTTTTTGGCTTGTCGGGAGGCTTTGGCGTCGGGACGCGTTCCTTGCGCTGCGTTGAAGGCAGGAACGGCCCGACATCCATGTCGTCGTCAGATGTCCGAGGGGTGCCCGACGGACCGGGCCCCCCGGACTTGGCCCCCCCTCGGGAGCCCTTCGTTTGAGCCGCCACCGCCGAGGGCGTCCGGGGCGCCAGAGGTGGCACGGGCGGTGCGGTGACGGTGGGAGCCGGTGCGGGGCCCGTGGTGTCCATGGCACTCTCCAACGGACTGGAGGACGGGGAGGCAGGGACGGGAGCGGCACCGGTCCCGACGGAAGAGGTTGCCACCACAACCGCTGCTGCCTCAGCAAGCGGCGTGGTGGCGGGTTGGGCTGCCAGAGGCAACCCAGGGGGGGGCGGAGGGACCAGGTCAGACTCGCTGAACTGGGTCCCTGTGGAAACCAAACGCCGCTCCGCCCCCCGGCGAGCTGCGTCGGCGTACCTCCCCAGAGGGAAAGAGGCGAACCTCTTCCGCGCCTCTGGGAAGGTGATGTTTTCTGTGACCTTGAGATTGATTATTTTCTTTTCTATTTGGAACTTTTCGCATTTCCTGGAGTAGGCCGCATGTGGGCCCCTGCAGTTTGCACAAGTGAGGATGTCAGAATTACAGTTGTCGGTGGGGTGGTCCTGCGCGGCGCATTTCGCACACGTTGTTTTGCCGCGGCAAGAGGTTGTACTGTGCCCGAACCGCTGGCACTTGAAGCAACGGCGCGGGTTCGGAATGTAAGGACGAATGGAGCATCGAATGAAGCCTGCATTTATATATTGTGGAAGTGCCGAGCGGTCAAAGGTCAGGATAATGTGTTTGGTGGGGATTATCTTGTCATCCCTGCGCATCGTGATGCGCCGCACAGCTGTGACGCCCTGATCCTTTAGACCTGCGAGAAGGTCTGCATCTGTTTCCGTCAGGAGATCTGTCTCAGAAATCACACCCTGGGAGCTGTTTAGGCTCCTGTGGGGCGTGACCCTGATGTCCAGATCATGGATGCGGGTTTGTGCAAGAAGAGTGTGGGCTTGTTGTTCAGCATTGACTTCTACCAGGATTTCTCCGGTCCTGAGCTTTTTAGCTTGATATTTGCCACCTATGGTGCTTTGCAGAAATTTAGATATCAAGAATACAGACATGGAAGCGACAGGTCGTGCTGAGTCAGCTGACTCAATCACAAGAAAACGAGCATAATTATTCGAGGTTGTTGACAAGACAGTTGTTGAAAGAGGTGGGTACGAAACTTCGGTGCGGCCCCTTTTCGGGGGCCGATCACGTTTGGGGGGGGGTTTGGAAAATGCCATATGACACATTGGAAAGCAGGGAGACGGGGGTACTTTCTTCTTTGACCTTACCCTGGTAGCCAAAGAGGTCCCGGAGCTCCCTGCCTGGTGAACAGACAGGGAGCCCATCCGCCGGAGCTTGACCTGGGCTCCGACGGCCACCGTTCATGGTTTCTAACCCTTCACCTATAAACACATTGCCACGGTTGGATCCAGCGTATGTTTGGGGGCTCGGGGTCCGCGGTATCGCCAGTACCGTCACCAAGATTGCTCAAGGTGCCCCGTGCGGGGGCAACGCCGCGATCGAACTGAAAACTTCTGGGAACTTGAGTCGACCCCACGGCTGCTTCGCATACTACTCAGGGTTCCCCTACGAGATGATGGTGGTGTTTTTCTTTTTTCGCAAACACTGTTCGATATCACATTCAAACTTTGCTATAACTTCTGTGTTCTTGTATAGAGTATATATGACGTTTTCAATTTTTTAGAAGGTACACGTTCGGAAACATCGTATTTTTTGCATTCTAAATATTTTGATATTGTCACGAAGTCAAAGACGACGCAGTTGTCTTCAAGGAAAACAAGTTTATTGGAGCGAACTTGTGATCCCCTAACAACTCAAAGAATACAGAGGCGGCGAAGCGGCAGTCAACAAAGTGACGCGTGCAGGCGTACTCCGGCGATTCGAATGCCCCGGCGTCTGCTCTGCTGGCTTTTATCTTTCGGCGCAAGTGTTTCTGGAACCGTCGATTCACATCCAGAACATTGTAGATCACAGCAGATTGTTCTGGGCTAGCGACGTTAGGGCGAAACGGTCTGCTTATCTGAATGTGATACCCTGTGCGACATAAAAATATAGAATGGGAGCCGCGCTTAGCTTAGAACGCAGATAACACAACCGGGCGTGCCCCGCAGTAAAAGCAAACAATAAATAAACAATACATGGTTCGTGGCAATACCCCCCCCCCTCTAAGAATGCATCGAAGCGATGCTAAAATAAAGACAGTCCGAACAAACAAGAAAAAAAAAAGTCGGTCATCTTGCATAGTAAGGTTTCAAGCGAACCACGTGGACGACTTCGGGTCGCGTGCGTCGTCGTGATGTTCCGGAATAGCCATCGGGAATCACCTCGTAGGTAAGTTGGCCGACACGTCATAGAATCTGGTAGGATCCGAAATACCGTCGCAGAAGCTTCTCACTGAGTCCGCGTCGTCGGATGGGAGTCCAAACCCAAACACAGTCCCCTGGGTGGTACTCGACGTCTCGGCGTCGGAGGTTGTAGCGCCCGGCATCCACCAGCTGCTGGTTCGTTGTAGAACCTCCAGCTAGCTGGCGGGCCTCCTCCGCGCGCTGAAGGTATCCTTGGACGTCCGAATTGAAGTCGTCGTCTTCTGCATGCGGAAGCATGGCGTCAAGCATCCTAGTCGGCAGTCTTCCGTAGACAAGCTCGAACGGCGTCATTTGCGTAGTTTCCTGTGTAGCCGTGTTGTACGCAAACGTGACATACGGGAGCACTTCGTCCCAAGTCTTATGTTCAACGTCGACGTACATTGACAGCATATCCGCGATCGTCTTGTTCAGACGTTCCGTTAGTCCGTTCGTTTAGGGGGTGGTACGCCGTCGTTCTTCGGTGGTCCGTGTTGCTGTAGCGTACGACTCCTTGCATAAGGTCCGCAGTGAAGGCCGTTCCGCAGTCCGTGATTAGGACTTCCGGGGCTCTATGTCGCAGCACTACTTGGTTCATGAAGAACTTCGCGACTTCTTGTGCAGTCCCCCTCGGAAGAGCGGCGGTCTCTGCGTAGCGCGTCATGTTATCTGTCGCTACGATAATCCATTTGTTCTGTGATCGTGACGTAGGGAACGGGGCTAAAAGGTCTATTCCGATCTGTTGAAATGGCCTCGATGGACGGCGATTGGTTGCAGTATTCCGGCGGGTCTTGTGAGCGGCGTTTTTCGTCGCTGGCAGTCACGGCAACTCCGAATGTAGTGGGTGACGTCGGATGTAAGTCGGGGCCAGAAGTACTTCGCCTTGATTTTTTCAATAGTGCGAGCTGTTCCGAGATGTCCGGAAGACGGGTCGTCGTGGCACCCTTCCAAAATTTTGTCACGAAGGTCTGCGGGGATGATAAGTAGATAATTCGTTCTCGTTCCGGGGCTGAAATTCTTCTTCACGAGGACGGAGTTTCTCAGGCTGAATGCTGGTAAGTTCCTCTTGAACGCCCTAGGCACGGCGACGTTGCGTCCTTCGAGGTAGTCGATCATGACGCGCAGGTCGGGGTCGGTACGCTGCTTGGCGGCTAGATGGCTCTCTGTCACGACTCCGAAGAACGCGCTGTCTTCATCGGTATCTTGTGGTGGTGGGTCGACGGGGGCGTGGGACAGGCAGTCGGCGTCGGAGTGTTTCCTGCCGGATTTGTAGACTATTCTAACATCGCACTCTTGTAGGCGCAAGCTCCACCACCCAATACGGCCAGAGGGGTCCTTCAAATTGGCGAGCCAACAGAGCGCATGGTGGTCTGCAACAACCTTGAACGGTCTGCCATACACATATGGACGAAATTTTGAAATGGCGCACATGATAGCCAGGCACTCTTTTTCGGAGGCAGAGTAATTTTTTTCCTCCTTCGACAGACCACGGCTGGCGTAGGCGATTACCTTTTCGCAACCACTTTGCTTTTGGACGAGGACGGCACCCAAACCTATATCGCTGGCATCCGTGTGCATTCCGTTTCGGCAGATTCGTCGAAATGAGCGAGCACTGGCGGGTTTTGCAGGCGTTGTTGCAGCTCGAAGAATGCTTTTTCTTTGGCGTTCTCCCAGACGAAAGGGGTGGTACCTTTTGTCAGGCGCGTGAGTGGCTCTGCAATGCGTCCGAAGCTTGCGACGAAGCGCCTGTAGTATGCTCATAGTCCGAGAAATCTTCGCGCGCTGTTTTTGTCTTTCGGTCTTGGGAAGTTCGCTATGGCTGATGTTTCCCCGGGTGAGGCAGGACTCCCGCGGCGTTGACGACGTGTCTCAAAAACTTGAGTTCCTCGTAAGCGAAGCGGCACTTTTCGGGCTTCAGCGTTAATTCCGATGAGCGAATAGCCTCGAGTACAGACTCCAACCTTGCAAGGTGTTATCGAAAGTCCGGGCGAATACCACAACGTCGTCAAAGTATACGAGGCAGGTGTGCCACTTCAGGCTAGCCAGCACAGTGTCGATGACGCTTTGAAACGTACACGTAGCGAAAGCTACAGGCATAATTGCTGCCCAGGAAGGCACTTTTGGCAAAAATAAACTTCTACACACGGGAAAAGGTATAATATAGCCGGAATCGCAATAGAAGTCGCCATCAGGACCGGTATTGAAAGCGGTCATAGAATGTCCGCTGCAATGGTAGGCCTTGCACCTTCAGGCAGCTCAGCCGTCCAGCTTCGGCAGCGGCGCGGTGGAAAGAACGCTTCCACCAGCCTCTGCGGTGTTTTGACATCCGCACAAAGTGGTGAGGTTATTCCGGGATTCTGTCATATGCGCCTTTCGGGATGAAAGCGCGGGAATTTGAAACAAAAGATTTTCAGCCCGTTCAATGTAATTAATTATCGCGCGCTGAAGTATTTAAAATGCTGTTTCGGGTTCGCCAGACCATTAAACATCCATAAAAGCAATCAGTGCAACATAAAATGTTCCTGTCAGTACTCCTTTAAGCTAGGTTTTTGCCTAGGAACGCATCTAGGTAATTTACAAAATAGGTAATTAGCTCGGTTAAATGGTTTATTCAGAGTAGGGGTTGTAAGACAGTAAACCCCTGCTACTCCATTTCACTGAATGAAGGTCCATAGACCCAGGTAAAGAATTCACAAGTACATGTCTATGTAGACAAGATTCCTGAGGTCTTGTTGGTCCTTCTGGGTTCGTAATCAGGGATTCCCTGTCAATGCCGTACACTATCCGTTATTATTTGAAAGGGATACCTGTTGAGTTAAACAATGCATTTAGGGCACAGGCAACCTTATTTTAGCAGCCAGCGTCCGGCCATTTACCTAATAGTTTCTGTACCCAACATATTATGGTTAGCTACTGCAATAGTTTGTGGTACAGTTCACGTTTTATCCGGGAGTATACGGGGCAATATAGTAACAGTCTGGAAACATCTTCCTTGTGCTCTCCACAGGCGCAGGATGGGGAATTTTCGGTCATTTTGACTGCAGATCTGGTTAGGCCGAGCTTTGTCCGTCAGTCGCACAAGAGACTTCGAATCCTGAGTAATAATTGTGCTTAGGAAAGTCCCGGGAACGAATCCATGCCCTTAACGCCGGGAAACCGGCAACCGAACACTAAGCCACCCCAAATGCCCGAGTGGTGCTTGGTAGCGGCGCCAGTGAACAACACAATAACAGTAACTGGAAAGAGGAAAACGCTGCCCGTGGTCTGAACCGAACGTTGGTCCCTCGCGTAGCATATCCTTTGGGTTCGTAGCGCGGGCGGTTATTTTAGTCTCAGCCGGCAGTACTAGCGCGTGTTATCGCAGTCCACTTTGAGAAGTGAAAGCCTGCGGACGAAACGATAGGGGCCTGCCAGTCCTGGAGAGCTTTCACCAACAAGTTCAGAAGTAAATGTGAAATACAACAGTTTGGTCTCCGACCAAGGGAGGGATTTTTCTCCTGCCTTGCACTACTAGTGCAAGCTGTGCCATTTTTTTGACAAAATAATTTGTGTACGTAACGCCAAGTCTCATGAGATGGAAGAGATGGAATGAGATGGAAACGTCTCTTTTTTACGCTTTTAACAAGCTTTTGGTCGGTGACCGCAAGTTTTAACTATGAACCTTTTACCCGACCAGACGAGATTTCGTCAAACCTTAGATTTCATGGAAGACAGCTTCATATACCGTAGCAGCTCCACTTCCAATCGGAACTGTACGGCTGAAAAATTATATTAATATTATTATTATTATTATTATTATATTATTATTATTTTAATATTATTATTATTATTATTATTAGTTAGAATTTAATAACTCTAATTTTAATACACTTATGTTCGATGAAAAAATTGTCAATGATAGCCTTCAACGGATGAAACCATCATTATCCTGTGGTGCAGATGGAATTCCAGCAGCCCTCATTAAGGCTTACGGCAACATTTTTGTGCCTGTCTTAACTTCCATTTATAATAACTGCTTACTTTTAGGTAAATTTCCTCGTGCATATAAGATCGCTCGAATTTTTCCAATATTTAGGTATGGTGATAAGTCAGCCGTTTCTAACTATCGCCCGATCGCACTCCTTTGTGTCACCTCAAAACTCTTTGAGTCAGCTCTGCACAAATTTCTTGCTGCCTGCGTCAAGAACGTTGTGATACCAAATCAGCACGGCTTTTTCTCGGGTCTATCGACGGTCGCAAATCTTGCAAGCTTTATGACACAGGCTTCGGCTTCAGTTTGTGAAAACGGCCAGTTGGACGTTATTTATTTTGACCTCAGTAAGGCGTTTGATGTGGTGAACCATCAGTTATTAATTAACAAGCTTGCTAAGTCCGGTGTAGACGCAAGCCTTCTTGCCTTGTTGTCCAACTATCTTCTTGACCGGTCCTTTTATGTGGATGCTAACTACAAAAAGTCTAGTGTTTACCCTGCAACAAGTGGTGTACCCCAGGGTTCCGTGCTGGGTCCATTATTCTTTTTGTCTTTATCAATGATGTGTCAACAGTGTTAACTAACTCATATTTTCTTCTCTATGCTGATGATGTCAAACTATTTAGGCACATTAGCGGTGTTCAGGACTGCTGTTCCTTGCAGAGGGATGTGTCGGAATTATCGGTCTGGTGCAGGAAAAATTGCCTAATTTTAAACCCCACTAAAACAAAGGTTGTCACCTACAGCCGGAAAACCCACCGTCTGCTGTTTTCCTACAGTATTGAGGGAGCTCCTCTGCAAAGGGTTGAGGAGATTAGAGACCTAGGGGTGCTTTTCTACAGTACCCTGTATTTTTCTCCTCATATTAGGCTCATCACCCGGCGAGCACTCCGAAGTCTTGGAAATGTGTGTCGGATTACAAAGGAATTCTCTTCTCCAGATCCATTTCTAATGCTATACAATGCAATATGTATACCACAGTTAGAATATGCTTCCGTTGCCTGGAATGGCATCTCCAAATCTAGTAGTGAATTAATAGAACGTGTGCAGAAGAAGTTTTTATCCATATGTAAGCACCGTCATCACAATTCAGTTTTCATCCTGATTCTGGCTTACCCATAGTCCCTTCTATCCCTTCATTGAACTGCAGACGTATGCGTGCAGACCTTACATTTCTTCACAAAATTGTTCATGGTGACCTTTCTTTCGCAGACCTGCTTAACTGTTTAGCGTTTAGTGTACCACAAAGGCCCACCAGGTCGCATCGCCCGTTCTTGACCGCTGCGCGCAACTCCAATCATTCTGCTGTGCGCAGAATACAGAATTGTTACTACCGCATCTTTGAACGCCTTGACATCTTTCAGAAATCCTTTACAATTTACCGTACAGCGCTGTTGAATACAGTATGTTAAACACCCATGATATGTCTGTCGTTCCTTTTTTTTTCTGGAATTTGGTTTCTCTGCGGTTGTGTCTACCCAACTGATAGTTGCCTATTTTTGAAACTGTTTACTGTCAGTTGTTCGTCTTATCATTTCTCTACACTCTTGCCGTTGTTTTTGTTGTATTACTCTCAAACTTTGTTGCTCTGCCTGTCGTGTGGCCTTTACGACAGGCAGAGCAACATCGGCATCTTCTTTTTTTATTTTTTACCTGTACCCGACTCCGCCTGTGCTTTATTTCTGTCATTTTCACTGCTTCAATTTGTGTGTGTCTTGTCGCTTCTTTGTTTCTTGCTATATGCTTCTTGTATTTTGTTTTCATGTAACTACCCGTGCGCCAGCACTCAGGCCTGTGGCTGTTCCTGGGCACGTAAATAAACATGATTGATTGATTGATCGATTGATTAATATTTCACTCACTAACTGTTAATTTGCCAGCTGTTGATGTATTTCACTGGTGTCTTATATCTCTTCTGTGCGCCAGCAAGAATTGATTGTGTAAAGTCGGTTGTATTGCACTATTTTATTTGGCGTATTGAAGCGCAGCAAAGACGAGGACAGGAACACAGACGACGACACACAGAGCGCTCTATGTGTCGTCGTCTGTGCTCCTGTCCTCGTCTTTGCTGCGCTTCAATACACCATATCTACCAACTCGCCCAAACCAATACTCTCCTGAACTATTTTATTTCTAATCTTCTTTGCCGTTTTTGTAGTTTTTTTTTTGCTCACTGAATGTTTATTAGCAAATTGTTGATGTGCTACAGTACTGCATTTTCCCCTCTGATTGCTCCAGCACGAAGGCTTCCGCTGTTCCTGGGCATTATAATAAACATTGATTGATTGGTTGATTGATTTATCGATTGACCGATTCATTGATTGATTGATCGATTGATTGATTGATTGATCGAATAAATGATTAATGTATTGATTGATTGATTGATTGATTGATTGATTGATTGATTGAACCATGGTATTTTCCTCAAACATTATAGGGCTACTTCCAAAACGATTACTATGAGTGATCGTTTCTATAAGCCGTGACGTTTATAAACGGAAACAAAAGCCATTTGGAGTTTCATGCCAGCCAACCGTTTCGTCTTTTCTTTTTGAATTTCGTGGTTCTATACAAGTGTGTATCCTCTCGGTATCTGAACAGTTTTACCCAATATCGGTCCTGGCTTTTGCCGCTTTTATTTCAAACATCGTACGTAATTTAATATATAAAGCCGGAACATTTTTTCCAAGAAAAACTGACGGAACGCGAAGAGAAACTCAGACCGATTTCTTCTTGTTAATTTCATTCATTAAGTCCTTAACACGCGTTTGTTCCCTGACCCACTCCGCTCTCTTCTTGTCCCTTAATGTTACACTTATCTTCTTCCGTTCCGTTGCTCGCTAAATCGTCCTCAATTTAAGTTGAGCCCTTTTAGTGAGCCCCGAAACTTTTGCCCCGTAGGCGAGTACGGGTAAGATGCAGCTGTCACACACCTTCTTCTTCGGGGACAATAGTAGGCTGCCATTCATTATCTGGGAATGCTCTCAACGCAGCGCTTACGAACTCTTACCGCCATCGCCTCGGTCTAACTGCAAACCCCTATTGTGATAATTGTGGATTGCCCGAAACAGTAGACCACGTCCTTCTAGAGTGTTCGGCATACATCCAAGAAAGAAATCACCTCGCCGAAAATATTGAGTGCCTCAACAACGCATCTATATCTCTGAAAGGTCTCCTTGGACCCTGACCCTCTTGATCGTCCCAGCGAAAAGTGTTGGTTGCTTTATTTGACTATTTACACAGAATCGGCCTCGCAGAGACAATTTAGACCTTTACATGTGAGATCGTGTGGACTTTTGAGCCACCACGCAAAGCTTCGTGTTCAGTTTTTTTTTTAATCTCTTCTTTTCCCCTCTTTCTTCTGCCCTACTTCTTTTAGGGCCTTTACTCCCTTCTCCCCATCGCCGCAGAGTAGCATGCAAGCGGGAACATGCCGGAAAACCTCTCTGCTTTCATATAATAAAGAGCTCTCCCTCTCTCTCTCTCTCCTGCCGAATGCACTCCACCCCAATTTTATCCGTAAATAATCTCGGCCTCATGGTTGGTATCCGGGGTCACAGCATGGCCTAAGTAAATATATCCGCTCACCACTTCAACTGCCTCGGCACATATACAGTTAAACCTGGATATCACGAAGAGTACAAGCACTCGCATTTTTTCGTTACATCCACGTTTTCGTCACATGCAATTTTCGAGTTTAAGCTCTTCGGGAATGAAGCAGAAACGAAGCTAGGCATCAGTGATGCTGAACGGACCCTTGTTCAAGGATATATTTCACACTGAAAAGCTGCGTTATTTGCGCTTGCTGCTACTACAGGGCCCCGGAATTTACAAAGGCACCTAAGTATCACTTTTGTTTTTGATACTTTTCGGTGCCTTGACGCGTTGCAAGAACCAAACTTACGCTGAAAGGGCGCTTTTCGCGAATTTGATGGTCTTTTCTGCAGTCAAAATTGTTCGCCTCTTGTTCTTCTCGCCGGCGGAGACGGCATTTATAACTGTGAGCTTGTCTTTAAAGGACAAAGCTGTTCGTATTCAGGCAGAAAAAATTATGCATAAACCCATACCCCTTCTTTTTCCTGCCCCGACCACCCTTGTACCACTACCTCAACCCATATTTCTACACCCTCCCCTTCCCTTTCTCTCCCTGCGATACATATGTGGTGCAGGCTGGGAACCTCCTTCCCTCTCACAGTCACCACATATATCCTGGGACACACGCGAGTACACGCTGACAGGCAGGCCTATCACCTAACCGACACCGCACTCACACGTGGAAACGCGCGAGATGTTGCGTTGCGGGCGAAATTCGCTAAATTGGAGCATTTCCCCAGCCGAGTTTTCAGAAAAAGGCTTAGAAAACTTGACTCACAAGCGTGGCTAATTCGTTACATCCAGGTTAACCGTCCCAACTCCTTCTTTACATGAAGGTCGCAAACACATGGGCTTCAACGAAGGTTAAATTGGGGAATTGAAAAACTTTGTTAAATCAAGGAATTCCTTACATAGAGGTTCGTACCATCCGGGTTTAACTGTATCTCAATTCGCTGTGCTCTCCCGAGGCTATTGATCATTACTTTAGTTTTCTGCATACAAATTTTGATGTCCACGGTTCTACTCTGCTTGTCCAGTGAGGTAAGGATGCTTTGCAATTCTTCCCCCCAATTACTTTTAAGGCAACGTCCTCAGAACACCTGAGATTAGTGACGTATTCCGCATTACCCTTACGGCCACCTGTCCTCAATCCAATGTTCTGAATACTTCTAGTAAACATTGTGTGAATAAATTGGAGAGATTGTGTCCCCTTGCCTGACGCCTTTACGTGTAGGTATTTTACTGCTCTCCTTATGGAGGACGGTGGTAGCTGTGGACCCATTGTAGATTGTAGATGTACTGGTATGGTCGCCCAATCGATGTCCTCCCCGATCATCCCGCGCTCAGTTGGCTCCCCTACCTTAAGGATCCTTCACGTCGTCTTGGTCGGCGGCCTTTCCGACTGCAAGAGTACGACAGCCAGGTCATTTACCTCTCAGGCCTCAACCACTCCAACTTTCACGCCTATAACGCTTACCAGTGCCTGCTGACGTCGCCTGCCTTGCTACCAGTGATAGTGTCTCACGTTTGTCGCCTCTTGACGTCAGCAACTTGTCAGCTGAGCAACGAAAGGACCCATGGATTCTATTGTTTGAATGCTCTAGGGTACATAACCTGCCGGAAGATCCCGGGCGCTATTCGCTCTCCGTGATGAGCTACTCTACCATCACAACTAGTCCTCCGACGGCCAAGAGTTGACGTTGAGAGTTGACCTGGGTTGACCTTGCATAAGTGGTTGACCTTGCCTTCCACGGGCCAAGCCACGCTGAGTCATCCGTTACTTACATTTAGAACGTATTGGCCCTTTGCCAAAAACTTGACCGTTAGATGTTGGAGAAAGAGAAGGTGTGGCACGTGTTGAAAGGCATAACTGATGATGCTTTTAACCTCCTGGTGTTCAAGAACCGCGTAAAGTTGACACCCTTATCGCGGAAGGTCGTCGCTTTAGCAGGCCAGAAGTCGCCGCATCGCTCCAAAAATTTGGCAGGCTCCCTAACACAGCTCCGATCTCATCCGGCGAAGATAACTTCCAGTCCACGGGTGGACAGCAGACTTCGAGCGGGCCTACACCAACTCCGGAAAATGTCACGAGAATCGAACGTCACGAGATTGAGACCATGGCCCCAACTTCCTTCCCGCACGATGCACAGAACACCAGCGCGGTCACTGCACCTCTCACACCAGCCATTGTGCGGGAAGAGCTGCTGAACCTCGGGGTGCCGCCAGTTTGAGCCGTAAGTCAGCCATATGTTCGATATCGTCCACCCGTCAGCCCTTCTCACCGCGACAATTTGCCGCCACGTTTCCAGTACGACCTCGCTGATAAATGGCCTACTCTCGATGACCGGCCGGTCTGTTTCAACAGAAGACGTGTTGGCCACGCCGCTCGATACTGCAAGAGCCGTTCATCAGGACAACTTCTACCGGCAACTTCTACCAGACCACTTCTACAACTTCTACCACCAGGACAACTTCTACCGGTACCCTACTCGACGCTTCTACTCCCGCTGTCAGCCCCAGCCGAACAACAGCGCCGATTCCGCCGACAATCGCTGGTCACGTCGTTCCCCACCACCGCAGCACCGCCAGTCCCGTTCTCCTCGCCACGTTTCCTCGCCGACTCCTCCGACCAACTACTCCAGACCCTGCCAGGGAAACTGAAAGATGCCAGGAGGTGATGCTCAATTTTCCGACTGACCTGAAGGTACTACAATAACACTCCGAGCCGAAAAAATCTTTGTGGACTCATTGACACAGGGACCGAAGGCAGCGATGGCGTAGAGGTAGAACACCCGCCTCGCGTGCAGAAGGACCATGGTTCGAATCCCGGTGCCAGAAAATTCCCACCGAATTTTAAAAAAAATCCGCGTATTGATGGAATTGCAAAAAGGGGCTTGGGGTGCGGCCTGACTCCGGTGACCATTGCCGGTAATGCACTCCCTCACCAGAGCAGGATTGGCCACCCTGGTGTAGTAACGGCCACAACCTCCTATGAATACGCCAATTAACCCTCGCCCCTTAGTCCCCAGCGGCTGCGAAGCAACTGACCACGGCGGCGGTCAGACCTGTGACGCAGCAGAGTGTGCTAAGAATCCCTGGATCCGGACAGGCCGCCAATGGAATCTGAACCTGGCAACATTTAACGCGCGAACCTTATCTAGCGAAGCAAGTCTCGAGGTATTCGAGGAATTAGGGGGCATTAAATGGGATGCAATAGGGCTTAGCGAGGTTAGGAGGGCAGGCGAAGCCTTTACGGTGCTGAAAAATGGACACGTCCTATGTTACCGTGGTCTAGAGGACAGAAGAGAACTGGGAGTGGGATTTCTAGTCAATAAAAGCATAGCTGCCAACATAGACGAATACTACAGCATTAACGAAAGGGTAGCAGCTCTTGTAATTAGGCTCAATAAGAGGTACAAGCTCAAGGTGGTGCAGGGCTACGCACCCACATCCAGCCACGACGACAAAGCAGTGGAACGCTTCCATGAAGATGTGGAATCGGCAATGGCTAAAGTAAAAACACAGTATACCGTAGTTATGGGGGACTTCAATGCTAAAGTAAGCAAGAATCAGGCTGGAGACAAGGCAGTTGGGAACTATGGTCTGGGCTGTAAAAATAGCAGGGGGGACCTACTAGTTGAGTTTGCAGAACGGAATAACCTACGCATAATGAATACCTTCTTCTGTAAATGGGAGAGCAGGAAGTGGACCTGGAGGAGCCCGAATGGGGAGCACAAAAATGAAATAGACTTCATATTATGCGATAACCCTGGCGTCGTGCAGGATGTGGAAGTGCTCGGAAGGGTAAGGTGTAGTGACCACCGTATGGTAAGATCTCGAATTAGGCTAGATTTGAGGAGGGAAAGCAACAAGCTAGTACGAAAGAAGCCGATAAATGAGCTAACAGTAAGACGTAAAGTAGAAGAATTCAGGATCGCGCTGCAGAACCGATATTCCGCCCTTAACGAGGAAGCCGAACTTACGACACAAGAAGCCAGCGACAACCTTACACGCATTATCACGGAGTGTGCAGTAGAAGTCGGGGGCACTATGGCTAGACAGGATACTGGTAAACTATCACAGGAGACGAAAGATCTAATCAGGAAACGGCAAACCATGAGAATCTCTACCGCAGCTGACAAAATAGAACTAGCCGAGCTCTCAAAGTTAATCAATAAGCGTAAGACAGCTGACATACGGAAGTATAATATGGAGAGGATCGAATACGCTCTAAAGAACAGAGGTAGCCTGAAAGCAGTGAAGAGACGTCTTGGCGTGGGGAAAAATCATATGTATGCACTTAAGGATAAGCAAGGGAATGTCATCACAAATAGAGATAAAATAGTCACAGTGGCCGAGGAGTTCTATAGGGATTTGTACAGTAGCCGGGACATACAGGATAATGCCAAACGAGACAGTAGTTCAGAGGAGATAGACATCCCACCAGTAACGGCCGAAGAAGTAAGGAAGGCTCTGAAAGAAATGAAAGGGGGCAAAGCACTTGGAAGGGATCACATAACAGCAGACCTCTTGAAGGATGGCGGTGAAATTGTACTTGAAAAACTGGCAAACCTGTATACGCAACACCTAATGACCGCAATGGTACCGGAATCGTGGAAGAACGCGAACATCATCCTAATCCATAAGAAAGGTGACATGAAGGACTTGAAAAATTACAGGCCGATCAGCTTACTGTCAGTCCTTTACAAGGTATTTACCAAGGTAATCGCTAACCGAATCTCTGCAACCTTAGATTTCAGTCAACCTAAAGAACAAGCAGGGCTCCGTAAAGTTTATTCAACAATGGACCATATGCACACGATCAATCAGGTGATAGAGAAGTGCGCTGAGTATACTGAACCCCTATATATAGCCTTCATAGATTATGAGAAAGCATTTGACTCAGTCGAAACCCTAGCAGTCATTCAGACATTACGGAACCAGGGGGTAGATGAGCATTATGTAAGAATACTAGAGGATAGCTACAATGGGTCTACAGCTACCATCATCCTCCATAGGGAGAGCAGTAAAATACCTATAAGGAAGGGTGTCAGACAAGGAGACACAATCTCCCCAATGTTATTCACAGCATGCTTACAAGAAGTATTCAGAACGTTGGATTGGGAACAGGTGGGAGTAAGGGTTAACGGAGAATACCTCAGTAACCTCAGATTTGCTGATGACGTTGCCTTGCTAAGTAACTCGGGGGGTGGATTGCAAAGCATGCTTTCCGCACTGGGCGAACAGAGTACAGCCGTGGGCCTGAAAATAATATGCAGAAAACTAAAGTAATGATCAATAACCTCTGGACAGCACAGCAGTTTGAGATAGGTGGCGAGGCAGTGGAAGCGGTAAGCGAATATATCTACTTAGGCCAAGTTGTGACCCCAGATCCCAACCATGAGGCAGAGATAATTAGAAGGATCAGAATGGGTTGGGGTGCATATGGCAGACATTCTCAGATAATGAATAGCAGCCTACCGTTGTCGCTGTAGAAGAAACTGTATGACAGCTGCATCTTACCGGTACTCACCTACGGGGCAGAAACTTGGAGGCTCGCTAAGAGGGTTCAACTTAAATTGAGAACGACTCAGCGGGCAATGGAACAGAAAATGATAGGTCTAACATTAAGGGACAAGAAGAGAGCGGAGTGGGTCAGTGATCAAACTGGTGTTAAAGACATATTAGTAGAAATTAATAAGAAGAAATGGACGTGGGCAGGGCATGTAATGCGAAGGCAAGATAACCGCTGGTCATTAAGGGTAACAGAGTGGATCCCTAGAGAAGGCAAGCGTTGCAGGGGGCGGCAGAAAGTTAGATGGGCAGATGAGATCAAGAAGTTTGCGGGGATAAATTGGTCACAGTTTGCACAGGACCGAGGTAATTGGAGAATAATGGGAGAGGCCTTTGCCCCGCAGTGGGCGTAGATAGGCTGGTGATGATGATGATGACACAGGGGCGCAAGTATCGATCTTGAGGGCGAACCTTTGGTGTCGTCTGCGAAACATTTTGGCGGCCGCCACGTCGTGTCGCCTGGTCGCTGACTGGAGAACCCCTGTGGTTGCTGGTATGTGCACCGTGTGCTTCAGCATTGCTGGCTATGACTCAACTGTTATGTTCGCCGTTTTATACCCCTGCACCCATGACAATATTCTAGGCCAAGGTGTTTTGGTGGTTCAGGCCGCGCTCATCGACTGTACTCTCGGCTTCGTCCATCTTTACCTACCCGTGTGACCAGTCAGCATAGCAGAACCCTTGCCGCAGGTGTGCTGCCTCGAAGATGCTCGTTTAGCGCCTCAAGCTTTTTTTTACCTCCTGCTGTTCATCTCTCCCCCGTACCGTACCGTCGTCTCAACAACCACTGCCGGTGTACTGGAGCTCAATGTGAAACTACCACACACAGTTGTCACAATTAAGCAAAGCATAGCTTCTCTTGTGTTTCTAAATTTCAGCTTTTCTGTCCAATCGCTGCCCGAAGGCATCATTGTTAGTATTGTGTTCCCTTTAGAAGAGTACGATCTTTCTGTTTTAACAGCAGATTCCAAGAAACACCCCGGCAATGACAATATTTGTGCGCGTATCCCGACTGAACCATACTCAACGATGGTGGCTCCCGATTTGTTGCCTGCCCAGTCCAACAGACTGCGCCGCCTGTTGGCTTCATATTCGGACATTTTCGACCTCAACAATCCTCCTATAGTAAAGCGTCGTCGGTCATTGATCGCATGTACACAGGAAGCGCAAGCCCCATCCACAAACGCCCGTACAGAGTTTCCTGTGAAGTGGATAAGATGCTAGCAAAGGATATAACTGAGCCTTTCGGCCGCCAATGGGCCTCACCAGTGGCGCTAGTCAAGAAAAGAGGTGGTAGGTGGTGGTTTTGTGTAGACTATGGACACCTTAATGCCGTCACGAAGAAGGACGTTTATCCCCTTCCGCGAATTGACGATGCTTCTGACTGCCTCCACGGATCCAATTATTTTTCATCCATCCACCGCGAATTGACGACGCTTCTGACTGCCTCTACGGATCCAATTATTTTTCATCCATCGACCTTCGGTTGTGATATTGGCACATTGCCATGAATGAAATTGAGGAGACCACCTTTATAATAAACGACGGTGCTTATCAGTTCAAGGTGATGCCCTTTGGCCTTTGCTAAGCTCTAGAAACATTTGAGCGCAAGATGTACTTGGGGATTTCCGCTAAATCTGGTCGATGATGGACTAACTGCGACAGGGCTCTAAGTAGTCAACATGCCTCTATTACTTCGATAATGTTATCGTTTTCTCGCCTTCGTTTACCACCCATCGGGAGCATATTTCCGAGATGCTGGCACTTTTTCCGACGGACGGTCTCCAGCTGAATTCCTCAAAAGGTCATATCGGTCATTGACAAATCACAATCCTAAAGTACTGTAGTCGAAGCCAGGGGAGTTCAACCAGACCCGGAAAAAGTTCGCGCTCTCAAGAAATTCCGGCACCACGCTCAACAAAAGACGTTAGAAGCTTTTTAGGACTCTGTGCTTTTGCCACCCTTTATCATCCACGTTTCCCGACGCAATACCGGCCTACGGAAGAAAAACGTTCCGTTTTCCGGGGCCTCCGATCAAGTGGCCGCTTTTACCACCTTCATTTCTGTGCTCACCAACGCACCTCTTCTGCATCACTTTGATCCTCATTCTCCCTCAGAAGCCCGCACGTTTGCCAGCAGTTCCAGTATCAGAATTGTTTTGGCACAATGACAAGGTTCACAGGAGCGTGTTATCGCCTATACCAACCGCTTTTTTCCACCCCAGAGCTCAAATACTCAATTACTGAAAGAGATTGTCTCGCTCTTGTGTGGTCGGTGAATAAGTTTTGTCCTTAACTGTACGGCCGGTCGTTCACGGTCGTGGCAGACCATCACGTGCTGTGCTGGACCTGTCCCCTAAAGAACCCCGTACGACGGAGGTCAGTGGGCACTGCTTTTCCAGGAGTACGAATTTGATGCCAAATACAAATTTGTACGTTTGCATCAAGACGCTGATTGCTTGTCCTGCCACCCTGTCGACCCATCCGACGACAATGACGACGACAGTGCAGATTTTTTATGCAATATATCGGGGCTTGTTATGAATTCTCACCGCCATCGCCTCGGTCTAACTGCAAATCCGTAATGCGGTAATTGTGGATTGCCCGAAACAGTAGAACACGTCCTTCTAGAGTGCCCAGCATACATCCGAGAAAGAAATCACCTCGCAGAAACGATTGAGTGCCTCAACAACGCATCTATATCTCTGAAAGGTATCCTTGGACCCTGGATACCTCCATCGTCTCAGAGAAAAGTGTTTGTTGCCTTATTTGACTATTTACACAGAATCGGCGACGCAGAGACAATTTTTAGCTTTACCTGTGAGATCGTACAGACTTTTACCTCACCACGCAAAGCTCCGTGTTCACTTTTTCTTTTAACCTCTTCTTTTCCCCCTTTGTTCTGCCCTACTTCTTTTAGGTCCTTTACTCCCTTCTCCCGATCCCTGCAGAGTAGCATGTAGGCGGGAACATGCCTGCAAACTTCTCTGCTTTCATCTAATAAAAAGCTCTCTCTCTCTCCGTCTCTTTTCACATTAAGGAAGAGCAGCGTCGTCACCCGGCACTACGATCTATTATAGAGAACCTTAACTCGCCTCACCTGACGCCTTAAAGTAGCCATGAAGACAAAATACAAGTTTGTGTTATTCGAAAGATTTCGTGTTTTGTAGTGCCCCCAGCGCTTGTTCGAATGCAAACGCTGCTTTATTCACTGAGAAATTAATCAGTTTATATTAAAATTTTGATTTTCCCGCTAAATCGTGTGTTTTCGTAGCTGCAATGACATCACAGACCGTTCTGCAGCCTAGGATCCCTTGATTCACGATCCGCCGTACAGAGTAGACACACATACACGCTGGGGCCGCCATTTTGGATCGCTCGCTCGCCGCCGAAGCAAGTCATTGTATCAAAATCGCGCTAAAAGTATCGCTGCAACGCGGTTAACTGGCGAAGTTTGAATCAACTGATTTGTTTCGCGTTGCTGGGTCGCGTGGGAAATGAAACGAACAACGCGCTGAGCACGTTGACCCAATCGCAGAGGCACGGGACCGTTCAAAGGGCGTCCACGGGTGTCTCCACCCTGTACGGCAGAGTTGGTATCGAGGTATTCGTGCGTTTGTTTACGCTACTGAACCTAGATGGCGCCACCATACCGTGGCGTGTCCTTTTCTGCCTTTTTTTTCGTTCTGGGAGAAAATGGTTTCGTGAAACATACTGCTCGCTCGACAAATATGTTCACGTAAGACACCGTCGCGTCAATCAATCGGCCAGTGTCGTCTGAGACAACCCCAAAGCCCCACAGTCCTGTGCAGCTAAACAAGAATAGTGCGCGCAGTACCAACAACAGCAATACGCAGCGGTACTTCTATCTTTACATGTGCTTTCGTAACTTACACTTACCACCATTCTTACGGCTTTAAAAAGAATGTGCCCTAAATTTAAGGCAAATAGCTCGTTCGGCAGGCTTATACACTGCCTAATTTTCGTTTGCTTTTGCCGCCCTCCGCCAATCGCAGAGCTGTCTCGTGTGACATCATAGGTTCTGTTGCGGGAAATGAGCTAGTGGGTCGCATGGCCATTCCCTTTTTTCCTAATTATGTGGCTTATTTGAGCGAAGTTTACGTTAAAAGTGGTGTCAGTATGATTCTAACGAGGCAATCTTTTGAATGAACCGAACTTGTGTTTTCTCTTCATGGCTCCTTTAACGGCAATGTTTCTGCTACGCGACAACTATTGGCTGTGAGCAGGACCACGGTCGATGCTGCAAAGCGCGCCTCCATGACGTCGGCTTTTGTTCATGACGTCTCGCATTTGTCGTCTGCTTCAGTCGAGTTTGCTCTCCCTGCGCCATCTTCGCGCTCGGTTGATTTCTGATGTTTGTGCGTGTGCGTAACTTTTTATTATGATAACAAACTTAAACTCGCACACACTAGATCAAGGTGTTAGCAGTTAAAGTATAGTTGCGGATACCGCTACGGAAGAAACATTGCTGGCGTCCCCCATTTTTTGCGAAGCTGGTCCCGTAGGGAGCGCGAAGAGGCGGAGCTAGGCGTCACCTTCTGTATTAAGCAATATTTCGAAAAAAGAGAACATCCAGCTGCTAATTACAGACAACAGCGAAAATACAAGACCAAAACAAAGTTCAGGCCTTCAGGGCGGCCGGCTTTGGCAGAAGGCTTTACGATTCCCGGTAATCGTATGTAAGGTAAAACCGATTTTGTTACCTTGCCTAACGCTCGAAAGTATTGTATCCCACCACTTCACGTTGTCATGGCATGAAAGTATGCCGACATGCACTGCGGGTTGCAAAAACAGTAGGTTGAGTTTCAAATAACCCACTGTGTTTAGGCGCGTGCTGGTTTTATACCATGGCTCCTAACCAGTATGGAGGTTTATTGAGCAAAAAGATTCTCGTCTACGCGAAGATGCGGTAACACTACGTTCGCTCGAGCCTCGGGTATATTGGGTTACATTTCCCACAGCGATTTCTTCGCAATATTTAGATATGTGTTATAGCAAAACTGCAATCAAGTGGAGGATAAGGACGATGAGCAGGAGAAAACTTTAGGAGCAAATTCAAGCTGATTAGTGGGCCGGGTCCTCAGTCCAGGATAAAAGAGTCAGAGTAATTTTCTTCAATTCATAGAATGTCATCCCGAATAGACCAAGGTTAGCTATTTACGCCTGGAAGGGTTGCAAAACAATGAAGTGCTACCTGTAAATATTCTTCGGTTTCGATTCTTGTAATATATGCACGTATACAATTTATTGCTTTGGTTAGCGAGTAAATCAAGCCTTCAACACCATAATTATGTCATAATTTTTCGGGTTGAGAGTCAGTGCGCTATGGTTACGATGGTTACGATATAAATTTGGGGCACGAAAGCCTCCCTCGAGTACTCCGGACAACGTTGTCTGGGGCGCGATCGCAGAGGCGCAGCACAAACCTTCTCATTGTATTTTCATGTCGATAAATAACGCACGCTGCGTATATGCATCTTCTTGAACACAGCCAAAGCAAAAGCGAAATTCTTAGGAAGAGAATGTATGCCAAAAAGCCCCAAACTACCCCAAACCTACTAATAAATCCTTTGTGACGGTGCAGAAAGTAATGCAATGGTCACAGAAAAAAAACATTCATCTGATACAAGTGAACAACAACAAAAGAAATAGAAGACAGCCGCTTTATTTCCTGCTGTGCTATGCGGGTGTAGGGGCCCGCTGCTTGGTACCGTAGCATTAGGCTGTTGAGTCTTCCTGAGAGCATCTCAAAATGCTGTAGGGAAGCCTATGCCTTTTGAATATTTATCGAGGAGCTCTGAGCGCTGAACCTTGCGAATAAGCTGAACGGACGAGTTACACATGATCTTCTGACCGGATGCTCTAAAGAAAGTTTTTCTCTCTCTCCTAGTGTGTTGCGACCTTGTGGGGGATACAGCTTCACATTATTGAGATGAGTCATAAGCTGGGAAAAATAACTGAATTATAAAAAAATACGCTTTTTGATGCACTGCCGCATGAAAGCGGACAATTTCTACCACAGGCACTGCTACCCCTCACAAGCGGTGTGTAGCAGACGACAGCGGCGCGAGTCTCTAAGTGTACTTCAGACCCAGGGGGCGCCACTCAAACACCTCAGGGCCACTACTGTCGCAATGTTCATCCTGACGGCCCCGAGATGTTGCTCGTTTACCAGCACCTGCACTGCACTGTGCTCCAGCAGCCTCACGACATGCCACCTTCTGGACATCGCGGCATCTCTCGCACTTTTGATCGAGTCCACCATCGATTCGTTTGCCCTGGCATATACCTACACCGGAATAATCATACACACGAACGTCAGGGCTTGTGACCACTGCCAAGGCAGAAAAACCAATTTCGTGTCCAGCGGGCCAGCTCCAGCCAGTTAAAATCCCGGCAGCACCTTTCCTCCGTGTAGGTCTCGGCCTGGTTGGCCTTTTTCTCGTGTCTACATCGGAAAACAAGTGGATTGCTGTCACAACCGATTACGCCATGCGCTACGCAATCCCGCGTAATTTGCCATCCAGCTGTGCTACCGATGGGGCAGATTTTTTGCTTCTAGACAAAATTATCCAGCATGGGGCGTCTCGGCAGCTGCTTACTGACCGCGCACGTTACTTCCTATCCCAAGTCATTCAAGATGTCCGTCCGTCATGTTCTGCTAAACACAAGCTATCTACTGCATATCATCCCCAAACAAACAGCCTTACTAAACGCCCCCATCAAACCCTCACGGATAGGTTATCTTGCTACATTTCTCAGATCATCGAGACTGGGACATCCGCTGCCCTATGTGACTTTCGCTTATAATTCATGATACCATGGAACCACCGGATACTGAACTTTCTACCTTCTACATGGCCGTCAGCCCACTCTAACCTTGGACACACTCCTCCGCACGTGTTCGTAGACCCACCGCTATGGTGGTCGGAGTACGCCTGGGAAGCCATTTATCGCGCTGATTATGCTGGGCAGATAACCGGCCAACGACTTTCTTGATCACAAGCTGTTCAGAAGGCGATTTACGACTGCAAACATCGCGTGGCACACTTCACTCCGGGATCCCTTGTTCTTCTCTAGTCACCTAACCGTCAAGTCTCGCTACTGTGCCCCGTATCGCGTACCACGCCGTGACCGATGCCCCGTGTGGGAACTCCCCGGTTCTCTAACTTCGTCAAGTCGTGTACCTCTGACGGACATTATACAAGTTGTACGCCTGAAGCCGTACGAAGTATCCCTCATCGGTTCGCCATACCGCCGCCACGGCGCTTGTCCCGCCGGGGGTTAATGGCAGCGGGCAACCTAGAAGACGACGAACGATGTGTTTTCGAGGAATTGCTGCACAATCAAAACCAGGATGTTCAGCGAAGGGTGTTGTGAAAGTTAGCAGCAGCCCACCCTTTCCTCCTGTAAATAGTGTAAATACTGTAAATATGTTTTTCTCCACGGCACCTCCCCTCGTAACAATATTATTGATAGTTATTTCCTTTTCACGGAGTACTGCCAACTCAGAGGAGGCTCTAGGCTAGAAACCGAATTGCTTAGATGTCGTTGCATTGTATTTTCCAAAAAAAGTTGAAAGGCTCTTGAAAATGAATGTTTTGAGACCTTTCGAAAACGCCGGAAGAATATACAGGGGCTATGATTTGTTAAAACATCTTAGAACTACATTTCTGAAGAACAATGAGTTTCGCCTTTTTCCTTTCAGTCGGAAAGACACCAGAAGCACACGACATATAATAAATATGAGTTAAGATAGAGCTTATTATTATGTAATACCTACTTAATGGGTTTGACATTAAGGTGGAAAGCGTCCTCACTGCTGCTGCTTTAAAAGCAAATCTTTCTACCTTTACCAGCCACCGGTTATTTCGCGGCGTGCGGGACAATAAACTCCCAACGCGGTGGAGGCGGAAGTGGGGGGGTGGGGTAATGTTGCGGAGGGTTTTACTCACGGAGCACGCTGTATAGATGTCGAGGCGAATTTACCCAGCGTTCACCGCGCGGAGGTCCGTGCTCGCTGGCAGGCGCGTCGTCTGTACAGCTTTGTCGTCTGCATTACGATGGCTGTTTTGGGCCTGTTTTGGTGTAGCTTCACGTTCATTGCGTGCTTCCTTCGCACGACTTGAATAACTCGATGGACAGCAACTCTTGGGTAACGCGTACCCGACGAAAATAAGTGGTCCTTTGGCAAAGATACGCTAATGATTGGTTTGCAGGGCAGGCAAACAAAATGTACAAACCGCATACAGACATCTGGCCGCTAGAGAAACGCTATATTTTGCGCACTGATTGCCACGAATGGGGCTTCGTTTTCGAAATTGGTGAATACCATTTCGGTTATGTTTTAGGAGGTACTACAGAAGGCAAAAGGACCAAATAGTTCTGATAAATAGCGATTATCTAAGTTTCCTCAGCTTTGTTGCAATTCTCAAACTTACTAAACTAGGTAGCTTAAATCGGTATAAACGGGAATCACTAAGCTCACACGCCGAATTATTTAGGTGTCTTCGCTTGTGCCGCGCAGTGGTGTAGGCCCGTGCTAGCACGGCAGGATGTCTAGGTTCCGCGGTATTACCCTTTGAAAGCCACTCCTGTAGTTTTTTTCGCCAGCGCATGGCCGGGATTAAGTGGCAGCGTCCGCTGCTCTAGCTTGGCCTTGCGCCGACGCTTCTGCGTTCGGGACGCCACTCCTGCGAATTCTAGGTAACGGCACGCTGAATCTCAGGGCCACGTGTGTGAATTCAAGTGATGTCACATGGGAAATTATTGTGGTTGTCGTTTACAGCTTTCTTTCCAACCCCCTTCACAGCCTGGATTGGAGCCAGTGCGAATTGGAGGCTTCCGTGCTTGCTTAGGCCGTTTTGTTTCTTGATACCGAAAAGAATCATTGTATAAGGCACACAAGGAGGTGGTTAAAGTATCAAATGCCTCTTTACATGTAGTAAGTGAATAACCCGACCTCCAGTTGAAGTTAGCAACCATGATTAGAAATAGATCCAAAGTCTGCGAAGTGATGCATCGACTCCCAGACGTTTCTTTTTCGTGGACTTGTTTATATTCACGATTAGCACTGCACGTAAAAACTAGGGTAGGCGGTTACTGAGCCCACAGTTTATAAGGCCTCAGAGAGGGAATGAGCTGATCTGTTAGTTTTCACTAAGTCAAGAAATAGTGTGCTTTTCGGGGTTATGCGGGCGGGTATCTGTGGGACGCTAAGAAGAGAATAAGAAAAACAGGAGAAATGATGACCGAGAACTTCGCGGCGACTTCTCATTCATGTCAATATTGAAATCACCGCCAAGAAGAATTGAAGATATGACCGGAAACACTAAACGATTCATAGACGCATGCCTGGTCATTACTCATTTACTAAGAACAAACTTCGCAGACAGAGATGTTCTCTATTGTTTCGATGTCTGCTTACAAGTACAACCATGCGTAGGCCGTCAAGGTGCCGAGTGCGCCACCCTTAAATGATGTGGCGTAATTAGCAAATAATAGCGTTACATCCCCCTACAATTCATATCAAGGGTGGGGCAGGAATGCGTACTTTGATTCCACGTAATTTCTTCCCCTGAGTACGTTTCTCTCCACATACTTGTTCGGCAGAAATATTGGTTCGAAAGAGTGTCACCAAGACTATCGCTAAGCAACCTTGATCTGGTTATCGTTATGCTGCGGAGGTTTGAAATTACACTGACGCAAAAGCTGAGCTCAAACTCGTAGCTAAAAACGTATTTGAACTTCATTTATTTCGAGTTGCTTACAGCATTCATAAGAACGTTTCCCGTAGGCTGCCCTTGGCTTTGGGCTCATTAAAATCGCAGAAAAAGACGCGTATGAACGTTTAGTCGGTGTAGGGTCAAAATATTGGCGGGCTGTTTTGCTGCTCTACTGTACAATATCAGGGCAAAGCAAAAATGGACGGCCAAAGAACGTTATCGAACACGTTCTTAAAATCAATTGTTACAATGATGTGGAGTTGGATCGTACGGGTGGCGGCAAAAAAGATTTTTGTGCATTTTGCAACTTTGTGTGCCACCATTGCTGCGTCCCCCAATTAAATCGCGAAAATATCGGAGTCCATTTATTATGCGCAATTTAAGGCACGCGAGAACATTTTTTTCTATAATTTTAGTTCGCAGGAGGTCACGAATTTGGACTGGATGCTGGTAACTGTGGTTAAAAGCAGAATACCATACGCTTAATCCTAACGGGTGGAATGCATACTGATACCCAGTCATGAATTATGTGTTTGCGAAGTTCGAGGAGCTTAGCGTAGGCGAGGTGTCGTAGCATTGTGTATAGGTCCTGTCCTCGGGCTGCGCGCCTTTTTAGTAGGAACAGCGCTATGTACATGCAAACGTTTAAGCGCGGAAGTGATACCGGTGGAAGACTAGATGTTAAAAGTGGTATGTTGGGTTGCGAATAAAAAACAACATCCTGGATCAAATTTAGTCATTCATCTCGGAATCATGGGTGTAAGCTGGTGCTTTGCAAGGGTGCTGCCCAGTTCACCTCTGCAAATACCTTTAAAAAGGCCTCCCATATACGAGTCTCATGCAGTTGCCATAGAGTTCGCCACAGCGAGAGGGCCAGTTGCTTCAGGAAAGCAGAATAGCACAGGATTGCTGGCCTTGGCAAGTACGTCGCTGCAGTTCTGAATTACACGATTGTATGTATGTATTTTTTTCATCGCTGTACCACCTCCCGCTGGTACTACCACAGATAGAATAAGTACTGGTTCATGTGTGAGTCATCTGCTTATTTGGGCGACTGTAGGCTTTGTACAGTGGGGAGAGGTAGTATGCTCCGCATTTCAAAATCAGGGTAATCTGTGGTATCCAAAATATCCCGGGTGCGGTGAGAGTTGTTAATCTGAGCCTGCGGATATTTCGCAACAGCTCGATGCACCTTTTTTTCTCGTACAAACTATATTTGGAGGACGTAGCGGTACCTACCAAGGGGGTCTTCTGTGGGCTTCCATGTATCCTGGAGAGGAGCGCGTTTCCCTGCGAGGTTTGTGGTAATATCTGCTTCCGAGCTGTGCTCAGTCTGAGCTGAGCTGAGCCGCTTCCCAGCGGGAAGAGTTGCCAACCTGTTAGCCTGAAAGGTGTTCAGCATGGGCGAAGCGTTGATTTTTTGGGCGGAGGGGTGTGCCCCGGTCGTAATCACAATCTGAACGAGGGAGTCTTGAGGTTCCGTGGCAGAACAGTGGTTTCATGGTGGCTCCAATTGGTGACCAGTGTGTAGTATACAGGGTTGGCTGGTTTGTGTCTAGTACGTTGTTATTATGGGAAGTTGCTTGCTGGCTATCAAAGTAGGGGTAGAAACGTGCTATTTGTTACCGGTACTCTCGTGGGAGGTATCGCGTTGTGTAGTGCAGAGATCTTTGTGGACGTGAGGGTCAGTCATATTTGGGGTAATGTAGTCTCAACGCATGCCATGACTTCATTGTGTGATGCTTGGCTCGATGCAACCATCGTATAGCCACAACTGGAGTTCTCAATAGGAACAAAACGTTATGTCTGGCTGTGTGCTTGCCATGTGTTGGAGACGTTGGCATTATTTTGGAAGTCTTCGCATGTGGAACACCAAACTATTACTGATAGGGAGGGGTGAAGGTTATTTATTGGTGGAGGGGGTCGCTGTACCCATTGCGCTGCACCCAGGGCGCTTGTCAGACTTGCGTGGGCCGCATAATGCGGACGGCTGCCTTCTGCCAGACTGTATAGGCGACTCGTGAACCTCCTCGATACAGCTGAGAGGCGATTCGAGCATTGTTCATTAAGCTTCATTAACGGAGCCAGGATGGTAATGAGATGATCGATATGATGAGGACTTGTAAAAATCCTGGGCGAAGATTGTTTGACGGTTGAAAGGAGAGATTTGTAGTGGACAATGGGTGGCAGGACAAAGACGACAATATGATGAAGCCTGAGAATTTTACCTCGATGCTCGTAGGCATTGCTTCACGGGGGGAACATAGGGTGTACCCGGTCTTCTTAGTCCATATCCATGCATCTGAAACCGCTTTTCTAGCGAGCAAGAGCGGCCGCTGGAGCCAGTAGGCCCAACACACCGCTGCCATTACGACGTGGGATGGGAGGCGTGTCGACTAACGTTTGGCAATGGCTTCACAGCATTTACCTGTCTCGTCGCTACAGCGTGGTTGTCGGTCTACTGCGGTGAGTGTGTGTGACGTTCAAAACGGGCGTGTGACTGGCTCGAATAGCTGAATCGGTGACGTTGTCTTATGTCTTCACTGCAGCGCTTCGTAAATAAAAGGATTTAATCTCGTCGAGCTTTTTGACCGTTGCGGAGAATTCGACCTTCATTTGACTGCATCTGCGTCCTGCCCTTGGCAACGCATCACGTGACTGGCTGGGCCGAGCGCCTGTGACAGACGTGTTTCCTAGCTTCCGTAGGCGCAGCCGCCGCTGCCGTCTTGGCGCATGCGCTCTCCGCAGCTGGGTCGCCGCCGAACCACGTGACTGGCCACGTGCATGCCGGGTTGGCGATGGATGGTAGCGAGGCCGGGCAGTCTTCTCTGAGCGTTGCGCCGTAGCTGGAGGCTTTGAGCCGTCGTCGCCAAGTGGGGTCGTACCAGCCCATCGATATCACCTTGCTAGCTGCTTAACTGGAGAGAGTCGAGAATGCCAAAAATGCCAAACATGCGAAGCTAGCGTCGGAGACAAAGAAAGAGCAGCCGTACGGCTCCGAAAACGCCAGACGTAGGACCACAACCGCAGACAAAAGCAGGCTTTAAGATTGTTATAATTAGTATAATATTAATATTGTATATTATATACATAAATATATATTATATTATACTAATATAATACATTATATAATATTTATATATTATAGTATATAATAATCGAAATAATATAAAATAGTTGCGGCAGATTCAAAGTTTAAGTGAAACCAATACTTAATCAGTGTAAACAAAGCTTTCCCTTTGCATGTCCAGGGTTAGGTGAGTTAAGCCACAGCCAGTGTTCTCAAAGTGCGCTGTTTCCCTTATTTTATTGCAGGTGTGATAGGCCTAAATGACTTTCTGTGCGTCGTCGTAGCCTAAATGGCTGGCGGGGAAGAAAAAACCTTCCAACAGACTTTGCAGTAATTTCGCTTTAGCATCTCATATTGGGTATCGTAAAATGCCAAGAGCAAGTAGGGAGCAAACGTAAACGCGCGTCCCGTGTTGTTGAAATTGCGCATAGCGTGTTTCAAAAGAAGAAGCACAACAGGCAAGATTTTCAAGCGTTCTGCCAGCCACTGCAGTTCTTACTACTCGCATTCGCACAAGGAAAACATTTTCATATTGCTATTTTTTTCCAGGTACCGTCTACCCAGGTGATATGGAAGAAGGTAAGTTTTAGATTTTATGATAACTTTACAAGAAGCGGTCAATCATGAAGTATCATTTTCGTACGCAAGCGCTGACGAATAAAATAACATCTCATTGATTTCTGGAAATGCTTAGTACGGGATAGAAGGGTATTTGTAGGACCTCCTCGAATATTAGACCCAGTGTATCCGCGGGCTGCCTGGGAAGCCATCCGGTGCTCGATTTCTTTCCGTCTCTACCAACGGGCCCCTTGGTTCTAGGACAGTCTGCGGACTTCCCACGGACCATCCAGAACAAGTAAATCGAGCATAGCGAGAAAACCAAGCTTTGTTTTCAGGGCTATACTTATAGTTCAGTGATGTCAAGTCGGCAAAATAGGGAAGCGAGAAAAAGCAAATCCGAGCAAGAAATTATGGGCGAATCGAATGTTACAGCTTTAATTGCGTACAATTAAATCGGGGTGTGTGCAAACTTCATCGTTTTTTGAGGTGGTAGGATCATGTCCTGAGTATTTTATGCGGATGAGAACCTCAAAGGTCAGGGCTGTTTGCTCCACAGGACAGGAACACGTCACCAGCAGCAATTTTCTTGTCTGTACACTGCCTGGTACAAACAAATTTGCCTTGTCCTTCACCCGTGTGGCACCTTTGAATTCTTAATCCAGTGTTGAAAACTTGTGCGCAGCTGTGTGACCTCATTTAGGACTACCTTGTCATATACTGCAGGCGTTCAGACTTGCAACTTCAGCATTGACAGACATTCCAGCAAAACGCGGTGATCATCACCACTATAGTAGTGGTGATGAAGGTAGCGCAGTCACCATAACAAATAAATTCGGGTGAACCCAATACCAGAGTGAGCGGTAAACATTTGGGCCTTGAATTCCAGCACTGTTCTGTGTATATAACCTGGAAAATAGGCTCCCATACTCAATAGCACTGACTGTGCCCTCTCCTCTGCGAACGGGGACTCCCGTCTTGTATGTTTTATAAGCCATGATTACGGGCTCAGCAGATTAATTTAAAGGAGCCATGAAGAGAAAATGCAAGTTGGTTTTATTCGAAAGATTTCTTGTTTTATAGTGCCCCCAGCGCTTGTCCGGATACAAACGGTGCTTTATTCACTGAGAAATTAAACAATTTACGTTAAAATTTTGATTTTCCCACTCAATCGTGCGTTTTCGTGGTCCCAAGTGACATCACAGGAACCGACCGCTCTGCAGCCTAGAGTACCTTCATTCACGCATCCGCCGTACAGGGTAGAGACACGTATACGCTGGCGCCGCCATTTTCGGTTGCTCGCTCGCCGCCGAAGCAATTCATTCTGTCAAAACCGCGCTAAAATTATTGCCGCAACGCGGTTTACTGAAGAAGTTTTAATCATATTGTCTCTTTGCCGTTGCTAGGTCTCGTGGGAAACGAAAAGAATAACGCGTTGAGCCCGTTGGCCCAATTGAGGCGGCACGGGACCGTTCAAAGGTTGTCTCCACCCTGTACAGCGGTGTTGGTTTGTTCCCGCGTTTATTTACGTTCCGTAACCTAGATGGCGCCACCATACCGTGGCAAGCGTTTGGTTTGTTTTTGCCCGCATTTAAACCTGGCTTGTTTTTGTTCTGGGAGAAAATATTCGTTCCCTGAAACAGTGCTCGCTCGACAAATGGGGTCACGTAAGACACCGTTGCTTGCGTCAATCGGCCAGTGTCGCCTGAGACAACCCCAAGCCCCGTAGTGCTGTACAGCTAAACCAAGCATGCTGTGCGCAGTACGAACAGCAGAACGCATCAGTACTTCTATGTTTACATGCGCTTTCGTAACTTCCACTATTTGTCCCATCATTCTTATTGCTTTGTAAAGAATGTGCCCTAAATTTAAGCGCAAATCGCTCGTTCGTCTAGTTTGTAAGCTCTACCTAATTTGCGTCTGCTTCTGCCAGCCTCCGCCAATCGCAGAGCTTAGCTCATGTAACATCATAGGTTCTGTTGCGGGAAATGAGCTGGTGGGTCGCATGACCATTCCTGTTTTTCCTTATTATGTAGCTTATTTGAGCGAAGTTTACGTTAAAAATGGTGTCAGTATGATTCTAACGAGACAATCTTTTGAATGAACCAAACTTGTGTTTTCTCTTCATGGCTCCTTTAAGACCACCAATTAAACGAATGTTGTCAGAACGAAGTCTATTGGAGACTTACCAGCGGCAGTCTAAGGCCGCAAATCTGAAGGGAGTGATATCGCCAAAAGGTTTTCAGTCTTCGCGATGTCCTTTTTTGTGTACAATCTGCGCAGGGGGTGTTTGTACCAACTGTACTTACCGCGTTAGATTCTACAATACGTAGAGCAAATAAGGACTAAAGATCAGTCAGCAGATCAAGTCAAGGGCACTACGGGAATCAATATTTTTTACTCTTGGGGATTTTTTTTCCTTAAGGGCATTTTTTGGAAAACAGGCTGCGATTACACATCAATGCGTAAACTCGTTTTGTCGCAAATCTCAGGAGACTCTCGAAATGTTTTTATTTTGTACTTAGTTTTGCTCCAGTTTGAAACTGTAGTCAGGACATATGGCGGGCGCTCTGTCCTTCATAAAAGGTGTTGTTCTATTTATTTCAACTCCCACAGGTACTTCAGTTTGTTAGGGCTGACATATTCGCAATTGTTTTAGAGGTTTTTCTAGTGATTTCACGCTGGCTGCAATGCTTTGCAGAGGGATGCGAGTAAACACTTATTGTATGGTTTCAAAACATAGACGTTTTGGGGCGATGACCACGGTGTATAAGAAAAAAGCAGCAAGCATTGCTGCTTTTTATACATGGTTAGATAAGTGAGTACAGGTGCGGGCTAGTCTAACCTTATCTGGAAGTTTGGCGTGCTTCAAAGCGCGCACCCGTGTTATATAGTGTGCGGCAGAGATATACTGTCGGCGGTCCTTGCAGGACAGCACACATCCTCTGCATCAATTTTGCTTTTCTCACTGTTGTACGTCGCCTTGTGTTGTTAGACTCATCCTCTGTGTCACACCACGCAATAGAGTTTGAGGCATTTTTAGAGTGGGATAAAATAGCTGAAACGGTAAAATTAGAAACGCGATAACCAGGAGTAACCCAGCGTTCATCACGCCTTTCAGGCACTATTCACGTCACTGGGGCGGCTTTGATTTTTTCTATTTCCTAGATTTTCAGCCCGTGCCTGAAGACGGTTACGGTAAGTGTCAACTTCTTAAAGAAACTAAACAGAAAGGGGTGTTTATTTAGGAATTACTTCATGGAGGAAGGTGTTCGAGAATTGCTCTCTTAGAAATAGTTGGAGGAGCTACAGTGGAAGTTCGTAAAAACAAGCTTTGCTTCTGGGTGTATACAGTTCAATGTTTAGTTTTAGTGGTATCACATATGCGAACATCAGAAGCTACCAAACACATATTGAAGTCACCTACAAAGTTCGAGCGAGCAAATTTTTACTGCATTGAAATGGTGTGATTGTACCTTTTCTAACAACAAATCTTATCGTTTTCTGAAAAACTACGAATTTGTCAACTCGACGCTAGTCAATCTGTGCGTAAATCTTCATACTTATGTTTAGTTGTAGGAGAGCTCATCGATCCGTATTTTGCTAAACCTCTCTTATCGTCGTCGACGGACTAGTGTTGAGTTCATCCGCTGCGTCACACGTGCAGCAGGGTTCGAGGCCTGAGGTTCGTACAGTTCTGTGTCCATGGGAATGATCGGATGGAAATGTAGTAATTGAATAGGACTGGCCACGTGGCACGAAAACATAGTGCAGTCAACGGCAAGCCTGGAACATGTACTCGTTATTCAAAGTGCAGTTGGGGTCGCGCTGCGGAGAAGATTTTTGACTGGCTAAGTGCAGCACTCAGTGAAGTTTTAGAAAATCAGTGATGATCGCCTTTGTTGTAGTGGTCCTTGCTAAGTGCAACATAGTAATGCTTCTAATGACGGAATGCCTGACAATGGCGTTGAAAGAAATGAGGCTACACACTTTCTCCTTAACGTCTGCAGGCTTCCACGTTACTAAAAACGTAGGCATATGAAGTGTGGCCAAACAGTCGCACGCCTGGTCGCCATCGTTAGACCCCCGTTACGTACGACGAATATTCTATTCTTAGTTTCGTGAGTTACGATCGGTGACACAGCAGGTGAAGATATGACCACAAACACCAAAGGAGCAATTGACGTGAACTGATTCACTTCAAGTTCACCAGACAGAATCTGAGGACTTATTTTGCAGCAAGTGACATCGCACAGTTTGCAATTTTCGCCATGTCAGTTAGCGTATCCAAAAAGTACGTAGAGCGCCGAGGTACTGACTGTGCTCAGTACAAAAATGCTTTGTCTTAGACAAATAGACGGAAAGACCCGCTTTCAGGTGAACTGAAGTGAAGATTGATAAATATGCAATTTTCACTCCAGGACATTCTCCTGGTTCAATTACGTTCTCTGCTAAAGAAACGTCTGAAAAGAGTCATTAAACGTTTTGTTTGGTTGCAACACTTTGGAGATGGTTTAAGATGGTTGAAGCAGGATGCCGCGATGTTGCTGCAGTACGACACATTACTCTGCGCACTGTGTTTATACGGTATAAAAACGAGTTTATATGGTATACCTCGTATAATAAACACAGTAGAAACGCGGCATGATACTCTGCTTTATTTAAATAAAACGTTTAGCAGTTTGATAACGCTAACATGCTAAAGATATTCACCCCGCATTCATGGTGTGTTTGTGCTCGTAAAAATGCATAAACGCTACGCGTACCAGAGCTGCGCGTGTTCACTTTCAGAACATTACGGACGGTTTCGCTGCGCAAATCATTGAATATCGGGGGGAAGCGCCCAATATTTGTGCCTATAAATCGTCGTTCACCGAATGCCGTACACTTGGGATATGTATGTTTCAGAGAACAAATGCATAGATTTGAGTTGAGGCATTGGCTTCCTTTATTGGATTTTGGGTGCTTGCTCATAAAATAATTGATTTCGGTCGCATTGACTGAACATACCTAAATAACTA
This sequence comes from Haemaphysalis longicornis, assembly GCF_048455015.1. Classification (NCBI taxonomy): domain Eukaryota; kingdom Metazoa; phylum Arthropoda; class Arachnida; order Ixodida; family Ixodidae; genus Haemaphysalis; species Haemaphysalis longicornis. The sequence continues at coordinate 54,562,322 of NW_027526295.1, read as the reverse complement.
TTTATTTCAAACAAATTATTCGTTTTGACTATTTTCTTTTTTCGTGCGTGCTTTGCTTGTATCATGGAGGGCAGCCTGAGATATCGCCCGCCGCAGCAGCATATAATACTGCTTAAAAATTACTTTCAAAGTTCAGGTATGGTTTTGTATAACTTGTCACTATGCATCCCTTTGCTGCAATATCTTGTAACGCCAAAATTCACACAGGCGCAGCTATGGTGAATGCCGTGAGTTTTTTTCCAATAGATGCTGCTTTCAACACGTAACGTTAGGCACACTTTTCAACGTTAACGTTTTCGTTCGTCAGATTTCAATTATTTGCAAGACGTACTGACAAGGTTCCAGCAATCGATCGTTGCACGTCAAGGTTCGGGCTCGGGATGCCGAGTCGAGAAAGGAAAGCGTGACATTCGGTCTAAAGTCGTCCGCTAATGTGATGTCTGCTTCACCACCCACTTTGTGAAATCGTGATATTCTCTGCCCTAAGTAGAAGTCTCGTAAATTTGAGAGATTTTCTGCATCGCCGAAATAGTTAATCCGCACATGAAAGACGATGCTCTATGACACCGCTGCTGCTTACGTGGACCGATTGCGCTAATCTGAATATTGGCAGTGGCAGAGAAGTTCGTCAAAATACTATTAGCAGATTTATTAGATGCGAAGCATCTTGCGGTCAGCGCTATGACCCTCCCTTGTCGTTGTCGTTGTTGCGCCGTCCACACCCTTACTACGCATGCTCGGCTTGCTGAACGCCCGGTCTCTTCTATGGCTCCTGGAGCGACAGCATTGCCGTTGTCTTTCTGAGCTGGCACCAGACGAGCACGCTTCACGCGCCTTCGACGTTTCATCGTCGTCGGCAGCGGCGTGAGTCGGCGAGTCTCGGCGGGCACTGATTACAAGCAGCCCACAACCATCCTGGAACGTGCGTCGACCTCATTTTCAGCAACTTTACGGTTCTTCTACGAGAACCGCCTTGACTTTACATTTCACAAACCATAAAGCGGTTATAATCAAATCGGAACGCCAACTACACCTCGACGTCACCTGCGTTGAATATGATGATGATAATGATTAAATAAAGAGCAACTCATTCCACATACAACGTCTCTCTCTCTCTGTCTCTCTTTAATGCCTCTCCACTCTAACACTCCCGACCCCACTCCAATAAAATAACCCCATCTTCCGTAGGGGAACCCTGAGTAGTTGCCAAACAGCCATGGGGTCAACGCGATTTCCCATTTCGTGGTTCCGGTAAGTGAAAACTGTGGTAGTCACCATGGAAACCAAACGGTAAATATAATGCTAGCTACGTACCTCAACCTCACAGAAACGACGAACTGAAAACTAATGGGCACTCGAATCGACCCCATACTACTCAGGGTTGCCCTACGGGAAGATGGTGTGATTTTCTTTGTTGCAGCTCAACATTATCACGTCTTGTTTACATGTTTAAAGCGAGCCTGGAAACAGAATCTTATACTGGGGACAGAGGACATGACGTGCTCTCCGCGTCTGCGTAGTCAGCTATCGCGATGACGCCATAATCGTTCTAATTGCCTTTTCAGGCACTTAAGCCTAGAAACCTCAACATTGGTCCATTAGTAGCTTCAGATCATTATATTTCATCAACACCGGAGAAAATTTTATTTCATCCCAACATAAGGCGTATAGAGTCTCCCGGCGAAGGTTCACTAAGGCTAACTGGCCCGTCATCTGGTCAAAGGTTAGCGAAGTCTCCCCTGTGGAACAAGAAAGGTGTGAAAAATGTGGGCAATGAATTGCAATGGTTCAGGAAAAAAATACATTGTTCTATATTAGCGAATGGTTCGGAAAATTGGGACATGCTGTGGATTGTCGCATATCGTAGAGAAAGGAACGAGTAGGTGTAATTCGGGTATTTTAGTCAATGCGTCGAAGAATGCGTGTTTGCTTTGTGGGTAGAGATTTTTTTGCAACAGGAAGTGTGCGGATGCTTTCTGTGATGTTCTAATAGTAAAGCTCTATTTATTGTTTGTAGTGCAGAGTAGTGTCCCGCATTGGTGGGCAAGGAAATATCAGGGGCCCGGTGCGAAAGTTCGAGGGCGAGGCTATGCACAACCGCATTGCTGGGATTCGAGCGTGACCAGGAACCCACCTCAGTGTGACAGTGTGGAGACGTAGTTTTCGAAAGGCTTCGCGTAAATCATACTGTAGTTCGTGACAAATCCTACCCATGGGAATGGTGCGGATAGCGTGATTTGAATCGGTGGATATGGTATATCCGGAATAAATGGAGCGTAATCAGGAGGGGTCCTGAATGCTGCCGATTATTGGGAGGGTCTCTGGAGTCGCTGTAGGTTGGGGATTAGTGAAAGACTGCGAGTGTGTGCGACTACTTTGTGGCCACTTGCGATTGAATAATGGCTACTCCGCCGTGCGTCCGTGATGCCTACGTGTAGATTATCGTGGAATCAATAGGCTGGAAATAATTGACAATGTGACCTGCAACGTCTGTTATCAGCTGCAACGTTTTTTGGAATGGAAGGAGTCCTGAGGTTGTCTGGGAGTGGCCAAGGAGGAGTGATGATAGGGAGGTGAATAGGTTGGAGTTCAACTTGGTGAAGTATCCAGTGTCTGTTTTGTTATAGAAAGACGCTCGATTTGCCGGTCTTTAGGTTGTATTAGATCTCACAGGGGAAGAAGTCCCGCAGGCTCTAGGACACTGTGGACGTATTTAGAGAAACATTGAGGGAAGGCTTGTATGGTTTACGAAGCGCAACCTCAGTCTGGTGCCTTTGGTGAAAAGTAAGAGCAAGATAAAAAATTGTATTCAAGACTCTTACTAAGTGCTAAGGCATGTACGAGCAGCTTGACTTGACCATCACGTAGCCCCGCGGGCTTGCGAATAATGTGGCCCACAAGATGCGTGAGCTCATGGTAAACTTTATCGGCTGTAGCCACATTGGCCTGGTGAGGATTGGTGAGAAAATAGCTCCCTGGGCAGTACCAAGAGTGAGGGGACTGTGATCGGAGACCGAACCAAGGAGACAGAATTTTTCCATGCGTTATGTCATAAATGACGCGATGCGTAAATTTTCTGGTCCACAGAGAGTAGGGGCAAGAATATTTAGGAGAGGATCATGGGCAAAAGTATAGAAGGCTTTAAGTAGATCCAGGGTCACTATGGCTTGGATCTGAAAAGGAGGAGAGTCAAAGTCGTGTGCGGGAAGGAAAAAAAAAGTTCTGGGTAGACGCACCCTTGCGCAAACCAATTTGTTCACAGCGAAACAATTCGGGGAACTCAATATCGGTGGTATTTGGGGAAAATTTGGCTGTCAATTTCTTCGATTGGCAACACTGGAAACGGCCACAAACATGGCGGATGCGCCACGGACATGGCGCATCTTGGGTCACGGTGCACATACGCCGAAGAAAAAAAACGCCGGAGCGCGTCGCCTGCTCCCTTTCAACCGGATTCTCAACGGGGGTGTCAATAGAGATGCAATTAATCACATGACATTGGACTCGAGGCAGTACTTCGCGTTCCGTGAGGTAGAATTGGTTAACGTGCAACACAGTTACGTGCTTAGCATGGATAAGTGCCACCATCCCATGGAACGAGGAGTAATAAGTGACGGCGCACTCACCCGGTTGCCTGCATGCACAACTCGCCAATAAATACAAAAAAGGCCTCACAAGCGGATTTAGAACCGCTTTTTCCTTGGTCTTTCCCAGTAAGGGGTTAGAGAGATTCCGTGGAGGTTTTCAAGGTCAGATTTCTTACCTGGCTTTAGTAGTAAGCGGATAAGGAACTGCTTCCAATCTGCCGGGAAGGTGCCTTCTTCCCAGTTGGAGTTTAAAATGTCCAGTAAGAGTAGCTTGTCCTTGTCCGATAGGTTTCTTAAGAGCATACACATGTTATGAACGTTCGCCATGCCCTAAATACTACACATTTCAAGTGCGTCCTACTTTGGCCAGGTTAACTATAGCCCTACCGGTTTGTAAACCGTTCATTATAGCCCACGGCTCTGTACTTCCGAGAGGACGAAAATTTCTAGACCCGTTTGTCCCTACAAAATGCGCCTAAATCAGCCTGAGTGCTGTGGGATAAATATGTATGGCAGATGTCAAATTGCTTGGCAACGCATAAAATTTTGCTGATCAGTCAGCGATAAGAGGAAGTAAAAAAACCCGAATGGAAACGGCGGGATTGCTCGTGCCGTCTGCTAAAATGTTTGGTCCCACTTTCTTGCGTAGCTCTTACATAGTGCTTCACCTGTTTCTTAGTTATATGTGAAGCCGTTTCCGTGAGGGAAACGTTTGCTCTCCCTTTCAAAGTACGATGCGTTCGGATATCCTGTTTTGGCTCTCAAATAGATGACAAGCAGGATTTCCAGTAGCCTTACGAAAGTTACTTAAATGTAGTAAGATTCAACAAGATTTCCAATTTGCCTCACGCTGGCATAATGGCCCGGCATTTAAATAGATTATTCAATTGTTTAGGGTAAGCTAAGATTCAGCAAGATTTCCACTTTGCCTCACGCTGGCATAATAGCCCGGCATTTAAATAGATTATTCAATTGTTTAGGGTAAGCTTATCCCCCATGATCGTCTGGACTTGGCGCCAGAAGAGAGAACGCTCCGTGCCGTACACGTCTGTCTGCGTATTGAAGTACCCTAATTCCTCTACTGGTTTTCACAGTCATCTACATTACTCAAAATTCAAGGTTACTAATAATTTTTACCGGTTCATTAAGAACTGGCAATAGACAAAAACGCGTGCAAATGCGCGGTGCACACCTGATTAGAAGTGTGTTCTAGTTTCTTTATTGACCTGATTATATGATTGCAGATTTGGCAATGTCTATTATGGTAGATGGGACAGTACTTTAGGAAAGAGTGAACATGCGAAACCACTCTGCGTCTCAAAATTGCGCCAGTGTCAGTGGTTAATTTCCGTCTTTTACCGACCTTCGTCCATCGCCTCTTGCCGCTCGATCCTGAGCTTCAATTGCGCAGAAGCCATGGGCGGCTACAACATTGACGACACCAGCCACAAGAGCTGCTTTATCCTTACGTGGCGGCAGGGCGCCTGACACGAATCACGGTTGATGACTAAGTGATGTGTTTGCAAGAGGAGACTTGCTATCCACAGGCCGGAAGAACCCATGCTTGCTGCATTCGCCACAAAGCTTCTTCCTGGTCATCCTTGTTGATGGTGCGCCCTTGAGCCATGGGGATTGTCCGCCACGTCCTGTGACAATATGTACGAAAGGAAAGCTGAGTAGCTCCACAAAACGTACGAGGACGAGGTTATGGGGAGGAAGTTTGAGGATGCCGGACTTGATTTGGTTTGCTTTTGCCTACCCTCTGTATACTTTATCATCTAATAAAAATTTCAGGGAATAGCCGCGGCAATACTTCAACAAAGAGCGATATTCATTCTCGCGTTGGTTGAAACACAGTAGATTAAATGACGACTAGCTAAAGCTGTGTCGGTTAAGCCACAAGAGGTGGCTGAAAAATGTAAAAGGCCACAGGGAAACACGATAACCAAAATAATCAAGCAGCGCAGTCGCAATTGTAGTGCTATCACTGGCACTTGAGTCGATGACTTATTTGATTTGTTTTATTTTTTAGGTGGCGGAAATTACGGTGATCCAGGTTATGGTAAGTTGGTTGAAAAACAATAGATTAAACGACGACTAGCTAAAGCTGCGTCGGTTAAGCCACGAGAGGTGGCTGAAAAGTGTAAAAGGCCACAGGGAAACACGAGGACCAAAATAATCAAGCCGCGCTGTCATCACTGTAGTGCTATCACTGGCACTTGGGTCACTGACCTATTTGGTTTCTTTTATTTTTTAGGTGGTGGAAACTATGGTGATCAAGGTGTTGGTAAGTTTCAAGCTTTGAAACAATTATTTGAGAAAAATGGCCTACACTAAAATATACTCTCATGCAGAAATGTGGTGGATTGTCTTGCAAAACTACTTATAAAGTACTCGGACCATGTGTTTCGAATGTCTACTATCTGTGTTATCGCTTCCCGAAAAGACGAAGCGCCGTAATACAAATCAATACCGTCAAAAAGCTACACGCCAGTTGAACTGCAGGGATTTCCGTTAGTTGCCAAATAACGATGTGGTAATAATAAAACTAATGGCTACCCGAGCCAGTATTACCGCGTCACATCGTGCGTACTTTGTTCGTATTGTTATGAATGGGCCGAGGACCAAGCAGGCAGGCAGTAGACGAACACTGTTTAACACGTCGAAGACTGTATTCAACAGTATGGAGGACAAGCACAGGACGTGAGCATAGTAGAGGTCGGGACGTAACAGACAGGATGGGATTGGTTCACACGTACACACACAGTCTTCTGTTCAAAAATACACAAAATAACCTCGGAGTTCGCAAGATCCGAGAGCAATGCCCAATAGGCCAGTCAGCTTATTCTCAGTCGCGACGCGTTCCTAGCCACTTCAACAGCAGGAACGGCAGCGCCCAACAGCCGCAATTGCGCGTCAGCAGTCGGCACACCAGCACCTCAATGACGGCGCCCAGACGAGCTCTCGAGCCATGGCGGAGGGTAGCGGGGTATCGTCTAAGGTGGCCCAGGCGCCTCACGAGGTAGCTCCCACGGACCGTGCCCTGTTCCGCCGCTTGGCTTCCAGCCGTTGCTGTTCGAGCCTCCGCGCTCACTCATCCGCGGCCCTCTTCCTCGTAATCGTTGCTGTCGTTCTGCTGGCTAACGTTCGCGGCCAATTACTCACGTTGCCATTCATCACACGTATATCAAAATTACCAATCCTTGACGTACTACTGCGGAAGGCGTACAAGCAAGCGCTAGGCCTCCCTCCTCACACTGCCACTAGCAAGTTGGAAGCGCTCGGGGTGCACAACAAGGTGCGGGAGATCATTGATGCCCACCTTGTCAGCCAACTAGAGCGGCTCAGACTAACTTCGACCGGTCGCACGGTGCTGAGGCAGCTAGGCTACCGGATAGCGGACGCCAGCCACCCTCGTCTGGAAACTGTTCCTCAAGACATCCGCACGCTCATCAGGGTTGCTCCGCTCCCGCGAAACATGCATCCTGAGCATCACGTACAGCGCAGGCAAGCACGGGTACAATTCCTGCAAGGGAAGTACTCTGACCACCCGCATGTGCGCTTCACGGACGCGGCCCACTACGCGTCGCATCCAGCCACAGCAGTTAGTGTCATTGACGGCTCGGGCGATGTCGTTCGCACTACGACCGTAAAAACCACAAACATTGTTGAAGCCGAAGAAACGGCCATCGCACTGGCGATGACGTCTCCAACTTCGAATAGCCCACTTCATATAATTACAGACTGCCAGCAGCCCCGCACGGGGCACCTTGAGTAATCTTGGTGACGCTACTGGCGATACCGCGTACCCCGAGCCCCCCAACATAAGCTGTGACTACCGTGGTGACGTGTTTTTAAGGTGAAGGGTAGAAACCTCTAACGGTGGCCGTCGGAGCCTTGGTCAAGCTCCGGCCGATGGGCTCCCTGCCTGTCTACCAGGCAGGGAGCTCCGAGACCTCTTTGACTACCGGGTAAGGTCAAAGGAGAAAGTACCCCCGTCTCCCGGCTTTCCAATGTATCACATGGCATTTTCCAGACCCCCCCCCCCAAACGTGATCAGCCCACGAAAAGGGGCCGCACCGAAGTTTCTTTTCCTCCTTTGCAATCGATCTCTCTCCCAAAGCCTGATAATTTCTCTCGGTTTTTGATCATGGAATCTGTTGACAAGACAAAGCCCATCACTTCCCAGTCAGTGTTTCTAATCTCCAAGTTTCTTGAAAGCCTTATCGGAAAGTCGTACAAGGCTAAGAAACTCACAACGGGAGAAGTTTTGATAGAAGTAGAAAACAAACAACAATCCTCCAACCTCCTCAAGCAAACGCGCATGGTAGATGTTGACATCAAGATCACGCCCCATCGCAGCCTCAATAGCTGCCAGGGCGTGATCTCTGATCGGGATCTAATGAATGAGACTCAAGCAGATCTGCTCGAGAGCCTCCGAGATCAGGGCGTGACAGCAGTGAGGCGAATCACCATACGTCGAAATGATGAAATAATTCCAACCAAGCACATATTCTTGACACTTGACAGCTCTAACCTTCCTGAGTCGGTCAACGCAGGTTTCTTGAGATGTCCAATCCGACCCTACGTGCCGAACCCACGCCGCTGTTTCAAGTGTCAGCGGTTTGGGCACGGCACAACCTCTTGTCATGGTAAATTGACGTGCGCAAAATGTGCAGCACATGATCATCTAACAGACAATTGTAAATCCGAGAACTTCACCTGTGCGAACTGTCAGGGACCACACGCTGCCTATTCTAGGAGCTGTGAAAAGTTCAAACAGGAAAAACAGATAATTGCCTTCAAAGTCAACGAAAACATCACCTTCCCAGAGGCGCGGAAGAGGTTCGCCTCTTTCCCTCCGGGGAGGTACGCCGACGCAGCTCGCCGGGGGGCGGAGGGGCGTCTTGTTTCGGCGGGGACCCAATACCGCGAGTCGGACTTGGTCCCGCAACCGACCCCCCCTGGGTTGCCTCTTGCAGCCCAACCCGCCTCCACACCGCTAGCTGGGCCAGCAGCGGCTGTTGTGGCATCCACGTCCGTTGGGGAAGCTGCACCCTCTTTTAAGTGCGAATGCACTTCTTAAGCGACCCTGAATCACGCGTCCACCGCCGTCCGTCCGTCCGCACCACATACCCACTTAGGGCGATTGGCCAAGAAGAGTTCCTAATTTCTTTAGCACATACCCACTTAGGGCGATTGGCCAAGTAATCTGAATCACGCGTCCAAAGCTGAGATCTAAGCTGAGATCCGCTCTAGCAATCAAGTACAACGACAACACAAATAGGTGTCTGTGCATAGCACATACCCACGTGGGGGATTGGCCAGGAATCGGGCGTGAGAAGGGCTAATGCACCCGCCTAAAGGAGTACTGACACGAAATTTCAAAGCTGAGATCCGCTCTAGCAATCAAGTAGAACGACAACACAAATAGGTGTCTGTGAATAAATGCATCTTTGTTTCTTTGTAGTTGTGTGTGTGTGTGTGATCTCTCTTTCGCGAACATTACCGAACCGCGCAAATTCAACTCCTGCATTCGCACTTTCACATTCTTCCCCTCGGGGAAATGCGGGGAAATTTTTTCGTCCTCTCCACCTGCCCAAAGCACACTCGAGGGCCCGGAGGAGATGGAGACGGAGGAAACCGCAGCAGTTCCCACCTCCGCCGCACCGCCTGTGCCACCCGGGGCGCTCCTGACACCCTCGGCGGTCGCGGCCAAAACGAAGGGCACCGCAAAGGGTGCCAAGTCCGGGGGGTCCGGTAAGCTGGGTACCCCTTCCAAATCAGATGATGAGCTGGATTTGGGACCCTTCCTGTCTGCTTTGCAGCGGAAGGAGCGGGTCCCTCCATCTAAACCTCCAGATGAGGTAAAGAAAACCCGTCCAAGCCCCGAAAGACCCTACATAAACAGTCACACTCCAGCAGCTCTAATACATCATAATGGGAAGAGAAAATATCGTTCAATGGAACTGCTGAGGCCTTCTAAATAATCTTGACGACGTGTATGAGATTCTGCATGCCAATCAGCCAAGTTCAATGTGTGTCCAGGAAACACATCTGAATTCCAAACACACAAATTTCTTGAATAGTTACCTGGTATACAGGAAAGACAGGGATGGCTGCACACACTCTTCTGGCGGTGTGGCCATAATCGTCCGGAAATCCTTAGCGTGCCACCCTGTCACTTTAAACACTATCCTGGAGACTGTAGCAATACGCTTAATAATATTTAATAGGTTGATAACGGTATGCTCCATATACATTCCTCCTGATCATGCACTTTCGAGCTCTGATTTCGAGGCGCTGGTTGACCAGCTGCCCGAACCATACATTCTAACAGGCGACCTTAACGCTCACAATTCTCTTTGGGGCTCTTCTCGTACGGATGCCCGAGGTCGCCTGATAGAGAGGTTTCTTACATCCTCTGGAGCATGCCTTTTCAACAATAAACAGCCTACATACCATAACATAGGTCACAACACATACATCTTGACCTGGCTATTGGCTCTGCAATTCTCTTTCCATGTCTTCAGTGGGGTGTGGGCACGGACCCATATGGTAGTGACCATTTCCCCACTTCATTAACGTATATAGGTACAGGCCCGAGCAGTCCATCTTCCCATAAAAGGTTTAATGAAGCAAGAGCTAACTGGAATACATTTACAGAGACATCCAAACTACACCACACATTCATAGGACACCTACACGTTGAAGAAGCTACCCAACTGCTCACGTTGCACATCCTCGATGCCGCCGAAAAGTCCATTCCCCACGCCTCTGGTGCCCCGCGCAACCAGCGGAGGCCGTGGTGGAATGAGGACTGTAGGCGGGCGCGAGAGGCCCAGAACAAGGCGTGGGGTGTCCTTCGTCGGTACCCCACGTCGGGTAACCTCATTTTGTTCAAACGGGCCAAGGCGTTAGGAAAACGTGTGCGTCGTGAGGCAAAACGAGAGTTGGCGTTCCTTCATAACATCAGTAAACTCCTACACAGACACACGGAAAGTATGGACAAGAATACGCACAGCTGCCTTGCACAGCTGCCTTTGCAAGCTTCTCGAGAAGATGATAAACCGGAGGCTTGTGTACTTTTTGGAGTACAACGGTCTTCTTGAGAGCTGCCAGGCAGGCTTCAGGGCAGGGACATCCACAAACGATCAACTTGTGGCACTAGAGTCATACATTAAGGATGCCTTCATTCACAAACAATTCTGTCTTACGGTGTTTTTTGACATAGTGAAGGCCTATGACACCGCATGGAGTTATGGCATACTTACTGACCTTAAGTCGTTCGGTGCCTCTGGTAATATGTTAAGTACCGTTATTAGTTATTTGTCGGAGAGAACCTTTCGCGTCAGAGTTGGTTCTGCGCTGTCAAAGGTACACGTGCAGGAAAATGGCGTGCCGCAAGGTGGAGTTCTAAGCTACACTCTCTTCATAGTAAAGATGAACTCCCTTGGGAAGGCACTGCCGCCTACAATTTCTTACTCTATGTATGTAGATGACGTGCAGATATCGTTTCAATCTTGTAATATGTCAATATGCGAACGACAAGTCCAGCTCGGCGTCAAGAAACTTGCCAGCTGGGCAGACAAGAATGGTTTTAAATTGAATGCTGCAAAAAGCTCCTGCGTTGTGTTCTCTAGGAAGCGCGTGATCCTTCCAGACCCAGACATTACACTTAATGGCGTGTCGCTTCCTGTGAACAAGGAGCACAAGTTTTTAGGTGTTGTGTTTGACCAGAAACTCACATTCATTCCACACATCAAGAAACTTAAACATAAATGTCTTAAAACAATGAATATCCTGAAGGTTCTCTCCCACCATTCGTATGGTTCCGACAAAGAACTCCTACTACGGCTCTATACTGCTTTGGTTGGGTCTCGTTTGGAGTATGGCAGTGTGGTATATGGGTCGGCGAGTAAAACAGCATTGCGAATGCTTGACCCAGTACTACACTTGGGGCTACGGCTTGCGTCGGGTGCTTTTCGCACTAGCCCTGTCGAGAGTCTATATGTTGAATGTAATAAGTGGAGCCTTGAGAACCAGCGAGCGTACATGGACTTACTTTATGCTTTTAAAATTTCATCTCAGAATAGCCACCCTTTTTATCCTGTCCTTAACGATACATCCACATCTGTGTTGTTTGCAAATCGCCCGTCCGTTACTCCGCCTTTTTCACTTCGATTGAGAGAGCGAGCCTCGGATCTGAGTGCTTCGTTTTTAGACGTGTACAGGTCATCCTCTTTAAACATTTTACCGCCTTGGCAAGTTCGCCCTGTGTCCTGTGACCTTTCTTTTATAAAGCTTGACAAAAATCGGGTACCGCGAGCTGCAATACTTCAGCACTTTCTTTCTTTGCAGTTGAAATACCCACGTGCTGAACTCTACAGTGACGCTTCTAAAACCTCCACTATGGTGTCGTGCGCTGGTCATGGTCCAAATTTCAATGCAGCCAGAACCATGAGCGTGCACACATTTTTTTCCGCAGAAGCGTACGGAATTTTACTGATTGTACGACATATCCTTGAACATCAAATTCCCAATTCTATCATCTACACAGATTCTTTGAGTGTTGTTCGCGCATTATCATCGCATAAACTCCCGAAAAACCACACAATTAATCTTGTATTCAACACTATCATGTCGGTGTATGCGGAGGAGCATCGGCTGCTCCTCTGCTGGGTCCCAGGACACGCTGGGATCGCTGGGAATGAGTTGGCAGACGAGAGGGCCACTGCTGCTGCACTCAGGAACATGGTGACTAAACAGCGCAGAAGACGAAACACAGAGAAGAGCAAAAACAGGACGAGCGCTGACTATCAACTGGGGTTTATTGGAAAAGAAACATATTTATATACAAGGTCACAAGTAAAAAGCGCGTGCACTCCGTTGGTATCACCTCAGACAATCAGAAAAAGAGTGAACAAGCAGAATCAAAACCTTTATCGGCAATCAAGAAAAGCTACTTCTTTCTCTTGCAAACATACTGAGGCACGACTAATGCAAGCGTCACCGAGCTTTGTTATGTGTGAAGCCTCTATTATTTCACGTTTACGCTGATTAGAATGATTAAAAAGAATGACAGTTTTATCAAGTATGGGCTCGCATGAAGGCGTGGAGCATGACCGACAGTGTTCTGACATGTGGGACGTCGGCGTTCCCTTCAACGAATTGAAGTGTTCTCTTAAACGTACATTAATACAACGGCCCGTCTGGCCGACGTATACCCGTCCACATGATAACGGTATTTGGTAAACAACACAAATACAACAAGTGACATACTTATTATTGTGTTTAACCGAGCATTCTTTGTAGTTATTGGCGCCGGAACCTTGCTTCTTTCGGTTAACTAAAGCACACACTCTACCGAGTTTATCTGGGGCAGATATGGCAACCTGCACCCCATATCTAGACGCTATCTTCTTCAACCTATGGGTGGTCCGGTGAATATACGGAACAACGGCATACTTTTTTCGTTGATCTGGTTCCCTCTGAGTGGCGGGCTTTTCGCACCCTTTTACTACTTTGACCAGTTTATTACACGCTGAGGCCAAGGCACAGTTTGGAAAACCCGCCTCCGTAAGTTTTTTTACCTGTTCCTTAAAACTGGCGCCCATTTAGTGCACACAAGATTTAAACAGGGCAGAACGTAGGCTAGAGAACGCTATAGAGTTTTTCACAAGTTTACTATGGCCTGACTTATAGTTTAACAAGGGCTTAACTGATCTGGGGGCGAATTTCCAGCAAACATGTTCTTCGCCGAATTTTAGGTAGAGGTCAAGAAATTGAATGCAATTTTCTTTCATTACTTCAAATGTGTACTTAAGTCCCATACCATTTTCTTTAAATACTTTCAGTATATCCGCAATACTGAAACCTCTGACCATATACGCAAGAAACAATAGCCCACTTCACCCTTTATACTGAAAGTATTTAAAGAATATACTGAAAGTATTTAAAGAAAATGGTATGGGACTTAAGTACACATTTGAAGTAATGAAAGAAAATTGCATTCAATTTCTTGACCTCTACCTAAAATTCGGCGAAGAACATGTTTGCTGGAAATTCGCCCCCAGATCAGTTAAGCCCTTGTTAAACTATAAGTCAGGCCATAGTAAACTTGTGAAAAACTCTATAGCGTTCTCTAGCCCACGTTCTGCCCTGTTTAAATCTTGTGTGCACTCAATGGGCGCCAGTTTTAAGGAACAGGTAAAAAAACTTACGGAGGCGGGTTTTCCAAACTGTGCCTTGGCCTCAGCGTGTAATAAACTGGTCAAAGTAGTAAAAGGGTGCGAAAAGCCCGCCACTCAGAGGGAACCAGATCAACGAAAAAAGTATGCCGTTGTTCCGTATATTCACCGGACCACCCATAGGTTGAAGAAGATAGCGTCTAGATATGGGGTGCAGGTTGCCATATCTGCCCCAGATAAACTCGGTAGAGTGTGTGCTTTAGTTAACCGAAAGAAGCAAGGTTCCGGCGCCAATAACTACAAAGAATGCTCGGTTAAACACAATAATAAGTATGTCACTTGTTGTATTTGTGTTGTTTACCAAATACCGTTATCATGTGGACGGGTATACGTCGGCCAGACGGGCCGTTGTATTAATGTACGTTTAAGAGAACACTTCAATTCGTTGAAGGGAACGCCGACGTCCCACATGTCAGAACACTGTCGGTCATGCTCCACGCCTTCATGCGAGCCCATACTTGATAAAACTGTCATTCTTTTTAATCATTCTAATCAGCGTAAACGTGAAATAATAGAGGCTTCACACATAACAAAGCTCGGTGACGCTTGCATTAGTCGTGCCTCAGTATGTTTGCAAGAGAAAGAAGTAGCTTTTCTTGATTGCCGATAAAGGTTTTGATTCCGCTTGTTCACTCTTTTTCTGATTGTCTGAGGTGATACCAACGGAGTGCACGCGCTTTTTACTTGTGACCTTGTATATAAATATGTTTCTTTTCCAATAAACCCCAGTTGATAGTCAGCGCTCGTCCTGTTTTTGCTCTTCTCTGTGTTTCGTCTTCTGCGCTGTTTAGTCACCATGTCGCAACACCAACTCGCCCAACTTTCCATCCTGCTGCACTCAGGAACACTGTAGACATTACAACGATATCCTACACAGACCTCAAGCCACACATAAGACAACACCTGCGCAGAACATGGCAAACACACTGGGACTAACAGACAGACAACAAACTACACGTAATAAAGCCACACTTGGGACGGTACACAACTGACTCACACAACAGACACACGGAAGTCGCCTTGGCAAGGCTGCGGATAGGGCATACCCATGCGACGCACTCGTATCTGCTGACGGGATCTCCTAGACCCCAGTGCGGCAGGTGCGGAGAGGCCCTATCCGTAGTGCACGTACTAATAACATGCAAGGCACTTCACACAACACGACACAAGCACTTCAGAGAACTCTACAGACAACATATTCCCCTACATCCATCGCTGTTTCTTGGTGACAATGCCATGGTTTCCCTGAAAGTGTGTTTGAGTATTTGTTAGATGTTAAGTTTTTAAACCTTATCTCATATCACGCATAATCAAATCTGGCCCTATACACCAGCCATCACCATTACCTTTAATTGATTTTACTTTGTTCGGTCTACATGTTTTATACCTACATTTTTGTGGTAATCACCTCGCTTCATTGTATAACTTCTTTTCTGGCGCTCTTTGCCCTCGTTGGCCTTGCGCCATGAAACACCAACCATCATCATCATCAGACTGCCAGCAGGCATGCAGAAACTACGGCAACAGTCGGATCTCAATATGCGCTCTCCGACTTCTAAAAAAGCACAAGGACACCCTAAACCCAACTATACTAATATGGACGCCAGGTCACGCAGGGCTTGACGGAAATGAGCGAGCACACGCTACAGCCCGAGCATGCACCCTCCGGGCACCGCACCAGTCGCTCCGTGACCCAGAGCCTGTCCAGCAGCAGTACCGTACACTTCTGCAACACCACCGTCTTGCCAGATGTGCCTGCCCACCACCGCACCAGAAGCTCACCCGAGAGGAGGCTGTAGCCTGGCGGCAACTTCAGACAAACACATACCCCCACCTTAGCTTCCTGCACATCATACACCCCACAATGTATCCACCAACATGCCCACACTGCAGCGAACATCAAAACACTGTACCACACCACGTGGGCTTGCCAAAACACTCCAGCAGCCCCCATTATTCGCACACCCACCTTCGAGCAGTGGGAGACCGCGCTGTGCAGTTCGGACCCTGAGGACCAGCGACAGTTGGTGGACCGGGCACGCAGAACCGCAGCCGCCGCAGGGGCCCTGGACTCAGGGCTTCTCCCGCTTTCAAGCGCGAACCTCTTTCGCTTGAATAAATGTTTCTCCACCACCATACACTTCCCGCCAAGTTCGCTGCTTTGTTTTCTGCAGTATTGTTCACTGGGTTGTACACCGCTCAGTCTTTCCGAACTCATTCGGTGTGCACCCGTGAAGGGTGCTTCAAAGCATCTTCGAGGGAAAAATAACAACGTGTACCTGTGTGGCCACATATACGATGAGCTTGGCGTATTGTACCACAGAAGGTTTGAACATGCCATGCAAATGGGGTGCTGCTTACGAAAACAGGGCATGCATTACTTATTGATGCGAGAATCCTAAAGGACTCATCAAACGTTAACATCAACGCGACAAGTGACCGCCATCGTTGTTGGCGTCAACACGATGTCTACTAACTTTAATTCTTCCAGAACCTTGAGCTGAAGCCGACAACATTTTACTGATCGCACAGCACATTCTTAAAAAAAAATTACTATGTTAGTCATCTTTACAGACTCTGAGCGTTGTGCGTGCACTGTCGTCGCACAGACCCAGAAAAAACATTGTCAATCTAGTTTCTAACGCCATCATGTCTGTATACGCCAAAAAAGTTCGAATAAACCTGTGCTGGGTTCTATGACCTGCTGTAATCGCGCGGAACTAGTCCGCGGATCTGGAAGAGCACCGCTACATTTATGACACGATAACACATGACCCATGGATTACCCGCTTTTGCCGCACGACACATGGATCACAGTCTGCATCGTTTAACATTGCATTCTTTTTAAATAAGCTATCTACACTTTATATCGATGTTATAACGTCCTCGACTCGAAGCCTCTTCACGTATTTCTTATCCGATGCAACTGGGATCTGATGCCTGTCTGTTACAACGGCTGTCTGATCTTATTGCTTTCTTCCTCCATAGCATTCATAAAGGAACTTGTCCCGTTTATTGCAGAGAACATGCGCTCTGATTTAACGGCTAGCTATGTTTCTGAGCACCAGCTTGCATTCTGTTCTGTTTCCTGCGCTCTTGCAATATACCAGCTCATATTTGGGACATTTTGCCCTTATTTATATGTCCAGTATTCATCTCATTTTCAGACAACTCCGAACTGTTTGTCCACCTGTTACGTTTGCTGTGAAGCGTAATATTCTGTAATATTATCTGTAATATTCTTTAGTATAATAGCATTTTTATCGTATTTTACCGTTTTATGGTATTTTATCGTATTATTGGTTTCTGTATGCTGTATCTTGTTTGCCGTTATTGCCGTTATCGCCTTCTGTGGTCTTTTGTTGCGCTACTTTGATTGATATTGGGTGTTATGTCATACACGGTCTCTTGTTTCTTTTTTTAAATGCGGAGCATTTCAGTAACTCACGATGTCACCCGCGTTGACGTCCGTAGTCGTAGTCGGCACCCCTCCCCCTACACTATATAAAAAAATGCTATCCGGCGCCTGATTTCGATCCCTCGACCCTGCGGGCGGAACGCAATGTACATGGTGCTCTACCCACTGCGCCACAAAGCCGACACAGAATGGGAGGCTACGAACGCGCCTTATATCCTTGACTCATTCAAACTACGTCAAGAAGCTGCTGATACAACGCATTCACTACCACCAACTCTCCAAGCACTAAACGTTAATGCAATACACCCACCCCCTATGCGACGCATTTACTCGAGTCCCTCTCGCGGGGAGATGGGCCCAATTTTTCTATGCCCAAATGTGTGCACCTCATTACTATACTGCTGCTGCACAAATCTGTATCGGGGGGCGCGGGATTTGTAACGCTGCTGGTGCGCAGCTTTTTTCCGCAGTCCTCCCTTTCTTCCTCTCGAACGATAAAATAAAGATTGATT
The DNA here is from genome assembly GCF_048455015.1 of Haemaphysalis longicornis. Classification (NCBI taxonomy): domain Eukaryota; kingdom Metazoa; phylum Arthropoda; class Arachnida; order Ixodida; family Ixodidae; genus Haemaphysalis; species Haemaphysalis longicornis. The sequence goes on along the minus strand of NW_027526295.1, from coordinate 54,544,555 downwards.
GATTGATTGATTGATTAAAGTGCCTCCACTGCTTCCTTTACAAATGCAGCGGACATAACAACACCCCACACCCCCCTCAAGCCACACATAAGACAACACCTTCGCAAAACATGGCAGGCCAGCTTGAGTACATAGACAGATAACCAAATACATATAATAAAACCGCACTTAGGACGATACACTCTGATTCACAACAGATTCCTCGAAGTGCCCTAGGTAGATTACGGATACGCCACACACACGCGACATACTCCTATCTGCTCACTAAATTTCCAAGACCCTTCTGTGGCAGGTGTGGGGAGTTCCTATCCGTAAGTCACATTCTAGTTACATGCAAAGAACTGCACAACAAGACGCACACCATTCCCACATCTATACAGACAGCACGTCCTACTATGCCCAGCATTGTTTTAGCTGATTATCCCATGATACCTCTACAACGCACTTTTAATTTTCTTAGCGAAATCAAATTTTTACGCTTTATTTCCGGTCAAGCGTAGTGTATACACATAATTTAATACCACACAAAATCACAACCTGGTCTTCTTATCAACCATCCTCATTGTCTTTGTTTTTACTTGCGTTCTTGTTGAGCAATTTAAGTGTTTACGTCGTCACCTCTCGTATATAACCACGCTATTGACGCTCTTTGCCCTTGTTGGCCTTGTGCCATTAAAATGCAAACTTCATTGTGACGAATTGTACGAAACGTCAAGTGGCCTCAGCGGCAGGAACTGCGCCCCGGACAATCCCTGTGGCGCTTTGTCTGTTTCTCGTCTGTAGCATATGCTGGTTGCTGCATGGTGAGGGGATGTAGTTGTTGATGGCGATGAATAGTAAAGAGAGAAGAGTTTGGTGCTCGGCCTGTTGGTACATAGTTTGAAGAACGATGGAACCCAGCCTTGAAGACGCACTTGCGAGGAGAAAGCACGAAAACGCACACGCTGGAAGAGCAGGACAACACACATCTAACGTGTATGTTGTCCTGGTCTCTCCTCCTATACGCGTCTTCAGGCTGGGTTCCACCGTTTTTCAAAGTAGATTTCAGCAGATAAGTTGAAGATCCATTAGGGTAGATTAGCCCAAATTAAGATAGCGCTCGATGGGATAAAAGTGGGTTCAGCTGGGTTAAGGATAAATTTTGGTGGGGAAAAAGGAATTAATATAGAGCAAAGTATGTAATAAAGTGTCTAGAGGTCGATTGCGATAAAACAAGATGAAATATTGTGGATTGGGATGGCTGAGCGGTGATCCTTTTGATGCTTTCGGCGCCGCAAGAAATGGAGAGCTAGAAGGTGGCAGTGCAGCCAATTTGGTAGCCATCGGCTCTGTAGATGTGACCTTCAAAGCCGCTTTGGCTACCGCATTGCAGGTATTTAATTGATGGCATGTCTTGCAAATTTTGTTAGAGCAAACCTCACACACACTTCTGGGTTACGAAATTAAGCAGTTTATGTTAACAAACAGGTAGGGTAACGACGCGCGGAGAACCAGGCGCCCACACATGGGGCGGAATTACGCCTTTGTCCGCGTACAGCTGCTCTGGTATTTCCTACTTCATTGGAGAAAATAGCTGTTGGAACAGCCTACGACAACTGAACAAAGAAAACGTCACAATAGTTCAATACTAAACCTTCAGGAGAAGTTGCTTATTGCTACGTTCTGCAGCGAGCAATGTCGGCAACACGTTCAGGGTTTATGCGATGTCCGTTTCTGCATACGTCCAGCCAATCGCGCCATGCGCCGTCCTTCACCGAAGTATGGTCTCCGCTGCTGTGCCCATTCCCTACCGCAACAGATGCTATGGCGAGACGATGGTGACGTAGTTACTACTCAGTTATTGCGCCCCGCATCTGAACTAGAACAGGTATCACGTTGGCGAAGGGCGTCGCAATGGTTAGTGCCGCTTACTTTGGAAAACTTCATCTAAGGGCAGCGCGTTTTCTTGTTGAGACAGCGTTCGCGAGGTCCCTAAACGTACTACGATAAACAGCGCAAACGACCGAACGAAGAAAGGAATCACAAACCACAGGTGCTGGTGCTTTCGTTGAGTGTGCAGGGCACATATACATCTACAAAGGATGGGTCTGTATTGAATTGTACCTGGCAAAAAAAAGACCTGTCAATCGTGCTGTTTTTCTTCGTATTACAATGTACCAACAGGCCCTTCGGGAAACCCGTCGCTAAAATTCTTTATTTGCTTCTAGAACAGAACAGGCTAAACATCCCAAAGATAACTGATTCCTTAAAAACTTGTTTGCGTTTTGTTTGCGGTGAATATATGTTTTGTGGAGATTGTTACTAGCTTCATTGAAATATTTTTTATGGACGGTAGTTATCGGATATAAGCTCGTCAAGCGTCCACTGGAAGGCGCAATTGCCTGCAACTGAAGCAACTACACAAACGCCAGCATCGAGAACCCGTCCAAACCTGTAAATAAGCGAAATGGCGCCTTCGAGTGCCTACAAGTGGAGACGCACCTACCTGCTCACCAATAACAATACTACGCCATACAAATAAAAGAAGAAAAATATCAGCAGTTGCCGAACCTTTATGCTTATGTTTGTGAAGCGCCTCTTCCAGAAAAACTAAGGATGCCTTTAACAATCCGTGACATAACTAACAATTTTGCCAAATTATGATCCAGAAATTATGCCGTAAAACTAGCGTTAATTGCGAAAAGTTCTCAACACTGCCCCCTTCCACGCGCGCTCGCGCTGCACCCTACACCGCGAAGCGCAGGTGTCTCCTTTGTTTTCTTGGCATAACTGAAATGAGGGCAGATTTGGACGTCCCATAAAACACCATTTTATGTGGCCATCATTGACGTTATCACAAGGAGGACCGTGACATAACATGGCTCTAGTCATGGATTCGCCTGTAATTGTCCGAAAAAGCGTCGCGTCACATGCGGAATAAAACATCGTATTCCGTAGTAATTTCTAAAATTTGTTCACTCTCTCGCGACTTTCAATTATGAAGAACAATAGAGCTGTAAGGTCGGCAGTTTTTGGGCTTGGTGCTTTGAAGCAAGGAGAGTGGAATTAAAACCACATGCGTATGGCTAAGCATGTGCTAGTATGTGCCCTTGATGACTAGCATAGCTTGTTTATTCCCTACATCGTCATTCTTCATTCATTTCCGCTATGCAGGTAACAAAGTGTTGCCAAGTTGTGTTGACTATCTACAAAACATATTCATTATATTTTGAAACATAAATGTACATGTAACATGAGCAAAGGAATAAAAAGATTAGTTAGAACTGTGCGTCTTGAAATATCTTTAACAATGCCATTGAAGTATGAACTCCATCAAAGTTTTCTAATCGCTGCTTATATTCTTTATTGCTACGTTTGCAGGAGCCTACGAATGCAGAAACGAGTGAAAAAAACCTTTATTAGTTGACAAGCTACATCAAAGTTAGATCCCGAGCGCCAGAAGTGTTGAATACCTTGCGGCTTTGGAAGCGTTACAACCTGTTTGTTTCCAGCCAAGCACAGATCTCTGCATTAACTGCATTTTGTCTGATGGCTGCAAACTATTTATTTTTTCGCACACTTCTGTTGTGTGCAGCCGGTCAAGGTCTCGTTGCTGTGAGCAACAGATATCTTAGTTAACTGCCAGGTGAGGTTGCCGCATTGTACTGCTTCAAGTTGGGAATGGCGCGTGAACATGGCACAGCCTAATACGGCCGACGATGACGTACAATAATCGATTCAGCTTCTCTCGTAGTGGAGGTGCAAGTGAAGGGTGTATACGCCTCGAGCTTCGCGATCGCTGCGCCGCCTGCCGCCGCTTCTCCGCGGCGTTGACGGGATTTGCGCTGCGTGACTGATAGGGGCTCGTGCAGTGTTTTGGTTCTATTTCGCTTCTTTTCGCCTTTCCGCGCCCTAAAAAAACTTGTTATGGTGACGACTATAGGCAAAGAGTACGTTTATGTCACTTAAAAAGCAGCTGCGTCTTCGAAGAGTACGCGATCGCCTGCAAGAGCTACCCGGGGACGCGGTTCTGCGCGCTTCGTCGCCGCTCTTCAGGGCGTCGGCGACGGCCGCAACATATCACCCATGTCACCTACAAAACATCAGCCACAAATGAATTCTACTGACGCCTCGTTTAGACCTGATACTGGCGCAATGAGAGGTTGGCTTCACTTTGCAGGGTGGACAACGAATGCGGCTTCGTTTCGCATATATACGCCGCAGAAAAATATGTTTCGGGGATGTGATTACCCAATCCCGGACAATAATTTATGCCTTTTATAAGAATATAAACCATGCGAAAATGTAAAGTATATTCCAAGCCTGTGCGTCGTTAAATATGTGCCCACACACGCCATATAGCGAGAACCAAGGAAATGAAACCACAGAAAAATAAATACTGTGCCAATGCGGAATTTACAAACATAATAGCTCTAACGGAAATGAAAAAAAAAAAAACAGTGCAGCTTCTGGCATGCTAAAGACGTTCGTCTAAACTTAAGCCAGGTATGTTTCACTAGACCAACGTACTATACGCGAAATGCACTGCTATTTCGCGAGAAATCGGTGGGGGGGGGGGGGGGGGAGGGGGGGGGGTTGGGAGGGGGACGCCGTGTACAAATGCGGAGCGGAATCAAGAAATGAACGTTTTAGTAATCCCACACATAAATATCGCGTTCATTTTCTTTTGTTTTTCTACTTCAACGAAGAGCTGACCGTACGGCGGACGCATTTTTGGAAGTATACATGGTAGGCCGTTCAACAAGCGATGAAACGTGTCGTTGGAAGAGTGTGGTATGTGATAAAGCCCTCTGATTTCAGTTTCTGGTTTATTCTGCAGGCTCCCTGTGCCATATGACGATATTTAGTCGCGGACGCGGATTATATTGTAAGCCCGTCTCCGCGCTGCTCGCAGATGATATATGTAGCAGATAAAGGTCTGCGGGCGCGCACCTCACGACAAGACGACTCTGTCGTGTGCTGACATGTCCATCGTACTTTTGTTGAATATTCCCGAAATTAACACAGACTGCCTTGTAAATGGTGGTGATCAATATCTGAGGTATGATGTTGGCAAACGTAACTGGTGTGCTGTCAGGTATGAGTGCTCCGCTGATTATGTAAGCGCACAAACCGATTTAAATCGTAGTGTATAGCCGTAGCATGAACATCTGAAGAACCGGTGGTTACGAAGACACGGCTAGTAAATTCAGGTCAGTGTAACTACAATCGGCTCCATCATACGCCGATTCCGCGACGCTGGCCTGTGACACACACCTGGCGCTTATACAGACCGAAAATACCACACTAAGATCGCGTCGGAAACATTTACACTCTCGTAAACACACCCCATTTGCGAACAGAGTGACTGCTCCACACAAACATGAATTTCAAACGCCCACAAACGGCAAATCTCAGTCGTGAACGTGCCGCAAAAGCAGCGGCGACACTGGGGAGCGGGGCGCGGACTTTCGCGCCTGCTTTCGAAACGGGCCGCTAGGGGGATTTCAGTGGCGCCCCTACAGGCCGCGCTCGAGGCGTATAGGCACATGTATAGACGTAATTCACTGATAAACATTCCACAAATCCGCTGGCGTTTGTCTTTCTAGCAGTGACTGTCAAATGAGCCGTTCTACCTGTCTGTTAGCGTTTGGATGAAGGTTTTTAGCTTCGATGCCTGCACTAAGGATTGAAATGAAACTTCGAGCACTAAGGTGTGCCCAAATCTTTATACTGCGTAGCTGCATTGATGCAGCCAATGAGATATTGCTAAGTGTTATGTGTCATCAATGAAATATAACAAATACGTTGTGAAATTGTGTGTCCATGCAGCGTATACGCGCATAACATTAGCAGGATATTATCTGACAGTGTTCTGCTACAATATTCCTTGTAACTCTGGTTTTAGGCTTGAGGCTTTTTAAATACTTGTAATAGCAACTTGTCAATTGCTTTGTCGCTATTTTTACAGATGGCGATGTCCTAATTGCCAAGGGTGAGTGTCGAGCAAAGGCAAAAGGCGGTTACTCGTTGACATGCCAAATAAAAACGCATCAGCGTTCAATGTCGGCCGTGCTTCCCTTCGGGACCTTAAGATATACAACCGAATTCTAAACTGAGAGATGACTTTTTCTTGGAACCTTTATAAATATCGCTTAACATGGTGTGAGAAATACACCAGAATGTCAAAGATCATGAAGTCGAAGCACAACCAAGCGCTCAGGGTGAAGGAACTAGCGTTGTGGAACCATTCCTTTCTGTACCGGAAGGGCCTACATTTCATCAAGCTATGTGGAGAACAAAAAACAATTAAGTTGCGAAAATCTCTTCGAGCGGCGAATTCTCAGATAAACGTTTCGGCCACCACCTATACACTGAGTTCTTTAAAACTACCCCAGTATCATACGCAGATATTCAGGAAACCATTTTATAGTGCAATCCCTTTAACGTTGTAAGAATAAAAGCCCTTCTTATAGTTTATTTCCTATTCCATAAAAGGGTTTTCATTAGCTCATTCCCCTTTATATACGCATCCCTATTGAGCGATATACATCGAGTCCCCTTAAGGTCGCCTTCATTGCTGCGTAAGAACTGTTGAGTGTGAAGACACCTTAGGGGCAGGAAACTGAAGTATGAAGGCCTTAGCGGGTCATTAAAACTACTTCATTACTTAAGGTATCCTCGTACGCGGTAATACACATAGCCTTTTAAAGTTAGGCTTTGCCGAATTGAACAAATTGTTGGCTGTAAATTTTCTGAGGGTCAACCATGGTGTAAGAATATATTTAGGTGGTGAAAATGCCCTACCGCCACGGCGCAGAACGCCACCAGGTCCTGTTCGCCCTTTAGTACATGCACCGACCACAGCGGCGCTAGGGCGCTGCGGCACCTCACAGTCGCGCTTCACAGTCGCGCACGTATTTGTATCGGCACATGTACCCCGGCGTCTCCTTGAGGTAAACAACCTCCCCTTATCTTTGGTTTTAGTGTAAACAAACGAGCTTGCCTGCAGCAACTACAGTGGCATTTCCAGTAACCATTTTAGCGTCGCGGATCTATTAAGGCACGTCCTGAAGGCGAGTGCACGAACTCTTATTTTCGAAGTTTACTTCAGGGCCTCAATCTTTCAAAAACATTGCACTGGCCATTAAAACGTCGTGGATGCACTCTTGGTTTACTTTTCGTCTCGGCGCTCATGCGTACAGTGGCAGAGGCGTTAACAGAGAGTGGGTTTTATTCCTGGCTACGGAGGCTATACTTGTGATGCAGGAGAAAGGCGTAAACGTCCTACAGTCTCCTGTGCACATTAAAAAATTCAGGTTGGCGAAGCCAGCCATCTTTTCTACTTTGCGAGCGGTACCTTCTTACCGCGTGGGGGCAATACAGTGCTCACGCAATGTTTGAATGTACACGCAGGCATTTTTCTTTATATGGGGAGAATCTGCGTTGAGGCCGACTATTCGCATCTACGTAAGCTATAGTTAATGCTCTCACAAGTCACGTAGATGAACAAAAAATTGGCCGCATCTTGTCTGTCTGCGCTGAAATCTCGCAGAAAGACGACAGTTCTCTGCTACCCTTGTCATAGAACTGCTTCTCTCCTCACCCTGCCAACCGCTCACGCTCTTCCGCGGTTGTCCATGTACTCTGCATAGGAACCACCAACTCTTCGGTTAGGGGGCACCACACCAACTCTGTCGCAACAATCAACGAATATAATAAAGTTATTCCCCCCTCCCTCTCTCTCTCAAGATAAACAGATAAACGCAATTAAGGTTTGCCTAATGTAATTTTTCCGCATTCTTTTATATGGTTTGCCGTCTGTTGGGACCTTTAGTTTGTTTGGCTTAACACTCGCGCCACCTTCAAGAAAAACCCTTCTTTTGTTTTGTGCCTAAAAGATTGTTTTAAACGCAAAGCGTGCCCATGCCTATTTTTATTTAAAGAAAAGCGCTAGTCTCAGTCACAAATTGATGTTTTAGATCAAATAGGCCTGATATTGTGTCCTTGCTGAACAATTCTTGCAAGTATGAAGTGTACGACCATATCTAGTAGTTTAAAAATGGTCTGCGCACATAAACGTATCCTTCAAGACTTCCTTTATCTTCTTGCTGGGCGGCTGGGTTTAAGAACGGACAGAACAGCAGACGGACCGAAATGTCAGTGTTTAAGAAGCCAAGTAATGACTATCGTCTTTCAAAACTGAAGGGAACACTTTTCAACAACGACCTCAATGCTATCTCTGAGAAATGACTTTTTTCCCGTTGCGCTCATTCATGCAGTTGTAGCAAGTAAAACTCGAAGTACATGAAAATGGTTTGGTACGGACACCACTTTCAAAGCCTCTGGTGCCTTTGTGCAGTTAACAAAGCACAAGGGTACACGCGGCGGCACCAAAGCATCCCGCAACATTTGCCGCATTACAGGCCACCGCAGCTCGATGACTGGACAGATGGGGATGATAGTCGTGATAATGGTGATGGGGGTGATGGTGGTGCTTTTCGGCTTCCCCACTGTAACGGGATGACGTTGCGCTGCAACCTTAGTAGTAACATCACTGTACAATCAACTCATCAAAAAAGAAAAAGGGAAAAAATCCTTTACGGAGTTTTTGTGCTAGTCTGACTTTCTGTTCTTATGTCTTCCCAGATTCTTCTCTTCCCTTTTCCCACCAACATTCTAACCTTCTTTTACTAACCTTTACTGCTGTCCAATTCACGTTTCCGTTAACCTTTAAGCCAAGGGCTTCTGGAAGTGGGTTGTCATCCCCGCTGAGGACTGGACGGATACCTTTGCGTTCTATAACAAAATGTCGCAGGCTCCCTGCCGCAAACTTCACAATTCTTTCTGTACCGGCTTGCGGATAAGCGTTTCTGTCCGCACGCAACCCACCCGGGCTTCAAAAAGGCATGCACTGCCTTTGGTATTGTTGAAGAACTTTTCCTTCATCATCTCCCGCTTCCCGATTCTGCAGATATCTAAGGACGTCTTTGCGTCCATCCTCTTTTTCCAGGTCCTTGTCTCCTATTCTTTCACTACGTTTTTTTATTGCCTCAGTCGTTTCCGCTTTTCTTGCTCGTTTCATAGGGTTTGCGCTAGCCTTCTGGTTCTTTTTCTCCACTGTATGTCCACGCGCGATCTGACCGCGCTCAAGAGCAGTTTAGCAAGGCGGCAATCAAGATCTGGTCACGCCGCCAGGCGCGTTGTCAACACCTGAATGTTCAACAACGTGGGGTCAACGAACCACGCTTAAATGAAAAACCAAGCCCTCGAGTTTTAATTCGCATAATTTTCTTATACAGCGCACGTGAGACACTTGCACAGTTACAGAAGGAAAGGCTAGTTTCTCCACTCAGTACGCATGCTGGTGCTTAAAGTCAGTGTCCAGATATCGAGATATCGAGAGGTTTTTTATTGTGTTAACGGCTGGATAGTACCAATGTACCATGAATACCCGGAACCAGGTGAAGTCACAGCACTACGATCACAGTCACAATGCTTCTCAGTGTATTGGGCAGTCCATCACCACTATCCGAAATAATTTGTGCGGATGTCGCCAATGCTAGGCGAAAACAACTGGTGTAGGCATTGCTTCATTCGTTGTCCTTGCTGTCTGCAGTAATTCAGTTCACGATAAATTGAAATTATTTTATTACAAAAGGAATCCTATTAAAGCGATGTTTTTTCTTCAGGGTCCCTTTCATTCTTTGTATTTGTAGCTGCATAGTGGTAGTGATCCACTGCCTGTCGTTCGAGATACGTGAACAAAGTGCCGGCAGTACAAAGCCCGAACCCAGAAATGCAAGTTGAACTGTTTGCCAGAAGTCGTGTTTTGCTTGTTTTCTCTAGGGATCACCGTTCACAATGTGTATCCAAAAGTGGAATGTTTGCATTGGAATTATTTCACTCTTTTAGCTTCAGTTTCATTTATTTCATTTCATTTCATTTATATCCACCTTAAAGGCCCGAAGGCATTACATAAGGGGGGGCGTACAAGGTATGATTTTCTGCTCAACCATGAACACAAACAGCAGAAAAAAAATAAAAATAAAAACAGAGTGGCACAAAAAGTGTTGCAATAGACATAAAGGCAAAATACATGGCTCCGAAAAGTAATCTACAAGGGCATATGTTAGTTGCATTTACTGAGATTGTGACATGTGACTGTTAAGTTTATTTCCGAACGTTTGGCGGTTGCCGCACGTGACAATGTTATCAGGCAGGTTGTTCCATAGGGTAATTCCATTGGGGAAAAAGGAGTTGTTCATGGCTGAGGTGCGGCCGCTGATTGGTGCTATAGGGTGGCTGTGGTTAATGCGGGATGAAGTTCTGTGTGATGGTTTCAAGAGGGCTTCCCGTTATTGTAGGCTATATATAAAGGCGTGAATCAGGCTAAGCCGACAAACAATTCGACGAGTTTCAAGTGATGGCAGACTCAATGATTCTTTTAGTGTGGTCACGCTGATATCGTTAGAATGCTGGGAGCAAATAAAACGGGCGGCGCGGTTTTGGATTCTAGATCGTTAGTAAGATATGATGGCCAGGGGTGCCAAATTGAACAGGCATGCTCGAGTTTCGGTCTCACAAAAGTTTGGTAAGCTAACATTTTAATATCTAGCGAGGCCAATTTCAGGTTACGGCGCAAGTATCCTAGTGAGCGTGAGGCTTCGGAACAGATAGTTTGGAAACAGATAGTTCGGAACTGCTCTGTGTCCTGTCCACTTCTCGTACTCGTCTACTTGCGCTGTTCAAAAGAAAGATAGTTTGTATATGAGTTTCCCATGAAAGTGACGACGACATATGCAATCTCAGGTATTTCTATGAAGATGTAGAGCTAATCTGAACTGAATCAATGCTGTAGGCGTAATGATGTGTGCTGCGTTTGCGGGCGAACGACATTGCTTTACATTTTGTTAGGTTTAACGGCATGAGTGATTTCTTACACCAGGTTGCAATCATTTGGACATCTTTATGAAGAGCAGCGCTGTCTTCTGGATTACGGATGGGGGAGTATCGAACGCAGTCATCTGCAAAAAGTCTTAACCTTGATGAATGTAAGTAGGCAAATCAATTATGTAAATTAGAAACAGCAGAGAGGAGAGACAGGCACCCTCATTAAGTTCTCATTAACTTTCAGAGAGATATAAGAGGAGCTAAAATTTCTACTGATATTTATTTTTTATTTTACGTATGATCGATTGGATCCTCAAGAAAATGTGCGTTTAGTGCTCTATTGTTTTCAAAATACAGCTTTGAGTTTACGTTATAAGATAAAGTGGAAAATACGAAGTAAACTATGTCAAAATGCCTTGCCGATTTTGCCTCTAATAAAGAAGTTATTAAAATTTTGCACTTTGTGTACATTTATTTCTAGAGAGAGTAGGGTAAGTACTATGGTTCTTTTCTCTACCCTCATTGCCTGATTGTATTGAGCACCAGCTACACAAGCCAACGTAGTTAAATCGTAAGCTGTTTGGTAAGTGAAAAGGTACACGCCTCATTACCATACAGAGAGTACAGGGTGTGAACGGCGTAATAGGTAATTACGCAGCGATGGAAATGTTGCTGGGTACGGCACCCTACATGCAATTTGTCAGTTTGTCCAAGAAAAAATCCCTGCAAGCTCAATCGACTGTCATGATTTAAAATAAGCCCGAAAAAAACAAAGCACAGAACAGGAACGAGAAGTAGACAGGACAGCGTTGCCCACTACAGTAAACAACTCTGTCTACTTGTCGTTCATTTTTTCTGCTGTGTTTTTTCCGCGCTGATTTTCAATCGTGAACGTTCACCAACTTGCCCAAATTGCAGGTGTCTTGAATGAGTCGGCTAAAAAGCTTTGCTTCCTAGGTCATCAAAAACACCATCCGCTTCAAAACGGTACGGAATCTAATAAAATCACAACATGCGAAGCTGCCTCGGAAGAAGTTGATATAGAGATGTGTAGGCCATTTTTCAGGACCCACCAGCCACTAAAAGAATTGCGTGTATCTGATTCTAACAGTTCCTACCTGAATCCCTTCTGCTACGCTGTACCGATGGTCAACTCAGAACTTGAGGTTCCTCCGAAGCATTTCTTCGTAATTACTTGACTAATGTTTTTGCATTGCGACTTTTTTGTGAAACGTAAGTAAAGATGAAAATTCCCCTAAGCTATTTGAATCAGGGTTACATCTTGTGCGTATTAAAATTCTGATGTGGCAAATTATGCCTTTCGTATTGGTGGGTGAAGATAGCACTCTCGTGTTGAGAACCACATCTTCCGCTTATCTGTTTTGCTTCCAAGCCCCATAATTATGTAAGGCACTTCCATATACTGGGTTAATCTCAATCCATTTTGCACTCCCTAAAAGACAAAATACGTTCTAGTGTTTCCGATGTCCTGGATGCCTTCGAAGAACGCATCCACGAAGAACGCATCGAGCGAACAAAACGCAGACAGTACGAGGTTAAGGCATTTACCCGGTTTATAATGTTAGCAGACGCAGTTCTGTCAAGGGTCCGTCCAGAGGATGAAACGCGGCAGAGTAATTACACCTGTTTCACCGTACCAGTGAAGGTGCGCTTAACTTGACACAAGTGCTGAGTTCTCTTCGTTTGCGTTTTGCAGGGACGACGGAGGGACGGACACGTCATGGTCCGTGTTCCTCCTACTGGGAACGTGCGTCCTCGTGGCTATAGTGCTGGCAGCAGTCTCCTTCAGTTACTTCAGCTGGTCGGATGGTAGGTGACAAACATTTTACACAAATTTGAAGCCACCCCAGTGCGGTAGCCCTGCTTTGCTCTAATCCAAAATCAAAACCTAGGGGTTGGAAAAGAAGCCACTACGCATGCGGCCATGATAGCAACTTTGGGTTACCAAATAAAGAAAAAACAGAAGTTAAGAACGCTTTCCGTCTTTCGTACAACGTCATTCTCCTTTGTTACGGTTTCCGGCAGCCTTTTGTACTCAGAACATTTGAGAAAAATTACCCCATCTTCCTGAGGGGAACCCTGAGCCGTATGCGGAGCATCGCGTGGTTCACCTACATTTCCCCCAAACACAACTACTAACACAACGGAACGCAACGAAACCCCCGATGGGAATGTAGACGTTGTTGACTTTAACAAACGGCTTCCCGTTCTCGAAGGTTCGGTTCCGCAACTCGCTTCGTACGTTTGCGTTCCACTTCACGTTGTCGAAGTTCCGGTATGCCGCTCGACGTTCTCGAACCGACGCTGCTTGACGTTGCCGAAGCTCAAGATCCGCTGCTCGACGTTAACGCTTCGAAGCTGCTTCGCGCTGACGAAGTTCAGGGTCCGCCACTCGCTTCAAGCGTTTGCGTTCAGCGTCGCGTGCACTTCGCTTCGCTTCTCTGTCTTGAGTGGACGTAACGTTGCTATTAGTGTTTGGGCTGATGCTGACGCGTGCTTGCGTCAGCCCACTCACTGACGGGACTGTTGCTTCCATCACACTTCATCGGAAGCATCAACGCAGTCAACCGAAGCAAGCGCTGCACTGAACGCGAGCAGCTCTCTACCCGCTTTATATTCACACTTGAAGGAGAGGAGACTAGAGGAGGAGAGTAGCGCATGCGCCGCGAGAGCAGAAGCGAGAACGCAGGAGAAGCGCAAGAAGGTGGTAGGAGAGAAGTGGAGAGAGTAACGCGCAGCTGTTGGAGAGCGGGAAGGAGGAGAGTTGCGCATGCGTAGTGTGAGTGCGGATGCCGACGCCGCGGGACATACCCCCGAGCAAGAGATGCTCCGCATCTAAAACAGTAAATATTGCAGGGTCATACGTCTAAATGTTCCGCAGTGCATAGATTGGCTGCTTCAATTTGAACAACTACACAACTTAGATAATGAGTGCAAAATTTTCCAGAACTCTGCTGTATGTGACATATCCAGTGGGCATCGGGTAGCTAATTAGCTTGAAGCACGCCTTAGCGGCCACACAAAATTAGACTAGAATAAGCAAATTCTTACTAATACAAATCAACAAAAACACAGTATTGTATCCACATAAGATATGAGTACGGAAGCACGGAGGAGTGTAAAGCCTATGAATATGCGCTGCGCTCGTGCCTTTTTGTTCCTTACTACTTTACAATTCAAGTTCGGCTCAAAACATAGCTACGCGATCCTTTTGGTTCGTACATGGACTAAAAAATAAATATATGCTCCTACGCATCTGCCATATTTGTTCGAAGTTGCGCTAAAATAGATGGTTTTCGAACAACTTGATTCCAAGGTGTTGCTACAGATCGCTCATTGAGGTGAAGGGAATTCCTCGCCTGTAAATTGCCTAGGCGCCTTCAGCTGTCATCGTAGTTGTTGTCCTAGTTTAGTTGCCATCGTGCTCATTCCCACCGCAGTAGTAATCTCTGCTCTCGCAGAATGTTGGCTTGAGAGGGGAGCCCTGCATAGGGGTACCGGGGTGAATATTCTACAAAGACGTTGCGCTCAAGCGAGCGGTGTCGCGGGTGCATCGGTAGCACATCAAAGATCAGCCGCTCCCGAGTGAGCTAAATCGAACTTGTAATTTTAAATATCCACTCAGTGTTCACCTGCTCATCCGTGCATGTCAGCACATATTGTTAAGACAGCATTTGGCACATCATAGAATTAAGATCCTTACCTTATATTAGCACCCTCATTACACGCAAATTTTGTAATGCATAGAGACGGCCAATCTTTCAAATTGCCGCTGGCAACGTTCCCTGCATAAACACTGTGGTCTAAGAAATATCCTACTCATGCGGCGCCGGGAAAACGAGCCAGTCAGGCAGGTATTTAGCGGACTTCCTACGTGCCCACTCGTATTACTGAAGTTCCGGCACTGGCAGTAACCTCTTTTCCCATTAGAAAGCCTGCCGATCCAGCCCGAATTTATAGGGTACAAAAGAACTAAAGCGTTACTCGGGCTCAAACACGCGAGAGAGATTTTTGAGGTGGCCTTGATAGGAAAACCTGGCGAAAACTCCATTACACAACCCATTGCGCGCTGTTTTAAAGAAACTGGGATACTTTGATGATGCATGTTAGTGATCCCACTATTGCAAGTGAGGTTGCCGGCTGCCTCGTTTTAAGTGCATAGCACTTTAGGGGCTCGGCTTGTCGTCGTAGCTCACTCGCTAGACCCACGTAGAGCCACACGGCGTACCGACGTAGCGGCTGTCATCGCGGCGTAGCACAGAACAGGGAGGATTTTAGAGAAGCAAAGGTCTAGCTTTGCCTGTAGTGCCAGAAAAAGCGTAGTGGCGGCGTCGTGAACTACCGAGTACGCCCGCTTGATGGCGCTGTAAACACGGATTTGTAAACATGGCGGATGCTTTTTGCATAGGCCGCTCGAGCTCCTTAATAACATGGCTGCCCTCGCACGGCGGCCGCCGGCTCGCTGCTCCACGGCTGGACTCGGCTCTCCTCCCGCACGCGAAAGGAGCGTCGAGTTCGGCCGTGGCTGCTCCTGCTGGTTCCTGGCTGGCACGCTGGCCGCGTGTTTACTTGCGCCGCGCTAGTGAAGTGATGTAACGCCAGGTGACCAGATGGCCTCGACTGGCACAGACTACAGTGAGCAGCAAGTGAGAATGATTCGTTTATTGACATCCGCAAGTTTACAGAGGCCAGGACATCATTTCATTTCGATCGCTGCAATTGTACGTCGCTTTCGTGACAACATTTTTTTTGCCATAACAACTCGTTCACTTGCGCTAAGGTTTCGAACGAAGGGCACAAATGAGGTATTGACGGCGACAACGGTTTCTTTTGCACCGTCGTTCTAGCGGAGTGCATAGCACTCACCTTCTGTTGGAATTATCAAATATTCTGGCCTCGGCAGCTGTCTTCCGATGCGGAATTTCCCACATTTGTCACTCCACAAGCACTCAATTCCCGTGTTTTGCCAGTCCTCTCAACAACTGATGGACGCAAAAGCACATAACAGCAATAACAGTCACGAAACCAGTGCTCCGTGCACATAGAAACGGTGGGCCGTTGCCGCGGTTTCAGTTTGAATTGGCGGCTTTGTGGTTGCGAATTCAGAAACGAGGTGGTGCACCAGTCGGCTGTTCGTAAATAGTTGCGTACATTTTTGCTCAAGGGATGTTTGATGAGGAACTTGTTCATGATATTTTTTAAATAACACATTGTAAGCGAACTGTATGGGCTCTTTGAGTCACGGAATGAATGTTTGTATTCTATACCAAAAGTAACCTTTTGCTTGCGACGTCTGATGGGCTTGATGGTCGAAAAAAGCGCTGTAGGTTGGTCATGTGTGGAGTCGATTTTTACGCCGCCTATAGGGAAACCAGGGAACGTCCAAGCTTGAGAGGCCTGGGCGTAGCCCAGAGGCTTCGAAAGCCATGTGGTTTCTATAGTCATTAGTGTTCAAAACTAGTGAACCACTGGCGGTATTCATACACCTCTCCGTTGTTTAGAGCAAAGAAAACTGTAAGTACATTTGAGGTAAAATACACGTAATTAATGGCAGCGCCTGCGTTCATTTATATAGGAACACTCGTCGTGGTGGCTGTTTACGATAGTATGCGAAAAAAAGTAGCAGCGCAACTCCGGCACGTTCGGGAGCAAATACAAGCACAAAAAGAACAAAGTTCCCCCTCAAGCAGTTCTTGGCAAGGGGGTGCGCGAGCACTGCGAAGGCGGGAAATTAGAATTGTATTGGGTGGTAGCAGTGACAGGAAAACGAAGTTAAAGCCCATTATGGCAAATCACTGCTCTGCACTTCCGACAGCTTTCACATTGAGCGCAACAGCTTTAATTTTGTGTAGGATACTGTGCCGTCGTTCGCGTTTTTTAAGTATTTCAGACCACAGAACTCATGCACAGTTGTTGGTGGCCGCCTTCCAGCATCATTTCTACCGACATGTTGTAAAGAAAACAGCTGTTCAGCAGAATGTTTGTTGTATCTTTAGTCAATCTAATTAATCAAAACGGCATACATATATAGGCCATGCATTCTTGTGGTTAGAGCCAAATCTGTCCCGGGCTTGCGAATTACTAAATCCCCATCAACAAATTGTTGCCTATAGGCTACGTTACAGCTATGAGTCGCTTGTTCAGGTTAGAAACCTAATACCAATACCTCTGCCGGATACTAGGGGTGGGATTGTTTGCACAGCACTTGTCGCACATAACCGAGACAAACTTCGAGATAGGTAACATAGTCAACAATATACAGTCGATAGAAGCTACGACATCTACTGGTTATTTTAAATTACTTGCATACAAGACATTTGTACACTCTATTTTGGAATGTGCTTCTTCCATGTGGAGCCTCATCAGCAGTCACTGAGTGATAAATTAGCAGCATTTCGGAGAATAGCAGTGCGCTTAATATTCTAAGGAAACCGCAGGACAAAGTTCGTCAATGCGGATCTCGGGTTATTTGCTGTGCTTTCTTACTAGCTAGAATTTTTGTGTGCTCCCGGATCAGGAAGCGCGCGATGAACAGTGTTGGCTCGTGAAATACTGCGACCTGCAGTGTGACCTAGCCTCAGCGTGGGCTCGCGCAACAGTGCCGACGAGCGGTTGAACTGCTTCAGTTGCCATCTGAAAGCCCACGGGTGCGAGAGGTGTTCGCCACAGGCGGCATTGTTCGGGTGTACCGGGTAGCCCAGTTGGCTGGGGCAGCATTTCAGCACGGCTTGCGCATCTCGTCGCCATTTGGTAATGCACGGACGAGATGCCCTTTTGAGCTCTACAATGCGCAAAGGGCTTTTGCAAAATTACCTTGGAGATGTTCTTTGTAACGCCAATAAAGCAGTGTAAGCGATGCATGCTTTTGGTTTTCCCTCCAAACCCACTTTCATTTTCCTTCCTCATTCAGTTCATGCCAGTATATAACGCGTCCATATTCCTTCTTTTGCGCTCTTGGAAAAGGCGAAGTCGGGGACGGAGTCTTCCCGGGCGGTGCTAGTGGCGGTGGAGGCGGCGGCGGCGGAGGCGGCGGAGGCGGCGGCGACGGAAGCGGCGGTAAAGGAGACGTCGGAGAGCAGGCGGGAACGCATGATGCGGACAGGGGCGCGGCGGATAGAACCAATGTGAGTTTTTAAGCGTGCGTGGTTTCTCTGTTATAGGTTGCACATACCCGAACCCGTGATACACTGAACGATTATGGAGCATAAATCATTCCAAAATTCTGGCAATAGGGTTGAATACGAGATACATTCGTTTTAGAAGTAAGCATCCGACAAAAGCCTCTGTTATTGTGGCAATTCACCTGAGAAAAATAATGAAACGATTACCAAGCAAACCTCCAATCTAACAACCTGGAGCTTTGAAGCCAATTCAGGTACTTCGAAGGATCTGGGGACAGGTGACCAGGGAAGAAGTTTGATGTATCAGGGCTGGTAATAAAGGACAACACAAACAAGAGAACCATCCCCCTCTCTAAATATAAAATGCTGGGTACGTAGGTGATGAGTGCTTCATCTTGAAATAACAGAACACCAACGAACCCCTAGTGAAGCCAACTGCCTCCGTATGGAGGTCGTGGCGGCTTGGACCAGTTGTGCGGTCATGTTTGTGGATGTATCCCTGAAGGCAGCGGCCTACGTTTCTGGGAAGTACAAATACGGAAGTACAAAAACTACGTTTCTAGGAAAACAAATGGCCTACGTTTCTAGGAAGTACAAATAAGAAGAGACGCTTTTCGTTTGAAAGAATCGGCGAAGAACACTGTTTACCACCACCACTATCATCGTCGTCGCCGTTGTCATCATGACCGCCTCAGTCCACCGTGAGACTGATGCCTTTACCATTGACCCGCGACCATTCCTGTCCTGCGCTGGTCAGTGCATTTTTGCATCACCTATTTGTCATTCTTCTGTCGATCGAGCAAAGATCTTTCCCTATGTTCACTCCCGTCTGTAGATGGCTACTCACTAATGCTCCTGGTCAGTGCATGATTTCGTCGCACTACATGACCACGACAAGTCCACCTTCTTTTCGTGATACAAGTCATATGTATCATCATGCAGTCAGAAACGAACACTCATTCCTGAATTTACCCCACTCCTTATACCCTCGGGGACAGAAATTTCACACTCATGCACGCGGTTGACGATAACTTTTTCCAGGGTGGACAATGGTGTGCAATAATAAATGCAGTTTACAGAAAGTTTCTCAGATGTAGGAAGCTGTGGTCTTGGTCCTCGTTTCCAGAACACTGATGTCAAAGAGCGGCAATCACTTATCGGCTTTAAGATCGTGTTCCGTCGTCGTATTTGACAGCGGTTCTCAGAGATCGCAAATGGGAAGAGAGAGCAACTTTTGTGACGAAAAATGTGGAAAGCCTTACCATCTCTGCTGATGTTCTATTGCATGAACAGGATGGCAGTGTTATCAAATAAGTGCGCTATTCTACACCTTATACAATACGAAGCCAAATATGTGCAATAGCTTCCTCGTAGGCTGGGCGAGTGTTCCCTTCATCTAGCATTATTACGCCTGCTGGTTCGCCCGACGCACACGTGACCGCACACCATGGCATCCTCTACTAAACATGTTTTATGCAATCAACAATCTTGTGGATAGGATGTATGGTAAATTCTTCTTTTACTTTGTTCCCGCCCTGATATTTTTGTTCTACCCTGCCAGAAACACTTCCTAGTTTGTCTTTTCCTGAAACGACCCTCTTACATTGTATTTTCGTGCTACCTTCTTTAGACAGTGGGATATCCATGCACTAATGTAACTACCGCAACCTTCGACCGTTCTTCGCTGACCTGTTTTCCTCCGATGCAGGTTGTTTTTCTTCGTAATTCAACCTTTCCAATACCCAGCTACACGATGCCTGCAAAACATTTTGCGGATACCCACCGTCCCACAAAGTTTACAAGAGAAAAAACAACCAGCAATGAAGGAAGAAAGGCCCGGAAAGGAACGGCCGAAGGTTGCGGAAGTTTCAGTAGTGCATGGACTTGTAGCAGCAGCTCCAGCGACATCGCTGGATTGAGCACCGCACCTCGCGCGGCAGCCCGAGTAACATAGCGTGACAGGCTGCGCATCCGCATGCATGAACGCACGTGGACACGAGGTCTCGTTGATAGTTCACGAAATAGATCTGCTTTGCCTTGCGAGGAACGGTCGTCCTTCCTGAGGCTCCTTTCTCTCTCCCCAACACAGTGCGGAGAAACACCCTGGCAGGTTCTTTTCAAGTATTCAGTTGCGACTGTGACCTTCAACAGTGCCAATAATTACACGAGGGCGCTTGACAACGGCACAAAATCATATATTCTTAAACCAAACACACACTCGGCAAGTAATTACAACTCAAAATAAACGACAGTTATATAAGACAAAATACAAACTCTAGAGAAAATGTAAAGTACATGTTCCCACCAAATGTTCGGGGCGATGGAGCGTTGTCCGCAGCGCGTTGTAAGTGCTGGTCGTCTCGCCTCAGGCTCCTTTCTCTCGCCCCGACAGTGCACCCTACCGACTATCCCACAGTCTTAAGAAGATAGCCGCAAAATTACAATGTAAGAATGGTCACTTCTGCAAAAGACAAAATAAAAAGTGTTTGTCGCAAATGTACTGTACATCATGACAGCTTGCTGATCGTACAAAACAGGTGCCGATGGCGTAAAGTCACGTGTACGCCGGCTGTCACCTGAACGGGTGAGGTTGTCTTTACAATCTGAGAGAGATGGATTCAGGAAAGCCGTTGACGGGTTTAACAAAACACACATAATGCACACCGGAAAAACCCTAAAGCAAATCACTAAATAAATAAACTACACACAAACAATAAACACTAACACCTCTAACTAACAATCCCAAAATACAATTCAAATTTAAACCCGAAGGTCTGCTCAATGATGTCCTACACCACTAGTGCCATAACTCCCTAGTTGTGTCCTTTACGACTGCGTCCCTACAGGACTGGCTTACCACGGTAGTCGGCGCTGACGTGTCGCACCCTTGCGTGGCCGCAACTCGGTGATAGCCGTCCTCGTCTCTCCTCGATAACGGCGTTCGATGCGCTCGCACTTTCCTTAGCCAGCGTGGGCTCCGCGCGTCCTAACGTTTCCTCTGCGGCTACTCCGTGGTAGCCGCTGCCGCTGGAGGTCCTTGATGCCGACGCTCGATGCGCTCGGTCGCTCCTTGGTCGGCGATGATGATGATGCTTTGTGGCTTCCCCTTTGTAACGAGGTGGCGTTGCACAGCGGCCTTAGTCACAACGCCACTGTACAATCACCTCGCTAAAAATACAAACAAAATAAATAAAACATATTGTCAAAATAAAAAAAATACTTTTACGAAATTTTTGTGCTAGTCTGACTTCTTTGTTCGCATGTCTTCCCAGATTGTTCTCTGCTCTTTTCCCACCAACATTCTCACATTATTTACTAACCTCTACTGCCGTCCAATTCACTTTTCCGCCAAACTGA
Organism: Haemaphysalis longicornis; assembly: GCF_048455015.1. Taxonomy (NCBI): domain Eukaryota; kingdom Metazoa; phylum Arthropoda; class Arachnida; order Ixodida; family Ixodidae; genus Haemaphysalis; species Haemaphysalis longicornis. The sequence goes on along the minus strand of NW_027526295.1, from coordinate 54,523,184 downwards.
AAGCCAAGGGCTTCTGGAAGCTCGATAGCTCCATCACTGAGGGCTGGACGTATAGTTTTTCACTCCGTTGCAATATGTCGCATGGTTTCTGGCTGATTTCAGTAGCCTGCGCATATTTCTTTCTGTACCGGCTCACGGATAACCGTTTTGGTCCGCAAGCAACCCGCCCGGGCTTCAAAAAGCAATGTACTCCTTTTGGTATTATCGAATAATTTTTTCCTTGTGATCTCCTGCTTCCGGATTCTGTAGATATCTAAGGAATTCTTCGCATCTATTCTCTTTTTCCAGGTCATTGTCTCTGTTTCTTTCATTTCATTTTTATTGCCCCCCCTTCTAGTACCTACCGTTCTGTTACAGCATTGCCATATATATTCATGCATTGCTCGCGGGCTCTTCTAAACCTCAAAGAAACGTTTTTGTAAAGGCATATTGCCGTGTACCATACATTGGGTTTGTTTGTTTGTGTTTTGCTTTTACCGCCCGGCTGCGCCGGTCTGTGTTATCTCTGCGCCAAGGAAAGCGCGTGTTCCATTCTTTCTTTCTGTGCCGCATGTGTTATCTGTTGTTATAGGGAGAGCATTCCGATCTAACGTGAACAGCCCAGAATAATCTTCTTCTATCTACTATGTTCTCGATGTGAATCGACGTTTCAAGAACAACGCGCGCCGAAAGATAAAAAGCCTGCAGTGCGGACGCCGGAGCATTCGATTCGACGACACTCGCCTGTGCAAGTCACTTTGTTGACCGCTGCTTCGCCGCCTCTGTATTCTTTTGAGTTGTTAGGGGAGCACAAGTTCGCTCCAATAAACGTGTTTCTCATTTAAGACAACTGCATCGTCCTTGTCTTCGTGACATCTGGTAGAGGTGCGGGGTACGCACCCTTCATGCCCACTACAACCTCTGGAAGCCGCCAAGCCAGTCCAACCAGAGCCAGCCTCCGCCTGCAAGATTTCCCACACGAGTTCGGTCTACTACCGGAGAAGACGAAGAAAGGCGTCGCAACCAGCACCATGCTCAACCAAGCCAATCCCCCTGTCGTTCTGCAGCAGCTACGGGAACCGCCATCATTCCGAGGAGCCCCCGCAGAAGACCCAGAAGAATGGTTGGAGAAACCGGAGCGCATCCGAAAATTCAACAGGTGGGACGACGCAGAAACTTTCCGGCACGTTTTCTTTTACTTGGAAGATTCGGCTCGCACTTGGTTCGAGAACAACGAGAGCTCCTTGACAAACTGGGCTCAGTTCAAAAGCGAGTTCACTAAGACCTTCACTACCGTGGTCAGAAAAGAACGCGCAGCGCTTTTACTTGAGACTCGAATGCAGCAGCCCAACGAGGGGGTAGTGATCTTTGTTGAGGAGATGAAGAGGTTGTTTCGACGTGCGGATCCGGAGATGACCGAAGAAAAGAAACTAAGGTTTCTCATGCGAGGGGTAAAGCAGGAGCTTTTTGCTTGCCTTGTCCGCAATCCTCCCAAGATGGTGGCTGAATTTTCGTCTGAGGCGGCCGCGATAGAGAAGACCCTGGAAGTTCGAACGAGGCATTACGATCGCCCGGTCAACGTGCTGGTTTCCGAGACGATCGGTGGCGGGGCTACAAGCTCCGACACACTGCGTGAGACCATCTGAGCAGTGGTCAGGGAGGAGCTTCGGAAGCTTTTTCCGACGACGCCGCAACCTCAAGAGGCTTCCCTGACTGATGTCATCCGCGAAGAGGTCCAACACGCTTTGGGCACGTCTATGCCATCCGAGGCACCCCGTGAGCCACAAGCGATGACCTACTCCGCGGCTGTTCGTCGACCCCGCCCTGCTCCAACCCGTCTACAAGAAGCTCCACCGTACCGCCGTCCACTCTCGCCGCCGTCCCCACTGTCGCCGCCGTCTACCGTACCGCCGTACACAGCCCAAACCCAGACGCCGAGGAAGACTGACGTTTGGCGAACGCCAGCTCATCGTCCGCTGTGCTACCATTGCGGAGAGGCCGATCACATCTACCGTCGCTGCCCGTACAGGAGACTCGGACTGCGTGGTTTCTCCGTCGACGCCCCACGCCCCCGACCCGGCCAGCGCCCTACCGAGATCAACGAATACCTGTCCAACACCAACCGAGGACCAGCCTTCTCACACTGATCGCCGTCGCCCTACCCATACCAGTCGCCTAACCGCCGTAGCAATGATGATTTCGCACGTGGAAGGTCCCCCAGCCCACGCGGGGGAAACTAAAAGCAGCAACTTCTGGAGGTGAAGTTGCTCTACGGCGAAAAACTGGAAACCCTCCAAAGACGCAAGGACGCGGTGATGACAGTGACTCACGACATGCCCGAGCTAACCCTGACGAGACTCCCCAACACGACGAGAGCTACATGGCGCGACGCGTACCCGACCTGACCGAGACGCCCGTTGAGAACACGACGACAACGACGATGCACAGTGCCCGACCGTCAACACGTACAAGCAGAGATACGACGCCCCGATGAACCCGGAACTCGAGGAAGACTGCTTCTGACGTCAAGGTGTCCATCAATGACTTTGACGTAGTCGCCCTCGTTGACACGGGAGCTGACTATTCGGTAATGAGCGGACCATTTGCGTCTAAACTGAAGAAAGTTATGACCAGATGGGACGGTCCGCACATACGCACAGCAGGAGGCCGCCTCGTGACGCCAAGTGGAACGTGCACATCGCGCGTCACCATAGACGGCACAACGTACCCTGCGGCGTACGTCGTTCTGCCTAACTGCTCCCGGGACGTAATTCTTGGAATGAACTTTTTGATGGACAACGGTGCAATAATCGATCTCCAGACTAAGTCAATAACTTTTTCCCACCATCACTACAGGACGCCGGAACCGAACCCTGAACGACGTGCTGCTGTGAGGATTGCCGATGATCATGTGACCCTGCCACCCCGCGCAAGCTTAATGATCGCAGTCTACTGTGGAGATGCTGCTCCTGACGTCGACGCTATCATAGACACTGATCAAAGGGTGCTTCTCGACCGTGGTGTGTCTGTCGCAAGAGGCATTGCGCGCTTCAAGGAACACCAATCCCACATTTTGGTTACTAATTTCACCGAGGAGTGCCTGCATTTAAACAAGGGCGCGGCAATTGCATTCCTCGAAGAAACGCAAGAAGCAAGTGACGTGATCGCCGTCGCCGACTTTGAACGTACACCCGTAGAAACGTTCAAGCTCCCGCAGCCCTTCGACGTGCATCCGGCGCTACCGCAAGAACAACAGAACAAATTATTGGCTTTGCTGCGTCGCTATAGCGAATGTTTTTCGTGGAGCGCAAAACTACGTCAGACCCCTCTAGCGAAGCACCGAATAATAACCGAAGATGAAGCCCGATCTACCCGACAGTCACCGTACGGCGTCTCTTCACACGAACGGGAAGCCATCCGGACTCAAGTCCACGACATGCTCAGCGACGATATTATACAGCCATCGAAAAGCCCCTGGGCTGCGCCTGTCGTACTCGTAAAGAAAAAAGATGGCACATTAATGTTTTGGGTTGACTACCGGCGACTGAACAAAATCACGAAAAATGACGCGTACTCCCTCCCCCGAATCGATGACGCCCTCGACCACCTCTGCCACGCGAAATACTTCTCATCGATGGATCTGAAGACCGGCTACTGGCAAATTGAAGTGGATAATAGAGACCGAGAGAAGACTGAATTTATAACCCCAGACGGCCTATACGAGTTCAAGGTGATGCCGTTTGGGCTGTGCACAGCACCAGCGACGTTTCAAAGAGTCATGGACACTGTGCTAGCAGGCCTTAAGTGGCACACCTGCCTCGTATACCTGGACGACGTAGTGGTATTCGCCCAGACTTTCGACGAACACCTTGCAAGGTTAGAGTCTGTACTCGAGGCCCTTAGTACGTCGGGGTTGACGCTGAAGCCTGAAAAGTGCCGTTTCGCATACGTGGAACTCAAGTTCATGGGCCACGTCCTCAACGCCGCGGGAGTCCTACCTGACCCGGCGAAAACTTCAGCCATTGCGAATATCCCAAGGCAGAAAGACAAGAAGGGCGTGCGAAGATTTCTCGGGCTGTGTGCATACTACCGGCGCTTCGTCGCAAACTTCGCACGCATTGCAGAGCCACTCACGCGCTTGACGAAAGATAGCACCCCTTTCAGTTGGGAAAACGACCAAGAAAAAGCATTCTGCGAGCTGCAAAAACGCCTGCAAAGCCCGCCCGTGCTCGCTCTATTCGACGAAAATGCCGAAACGGAAATGCACACGGACGCCAGTAATATAGGCTTGGGTGCCGTCCTTGTCCAAAAGCAAAGCGGCTGCGAAAGGGTAATCGCCTATGCCAGCCGTGGGCTTTCGAAGGAGGAGAAAATCTATTGTGCCTCTAGAAAGAGTGCCTGGCTATTACATGGGCGATTTCAAAATTTCGCCCATACGTGTATGGAAGGTCATTCAAGGTTGTAACAGACCACCATGCGCTGTGTTGGCTTGCCAATTTGAAGGACCCCTCTGGCCGTCTTGGGCGGTGGAGCTTGCGCCTGCAGGAGTTCGACGTTACAGTCGTTTATAAATCCGGCAGGAAACACTTCGACGCCGACTGCCTGTCCCGCGCCCCCGTCGACCCACCACCACAAGACTCTGATGAAGACAGCGCGTTCTTCGGGATCGTGACGGATAGTGACCTAGCTGCCCAGCAGCGTGCCGACCCCCACTTACGCGTCATAATCGAGTACCTCGAGGGATGCAACGTTGCCGTTAATAGGACCTTCAAACGCAGCTTACCAGCATTCAGCCTGAGAAACTCCGTCCTCGTGAAGAAGAATTTCAGCCCCGGAACAAGAGCGAATTACCTTCTCGTCATCCCCGCGGACGTTCGTGACGAAATGTTGGAATCGTGCCACGACGATCCCCATCTTCCGGACATCTCGGCACAGCCCGCACTATTGGAAAAATCAAGGCGAGGTACTACTGTCCCGGCCTTACCTGTGACGTCACCCACTACGTCCGGAGCTGCCGTGACTGCCAGCGACGAAAAATGCCGGCGACAAGACCCGCCGGACTTCTGCAACCGATCGCCGTCCCATCTAGACAATTTCAACAGATTGAAACGGTCCTTTTAGGCCCGTTCCCTACGTGACGATCACAGAACAAGTGGATTGTCGTAGCGACAGACTACATGACGCGCTACGCAGAGACCGCCGCTCTTCCGAGGGGGACTGCACAAGAAGTGGCGAAGTTCTTTATAAGCCAAGTTGTGCTGCGACATGGATTCCCGGAAGTCCTAATCACAGACCGCGGAACGGCATTTACTGCGGAGCTGATGCACGGGGTATTACGCTACAGCAACACAGATCACCGAAGAACGACGGCGCACCACCCCCAAACGAACGGACTAACAGAACGTCTGAACAAGACAATCGCAGATATGCTGTCAATGTACGTTGACTTTGAACATAAGACTTGGGACGAAGTGCTCCAGTATATCACGTTTGCGTACAACACGGCTATCCAGGATTCGACGCAGCTCACGCCATTCGAGCTTGTCTACGGTATAAGGCCGACTACGATGCTCGACGCCATGCTTCCGCATGTAGAAGACGACGACCTCAACGCCGACGTCCATGGATATCTTAAAACGTGCGGAAGAGCCCGCCAGCTCGCTCGAGTTCGTATAATGGACCAGCAGCTGGTGGATGCGGGCCGCTACAACCTCCGACGCCGAGACGCCGAGTACCAACCAGAGGATCGTGTGTGGGTTTGGACTCCCATCCGACGACGCGGACTCAGTGAGAAGCTCCTACGACGGTATTTCGGACCCTACCAGATTCTACCACGTGTTGGCCAACTTACCTACGAAGTGATCCCCGATGGTGACTCCGGCACATCATGACAACGCACGCGGCCTGAAGTCATCCACGTGGTTCGCTTAAAACCTTTCTACGGACAATGACGAACTTTTATTTTCATTTGTTCAGACTGTCGCTTATGTTAGCATCGGGTCGATGCACTCTTAGAGGGGGGTAATGCCGCGAACCATACATTGGGTTTGTTTATTTGTATTTAGCTTTTACCGCCCGGCTGCGCCGGTCTGGGTTATCTCTGCGCCAAGGGAAGCGCGTGTTCCATTCTTTCTTTCTGTGCCGCGTGTGTTATCTGTTGTGATAGGGAGAGCATTTCGATCTAACGTGAACAGCCCAGAATAATCTTCTTGGATCTACTATGTTCTCGATGTGAATCGACGTTTCGAGAACCACGCGCGCCGAAAGATAAAAAGCCTGCAGTGCGGACGCCGGAGCATTCGATTCGACGACACTCGCCTGTGCAAGTCACTTTGTTGACCGCTGCTTCGCCACCTCTGTATTTTTTTGAGTTGTTAGGGGAGCGCAAGTTCGCTCCAATAAACGTGTTTCTCATTTAAGACAACTGCATCGTCCTTGTCTTCGTGACAATATACTTCAGTTTTTTTTTTCAAGTTGACCGCGAACCTCTAACCATTTTGCCGTTATCTGCCACCGTGAATGTTTATGGAGTTAATCTTTGTCACCCCACGCTTTTTCTTTCGGTTATTCTAATTCTTTCCCGATGTTTGGGATAAGAGTCGGTCACCGGGGGACGTCGCTTGCCTCCTCGCTCGCCTGCATTGCTACCTCATGCCCCTTTTAAAGCTTTTGTGCGCCCTGTGTGCTAACTTTGGTACTTTCATTTGCGCTGTACATTCGACTTTGATCGCAAACGCTGGTCCCAGCCGCATTTTCACTGTGCCTGTTATTTATTCCAGCTTCCGGGATGCTCTTGTGCCACCTAAAAAAGCTACCGCCCGCGCACCTAGTCGCCTCTCCACCGGCCCCGCTACGCCCTTAGTGAAATGTACTCCGTCCCTAGTCGTTCTAGTCGCCCACAAAGGTGACTCGCCGCTCCCTTGGTTTTTTTGCTGCGCAGGTGTTTTTGCCGCCAAGGCTTTTGCGCCGATTGCCTCTCAGTAGTTCTGGCCCGGCGGCGACCCCTTTCCTTTCTTCGACGACAGCGTTAGGCCCCTCTCCGTGACCAGCACTGTCATGTCCGGCCGCTGCCTCATGCTCGGCGGCCCTGGCCTCCCTTTGTCTTCCCGCCTCGGAGCCAGGCACCCTCGGTGTGCTTGCCCCGTGGCGTACGCCATTGCTTTCCAGAATGGCATTCCTCGGCACACACGCGCTTTATACCTGCGCTAGCTTCCCTTCCAGCACCTCCAGCTGTTGCCTTTCGGCTTTCATCTCCTCTACTAACCCGTCAACCTGTACCTTCAGTTGCTCCTTCTCCTGCTCTAGCCGGTCGAGGCGCGACTCCATTACAACCATTCTACACATGAAGTCCTGCCCTTCCGCATCCTCAGCTGTCTCGAACCCTGTATAGAGTGGATACTCCCGCTTGCACCTCATGCACGTAACGCCCGGCTTCTCCTTCCCCGGCATGTTTCGGCGCTACCTGACTGCCGTCCACGAAGCGATTACTGCCGCTTTCTCCCGCACGTGCTACGCTCGAAAAGAACAGACAAACACAGTGCGATGCTTGCCTACAGCATCTTCTTTTGTTGGTGGACTGCCCAAAAGGTTCTCAACCACACTACTAACACTAAACGTTACTTTTATTTTCTCTACAGAATTACCTCTCTAAGAGAAAAACAACACAAAGACTTATCGCATTCGACCTATGGGCCGTCGTAGCTCCGCTCGAACTCAATCCTTGGTTTCTCAAGCGCAATCGAGAATTCCAAGCGTGATCGAACGAAAGCGGCGATACTCTCGTCCCCGCTCAGTAATGGCACAGAAGGTGACAACTTCAACTAACGCTACAAATTGTGTCAAATAACTTGACCAAAATGAGCGTGCGGTAACCTTTACATGGTTACGTATACCTACGGCCGCGCGTAGTTACCGCGCGTGTTTCCTCGGTGGCTACCCCCTGGTGGCGTATGCCTCTGGGGGTCCCAGGTAGGTCCGAAAGGAAGGTCGACGGAGCGTGGACGTTGGCCGCAGGTGCACGACCACCGCCGCGGGGTCCTTGAAGACACAGGTTCGTTCTGCGCCTAGGATGCGGCAGTCAATGCGAAGTCGGCCCGCTCCCGCCCAGGCTTGTTAATCATAGTCGTTGGCCTGGCCACTTCCCCGTGGCGCGTGCCTTGAAGCTCCCGTGCTCCTACCGCCTCCTGGTGTATTGCCTCTTCGTTTCTTGCCTCCCTGTTTCTCTTCGTACGACCGGCTTTTAACTCTTCTGGGCTCTCCCGTGGTGCACTCTCATTGGCTCCTTGCCTTTCCATGTCCATATATGCCCATGACGCCACTGGTCTCCTGCGCAGCGTTCTCGAATTCGGTGACCAGCGCGGTGCCATATTTGGCCATGATGCCTCGGGGTTTAGGCGCTGGCGTTCTCTCATTGGTGCGCTCCTGGCGCGCACTTCAAATGGCCGATTCCTTTTTTTATCCCTTTTCGAGGGGTTTTGATGCATCCCCTCTCCGGGGCCCTGACACATGACACCGGCAAACGGGCAGGTGTATTAATACTAGATAAACACTCGCCCTTGCACACATTTGGAATCACAGGGCAAAGAGGGTGGAACCGCACCTTTCTGTCATAACGCTGTCGGCCTGTTCAAGCATCGTACAGCTACGCACATTCTCCTCCACAGTGACGATTGTGCTCGCCATCCGTCCCTAGTATCAGAGGTGGGGAGACATCATTGGTGTCCTTGTGCGTATGCAATTACTGAAATGGCAGACGTTTTCATGCGCGCGGAGTTGGACAGTTTCTTGCATTGTTCTGCTGAACGCTGTGAGAAAATGTAGCAGGGTGGCGAGTTCGGCGAGTTGGTGTACTTGCATCTTGGGGAACAGAGCGAACTAACAGGGACACAATAAGAAAGAAGTGGACAGGACTAGCGCTGACTTTCAACTCGATTTATTGGAAAAGACGTAACTACTTATACATACACAGAATCCTCCTCCCCCACCATGCCACGTGCCCACACCAGCCAATGACATACTATCACGACCAAAACAGTCCACTGTTGACAAGGCACCTTTCTTAACACTGGAACACCTTATCGCGACGACCGCTCCAAATATGAAAATTCTTTTTCATGCAGGACAACTGATGTTTCACTGATACAACCACTCCCCCACTTTCTGGTGTAGTATGATTCCATCAACTCTCTAGTACGCCTGTCTTTATGCTTAAACATGATATCAGTCTCGCGGAAAAGCGGATAGCAATGGTGCTTACACGTGCGGCAATGTTCAGCCAGACGTGCGTAATCATCTTTTTTAATCTTGTTGCGATGCTCCAATAATCGAACGTTTAAGCAGCGACCTGTCTTACCAACATACACTTTTCCGCAAGATAAAGGAATCTTGTAAACAACAGCCACAGAGCACGGTACATAGGGTGATACATCATTTACTACACACGCACTTTTCTTCTTTCCCAGCTCTTCAGCACGCCGCTGGACGGCCGGACAAACGCTATTTATTTAACTGGGGAAGAAAACACTACGTCCACCCCAAACCATGGTGCTACCTTTTTCAGCCCGTGCGATATCCTATGTACGTAGGGCAAAACAGCAAACGTTTTGCTCCTTTCCCTTGAGGACGAAGCCTCTCCAGCACCTCCCTGCTTTTTTAGCAGCCTTACCAGTTTATCTGCCGTCATCCTGAGTGTGGTGCCAGAAAAACCTCCCTCTTTAAGCCTGGAAACCTTACCATGAAAAGCCTCACAGACTGAATCAGAACAGGAACGTGTCAAGGACGCCCGTAAGCATGATAAGGCTATTCCGTTCTTTACGAGCTTCGAGTGTCCTGAATTGTAATTCAACAGTGGTTTTTTTACCTTGGCTTATACCGGAAACACACATGACCTGACTTAAAGCGAAGCCGTAAGTCAAGAAACTGGAGTTCATCATTGCTCGGCAATTCCAGGGTGAACTGTAGACCTCCTCCGTTTTCAGTGAAAACCTTTAACACATTCATACCACGCTGGCTAACCATGGAAGTGATCCTGTATTTTATTAACATGAAAGTGTTTTATGCCCGACTGCACAAAGATTTTGGTGACCTGATATCCGTCACGGAAGTGACGCCGCCGGAAAAAGTGCCACTCACGCGGCGGCGCCCGGTTTCGGTCCCACGACTCTCTGGCCGCAACGGGAGGTACGCGGCGCTCTTCCGACTGCGCTACGAATGGACGCGTGGATTGGACTACAAACGCGCGTTATAGCCTTCCTTTCCCCAGGTGCTGCGTGGCCTCTGATCGCGGAGGCCATGGGTGCTCAATCATGGCGCTAATGAGCGCCGACAGTTGGCGCCTGTATGCGAGCGCCCACGTGTACGGGGGACGCGCAATGTAAGCTGCGGAGAAGCCGACTTGCGTATGTCGCGCTCGTGATCCGGTGCGCTGCTCGTTTGCTCCTTTCGCTGCAGCGGACCGTGTGTTCACCAAACGATTCGCTGACAACCCGTTTCTTTTCGTTTGCAAGGACGGTTTGCGAGCGCCTGTGGTTTCAGTCGGATTTACGCAACGCTCCGGCGCGTCTAACGGTGCCATTCTGACGAAATACAAATAGGGACGTGCAAGTTCATATCGATGCACAATAAACAGTCAGCTGGCCCTGTGAATGTGCATTTCGCTTTCGTGTTTTTCCGGTTTCTATGGAAGAGGAAACAGCCACATTTTTTTCAGTACCACCTAGCATTTACGGAGCAGACCTCCCCAGTTGGAGGTGTCGATTGCTCCAATCATTCAGAGCCAACCGATACCCCTTTCAAATGTAAGAAGTGTTAGAGCAGGCGCATACTGTTGCGTTTTCAAAACAAATGCCAGAAAGCAGGATTTTCTGCAAGTGTGCAAAAACTATCGTCCAGTGACTACTGCAAGATATAAATTATGTTCCCCATTATCGCGCTTTGTCCGAGTGGCTGCCTATGACCATTTAGTGTGGCATCGAATGTTGTGCTCATCAATGTACCATAAAGTTCAATTTATATTTCAAGCGTTTTACGCAGCGATGCTACACGGGCGCTAAGAAGTCGCGCTAAGTGGACCACTGCGGGAAGGTTCCAACCGTTGGGAGATGTTAAACGTGCTCCATAATACGGACACACCGGAGGTAGCAAGTTTTGCTTGCTTGAGAAAAACGACCAACATCCACTGTGCATGAGCGCGTCGAGACCAAAACTAACCCTAGGAGTGGTCGTTTCGCACCACCCGGCCTCAGCGCTCGCGTCGCTATATACAGTGCAGCTGTATATGGCTAGGTTCCGGCCAAACCTGGGCGCTTCTTTGATTGAGCCGAAAAACAAAAACGCCCATCAATACGAGATTTCGGTGCGCGTTAACCCGGAGCCCTCCACCACAGCGCGCCTTATCGCCTGCGCTGCGTCGGCGCGTTAAACCCTACAATCAATCAACCAATCAATCCGGCCAAACCTGCGTCTATCGCGAGAGACGAGCAGTATAAAAATTTCCGTCTTCAGGGATAGAGTAAAAATTGATTGATTGATTGTGGGGTTTAACGCGCCGACGCAACGTAGGCGATGAGGCGCGCCGTAGTGGAGGGCTCCGGATTAATTTTGACCACCTGGGGATCTTTAACGTGCGCCGAAATCTCGTACACACGGGCGTTTTTGCTTTTCGCCTCCATCAGAAAAGCGGCCGCCGCGGCCGGGAATCGAACCCGCGACCTCGTGCTCAGCAGCGCAACGCCTTAGCCACTGAGCCACCGCGGCGGGTGATAGAGTAAAAATCCCTGCTGCTCTGAAACAACTGCAGTTGTGTTTCAGAAAAACTGACATTTCCCGGTAAGACGACTCTGGGAAATGATTATTGAGTTTTCAGTAGCTGTTATAACTGGTTAGTTGGCCGTGAAGTTGTAAACATTACAGAAATCCCGTCTACGGTCAATAGATTGCACAGGTGGATACACAGGACAGCTGTAACTCTTCTTTTACAAAACCATCCCGAAAGAAAGTAATGGAAATTGGCCTCCCAGATGAATGCAGCATCCCGCTGAGTTTTATATGCGGGTAGTAATTATTTACTTCACAGGAAAGTTGTAAACGTTGTAGACCGCGCTCAGCTGTCTTGCATGAACGCCTACAGGTTGAGCATGGTTTAAGAAAGCAGCTTTAATTTTTGCTTTGGAAAACCCATTACTAAAAACACATGACAATTAGCTGCTAGGACGCCTCGACCGTTGCGCACTGCTTTTGATAACGTGGATCACAGTGGAGTTGTCGACATTTCATGCTTTCAATATGTAGCCTTCTAATGGAGTAAAACGAACAGGCGCGTATTTTCTATCAGATAGGGACAGAGTAAGAAGGAAACAGAAAGAATTTGTGCATCTTTATGCAATCAATAAAGTAACTCCTCATAGCTTCCCCGACGCCTTTATCCACCACCTTAGCGTCGCGGGACTTACACCTTCGCAGAAATGGAATGTCATTCTTTTTTGTTAGTTGTGCAATTGCTAACCTTCTGTTAAGAAACAAATAAGAGATATGTTCTGACTTTGCTACCTCAATGAGTATGAATAATTTAGGGCCGGCTTTTCTGTTTGCGATTACGTGAACCGGACACTTTGAATTGTTATAAATGCTATAGGCTGCAGAAAGTATTTGTATTCTCTGTGTTTATTTCATTTATCGAATTGATTCATTTATATATATTGTCACGAAGACAAGGACGATGCAGTTGTCTTGAATAAGAAACACGTTTATTGGAGCGAACTTGTGCTCCCCTAACAACTCAAAAGAATACAGAGGCGGCGAAGCAGCGGTCAACAAAGTGACTTGCACAGTGTCGTCGAATCGAATGCCCCGCCGTCCGCACTGCAGGCTTTTTATCTTTTGGCGCACGTGGTTCTCGAAACGTCGATTCGCATCGAGAACATAGTAGATCCAAGAAGATTATTCTGGGCTGTTCACGTTAGATCGGAATGCTCTCCCTATCACAACAGATAACACATGCGGCACAGAAAGAAAGAATAGAACACGCGCTTCCCTTGGCGCAGAGATAACACAGACCGGCGCAGCCGGGCGGTAAAAGCAAAACACAAATAAACAAACGCAATGTATGGTTCGCGGCATTACCCCCCCTCTAAGAGTGCATCGACCCGATGCTAACATAAGCGACAGTCCGAACAAATGAAAATAAAAGTTCGTCATCGTCCGTAGAAAGGTTTTAAGCGAACCACGTGGACGACTTCAGGCCGCGTGCGTCGTCGTGATGTGCCGGAGTCGCCATCGGGGATCACTTCGTAGGTAAGTTGGCCAACACGTCGTAGAATCTGGTAGGGTCCGAAATACCGTCGCAGGAGCTTCTCACTGAGTCCGCGTCGTCGGATGGGAGTCCAAACCCACACACGATCCCCTGGGTGGTACTCGGCGTCTCGGCGTCGGAGGTTGTAGCGGCCCGCATCCACCAGCTGCTGGTCCGTTATACGAACTCGAGCGAGCTGGCGGGCCTCCTCCGCACGTTGAAGATATCCGTGGACGTCGGCATTGAGGTCGTCGTCTTCTACGTGCGGAAGCATGGCGTCGAGCATCGTAGTCGGCCTTCTACCGTAGACAAGCTCGAACGGCGTCAGCTGCGTCGTCTCCTGGATAGCCGTGTTGTACGCAAACGTGACATACGGGAGCACTTCGTCCCAAGTCTTATGTTCAACGTCAACGTACATTGACAGCATATCTGCGATTGTCTTGTTCAGACGTTCTGTTAGTCCGTTCGTTTGGGGGTGGTACGCCGTCGTTCTTCGGTGATCCGTGTTGCTGTAGCGTAATACTCCTTGCATCAGCTCCGCAGTAAATGCCGTTCCGCGGTCTGTGATTAGGACTTCCGGGGCTCCATGTCGTAGCACAACTTGGCTTATAAAGAACTTCGCCACTTCTTGTGCAGTCCCCCTCGGAAGAGCGGCGGTCTCTGCGTAGCGCGTCATGTAGTCTGTCGCTACGACAATCCACTTGTTCTGTGATCGTGACGTAGGGAACGGGCCTAAAAGGTCCATTCCAATCTGTTGAAATGGTCTCGATGGGACGGCGATCGGTTGCAGAAGTCCGGCGGGTCTTGTCGGCGGCGTTTTTCGTCGCTGGCAGTCACGGCAGCTCCGGACGTAGTGGGTGACGTCCGAGGTAAGGCCGGGCCAGTAGTACCTCGCCTTGATTTTTCCAATAGTGCGGGCTGTGCCCAGATGTCCGGAAGACGGGTCGTCGTGGCACGCTTCCAAAATTTCGTCACGAAGGTCCGCGGGGATGACGAAAAGGTAATTCGCTCTTGTTCCGGGGCTGAAATTCTTCTTCACAAGGACGGAGTTTCTCAGGCTGAATGCTGGTAAGCTGCGTTTGAAGGTCCTAGGAACGGCAACGTTGCATCCCTCGAGGTACTCGATTATGACGCGTAAGTCGGGGTCGGCACGCTGCTGGGCGGCTAGGTCGCTCTCCGTCACGATCCCGAAGAACGGGCTGTCTTCATCAGAGTCTTGTGGTGGTGGGTCGACGGGGGCGCGGGACAGGCAGTCGGCGTCGGAGTGTTTCCTGCCGGATTTATAAACGACTGTAACGTCGAACTCCTGCAGGCGCAAGCTCCACCGCCCAAGACGGCCAGAGGGGTCCTTCAAATTGGCAAGCCAACACAGCGCATGGTGGTCTGTTACAACCTTGAATGGCCTTCCATACACGTATGGGCGAAATTTTGAAATCGCCCAAATAATAGCCAGGCACTCTTTCTCAGAGGCAGAATAGTTTTTCTCCTCCTTCGACAGACCACGGCTGGCATAGGCGATTACCCTTTCGCAGCCGCTTTGCTTTTGGACAAGGACGGCACCCAAGCCTATATCACTGGCGTCCGTATGCATTTCCGTTTCGGCATTTTCGTCGAAATGAGCGAGCACGGGCGGGCTTTGCAGGCGTTTTTGCAGCTCGCGGAATGCTTTTTCTTGGTCGTTTTCCCAGCTGAAAGGGGTGCTATCTTTCGTCAAGCGCGTGAGTGGCTCTGCAATGCGTGCGAAGTTTGCGACGAAGCGCCGGTAGTATGCGCACAGCCCGAGAAATCTTCGCACGCCCTTCTTGTCTTTCGGCCTTGGGAAGTTAGCAATGGCTGAAGTTTTTGCCGGGTCAGGTAGGACTCCCGCGGCGTTGACGACGTGGCCCAGGAACTTGAGTTCCCCGTATGCGAAACGGCACTTTTCAGGCTTCAGCGTCAACCCCGACGTACGAATGGCCTCGAGTACAGACTCCAACCTTGCAAGGTGTTCGTCGAAAGTCCGGGCGAATACCACTACGTCGTCGAGGTATACGAGGCAGGTGTGCCACTTAAGGCCAGCTAGCACAGTGTCCATGACTCTTTGAAACGTCGCTGGTGCTGTGCATAGCCCAAACGGCATCACCTTGAACTCGTATAGGCCGTCTGGGGTTATAAATGCAGTCTTCTCTCGGTCTCTCTCGTCCACTTCAATTTGCCAGTAGCCGGTCTTCAGGTCCATCGATGAGAAGTACTTCGCGTGGCAGAGGTGGTCGAGGGCATCGTCGATCCGGGGGAGGGGGTACACGTCCTTTTTCGTGATTTTGTTCAGTCGCCGGTAGTCAACGCAAAACCTTAATGTGCCGTCTTTTTTCTTTACGAGTACGACGGGCGCAGCCTAGGGGCTTTTCGATGGCTGTATAATGTCATCGCTCAGCATGTCGTCGACTTGAGTCCGGATGGCTTCCCGTTCGTGTGAAGAGACGCGGTACGGTGACTGTCGGGTAGGTCGGGCTCCATCTTCGGTTATTATTCGGTGCTTCGCTAGAGGGGTCTGACGTAGTTTTGCGCTCGACGAAAAACATTCGCTATAGCGACGCAGCAAAGCCAATAATTTTTTCCGTTGTTCTTGCGGTAGCGCCGGATTCACGTCGAATGGCTGCGGGAGCTTGAAGGTTTCTACGGGTGTGCGTTCAAAGTCGGCGACTGCGATCACATCACTTGCTTCTTGCGTTTCTTCGAGGAACGCAATTGCAGCTCCCTTGTTTAAATGCTGGTACTCTTCGGTGAAATTAGTGACCAAAACGTGAGATTGGCGTTGCTTAAAGTGCGCAATGCCTCTTGCGACGGAGACACCGCGGTCGAGAAGCAACCTTCGATCACTCTCTACGATAGCGTCGATGTCAGAAGCAGCATCCTCACAGTAGACGGCGATCAGCAAGCTTGCGCGGGGTGGCAGGGTGATGTGATCGTCGGCGATCCTGACAGCAGCACGGTGATCGGGGTTCGGCTGCGGCGTCGTGGAGTGATCGGAGGAAAATGTTATCGACTTGGTCTGCAGATCAATTATTGCGCCGTTGTCCGTCAAAAAGTCCATTCCGAGAATCACGTCGCGGGAGCAGTTAGGCAGAACGACGAACGCCGCAGGGTACGTTGTGCCGTCTATGGTGACGCGCGATGTGCACGTTCCACTTGGCGTCACGAGGTGGCCTCCTGCTGTGCGTATGTGCGGACCGTCCCACCTGGTCATAACTTTCTTCAGTTTAGACGCAAATGGTCCGCTCATTACCGAATAGTCAGCTCCCGTGTCTACGAGGGCGACTACGTCAAAGCCGTCGATGGACACCTTGACGTCAGATGCAGTCTTCCTCGAGTTCCGGGTTCGTCGGGGCGTCGTATCTCTGCTTGTACGTGTTGATGGTCGGGCACTGTGCATCGTCGTTGTCGTCGTCTTCTCAACGGACGTCTCGGTCAGGTCGGGTACGCGTCGCGCCGTGTAGCTGTCGTCGTGTTCGGGAGTCTCGTCAGGGTTAGGTCGGGTCGTCGGGATGAGGGCATGTCGTGAATCACTGTCTTCAGCGCGTCCTTGCGTCGTTGGAGGGTTTCCGGTTTTTCGCCGTAGAGCAACTTCACCTCCAGAAGTTGCCGCCTTTAGTTTCCCCCGCGTGGGCTGGGAGACCTTCCACGTGCGAAGTCAGCACTGCTACGGCGGTCCGGCGACTTGTACGGGTAGGGCGACGGCGAACGGTTGAAACGGGCTGGTCCACGGCTGGTGTTCGACAGGTATTCTTCAATCTCAGATGGGTGCTGGCCGGGTCGGGGGCGTGGTGCGTCGACGGAGAAACCACGTAGTCCGAGTCTCTTGTATGGGCAGCGACGGTAGATGTGGTCGGCCTCTCCGCAGTGGTAGCACAGAGGACGGTTATCCGGTGTTCGCCATACGTCAGTCTTCCTCGGCGTCTGGGTTTGTGCTACCGGGGGTCGGGCGGGCGACAGTGGGCGGCGGTAGGGCGGGGCCTCTTGACGACGTGCCTCTTGACGACGTGTTGGAGCAGGGCGGGGTCGGTGAACAGCCGCGGAGTACGTCATAGCTTGGGGCTCGCAGTGTACTTCGGATGCCACAGAAGTTCCCAAAGCGTTTTGAACTTCTTCCCGGATCACGTCAGTTAGGCAAGCGACTTGGGGTTGCGGCGTCGTCGGGAAAAGTTTCCGCAGCTCCTCTCTTACTACTGCGCGGATGGTCTCGCGTAGGCTATCAGCCGGAATCCGCATGTTGTCGATGTAGTTCGCACTGGCCGCGCCAACAAAGTTCCGGTCATTCTGCTTAGCACGCATTTCGAGAGCCTTCTCAATCATGCTGGCTTCGGTCACGAATTCAGCGATGGTTTTGGGCGGGTTGCGGACAAGTCCAGCAAACAGCTCCTCCTTCACACCGCGCATCAAGAAGCGTAACTTCTTTTCTTCCGTCATCTCGGGGTCCGCGCGGCGAAATAGTTGCTTCATCTCCTCAACGAAGATCACGACCCCTTCGTTGGGGTGTTGTGTCCGAGTTTCAAGCAAAAGCGCAGCTCGCTCTTTTCTCACAACGGTAGTGAATGTCTTCAGGAACTCCCTTTTGAAGTGAGTCCAGTCGGTCAAAGAACTCTCATGGTTCTCGAACCAAGTTCGAGCAGCATCTTCTAAGTAAAAGAAGACATGCCGGAAAGTTTCTGCGTCGTCCCACCTGTTGAAGATGCGGACGCGCTCCAGCTTCTCCAACCATTCTTCGGGGTCTTCCGCGGGGGCTCCCCGGAACGATGGCGGTTCCCGGGGCTGCTGCAGGACGATTGGCGACGTTGTCTCTTGCACCATGGTGTTGGTTGCAGCGTTCCTTTTCTTGGGCCCTTCTGGCATCAAACCGAACTCGGGTGGTAAATCTTGCAGGCGGGGGCTGGCTCTTGTTGGACTGGCTTGGCGGCTTCTCGAGGTTGTAGTGGGCATGAAGGGTGCGTACCCCGCACCTCTACCAGATGTCACGAAGACAAGGACGATGCAGTTGTCTTGAATAAGAAACACGTTTATTGGAGCGAACTTGTGCTCCCCTAACAACTCAAAAGAATACAGAGGCGGAGAAGCAGCGGTCAACAAAGTGACTTGCACAGTGTCGTCGAATCGAATGCCCCGCCGTCCACACTGCAGGCTTTTTATCTTTTGGCGCACGTGGTTCTCGAAACGTCGATTCGCATCGAGAACATAGTAGATCCAAGAAGATTATTCTGGGCTGTTCACGTTAGATCGGAATGCTCTCCCTATCACAACAGATAACACATGCGGCACAGAAAGAAAGAATGGAACACGCGCTTCCCTTGGCGCAGAGATAACACAGACCGGCGCAGCCGGGCGGTAAAAGCAAAACACAAATAAACAAACGCAATGTATGGTTCGCGGCAATATTTTAGTTAATATCCCGTTTGAAACAGGAATTCACGGTGTTGCTGGTGTGCAAGTTGTAAATTGGTGCGCTGCTTCCTTTAATACATACTTCCGCACTATTCATGTTTTCGTTTTGTGTATGCAGGTCACGGAAAAACTAACACTCCAGCCAACACTATCTCCGACAACAACATCCGAGGAGCCCAATGTGTCGACCACCCCTTTAGGTGAACGTCATAACTGATGCATGTTACCGTGTTTTTGCACACTTCAAGCGTACACAACGCGTTGCTTCAGGAGCTTCATTGGTATTTGCTCTTCATAAAAACACGTTACAAAAGCAGAAGCCGCATACAGCATCGTCACCCCTCTTAAGGCCACTTATGCGGTAGTCACTACAGCATTGAATATGCCGGTAGTATTACACGTGTACAAACCGTGGCTGACGAGGTTTATTAAACTTTTTACGGCCATGAAGGTTCACTCGGGTGCTTTCTAATGTTCAAGCATCTGCTCTCCTTTTTGGCGAGGTCTCAGGTATGGCGTATCCTGTGCGAGTGCAAACCAGGCATTCTACACAAGCCAATGGAGAATCACGGTCTAATATTTTGAACTGCTTATGAAAGACTTGGCCAAAACTGAATAGAAAATACACTAAAACGAAGAACATTTCTCTTGAGAGCAAGAGAAAAGACGCTATTTTGCCGAAAATTTTTAATATCGACGATCAGTGAATCGGATTTGCTGAGGGCGGCTTCTCCTGTCGTTCCGGTTTGAGGGCTGCTGCTTCCGGGGTTATTCGGTGTCGTGGATTGGAGCCATTTTTTCGTTTCTTCTGTCTTGGCGGCGAGCTCCCCCAGAGCGAGGTAAGTACTTACGCTGCGATTGATGACTTCAGTCTACCACTGTTTTGTCTTTAACATAGTTGTCAGGGTTTGTCTTTGAAGGCGCTTCCGCAGTCTGTTTGGTCTTGGCTTAGCCTCCACAGGCAGGACACGTGAGGCTGTAAAAATCTAGATGTATCTTGCTGTAAACTAGTGGGTAGGGTAGAGCGTTTGTTGGGATCTGTCTGAGGACGATAGCTTGGTTTCACGTGAGCGAGTGGAGTGGGTGGGAAAGGGTGTGTCTGGAGTTTCCATAGTGTTCCAGTATCCCCCTTTATTTGTGTATTGATTGCGTACCCATGCTTCACTCGGAGGGCAGGTCTGGTGCATCAGTTACCAGACCTGTTCGTGCGTGAGCTCGTTTCTTTCAGTTCTGAGTATGCGGAGTCCAAATGAGTTTAATGGCGGTGCTGCGTTTCTTGAGATTTCCTTTTCGGGAATATGGTGTGCTTCAGGTTATTTTCTCGCTCTTGAGTAATGCCTGTCGAAGACCATAAAAGCTTAGATTAGGCGTACTGGGTTCTGTTCAGAAAGGCATTGTTGTCGGATCGCTACCCTCGACATCATCCAACCCAATTGAAATGCGTGCTTCTTTAGCTGATGTAGCATTTGAGTGTTGAAGCCATCGGCCTGCGCGTGCAGAAGCAATATCCGGATGGTGTCCACCGCCTGTACGGGTACGCCTGAAAACGATGCCATTTGTATGCGCTAGTTTTCCGGGGTCACTCGTTTCTCCGGGTAGATTAGTAGGAGGTATGATTTCTGCGGAGAGCAAGCAAGGCCGATGTTGCCGGCATGTCCCTCCATTATTTCGATCAACTTCTGGAAGGCATCCTGGATCTCTCCGTTGCTGCCTCCCGCGTTTCAGATCGTGATATCGTCTGCTTATGGCTCTGGCGTATGCTGGGGTTCTGGTTTTCTGGGCAATTCACTTTGCCACGTTAAAAAGAAAGGGCGACAGGATGGACTCTTGGGGCATCCCTGTGCCTTCCAGCTTAGTGGGGCCTGTCATGAGGACTGCGATGCATAGTTGCGTCGTTTTGTTGGAAAAGCTCTGACGTAGGTGTGTGGTCTGTCGCCCGCTTGTAGTATGGGGAGTGTTGTAGACCTTGACGAAGGCGCTGGTGAGATCCAGTCCGAGTGTGGCTCTGGTGTCTCTAGCCGTGCGCACCTGTTTCTTTATGACGTCGTGTTGTAGTTGGAGGAGTCAGTCTTGCGTGGAAAACCCTATTCGAATTCGAGACGGGCCCGGAAGAGGTGGTTGTCTTCCACGTGGTTGTGAAGTCGGTACGAGGATCATGTGTTCGAATAGTTTCCCTAGACAGGTCGTTAGGAACATTAGTCTGAGGATTTCAAGTATCAGGGGGGCTTCCCGAGTTTGAATGGGAGGGTCGTGCGGGCCTTCAGCTTCATTTTCTCAGTTTCGAGGCAACTTGTCGTCCATTCAGCATTGGTTGTAGAAGGCGTCCAGGGCCGTCACTGATCAGTCGACGATTCAGGTCATCTTGCTCGGTTTTCCGTCTGGTCCGGGGACTGGCCAGACTCCGACTTGTGGCATTGCTTGTCTGGTTTCTGCCTCCGTGAATGGTTTGTCCATCGAATGAATGGTTGCACTGGCGTAGAGGGTGTCCTCGCTGGGCGTTGGTGTCTGGGCGCATTTGCCTTGAAAGGCGTCGATCAAATGCATTTGGGTATCCCCGAAGCTGTACAGCAGCTTTTCAAGTGATTGTCCTTGGTGTGTTCGGGTTTTGGTGTCGTCAAGTAGGGGGGGGGTCAAATGTTCAAAGCTCTTGCGATTTGGGCGCAGGCCTTGTGTCATTGGTGTTGTGTGAGCTTGTTTGAGGGATTTTCTATGTCGTGGTGCACCTGCGTGATTTGGCGCCCGAGGCAATCGATTCGCTGTGCGTGTGGAGAGATTGTGAGGCTCGCGGCGGCGCGCCCGAGTTTGACGAAGCGTCAATCAGCCATGTCGATTTTTGTCCTCTTCCAGTACCCCATCCCTGGCATCAGTCGCGTCTGAATTAGTCTTCCTACAGGCATCAGGGTTCTCTATCTTGCTTGGTGCGTTCTCGTTGTTGTGTGTGGGTTTGTGGGAATATGTCCAGTCGGTGATTCTAGGCTCCTATGCTGTTTTGGGTTTTCGAGGGGATGTGGCGTTAGTGGTTCGTTTAATCTAATCATCGTTCCCCAGGTCTGTCAAAATGTCGGGCCACTTTGTTTGGATTGAGTAATTCAGTAATGTAAGATCGGATGACCGTATGACCGCGTGTGATTACAGGGTACCGTTACGAGTGTGAGATGTTCTCGCAATGCATCAATTATCAGTAACGTTGCCTTTTTGTCTATTCGGTTGCTCCGCGGAACAGCTTGGAGAACGGACAGAGGTTTCTCAGACTCCTGTATGTGTACGAAGAGGCTTCCCTTTGGACTACTGGTGGTGGTTACCAGCTCCATGTGTGCGTGGTCGACCCTTGTGATTCCGGTAAGAGGCAGTACTGCCGGTATGTTGCGCTTCATCAGCGTGGGGATAGTTGGTCCCCTGTCCTTATTCTGGTGATGGAATTCGAGTGAACTGCACCATTCTTACCCCGCCGATTTGGCCGTGCCGCGGGTTTCTTGTGCTGCTGCGACGTGCGGAGCTTCGATTTGCTGCAAAATGTGCCTGTATTTCCTCCTGGAGGGTTCCTTTTTTCTTCCGTATCCCCTCCGGCTCCACTACCAGATGATGAGATTGCAGCGTGGCGCCCGTTAGTGTTGTATGGTCATTCTGCTAGGGCGCGGGTGGGCGCTCTAAAATCTGTTGCGTGTATTCTGCCTACTTCGGGGTTAGGGTCTTGTGCAGGGTTCTCGCGAATTGATAGGCCCGACTCCTCCAGCTGCGCGGAAGCTGTTGGCGTCTTCTAGGGCTGGGTTTCTGGACTTCATCGACTGGAGCTTTTTTGTGCATTCACGCCAATAGGGTTGCGCATATGGATCGGATTAAATCTAGCTTGGCGTACTAGCGTTCCTCTAGTTCATCTAATTTCCTGTTCATCAATTTCTGCAGCTCGTTTGTAAGTTTAGCAGGTGTTGTTCTGCCGCGATCGCTGCTTTGCGTGTTTTGGGTGGTGACGAGGTTTCTCGTTGGGTGACGGAGGGGAGAGGAGCGTGCTTGCCTCTTCGTTCACTGCGTATGGGCCTGTTTGTGTGTCTGCAGTGATAGGGTGTTGCATGCCCTGAGTTTTAATGTCTCGATTGGGGTTCTCTTGCCGTTCGCATTGGGCCACTTTGGCTTGGCTTTCAGTGCTTTGTTCGCGGCTGAAAGTATTTGTAACATCTGTCTGAATTGCGGGGCTTTGTTGGCTACCAGCGTGTCTTTTGAGCTGTTTAGAGACAAGCTTACATTGTTGTTTGTCGTCTGGGTCTTCTCGTCGCGGGTCCCACGGACCCTTGGCCCCGCCGACTTGCTATGGTGTCTTCTGTGGGTCATGGGCGTCGAGTGGCGGCTGGACGTCAGGTCTTTAGCCTCGGCGCTCCCGTTACGCCGGTGTTTAAGGCTTTTTCTCTTGTCGGAAGCCCTGGGTAGGATCCGGAGTGATCCCTCAGCTGCTTAAGGACTTCCCAGCTCCTGCGGTCTTTGCTGCGTGATTGTGGGCTCTACACAGTTTGTTCGTTTAAATCTATCTTTGTTTTTGGTGTAGGTATGCCGTGCGGTCCCACTGCTTGCAGCTCTTCTCACGAGTCTTGTGGTCGAGCCCACCGATGGCACAGCTTGGCTAGCCAGGGGTGTTTGGTGGCTAGATTCATGGGTCCGCAAATGCGGCATATTTTAGGACTTGCGTCGGCTGAGTTGGGGAAACAAGTCAACTCCTTGACCGTACAGTCCGCAGTGGTCACACACGCCGCGCTTTCTTTTGTAGGAGTAGCTTATCTGTATTCTTCTCCCCCTAGGTAGACGTCTTGCCCTTCTCGGAAAGCTATGATGGCGGAGTTCGTGATTCCCTGTCTTCTCGCTTTAAGAATCGGTAGGTGGCGCGTGTTGAGAAGGCTTCCTGTGATTCATTTATTGTCCGTTTCCCAAATGTTGTGCATCACTCCTTTCTTCAACGTCGCGTAGGCGCTGATTCCTCGGGTCTAGTTGTTCATTCTTGTTCGTGTTTTATAGCGCTGGATATGTTGATATTCTCGTAGCGCGCGGCACGATCAAAGCTGGGCGCGCTCATGGCGACTGCGTTTCGTAGAGTGTTATTCCGGAGTATGGACTCCGCTGCCTCTTCGACCTTGCCGTCCTTCAGTAGTGTTTGGCTGCATTTTTAGGGAGGATCCGTTCTTCGGTTGAAGAATTCTTTTATTGTCTTCGTTAGATAGTCATTCTTTTCTCACCGGCATCCTCGTACCTTGGCGGTATAGTGCGTGGGTTCTTTCGGGGTCTGCATCCTGGCTGGACCTTGGCTGGCGGCGCCATGTTGGCGAGAGGCCTCCTGCAAAATGAGTTCTAGTTTTGTGAGGGCTCAGTTATCTCTTCTGCGCTGGTTATCCATCCAGCTGGCTTCTTTAGGTAATTCTTCCGTGAGAAGGGGCTCACCTCTCATTTCGAACGCCTCCATGTCCCTTGCTAGAGTGCTTGATCCCGGCGTGGCTTTCAAACGAGCTGCTGAGTCTGCCATCTCGTGAATGGTTTCGCCGGTGGTGGCCGGGCTTCCCGTTTAGCCTTAGTAGTGCATCCTTTGTTTTGATCTAAGAGGTTGCCTGTTCTTTAATAAACTACGACTCTCCTCTTGTTGTAATTAGCCGGGCGGGCAGATGCAGTCCGAATGAATGCACGGTTCTGGAATATTTATGTAACGCATTTTCACTATTTATATTTAAGTAAGCAGCTATTTTACAAGGTTTCAAGACCGGACTTTCCAAACAAGAATTTACAAAAACGTGTGGCCCATCCCATGAAAACGTAGTGATCGGTCCAACGCGGAGTTTTATTGAGGACATAGCTGGGTTGATTATGAGTGCTTGGGGTAGAGTATAATTATTCAGAATGGCGAATACTGGTGGAGCGTGTAGAAATATCCCTCGTAAAGAGAAACATTCCAAGCTTCAGCCTTCATGACAAAACGCTACCAGCTAGAACGGCAGCTTCCCTGGGTGCTGTGGCGCCACTCGCCTCCTCGGCTGACTCAGGCGTGAAACGGGGAGGCCAGATTGTGTCTGTCGGAGGCCAGATACCCGTGTCTGTCGCTGCGTCGGGTATCTGCGCCTTGCGCCAGGTCGCCTGGTCGTCGGGCCAACCAGGAGGGGTCCGCAACCTCTTCGGGCAGACCACCCGTTTGATCCACCCCCATTACCTGTGCCTGCTGCCGCTTCTACCGTGCCTGGCGCCACTGGACCTCATCGGACGCTGCGCAACAACGAGAGAACGTTCGGTTGGCATTAGGCGCTGACGCCGCACCCGACTAAGGTTACTGGACTAGCGCGACTAGGACTGACAAGGACTGCTGTCCTCTTTCTTTTCTCCTAGTCTTATTATTTGTTTTTTTTCCTTTCGTTCCGCGCACCGCGTGTCTCATGTTCCGACAATACAACCACCGCATTCTTCATCCATGCCATGTCTCCGACCCTTATGACTTCTGGCACGTGTCTCGGCTAAACCGAACTTCATCACAGAACTCAATTCTACTGTACTCACTTGTACACATAGTCAATCTGTACACACTTGTACTCATACTCAGTTTGTACTCACAAGTACTTGCACTCATCTGTACTCACTCGTACGAAACTCATCCGAACTTACGAATAATAGTACTGATTCTGTACTCCTGAGTACTCAATTTGTAGTCACGAGTACTCACCTTATCTGTACTGTAAATGATGTTGTGGCTCGAGTGAAAGACAAAACAGAAAATTTTTTAACTGTTTATTTAATTGACTGAAGTTAGATATATATCAGGGCAAAGGAACACGGGAAGAAAACGTCTTATGCGGTGAACTGTTGTAGGGCGACTCAATGCGAGAAGCCACGTACACGTCACAGAGTGACACGGAACATTAACAATCGTGTTGCGTTTGGTGTCTCGTTGTGTTCTCAGGATTGAAACATCGATGTCTGGGGCGCATTGTGTTCTTGGGGAGGGGAAGGGCTGGTGAGTCTTCTCGGGCCGGCCGTGGCTGTAAATTGAGGTTTTTTGTGCGTGTCTTCGGGTGGCAACTTTTGTTTTGCGTTTTCGTTCCTCCGCGCTCATAGTCTCCCAATTGTCGGAGGTAGCTCGCGCTTTCCTCCTTGTGTTCGTACCTGCCGGTAACCACAAAAACGTGGGTGCGTAGACTGACATCTGTTCGTATTCAGATCAATGTCCACTTATTCACAATTGCTCGATGCTTGCTTTTTTTTGTTTCCGTATACTAAACCTTCGTTACGAGTGTAGCTTAGTATAGCCTAAATAGTAGTGAGTAAAGCATCATAAGGAACAGATATAATTGCCGCAAGCTTGATTGTTGGCATTGGAACCACCCTAGAACCATATTGTACTAATTCCAAATAATAGTTCTCCATGCATTCAAGTGATCAGAAATGAATGTGCACGTTTCCTGTTTTCTGGTGGCGAAATTTCGCTCTTGACAAAGCGTAATAAACAGCTGCCTGTTTGACCAGGTTTGGCGGGAAGCCCAAAACAGTACCTACGCATTATGCTCTTCAGGCGTATTTTAATGTCGCGAAGGTTGCAACGTATGTGTACAGAATGTGCCAGAATGTAACCGCGTCCAAAATACGACAATAAAACAGCCCGCCTTATGTCACTGCCGTCGCCTCTTGCAGTTGTGATCGAGAGAAACCCAAAGCCACACTCAATGATATGCACCGTTGGCGCTGAGTGGCCTTTCAAGGATCCACCTCCCGATGGACTCTGCGATTTCACCTTCTTCGACTCCCTCTACCAACCGAACGCGAGAGCGGATTACAGCCTGAAAGTGCCCCCGAAGAAGACACTGAAAGACCTACTAACCGTAGCGAGGTCGGCTAACCAGACGCAGTACGGCGTCTCAATCAATACCCAGTGAGGCTCGACATTTGTGCTCCTATCATTTTGTACTAACGACTAAATCACTTCTGCGGGGACATGCGTATGCTGTTAAACATTTCAAGTATATCTTGAATGGGAAGGGGTCTGAATTTTTTCTTAAACTATCGACATGGCGCAAAGACTTATCACACACACGCTTTCGGACCACGAAGAGTGTGCGGCTGCTTAGAGAAGCCTTATACGCCTGTGGTCGTGCTGTCATAGGTCGCCCCAATGGTGCAACATTTCCTGTTAGATTATGTGCTGATTTACTCGGACCCTCAGTTATAGGCAGCTAAGAGACATCCTATTGCGCCGAAATCACGCTCCCGCTTCATGTAAAAAAGCAAAAAGGTTATCTGTTCATATGAGCCAATAAAGGTAACCCAACAGTCTGGTTCAGGAATTGTGAATGGCCGAAAAACATGTCCGACGCAGCATGCTTTCTATAATTTCAAGGTCCAAGCTATTCCTACGCTACCAGATTGCATATCGAAGCTGTTGCGGTTTACTTTTTTGCAAGTAGTCACAAAAGAAAAATTGATGTAACGTGAAGCTTCCATCCTGGCATAACTAGGTTTAGTGGCATTGTGCTTAGCGTAGTAGCTTATTTTAACAGCGGACATGTTGTTACTGGCCGTAAGTTCGGTGTTGCTGGAAAAAATACAAAGAAATGGCCGAGCACTCGTAAGCGCTCGTGAGTGCTTGGGTGACTGCCAATCGTCCCCGGCAGGCGCGAACTAGCAAAACTAGGAGGCAGTGTTGCTAGATATCAGAAAACCCTTCAAATATGAAGTTGTTTGAATATGAAATTGTTTTGAAATTGTTTTGTTTTGAATATGAAATTGTTTGAAAAGAGTCAAATATGAAGAGAATCAGAGATTCTCTCTACGAATGTGTGCTTGTAACGTGTGTTGGTAGTTCTTTAGAGACGTCCAAATTGTGCTACAACCCCATTTATATAACTTTTAGCGTATTCTAGAGTATTGTGCATGCGTTGGTCTAGCTACCACCGTTCCAGGTGATTTCAACATTAATTTGCACCCGGTGGAGTCCTCTGTTCAAAAGCTACTTGATGTTTTTCTTTCATTTGCCGGTCAAAGTATCAGCGACATATCGAAAAGGGCAACTAGTACATCGCAAACGTTACTAGACGTATGTTTTACGAATTTTAAATGGATCAATTTGATGTACGAGCGTTAATATGGGACAGAAGTTATCACATGCCGGTCTTTCTTTTTATCACCTTTGATAACCCAGCACAATGATATACAGACCACGTACCTATTCTGTTTAGAAGAGGTATCTCCAGAAGTGATTCATTTTTAAAGCATTAATGACGCCAGCTGGGACATGTAATGCAGGGCAATGATCCCACTCTTTCCTACGGCATTTCTTAAAAAAAACTATTTATAGAACTATATGATAGTGCATTTCCTCTAGAACTGCTGAAAAAGCTAGAACACCGTCTTTTGACGCCTCTTTACTCTAGAGAATAAAAGTAGGACACAAACTGTTCGCATTGCTTATACAAACCAAGAACCTCTATCAATTATCTCAGAACAAAAAATTAGAAACAAGTAGACCTACGATATAAACACGCCCGTAAAAAGTAACTTAGCATAGATTTGTCAGTATCTTTAACGAATCTAGAAACTTATGAAATGGTGTAAATGAAATACGGAACAAGAACGAGAGAGAAGCAACATCAGATATAGTAATCGAGGGCGTACCCTATTGGGGCACTTTCCTAGCAAGCAAATTCAATTATTATTTCTAAAGGCAAGCTTTCACGCCCCTTTATCGAGTAATAGTGTGAGCTGCGGATCCTATAATTTTTTTTCGGACTCATAAATTTTTGTGTCCCATATTACAGCGCAAGAGATATACGGCCTATTAAACTAGCTAAAAATGGAAGCGCTTACGCTGTAGAAATAAAAGCAGCACCTCTTAAAACAGTCACCCATTTTATCTGTTCACCTCTGTCGCACACATGCAACCTTATTCTAAGCTCAGGAACGTCCCCCACCAAATTAGGACCGCTGGGGTAACTGTCATTTTCAAAAGTGGAGATAAAAACGATCTTGGTAATTTCAGGGCAATCTCTCTTTTGCCTGTTTTCTACGGCTACTGAAGAAACAAACTGGCGACTTGCTCACTTCCTGCAGCATAACAACATTGTAGTAAAAAACAAATATGTCTTTCAAAACAAAAAATCCACTGAAATGGCGTAATAAATATTAAAGACAAAATATTGAACCACATCGAAAATACGCTAATTACTGATGGGTAATTTCTTGACTTCAAAATAGGCATTGAATGTGTCAAGCATGACGTTTTCCTGATCAAACTCTCCAGATACGGTGTTAGAGGAATTTCGTTAGCCATCGGGAAAAGTTACCTCGAAAATTGTGAACAATACACTGTAATTGGCAATGCGAAATCTCACTTCGGTGAAATCACATGTGGAGTTCCGCAAGGGTCGATTCTAGGCCCGCTACTCTTTCTTATATGCATTAATAATATAGTAAACCAGCCTCTAACACCTGACATTACCTTGTATGCTGACGACACTAATGCCTTCTTCTGTGGACGAGGTATTGACGTTCTCAAGTCGCATACCAATCAGTGGCTAAAAACTCTATTTAGTTGGCCAAGCGCTAACCGATTAACCTAAATGCCAAAAAAACTAAGTATGCGGTATTTCGGCACCGTAGTAAAAATATACCAGCGAAAAGGTTATTAGCTTTGGGGGACAACATACTGATCGTGCTACATCACACAAATTTCTCGTTGTCTTCTTTCACAAAAATATAGAGTGGTCTTTTCGCGTCAATCACGTTCGAAAAAGCATTGCCAGAGCAGTTGGCATTTTCGGTACGTTGCCTCACATAATAACAATATGGTTAAAGGAGCAAATTTACTACGCAACATACACTCCCACCTTCAGTACTGCCTTCTTATATGGGCGACAACCACAAAAACGAACCTCCGTTATCTCTATTTGTTGCAAAAAAGAGCTCTCCATTTATTTCAACTCCGTTCACACACAGCGAAACTTTTCCAAAAAACATGAACGATTAACAATTAACTATATTTGGCTTAAAAATTAGCTATGGTCGTGTAACAAGACGTTAAATATAACCCTACTGAATTTTTAAGAAAATTTGCCGAGAAAGACCACAAAAACAATTTACGGCATATCATGTACAAGCTTCGCACCAACTACGGTGCACAAAAGTTGACATACCAAATTCCAGATATCCTAACTGACCACCCTACCTAATCACACTTATTCCTGACACACCGTCGATCCATGTATTTAAAAAAAAGATTCATGCCTTCTATCTAAAAATCCAAACTAATCTTACAAACTCTTAATTTCTCCTCCGATTCTATGCCACTAAAGCGTACTGTTCTTGTTTCTTATTTATGCGACACCTGTGTATAAAATATTCATTCAATTTTTTACATGTGATACCTGCGCATAAGATATTTGTTCAATTTTTTACGTACCAATCTTCAATATACTTATGTTCAGTGTCAAATGGCATAACATTTGTAGTTCTCAATTGCAATGCATGTTTTCTTTTCTTCCTTTTTTTTCTCCTTACCCAACGAATGATCATGTATGAAACGTTATCTATGCGTGTGTAAGCGGTTGAATCGGCGCTTTGTCAGGCCTTCTGTGCCTTCACGCCCGTCCCCCCGGGCAAATTGTATCTTTCTTGTTCTCTGAAATACATTTCGACATTCTACATTATACATTATTCGCGTGGGGCATGTACCGGTGGTTTTGCAAGGTGGCAAAAGAAAAAGCACTCTGTGGATAATTGGCGGCGGAAAGGTCGGAGACAGTAGGTTCGTCTGCTGTGCTCTTCCGTGGTATTGCAGGGACTCTGACGCCATGTTTTGAAGCGATGACAAAACTTAACACAGAAACCGCATGTGTTGCGTTTCAAACGCTCGCTCGCTTGATACATAGACTAATATTATCAAAATACACTTCTCACGCGAGGCGAGCTTCGCGAATTTGTATTTTGCCTACACTCGTTTATCTAAAGCTTGTTTCATGAGGCCCAATGCGCAAACATTTGGCCACAGTAAGACAGCAACTAAAGCTAGTGAGGAGGTAAAAATTACACATAAAAAAACGCAGGAGCTTAACGAGCTTCAAACACCAGCCACAAAATAGTTTTGGCTCGTTCGCTACGATCACCCGTGGTGTTAAGTTTATATGGCAGGTGGGATACCAACGTTATTCGGAAATGTTACGCGCACATCGATCCGGCGTCTACCGTGTTATCTACTCTTCTTTGCCGGAACTGAGAAATCTATTTTAATCAACAGAATTATTTTTGTTAAGAAATGGCTGCATGCAGTTCCTGGAGTGCGGGAGATTAATTAATGCTTTAGCGATTAACCGGTCATAAAAACAGCGTGCGGCCAATGTATTTAAACAAAAAAAAAGACGTTTCAGTTGTTTTCTTTCTTTGTGTGAGCGGTTTCCAGCGTTCTTTTCATCTGGTGTGTTATAAGAATAAGAAATTTCTCTCAGTAGGCTGTAAAGCGAGAGTGAGTACCACTGCGTGGAAGGCTCGTTATTCCCATTTTAGTAGAAAACGAAGCCCACCAAAGTACCACAACCAGCTGAACGGATTATGTACATTGTCACGTTAGCTTCAGTGGGGACTGAATGGAAAGCTATCGCTAATCACGCTGGCTAAGTCATTGAATTGCGCGTTCTGCGAGGCGAGATACTATGTCACTACTTAACGGTATACTACCGAAAGAACCCACACATGCAGCGTTGATCAATTACACTGCCGTGAGTGCAACTACGAGAAATCAACTCCCATGCCGTGATGGACGTACCACGCTTATGAAAGGCCTTCACTTATTTTGGTGGCTTGAGAAAAACTAACATATGCACAAAGACGATTTGTACTGTCCCAGGTCGACCACTTTATGAGCCTTCCCGCTGTAACAATGACCAGACAGGCATTTTCCATCTCTTCACCTTTAAGTGTGCGGCGAAAACTTTAGCCTTTAGTTTTAATGTGACGCATTATCTATCCTTAGGACAGAGGTGCAGGGTGAGAGTCATCGCATGACAGCCGACATTAAACATGAGCTTCCCCCTGACGACAAGCACAAATGCAGTGTTCCGTGGAGGGATCCTAAAATCGAAAGTCATCTCGGATCGCTTTGCGTGGTGCCTATAGGGCACGCCCTTTGCGACTGCGACAAAGAACAGATGCACCAGAAGACGTGAAAGTTTTCGTTTCCTTGAGTTCTATAACTACGCCCTAATGCCGACAACCTTCTAAGGTGATATAAGTGCACAAATGAGAAGTACATAAAACTGTGCATCAGCGCCCATTTCTACCAAACATTTAAGCCCCATCATTTATAATCTCAATGCAACCGCTCTTGGAGAGCATGCCCCAAGACACCAGTAAGTACACAACCGCTTGGCCATGTCGGTGAGCAGGGCCCGACCACTTCAGTGGCATTTACTTAATATTGACGACCCGCTCCCGCTACATAGCCCTCTCCATTGCCCCCGCTTTGGGCTGTGGGATTCCTGTGAATGCATTTAAGTTGACGAAGAGACGTGAACATTCCTTGAGTTTTTTTTTAATGCGAAGCAGCTTATGGTAGCGCCTGTTCCCTCCGCCGTTGTGTGGCCGCAGTTGTGCGGCGTGCACTCCCTCACTGCGCATCCCTGGCCAGGCACCGGTGATGGTGATTGCGGCAGGAGGCCCGATTGGCCGATCCGGCCAATCAAAGAATCCATCACGAGATAGCTTCGCGTTTATTCACCGTCGTCATGTTCCCGTAGGGGAACCCTGAGTACCACACCACCACTGCGCATGCCTGGCCAGGCACCGCTGATGATGATTGTGGCTGGATGCCATTAGGGATTGGCCAACCAAAGAATCCATCACGAGATAGCTTCGCGTTCAACCACCGTCATCATCTTCCCGTAGGGGAAACCCTGAGTAGTATGCCACGCATTCCTCCTCTCCTCTACGATGCTCGTCTCCTCTCTGGCATTCCTCCTCTCCTCTCCTTTCCGGGATTGCGCGACAAACGGCAACACCTGCGGCTACGCGCGCAATAATGCGAAGCAGCTTAGGGTTAGCGACGCGACGGTAGCAGCTGCATACTCTGCTGGGGGCGCCACTGTATCTCCGCGGTATAAATGACGCGTGCGCGCGCTTCAATCCCCTCATTCTCCTCCCGCAACACCGCGATCGAACTGAAGACAAATGGGAACTTGAGTCGACCCCATGGCTGCTTCGCATAATACTCAGGGTTCCCTAACGGGAAGATGGTGAAATTGTTTTGCTCCACACTTCCACGGTGCCCCTTGGCAACGGTCAAATTTCCCGCTGCGTGTTCGCAGTTTTATTACTTTGGTAGGAGAACAAAAATGCGAGATAACTATGGGTTAAAGAAAAAAATTCCCACAGTGGATTGGAAGGAGCGACAGCCCCTTCTTTTACCTGGGCAACCACGAGCCTTTGTTGAACATTTTTAGCACGTAATGCGTTGCAACAGCTGTCGTCTACAACCACAGTGTTGGCTTGTCATTCCTGCATACCGAAATATTTACTCGTAGATTTCAGTTTGAAACAATCTGGCGTGCACTTCC
Organism: Haemaphysalis longicornis; assembly: GCF_048455015.1. Lineage (NCBI taxonomy): Eukaryota > Metazoa > Arthropoda > Arachnida > Ixodida > Ixodidae > Haemaphysalis > Haemaphysalis longicornis. The sequence goes on along the minus strand of NW_027526295.1, from coordinate 54,489,950 downwards.
GTTACACGGCTTGCTGTACCCGAGTTTGAATCTACAAACCTAATTTAAACGGCCGTCAGTCTCGTTGACTGAGGCGCAAAATATATTTTCTGCCGTTTGTAAGGGGATCAAGGGTATGAAAAATTTTAAGTTTCAAGTTTCAAATTTATTTTCAGACATGTAAATTACATTTCTGAGGAGGAGGGAAAAAAGCCACACTCAGCGGCTTGACATCGCTCGCTTCTGCTGAGCTACATCGTCAACAAGGGTAGCGAAGAGCAGGTAGCCAGACACAAAGGAGCAATGCAGTTTTCCATGTAACCAAAATTAGTTGAACACTCATACATTTTTCTACAAAAACTCCATTTTCAGAAAGAAAGACTAAACGCACGGGGACAAAATGTACACATAAGTACCTGACTGTGTCCCCGCTCCATTTTCAGACATCAACAGAAGCACAACGTTAGAAGACACGAAAAAAAATTTAGTAGAGCTGGCAACCGAGCAAACTAAAAACAACAAATTTTCAAGCACTCGCATTCCTTCGCGTAACAGTGTGAGCATGACACAACCCATCATTACACAACATTATGTAAACTTGTACGTCACCGCAATTGATAGAGAATTATTTGTCATAAATTGTGCATATAAAACACAGGATCCCAATAGCTCAATTTACTAATAAAATGAACAAAATACAGATTTTGCGAAACAGTATTTTCTCATAATATTGGTTTGAATGAATGGAATTTGGAAGACATGTTTCGATAATTTCACCCGTATCTGCATTGTCATTACCAATTTAGGAATGAGATAACGCACGGTCTTAAAGCCATAGTTTGTTCTAATAAGGAGTAACCTGTAGTTTATTTTCCTGAATTGAATTTAGAGATATTGTCACGAAGGCAAAGACGACACAGTTGTCTTGAAGGAAAACACGTTTATTGCAGTGAACTTCTGCTCCCCTTACAACTCAAAGAATACACAGGCGGCGAAGCAGCAGTCAACAAAATGACGTGCGCAGGCCAGCGTCGGCGAGTCGAATGCCGCGGCGTCGGCTCTGCGGGACTTTCTCTTTGGGGGCGAATGTTTCTCGAACTATCTATTTCATCCAGATGACCGTAGATTAAAGAAGATTATTCTAGACTGTTGACCTCAGTTCGAAACGCTCCCCTCATCAAGAGCGATAACACGTGCGGCATACAAATAAAGAATGGAACACGGGCTTCAATTGCACACGGATAACAGATCACACAGTCCGGCTCAGCCTATCAGCAAAAACAAAACCAACAAACCAATACATAGTACGCGGCAATATGTTTGCTGAAATTCAAGACGATTTGTGCGCATTTTCTTGTGTACATATAATTCAAGGCTGTGCATGTGTGCATGTTGTATATTCAGTATTTCATGTGCTTCTCTGAACTGTCTGGTACAGTGTAAGGAACTTAGATTTTCCCGAGTCCGAATAGCTTTTCCCGGTGTTATGGTTAGCTTTCAAATATTTGAAAGTTTTTTTTAAGCCCGAGACTTAAAGGGAATAATTTAATTATGATTGAAACATTGCGCAATACACCGTTAGTCTGAAACTTTTGGGAACTTTATCACGGAGATTCTATAGTGCGCCCGTAACCTTGGATAGCTTCACTAATAGTTGATTAGTATGTTCCTTCCACGTAAGAAATTCATCAAAATATACAACGAGAAAGTTGATACTGTTCACTGATTTAATCCTTTCATTTAAAAAATAAAGTTCGAGTCTTATCTAAAGGAGTGTTTCTAGCTCTGAAAATTACGCACTTTGTTTTTTGGATTTTGTTCCCGATCATTTTTCAATAGCCAAGCGGAGAGTTTCTTAAGTCAATCGTTCGCTACGACTTCAAAGGTCTACCATGTTATCCCCAGTAGAAAACACATAATTGTCATCTGCATATAGTATAATATCTTGCGTTTACGGTATATAGCTTGTGTACCATTAAAAGCTATCCTTACATAAGAATTCACAAGTATATCCAAAACAGTAGTATCAGCGACGCGGCAAAAAGAATGGCAAATTTGGGGTTAACAATATACAAGTGTACTACTGAACAATAGGCAACCAAAGTAATACATACACTGAACGCCCGTTATAAAAAAAGCTTTTATTTGTTGGGAGGACTGCAAACCATCACAATAATTGGGAGACCAAATCGGTTAAGCAGAGCAGGCAGCGCATAATTTAGTGTTTGAAATCCTTAATTAGTGTGAGAGCGAGGCGCGTACCAGTGTTCACTATCCCGTGTTTGAAGGGAGCGTGTGTTCTTTTGTGAGTTAATTGTTTCCTAAAGAAAAGGAGCTCGACGTTCGGATAATGATTCGTACAGGTAAAGTAGGCGAAAATCATAGAAACAGGTAAGTTTAATTACGTTACATTTTGAGTACAAGTTATCGAAAGTACACTTGGCGAATTTGCTATTGCTTTCCATGCGCCATTCTGTAACACCCAAAGGTTACTAATATTGGTTGCAGTGGTGTTACCCCAGATTAAGTTCCAGTATCTTGTATTGGACTCATCTAATGCTAAGCAAAAAAGAAACTTCGTTTTCGCTGGCAGCACGTGTCGCAGTTTCCCAAGTATTCCCACTGTACGAGAGAGAATAGCCTGCAGGTGCTCGCAATGAGCACCCCACAACATAGACTCAGTAAAGTAACCGCCCAGAGATTTAACTACATTGGTTATTTGTATTTCATTAATCCCCGGTAAGAGGGTACTTCTGAGGTCATAAGTGCTGTTTTTGGCTCTCGAGAACATGGATTTTGTTTTGGTTGAGTTGACCAAGAGGGCATTTTGATAGATCATGTGTGTAGTCTAGCTAGGACTAAGTTGGTTTTTCCCACTAAGCTATTTGCGTCCTCTCCAGTACAAATAGGCTAGTATCATCTGCGTAGTTTACGTATACAACTTCTTTATTTATTGGTGTGAGATCATTAATATATATATTAAAGAGTAAAAGGCCTAGCAAACTTCCCTGAGGAGCCCCATGTTGACCGGTCTGAAGGCAGAATAAAAACCCTCAATTGTTACCCACTGCACGCGATTACTAATATAATTAGAAAATAAATTAAGCATATTGATTCCATACGCTGAAAGTTTAAAAAGAAGAGTACAATTATTTATTTTTTAAAATGCTTTACAAAAGGCTACAAATATTCTTAATGTGATCCATTAGTTCTCGATATTGGTGTGTATGAGTTCTTTTTGCCGTAGCAGCACCAGTTCGGTAGAAGAATGTTGCCTGAAAAGAAACTGTTTATGTGTTAAAACATCGTATTTTTTTAGGAAATTGGATAATCGGACAAAAATAATATGTTCCAAGCCCTTGTAAAATACCGGAAAAATAGATTTCGGCCTATGATTATTAGGAACGTCCTTGGGACCTCCCTTGTGTAGAACAACTACTCTCGTCGTCTTTATTTCAAGAGGGAATACACCGGCGCACAGAGATAAGTTGTAAAATAAGTAAACCTAAGACAAATAGGGTCTACGACGTAAATAACTGGTTGCATTTTGACACCGATTGCGTCTTCGGATTTACTGATTTTCAAGTGGTTGAAAGCTGACTGAACCTCCATTTCATCACACGAAGTGAGGAAAAGGGAATTCGACAGATGAATATCTATGTAGTCAAGGGCAATGGGGTCATGTACACTGCCAACAAGCGAAACGAAGTAATCGTTGAATTTTTCAGTTAGTGGGTTTCCAGTAAATTTTTTTATCAATAACTAGACTGCTGGGTACAACTGAATGTTTGTTGCACAGAAGTGTGTTTACTCTACTCCAAACAATTTTTTCATCTGTGATGCAGTTGAACAGGTTTATGTAGTAGTGGTTTTTCGCTTTCTTTAGTATGGCATTTATGTTATTATGGTGTCGTTTAAAAGTATCAAAATCAGCTGTGTCACGACTTTTAAGGCATACTAGATAGTCTCTTTTTCTCAGAATTCATTTTAAGGATATAAGGCGTGATCCATGGCTTACGATCACGTTAAGGTGTTGTAAACGTCTTGTATGGGAAGCACTTTTTGCAAATAGGTATGAACGCTTCTAAGAACAACTGAAATCCATTATGAGCATTTGCATAGTTGCACACCGACTCCCAGTCACACCTGAGTATAGCATTCCTGAATTTTTCAAGCGTTTAGCTATTTATTTGTTGAATTGTGTTTTGTTTCGGTGTTTTACGGTTCGTGTGCTGGGAAGCGTTGCTGCAAATAGCAAAAACAGGAAGGTGAACACTGATGGAATTGCCAACAACCCCTACTAAGTAAAGTAGAGCTGGTTTACTTACAGTTAACAGGTCCAGTATTGTTTCTGACGTGGGAGTCACACGCATAGGTAGATTGAATACATTCTTCACAAAATTAGATTCTAATAGCGTCAGCATGCGCGTGCGTCTAGAAAAGTTTCCAAACATGTGAATGTGGAAGTCACCTCCCATAAAAACACCACAACCCCAAGATTCAGCAAATTATAAAATGGTCTCCAGATAGCCTAAAAATTATTCAAGGTTTCCATCTGGAGGGCGATAAACTACAAAAAATAGGGTGGTTCCAGTGAGCACATAAGAATGTCATAGTTGGCTGTTACCGCACAAAGTTGATTTTCTTTTCACAGTCCATACATTCAAATATTAATAAACCGACTCCTCCCCCTCGTCGATCGGTTCGATTCAGGTAAGAAGGTTGTTGGTGTTTCTAAACTTTATTGACACACACACACAAAAGACCCCCAAAGTCCGTGGTTCTGAAAAGTAAAATAATTATCTATACAGACGCGAGAACCTGCCGAATGTGAGCCACCAGAGCTCGCCACCAGGCCGCTCGGTCCAGTCCCTCCGGCGGCGCGAGCCAGTATTGGAGAGAAGAGGGAGGAGGTGAAAGGGATTCAAGATGAGTTGAGAGTGATGGTTGCGAAGCAGAACAGTCCCAAAGAATAGCACCGTGCAGGGCTGCGATGGCCTCCTAATCGATGTGGTATGTGTGGGGTTGGACGGCTGTCCGTTTGCGTTTGCCGGATAAGACAAGTATCTGCCAGGGGTAAGAGGCGAGATAGAGGCCGTAGAGTCTGTGTATTGCTGACAAACTCGTGCACAGTCTGGCGTCGATGTAGACGGTATTGTCGCGCCTTAGTGGGTGGGTGGAGAGGGGTTAGCCAGGGTGTTTCCGAGTCTCCCGGTTGGGACGGAGCACGGGAGAGCTGATGCGGCAGCTCGCTGCCCGGGACGCCTGCGTGACCAGGAACCCAGTCCGGCCCGTAGCTAGTACCAGTGTGTTTGGCCAGATGAGAGTGAAGTGCACGCGTCATATTGACGGGAAGCAACTGCTCCTTAAACAAGCGGAGAGAATCCTGACTGTCGCTCAGAATCACGTGGTTACCGGGAGTGTCTAAGGATAATATGGCGTCAGTGATTGCTTGAGCCTCGAGAGACAGGACGGAAGGAACGCCCGAGTATCTTTTCTGCAAGGGCGGGTGGGCAGGACGAACAACTACTGTGATCCCCGCGTGCGTCTTTGGTGAGAAGGAGGCACCTGTGTACGTAATTGTTGTTAGATCACCGTAGCGGTAGCGAAGAGTGCATATTCGAGCTCGACGACGTCCTGGATGTGAGTTTGCGAATACGTTGATTGGAATGGTAGGAACTGTTACGCGAGGGAGGGGATACCAAGCGGGGGCGATACCTCTATGACGATACCTCTTAATGAAGTGAGGATATCAGAAGGCGGTCATGCCAAGTAAGCTGAGAACGAGTGTGTTGTGCCGCCAAATGAAGATCAACCTGATCTGACAGTGACGCGAACGGCTGAGCAGCCTCTAATTTAGCGAGGGGGGTGTCTCTAGGTACCCCTAGAGCCAGGCGTGTGGCAGGCCTATGGAGGCGCTCGAGCTGGGATCGCTGCGATGACGTTAATTTTACGTATGGCAGAGCGTACTACTGCGAGTATATATTAGACAGTTCACAAGTCTCGTAATATCGTGTTCTCATAGTCCTTGGCGACGTCGGGTAAGCCGGGCGATTATTTGAGTGAGTTGGGTGATTTGAACCTTACATCGATGGGAGAGGCCTTCCCATCACCCTGCAGGTCAAAGCTGAGGACGCGCAGCCAGGCCTTACGTGGGAGGGGGGTGGCATCAATCGTGAGTTCTACTTGAGAACGTTGGTCGCTAGCTTTAGCCCGCAAACAATCGTCAGTGACCATGAGGTACCCAGATTTCTGTGGCGATAGTCTGAGACCTACGTATGACCCGAAATAGTGGACAGCATCAATACAAGCCTGAAGTGTATCGGACAGTTCAGCTGGGCTGCCTGTAGAAAACCATAGGGTAAAAAGGTTGGTATTTGTTGTCAACAAATTATCTGTGATCATGAAGCCAGGTCTCGGCGATTATAATTGCGATATTATTGAAACGAAATTCATTTAAAACTCATTGAAACCTGCTCCTTTGCCTCTGGTAGATTGGATAGGAGTAGGAAAAAGTGATAGTGCTAAATTTTTTGCAGTGATCTTATTCAAGTCACTCGGTTTAAGTAACCGTTCATATCGGTTTTGGTTGATTTCTACTCTAAAACGATTTACGACACAAGCTTTGCCAAGTCTCTTTTAACACGAATCACATGCACGGTTTCCTTACTAGCCGTTCGCACAAGCACTTTTTCGTTGCTGTGCAAGGCGTATTCAAACCCATTTTCTTTCGTCCGTTTGTTGGCAGTGAAGAGCAGAAGCCAATTTCGTTCGGTAAGGTTCTCAGTGACCTGCATTTTGGACTGCACGTTTCTAAATTTTTGCCTTCCTGGAACCAGTTTTCTCTCTGCTGCAGCTGAGCGAAACGGATGAGTATCCCCAATACTTTTTCTTGTTTCGACGGTAGCCTATGTAAGGTCTGTAATTCCATTCATGCTCAGATTAGGAAGTTCTACCGTGTATCCAACAGTGTTCACTTTGGAAAGCAAGTCGTCATTGTAAGAAACCTGTACACCATGTATGACCAAGTTGTGGCCTGTGCTTCGCCATTCAAGGTAATTCACCTCGCGTTTGAGCTGCTGGACCTCAGCACTACCCTCACGGGCTTCCACAGCTTCAATTCGCTTGCGGAGTTTCTTCAGCTCTGCATCATTCCTGGCGCCTGCCTGCAGGACTCCACCACATTTGTCGGACACTAACGAGATAGCCTTCCTAATGCCATCAACCTTTTCTGCAAGGTTATCTACTTTATTTAGTTTGGAATTTATTGCGAACCAGATTTGACTAATATCTGAAGGTGGCTTATCCTTGCCCTTACCCGCACTCCTAAGTCGATTTGCACAGCATGATGGGCACTACCATGACTAAAAGAATTTTTCAGCGTTTCTTGGCCGCTGCTTCAGTCACCCCTGAACATGTTTCCAGGTGAAGTAAAGAGTCACATGTTGAGCATTGCATAAAGCGACCTTGAGCTGAGAACCTATTCGAACATGCTGCACACACTGTCGCCCATAGTGAAATACAACGGGTACGGTATACAGCAAAACACATTGTTGCACGCTCGGCAGCGGCAGGAGCAGAGCATAAACAAAGGTTGAAAGAAAGGAAGCACCAAGCTACTATATGCCACAGAAACAGTATTTAGCCCAACCGCACCACGTGCAAGATAACGTGCAGAAAGCAGCAGCGTAGCGGCTCCAGCAGCAGGGGCCTGGTTGTAGAATTGCGTCGATATCGGCCTCCGCACCTCGGAGATAGGCTGTACGCACGCTGACAGGTTACCGGCACAGGCAGCGAAAATCTATTCGGGCATTCGGAACACCAGCCGAGAAATCAGGAACTGCAATACGCGACAGAAAGTCTTGAGCCCAGCCGCACCACGCTATTGCTGCTGCCGATGAGGTTCACTAAAATAAATGTGGTTCACTCAAAGCAAACCTTTGCAAAAGAAATTATTTCATGAAATATTGCACAAACGTTTATAATAAAAACTGGACAATAAGTGGCGAGTGAGCAGTGGCTTTCTTGCCCTGCCCTTACAAATTTAACATAAAGAGTGTGCGTGATTCCCATCCGCTGAACAAAGCCGCGACGAAGAAACGTGTCTTTTTCGTTCTACTGGCGGTTCTGTTTTCACTTTAGTGTAACGCTGAACTACAACCACGTTACATCCCTGTAAAGGATAATCTACTATGCCTTCTAAGACAATCCTGCGAGGGATTTATGCTTAGTTTTGTGAGTAGAAATTCCTTACATCTGGAAGGAAGGTCTCCAAGTTCAAAAATATATTTTAGAGAAATTATAAGGGTTAGAATTTGGGCCAGTGCGTTCAGGGTGACTGAGACTAGATCCGAAAACATACACAAGGACACAAACGGGACATGCGCGGTACGGCGTATATCCTTTTCTGTCCTTGAGTATGTGTGCTGCGCGGCATTTTGCCTCACAAAAATCGGGTTTATACATTGTGAAAATTATACATTGTGAAAAGGAGATGTGAAGGAAAACATTTCATATTTTACGCCCCCTTTCCCCATTTCGGAGCACGCTATTTGCTGGCGAAACATTGCGTGGAACATTCATGTTGCGCTTAACGAACTGAACACAACCATTCATTCTTTTTTTTCTGTAGATTAATGTTTAGATTTGAGGAAGACTTCAAAAAAAAGTCAGGAAAGCAATGGATTTGGAAACGCCTTTTTGCCAACCACGCCTATCACTGGGGCTTCCTCAACATAAACCAGTTCGAAGTGAAAGCAGGCGACCTGAAATCCGCGGTTCAAAACTTGAAGGTACGTTTCAACAGTTTTATGACTAATATTTTTGGTGAGTATTTATTTGTGCTTTGGTCGCAAACGCGCTCTTAACCTCTGGTTGGTGGGAAGGCCGTAGACGCCGACGGAGCCATCGTCTTTCACAATACCTATTACGCAGCCTTGCTGATGAGCACTGTGTACAGTTTCACTTTTTGGCTGTACACTTTGCGGCAACTATTCTCTGTTGCGACAATTACATACGGTCTTCACACAAGGGCAGCTTCCGTCAGCAAGTAAGAGACTACACCGAGTTCCGTCGTTTCACTTAATGAGCACTAAAACGTGGATTCTGTGATTAGGGAGCCCTTCCTTTGTAGCACGGACATGTTTTTCTGCATCTTGGTGCCTCAAGAACGCCTGGCGTCACTCGCTAACCTCTGCCCACAGAAAATAACTGTATAGGAAGCACTGTACGAAAGATGGCCATTTCAGATGACAATCACGCTTTACCCGAGACTGCACAACTGCGCGTGCGCCCTATGTTTCTACTAGGGGCTTGTCCTAAGCGCTGCTCCTGTTTTCCAAACGTCGTTTATCACAACAACACGTTATTCTTCTGAGCAAATTAAGGTTATATCCCGCTGGATGGCCTAATCGATAGCGGCAGCATTACCCGCGAGTTGAATTTCTACCAGCAACGATTTTATTCTTTACGTTTCTCTACTCATGCTCTTGACTGATTCGAGATATTCGGTTGGCGTTTATTCAACCTGCGAAACACCACGGGCTTTCAAAAGACACTCAGATGGCAATAAAGTTATTGCCGGGTGCCCCAGTAACAAGAACACTTCCTCCACTGATGAGCAGAGGAGTCGTTCCTTGATTTCATGACATTTAATTGCGAATAACGAAGCTACGCGCAAACGCACGTTTTGAGTCGAGCCAATTGGCAATTATAACTCTTCATCTGCAGACGTAAACACACCTGTTATGCAACACAACTCTCTGCCCTCATTGCTTGCGAAAATGAAAGCTGATGATGATGTTTGGTGTTTTATGGCGCAAGGCCAACGAGGGCAAAGAGCGCCAAAACGGCGCCAAAATGAAAGCTGAAAACGTATGCCACCCACTCCCCAACAGTAGCATTCGCAGTGGTTCACAGCTGTGTTCACAATCCATACCACGCGGGGGCCTGGGACTGCTTGTTGCATGTTTGGCAGCAGAACGCGGAATATAGCATATCACCAATCATGCACTTGCAAGAAATACAATCGTGCACGTGTGCACACCACAAGTTGCCTTCGCTCTGCTACCTGAGGGATAGCTGAAACCAACCTAACTGTGGCAAAACAACAGAAAACGTTGTCGGGGCGCGGAAGTCTGCGTACGTCCTTTGAAGATCCGCCCAAACGTTTGGGTTCGCGTTTGGGCTTCAATAACACTGGTCTTGCTTCAGAAGCCAGCTACTTGGCGTTTGTCTTACGCTACTTGCGCCTGGCGAGGAGAATGCAGGCGCCGTGCCAAACACGCCAAGGTGCGGAAACCCGTGCTCGAGCCGCCCGCCGCCTCCCCTGAGGTGACTACGAGCAAATAAACTGGGCCGCCAGAAGCCCGTAGCCGTAGCCAACGTACCCGAAGAATGGCCGCGGGTTAAAGGACAAAACGTTCGTCGACATGCCCTGAACATTGCCAACGCAATGGAATAAAAAGCAAAAAAGGGAATGAATGCGTCACAAACGCGCATGTACCGTTCAAGGTGAAGTATGCCGAACAAGAAAAACCCCGTAACCATCTGACACAGAAATGTCGAGGTGACGCCACGAATACGTCCCTAACCAGGGGCCCACCCCGTCAACCGTCAAGACCCAGCAGATATTGCACGCAGGGAGAAAAGAGGGCGGTTGTAAAACAAGCACGTCAAGCAGTCTGGTTGCCACAGCCGTCATGTGCCGTCCCGGGTAACTTTCAAGCAGTCATGGGTACGTTACCGAAAAAAGTAAGTGTTACAATTACAGTTACGAAGTTTCCAAAAGTACCTACATATAGTCACAGCTACTTTAAAAAATTAACGTCGTTACTTTACAATTATTGTATAAACTAATTATTAGATAACAAGATCTGGCTTATTAAAAAGAAACGTAGGAAGACATGGGGGCCCAGGCAGCCGTTGCACTTGCTCTGTGTCGATAGAAATGGCTGCCAAACGTTTAGAAAAAGTACGAACGCGGAGGCCGAACTTATAGAATACCGAGCTTGAGGACAAAACAGACGAAACAATTAATGCCAACTAAATTTATTTTCCCCTACAGTGTTGTCGCTTGACCGCCTTGCATAGCTAGGGAGAAGGGATACGCGACATGCGTGCCATAATAACCTCAATTTGTCAAAAGTGTATAATGTATATGGTCGTCGTCTAATATCTTTTATTGGGTCCAAAGTATGGAACCAGTTACCTTTGGATATTAAGTGTGTGCCAAATTTTGCACTATCATTAAAGAAATATCTTTTGTCCGAGTGTTATACTTCTCCTAACCCATAGAGTATTATTTGTTTGTAATTCTAAGCTATCCTGTCTTTATTATTGTTTGTTATCTGAGCTATCCTGAAGGGATTATGTACCAACACCATTTTGTAATGGGTCCGCACTAGCCTTGTCGGCTAAGGACCCAGATGCGTCATTCAAAGCTTTGTTATGTATCTTTTCTTGGAATAAAAGCATATTCTATTCTATTCTATTCTAAGGGGAAAAAGAGGCGAGGGTGGTAGATTGCCGGAAGGCCCTTTGTAGGAAAAGGAAAACGGATGTGGGAGTACTTCGGTTCTCGGGGTGTTTTTGAAAGATAATAAAAAAGCGCTGCGTTAGCAATTTATTTCGTACTTGTCGTCTGAGACGGAGACCAATTTGAGCTATTGCCGAAGCGACGTTTTTCTTTATGCTTTCGGAGTCGTTCTCCGACCCCAACCCCCCCTTCACCCACACCCCCGGAATGAGCCAAGGTTATTTCCAAAGAGAATAGAAACTGAACTGGACGCTTTACTGTTTTTCCCTACGCCCCCTGTCCTCACAAAGGTGATTTTTGTCGCCTCGATCCCAGCCTTTCACTGCAACCACGTGCCCGATCCCAGAGACCCCTCCCTTCGGTTGCTTTGAGGCGTAGGCCGAACGAAGCTCCCCCAAGTATTCTTTGCACCCAACATTCAGAAACAGATGTAGCTACAGTATTCGTTTCTTTCCCAGTTCTGGAAACGAAGTCGCGAGGCTTTCCAAGAATATTTCCTCGTGCAGCAGCAGTGGGGTCAGGGGACTGGGTGGTGTGTTGGGGTGGTGGAATGTGTGAAGGGGCGTAAAATTTATTACTTCCTTGACATCGTTCGGGCACAGTTTACAGCTCGACAAAGCCTCTAGACCAGGGGTTCCAAACACGTGGTCCCAAGCACGACCAGGGTTCTCAAAAGTGCACAAGGGTCGCAAGCAACTACGACTTGTGAATGGAACACTCTACAGTGTGCACAGGGCTGGACGAGCGCGGGGACGCCGAGACACTCCCCGCGGCGTTTTATGACCCCACAAACGGGGCTGCACATCGCTAATGAGAAGGCGACGCATTGACCAGGAGCCTTCCAGGCTTCCACAAAAGTGCAAAGTATTCAGTATGTTGTGCGGTGTTTGTGGATGTTTTTTTTCCTGTTCGCCTTTGTGTGAAACACTTCTGTGCGGTCCAGATGCGGCGAACATGGTGCGGCCCAGCATCGTACTTTCAGTTCTGGTGTCAACATGCGTCTACGTGCGCTTAGGCGCGCGTCGCAGAGTTATTTATGGTCAAGGTGAGAGCGACATCACCCTGCTGAGGGAAATACTGCAGCTCATACTTAAACATTTCGATCCCTTAGCTGACCGCATGGTCCACCACGCACACATGCAGGCCTAAACATTTCTAGTCTAGCTATTTTAGATGCAAAGCATCTCTTAGTCGACCCTCCGTCGTCAGGGGTCCAGCGTCGGCACCTTTCCTCCTTTCCACAAGAGCTGTGATAACGCCGCCCTCTCCCCCCTCCTCCTCTCCACACCACCTGTGCACTAGAGCACGCTGCTCCTCCTCTCCACACCACCTGTGCGCTACGCGCGCTGCTCACCCTCTCCCCTCTCCCCACCAGCTGTCGAATCACGCGCGTGCGCGCTGCTCCTCCCCTCCACTCCCTCCGCTCTTGCGCCGTCCGATGACTGGAAATGGACGCCAACGATTCCGTCAGCGAACTGGCTGGCACACCTTCAACTAGCGCCAGCCAGCACACTGTCCGAACCACGAGCACCTCCGAAGACAAGGCTGCACAGAGGAGAGCTCGCGACGCCGAACGTAAACGGCACCGTCGAGCAGTGGATTGTTTGCTTCGAGAACGAGAAGCCGCTGTGAAACGCCAGGGGCGAGTAGCTGATACAGATGGCATTCGGCAACGTGACAACGCTTCGAAACGCCAGTTTCGAACAGCGCATTCCTCGCTTCGAGAACGAGAAACCGCAAAACGTTCCCCACTACTCGATAAATAAAGAAGACATTTAATACGCTACTACACGTGTCTTTACTCCAACAACCAATTAACATGCTACTACTCCACTGCTTTGCATCCCCTCAGGGTTCCCACGTGGGAAGATGGTGTAATGTTTTTACCTATGCAAAGGGAGTTAACTGCCATACATGAAGTAGGCGAAGGCTCTGCAGAAGAAAGTCCGAAAACGTGGAAAGCGCTAAATGTACATCGGCTGTTAACGAGTGTTGCTGTTTGATTATTTTTTATACAAATCAAGTAACTGTAACGGTATTTCTAGTTCCAGCTACTCCATAAAAGAACAGTGGTTCAGTTGCAAGCTCATCTAACTTAAAAGTAACTAGTTACAGTTACAAGTTACTGAAAAAAGTAACTAGTTACCGGAAACGCGTTACTAGTAACTAGTTACCGCCCAAGACTGCTTTCAAGCGTGTTTGCCACGTAGCTGTAAGGGTTATTTGCAAAGAACTTAGCGTGCTGTCGTCTAGTGTTTCTAATTGGTATAAAACACCTAGCCCCTCAGTGGTGTTACTCCCAGCACCTTTCCTGGGCATGCAACTATGCGGAGCAGGGCTACTGAACTTGCAATGCAGAATTATTTCTCTTTCCTGCTATCCGTGGTATTCATCGGTGTTCTCGCCAAGGAGCAGTTACCAATTCTGCCTCTTTTATCAGAGCTGGCTGTTACCCCGTGGGAACACTGCTAATGATGCAAGACTTTTCCAACAAACACTTGTGGGTTATTCGCAGCTTTGAAGCAGAGAAGAGCGTCGCCGCCCACACTATTCAATACCACGCTACGCTTGAACGCATTTTCCACAATCGTGCTCTTATTTCAGATTCCGAGCACAAGGCATTCAGCCTCGGAAAACTTGGGCACCGCCTAAATGAGAGTGCTGAGCTCCTTTCGAAAGTGCGGGACACCGCCACCTCCGTTGTGGATTATTTATTTATTTATATATTTATTGATTTGGAGGCGGAAAGCAAGACCTCCCGTGTGTGCGAGATTTCGGCGCACGTTAAACATCTCCAGGTGGTCAAAATTAATCAGGAGCCCTTCACTACGGCGCGCCTCATCGCCTGCATTGCGTCGGCGCGTTAAACCACGCAATAAATGAAATCTATCAATTGATTTATTTTCGAATACCCTCAAGGTCACTGAGGACGTTACAGAGGGGAGTGGGAAAAATGTAGAATGCACAAGTAACACAGCATATGATGCCGACATAAGACGATATCCAAACACTATCGAGAAAGTGTTCACCGTTTTAGAGATTATGTAGGCTTCTAAGTTCTAGACCTAGGAAAAATCAGTAAAATGACAAAGTAGGGCGGCGGTGAATAGCATGTTATCATGTATTGGCACTGGTGATTTGGGCAGGCGATTCCATTCACTCACCGTGCGGTGTAAAAATAAATGATAAAATGCGTTTATTTTGCAGGGGAAGGGGGCAACTTCGTAGTGATGATCGACACTGCGTGATATGTAAGATGCGGCCGACAAAACAAAATCGTGAGAATACGCATGAAAAAAAAATTTGTAAAACAAACATAACCGAACTATCGTGCGGCGCAATGGCAGATTAGGCAGAAGTAATGTTTATTTCATATGAAACACATTAGCAGTGCGATGATAGATAGACAGGATGAAACGAGCCCTTCGGTTCTAGAATGGTGCTACCCCTGCTACTGGCAATTCGTGGCCTGGGTCTCATATTGAGGCCGCATACTCCAGCGTTTTGCGAAAGAACGTTTTATAGAGTTTTATGTTGAGGCTAGAAGAGAATAATGAAAAATTGCGCTTCAAATATCGTCATAGGCGGCTTGCATTTGGATGGATACGTAGCGTGTTGATCCCATGAAAGATCATTTGAAATTTCGACTCCTAGATGCTTGTAAGAACTTACGATGTCAAGAATGTGTTGCTGTAGAGTAAAGGAACGTGCATTGTTGCATGATGCATGCATTACTTGGCATTTGTTCATATTCAAAGTCATCACCCATTCACTGCATCCTGAAGATACAGTCTGACTGAAGTGCTAGGGAAGCGTTTGCGTTTCTTATTTCAAGATAAATGACAGTCATCAGCTTAGCGGTTAATGTAAGATTGAATTCGAGATGGGAGGTTGCTAATATAAATAAGGAAAAGAAGTGGACCAAGGACCGACCCCTGTGGAACTCCCGAAAGAACAGGAAACAAAGATGAATCGAAATGATTAACGGTTGCGAATTGAAAGTAGTTAGATAGAAAACAACGCAACCAGGCAAGTACACTAGGATCAACGTTTAGCTTACTAATTTCTGAAGCAAAAGCTTAAGTGATAGCTTGTCCAAAAATTTGCTGAAATCAAGAAATATGCAGTCTACCGCAGCTCCACAATAACGAAGGCTATGGAGGGAATGAGCAAAGCATGCTAGCTGAGTTTCGCACGAATAATATTTGCGGAAACCATGTGGTGATTCGTGAAAAAAGGAATGGCCATCCAAGTGTGCAGCAATTGCAGATGATATAATGTCTTCTAGAATTTTACATGAAATGCAAGTTAGAGAAATCGGTCGGTAGTTATTGATTTGTTGCTTAGAGCAGGATTCATGAATAGTACTCATCTTTCCTATTTTCCAATATCTTTGAAGAATGCTACATTCTGGCGATTGTTGACAAATTTCAGTCAAGATCATTTACGAACATATTTTGGTGTTTTTGAGGAACTTTGAATTCATATTATTGAAACCGGACGTGGAAGACAGCTTTAGGATATCAATCACTCTAGAAACACCAGCAGGGTCAAAAACAATAGGAGGCATTGAACAAAACTCAGAATCACTTACATTTGCATCAGCAGAACAAGAGTTAACTGAGAAAGACTTAGAACAAAAATTCATTAAAAGCAGAACACCACTGTGAAGCAGGCAAGGTGTCGCCATCGACGGGACTGATACTGATATCGCCTCTCACTCCCCCTCACTCCCCCTCCCTCCGCCTCGTGCGATAACTCGCCAAAATTGGCGCGGTATATTGCAGAGCATCGACGGTAACGTGCTTTTAAGAAAGAAATCTTCAGCTTCTCGCACACGACGAATGTAATTGGAGTTAGCGCAGCAATAAGCGAGCCATCTTTCCGGCTGATTCGTACGCTTGGCAGCTGGCAACATTTCTTTTCCTTCTTGGCGAGTTTTGATAGTGTCCTATTGTGCCAGGGTGCTTGATTGTTTTTTATAGCACGCATGTGAACATGCTTATCCGTTACTTCATGTACTTTTGTTTTGAAACTATTCCAATTTTGCTCTACAGAGCGATTTGTGCAGTGTTCCAAGAATTTGTCAACAAAGTACAATAATTCAGCGCTACTCGACTCGTATTCCGTTTTAGCACAATCACGGATGTACTTTACAGACTTTTTTAGACGTGACACTGTGAAAGTTAAACTAAGCTGAATCAGTAATTCATCACTGACACGTGGTAAATCTGACATCGAGGTGACGGCGTCAGGAGACGATGTAAGAACAAGATCGAGAGTGTTAGCGGAATGTGCAGTACACCATGTGGGTTGAGTAACCATTTGGGGGAACTGGAACTCCGAACGAAAACCAACGAATAAATGTGGTTTGAAAGCTCTAACACCAGGAACGGGGCCATCAACCATCCAAGTTATGCTGGGTAGTTGAAGTGGCCCAAGAAAAACGTCTATGACTTAGGGAAGAGGGCAGAAATTAGGTTTACCACATCATAAATGTTGTTAACAAAAGAGTGGTCACTGAATGGGGATTTATAGCATGCTGCGATTACGATTTACGATCTTTGAGCGCTAATGTTGTCGCTGTGATTTCAAAATTGCTGGGTACCAGAACCGATGATGATGCTATACTTGACTCGACTTCTATTTGAACACAACCTCCCGATCTAACTTCTCGGTCATAAGGGTAAATCTTATACTTCTTCTTGCATTCAAGAATCTCGCTGTCCGGTATTTTGTCAGACAACCGTGTTTCCCTTAGCACAAAAACATCTGCTGACCACGAATCAATTACTGCGCCAATTTTTTAACACACTGCGAATGTTTTTAAACCCAAACCCAACTGACAGTTGGACGTCTGCACCACTTCCCCACTGCCTGGCCTATGTTTAAGATTTAGACGTGTTCGCAGGTTGAAAGATGGTTCATCAGCATTGGTTCCGGGATCGATTTCAAAGACACTGTTATATGCTGGGTGGTACATCTGAGCCTTCTTTTTGATTATTATTTTGTTATACTGCATTGAAAATTGTTCCCCGCTATCTTTTCCGAACTCGATAAGTTTATTTTCTGCAGTGCGAGTACAAATGCAGAAGTCTTCACTTAGAGTGATACGTGCTGTTTTCAGTAGGGATATTCAGAAAAAAATTGCGTGTTAAACTCAGCTAGTATTGAGTGGACTTTATTTGGAAAAAACTTCGCTAGTCTGTGGGTACAAGATATGGCTTCGTCAGAAAGTTCCATTTTGAGCGCAGACGAAATTATGGCCCTAACTTTATTTTCAGAATCAGCCCACATTTCGGTCGGCTCGTCAGCGAAACCTTACAACATCATGTTGTCGCGCCTTGACCTATGTTAAAATTCATCCAAACGGCTATGAATGGCAGCGGTTTCTTTGTCTACAACTTCAGTTACCGCACGCGCGATTTCAATCTCTGCTCAGTTTTCAGATGCTGCCAGTTTTTCTTCAATAGTTGACAACCTATCATTTATATCGGTCATTTGCTTCTGGTCATTTACCAAATTCTTTTCACTATATTAAGTTGTGAAAGCACCTCCGCGTGATTTTTGTCCATTTTGTCTCTCAAAGAAATGACCTCCAGATCCATCTTCGGAGGTCCGGGGTTCATTTCCAGATCCTCCCCCAAAAACAAAAGTTTCGTGACATGCACACAGTCATAAACAATGCTAAGCATGGTGGTGGGGCAAGGAAAGAGCAGCAAGAAAGCATTGCTGGAACGCTTACAATGCAAGGTAGGGCTGGGACTGACCTGCAGCGAGAGGCAAAACACGATTGGCAGCTCCGCATTGTTGGTGCTCTCTCCTGCCCACTGATGAAGAACGATGAAGGTCCGGTTCTTATAGGCGACATATCTGGTGAAGTGAAAGACGATGCCAATGTTGAAACCACTGGGGACGAGGCATAGCTCCAAGGGCTTTCGGTCGATTTGGCCAGGCAAGGTTGTTCCGGCTGCACCGCTGGACAGCGCAGGAGCGATCGGCACCAATGTTCTGATGACGCGACATGCAGTGCTGGTGGTTCTCCGGCGACGCACATCGATAATACCTGCAGCGAGAGGCAAAACAAGATTTCGCAGGTCCGCATTGTTGCTGCTCTCTCCTGTTCACGCAGATTCATTCTGAGTCTTTGTGAAGGACATAAAGCTTCTGGTTACTCTGTGCTAAAACAACTCTCAAAGGTTCTGAGCACAAACATTGATATTCCAGATGGAATTAGATCATGGAGCGTTCCAAAGTGCAAAGTACAAGAAGGTGCAACTTCAAGCCGTGAAACATTGTTACGGCTGTCTCTTAAGCCCTTCTTTTAGCGCCGAATCACCCATATTTCGTGTAAATCTTTTTAAATGGTGACTCTTGAATGGCGCATTTTCACAGAGAAAATACAATTACTTTCCTATAGTCCAGCATTTGTCTGCTGATTCCATTGCTAGTGAAGAACTAGTCCTTAAATACTACACTTACTTAATACGAAAGCGGCCTATATATATCTACACTAGATTTTTTAACGCCTATATGTGCCTAAATGACGTGTTTAAGTTGTTATTATGGGCGGCTAAAACCTTGAATTTCCAAGCCTTAAGTTCCAGTCTCTACTCAGTGCAACTATATTATTGTCACGTGGTATTTGCGTATCATTTTTCGGTTGTGTTTCTCTCTTTTTTGTCGCGAATGAGTTCAGACAGCTTAGTTTGAGCTACACCTTGTGCGCGTTTCTTTCTTCGCTTTAGTTGCTTTGACTTGAGGCGCGATTCCCGCCTGCACGAAGAGTGGAACACGCCACAGTTCACCAAAAATCAGGTTTCTTCGCGGAATCTCTGCATCTGTTCACGCACCCGTCATCAGAACCCGGTGTCAGTCAAGCACTATACAACAATTTCTACGCTACCAATTTACAGTTTTCTGGGTTTTGTGAATTTGGCATATTGCCCTCTTGCCTTCATGGTTTCTGGCCGATGCCCGAAGTTCGTGTTGGTCACGACCCAAAGCGCAAAAATGACAACGTTTCTTCTACGCTGGCAATTTGCGGTGGTAGCACAGTTTGTGGAGCAGTGCACTTCTGCACAGACTCGGGTAGAAATACCATCGGATGAGACATTTTTGGTTACTCTGTGCTGCGCCAGCCATTTTCTTGAATAGACTGTTTAAACAAGATCGCTTTTTCGCAGAATGGGCAACTCAGGGCTTTTTTCTTCAGATCTCTGAACCGCATTTCAACTTTGTACGTTAAAATCACGCTTGCTTCCACACATATTCAAAAACGTTGTCGAAACCAAGATAAAAGAAACGAATGCACTGAAAGGTACAACAGAGATTGAACTGGCCTAAAGAGAACAACACCCCCAAAATTTCGTTCGCAAAGCGCAAATGTGCCATCAATTGCAATGGAACGTGATTGAAATTCTTCCGCGTAAACGAAAGCTACAAAAAAGTGAAAGAAGCTCACGCTAACCCACAAGAGCTAAAAGGAGCGAAACTGTACGCAACCTTCACGAACATCCCCACGGTTTAGGTTTACGATTGCAGCCGATTTGCTCCTGATTCGCGGCGGCAATGACTTTTACTCCATGTTTGTTGCCATAACGGCGAAGAAGAAGCAAATCGAAGAAGCAGAACAAACGAGCGGATTGCGCAAACTTAAACTGGGCGCCCGCATGTCCCACGTGCACCCTATCAAGTGTTCTGTGTCGAGAAGGCGGCGTGATTGCTCTCCCCGCAGTCAAGGCCGAGTGTGTAAGCCGTTTAACTCACAGGGGTTAATTCACGGTCGTAGCCTAGTGGGTAAGGCGACTGAGCTCTAACTCTGTTTATCTACCACGAATGCTTCTACCACGAATCCTTCCGGTGGAGGTCATTGTTATTTTTTATACTGTTATATTTTGAGTTTCGTAAAAACGCTGGAATTAACGAATTCTAAACAGCTTCGCCGTTAAACGCCTGCGCCTCTTGGATTTAAACTTGGTTCAAATTACTGCAACCAAGGCATGGAACATATACACCTCGAGGCCAACCAGCCCATGTTCGTTTAAACGGTGTACAGGAAACTCGAGATTCAAACGTTCCCATAACATGGTGCCACGCTTAAAAAGCCCCTACGGGTCACAGACAGAATTTCAATACGCGTCCCTCGGAGCCGCCCCCCCCCCCCCCCCCGTGGCCCCGTATCGCCAACACGGAGTCTTACGCTCAACCTCGGTGCGCCTTTTCTAAGTGCGCGGCGTGTGCTCCTACGCCTACCTTCGCTTTGGTGCACTCACTAATATAACTGCTGTATTCCCATAGAGAAAGAAATACTGGTAAGAGTGGACACTGCCATAGAGCCCTGCGTCCGAATGACTGTACTAAGGTCCCTAAAATAACTAAGGTAGCGCCAACTGCTCCCTCCTTCTCCGCTGCCCCATTCTTTTTTCTCTCCCTTCACCCGCGGCGCCGCGGTCTCTTTAACTCCGCAACGTGGCAGCCATTTTTGTTGGCCTCCTCAGAGCAGACGCCCTCGCAACGCTTCGGGCCGCTCGCTGCAGTTTTTCGTGCAGTTTGCTCTTGTTTTCGCACCGCAATCGCTCTTTGGTAGCAATAATAGTATTTCTAGAGCCCCGTTTTACCAACACGCATTAAGTGAGACTGTTTTGTTGTATATGTTTTTCTAGAAGGGGATATTTACGGGGTGGATGCCGCAGGAGCATACGGACAGCGCGGTGTTTGTTTACGTGTGCGGCATGCTCAGGATAGTTCGTGAACGCGAAAGGACCGAACGTGGACGTTTCAAACTGCTCTGTTACATAGTATTTCTAGAGCCCCATATTACCAACACGCCAAAGTGAGGCTGTTTTGTTGTATATTTTTGTGTAGAAGGGGATATTTGCGGAATGGATGCCGCGGGCGCATACGGACAGCCCGGTGTTTGTTTACGTGTGCGGCATGCTCAGGATAGTTCGTGAACGCGAAAGGATCGAACGTGGACGTTTCAAATTGCTGTGTTACAGTAATTCCGTTCTTGCATTTGCCGGATTAAGTTGTGGTCGTGCAGGCGCTGCACAGGGGGCTTGCGCATGGTTCGCGGTGACCTTGGTTCGCGGCAGTTCGAGCGCTGCGCTGGCTTTTTTGCGTTCGCGTTTTATGCGTTAGTTGTAGATCATTAGGCAGCGCTCAGTATGCGCCCCGCATTAGCTACTGACATTCATGCCACCTTTATTCCGTGCACTTTACGGTGCTTTCACGCTGTTGAAAAATGTATGTTGCAAAATGTATGTCACCTTCACGTCGTTATAGGCTGCTGTCAGGGTCAACGTTCTCGCGTCTCCTCGTTGGCCTCGCCCATGAAGGCTGTACTTTTGGCAGTGCGTCCGTGGCATAGCAATGTTCGTGCGATTGGCGTTCACAATTACTTCGAGTAAGGCCCTGTCGGGCATATCTGGAAAAGGCTGCCACAAAGAACGCGCAGTTAAAGAATGCGCTCAGCTTACAATTAGCTGTAGCGCCCAATTCCATAACAACTACCGTATTCCAAGGCCAGAAGCGCGCTAAAAAGCGCAATTGTGAATCCTTTTCATGCTCTACAGCTAACATTGATAAATTACAGCTTGCTACAGCCGAGCTGGCCGTGACTGCACTGACCTTATTCGAGCAGCCGAAGGCACAACAACTCGGCATTGTGAAGCTAAATAAAGTGACGTCGACGCAACACTTGTTTGAAACGAGCAGCTGACTCTTTGGTTGTTACCGGTCGTTATACGCTGGCGGCTTCGATAAGAGCCCCATTCGATTCAGACGCGATTCCCTGCAACGCCTGCACCGTTGCACGGTGCGCTGCACCAAAGCGCTCGATTCCCGCTGTAGGAATGGTGCCGTGCACCGCGTAGCTCGATTGCTTATGGTGCTACAGCGGTGCCGCCGCGGTGCAGAGAACCGCTGAACCTGCTACGGAAGAGGTGCAGCGATTCGGTGCCGTGAGCGTTCGGGCGTTGCGGGTTGGCAGGCGGCTACCGGCAGTTGCGGCGACCGCGTGAAAATGTCCGTCGAGCTCGAAGATGCGTGGGACAAACTTTGCGTCGCCGCTGATGCGTACAACGCAACCTAGATGGCCTTAAACATCCAGTTGTAGAGGGCGACAGGCGAGGATGATTAGCAGACGACTATGCCTGCACCTCGCTCGATTGTAAACACGCAGGGGCGCTACTGACGGTGCAACCGTGATGCACGGCACCGCGGAACCACGCTGCTGCACTGCACCGGCACCACAGAACTTCCTCTGCAATGTTGTCGTGCACCCCTTCTGAATCTAATGGAGCTAAGGCCTTCTCCGAGGCAGCTGAGCCTAAAATGGCGAATTTAAATGGACAGTGGCGGCGAAGAGAAGAAAAAAACAAACAATGCGGGGACGAGGTACTACGTCACTGGCCGTTGGCCAATGTCGCGCGGCGTTCGCCGGCGAAAAAGAAAATGGCAAAAAACGAAGGAGGAAAGGAGCGCGGGCGAGGGTGAAAGGCGGCGAGATCTAAAGATGGCGCTACCTTAGTAATTTCAGGGACCATAGACTGTACTGTAGTGTAGCGCACCCAGCGGCCGGGTAGCCAAACTACTAACCATACTTTCGTTCACTTTCGTACGTTCACTTTCGGTTTCGGTTTCTTGGAAACCGACTTTGGCGGGTAGTTTGAAGGACTGGAAAGCGCTGCTCACGGCGACGGGCATCGGTACGGTATTCGGACGCTTTCATGCAATAATTAGTGTTTATTGAATACATCATTCTCAGGCTTAGTGCCCGCATGCTTTTACAAAAAAAAAACGTTTTTCTGAAAATGTGAAATTGCAATGTACCATACCATTCACACTTGGTTAAGAATTCTGTCGTGTTTTCACGTGTTGCCAAGCCACATAAAAGAGACACATCATAAGTGAACAAATATTTATTGCATGGCACTAAACGGAACAACAAGTTCAAATTGCCATCATTTTTTGCAACACACATATAATAATAAACAGTGAGCAATACACAACAGACAGAATACACAGTAGTGAGAGGAAAATATGTTTCCAGGAATGAAAAAAATGCACAAGTAAAGGTACCACAACCACGCAAAGGATTTTTTCTCCACGGTAATTGAAAATGAAGAAAACCCAGGAGACTCAGCCATCCACAGGTTTACTTGTATCTACGACACCCTCAGACTGTGCGCTGTTGCAGTCATACAAAAATATCAACCATAACATAATCTACACACTGGGATACTTGCAACCCTTTACAACCACTAATTTTTTGTCTGTATTTTTTTTATTCTGGCTTAGATAATTTTTTTTTAGTCTGGCAATTTCTCCAGTTAGGATGTGAAAGAAGGGAAAAACTTAGGCTTTAATGGCCTCGCTCATTTGATGAACTCTAATGAGATCTATTGCCTCGGGGCAACTTCAAATCAATAGCAGTAATTGAACAGAAATCACATTTGTGTGGAGATGCACACGCGAAAGGTTAAGAGGAAAAAAATTAACCTCCTATTGGTTCCTTGCAAGGGTGCATTTTCCCAAGAAGCCGGGCTACCTTCCGAAAGCGTCGCCTTCCCAGTAAAGGCAAAGGGCCAGGCGGGGATATTTTAGGTACGTGCACGTAGTCAACCGACAGGTTACAGGCTCGATTGACGCACACAAATTCATGCTTTCCGCTGTCAATACGAACAGTGTAATATCAGAAAAAGGGAAGCAGTATATGCTTCTCGTGCATGAGACAATGGTGGCACATTACAGAGCCTCATAAGCATTTGACAACGTAGGTCCCAACATGGTTCTCTTCATCTAGACCAGTCCCACAACACGCAGCACGTACGGTGACAAACGACATTTAGCATGACCTCTTACCCTGGCAGTCTTCATAATGTAAAAGGGTGTTTGTGGATGTACTGTTTTCACAATATTACAACTAGCAGCAACAATAATTTGCGAGTGGAGTTTGGAGACTGTATACGCTGTTGTTAGTGGTTTCAAAGAGATGAGGCATGTCAGTGAGTAAAACAGTTTGTTCCTTGAGTCAACGATAGTCTTTTCAGGGGTCACGCCTTATTGAGTGCTGAGACTTGCGTTAGAGTTTAGGTGCTAATGGCAAGGTTCAATAGATGGAATACAGTTGCGGTATCCACCAGAACCATCAATAGGGCAGCAAGAAGGATTGCAGGCAGTCATCAATACAACTGAATAACTATGGGAGAACAGTTGCCACGGCCACTTTTGTGAGTCCTGTGAGGGCAGGATCCATGAAGTGCTTACACCATGTTTGGTATGACGAATGCAGCTGGCTGGTTGGCTCAGTCTTGAGGGCCCCTGTAGACCTGCACAGGTGATAGGTGATATAGTACACAAACTGCTTGCAATGACAGATGACCTGCGAATAGTCTGTAAATTTCACTGCAACTAGTACTCACATATTGCCTCCAGTGCATGCCACCTATTTAAAACACAAGTTCTCTTATTCTTTTCAGCAATCATGCGATCAAGCTATTAGAAACACTAAAAATATGGGTCTTTGTAATTTCGCAATACTGGTTAGGCACATCCTTAAAGGGGCACTGACACAAAAATTTTGCATCTTACTTTTTTTGCTGCGATAAGTAGCTAGTGACCTACTTATCACCTGTAGAAACCTCATTTGCTTCAGCGTGCGACGGTTGCTTAATTAGAGGCATTTCCAATGCGGCCAGTGCAGTTTCAGTTTCAGCGGGTGCCGCGAACCGATGGATTTTGTGTGAACAAAGCTGACCACGTGACCGCCGGAGGGATATCACAGAGCACAGCTGTCGTAGCACTGTCGAATCCGCATCGCCGGCAGTTTCTGCGAATGCGCCCACGTACTCATCTCGTGAGCCGTATAATTAAAAAGCGACCATGGACGTGACGCAGGCGCTGCAAGTGCAAATGCTACCGCGGCTAAAGAACGACGCGCGACGCTCGAGACAGTGGGTGGCAAGACGCGCTGGGCGCAACCGGCCGGTCTGCCGACAGGTCCGTATGCAGATGTGTTCGAGAGGTTCCCATTTGAACCCATTCCCATTTCACCCTTCCCGCTTGTTCCCTCCCGTTTCAACCCGGCGCAAAACGACCTTCCCATTACGCCCTTTCCCACTTGGCCCGTTCCCGTTTGAACCCGTTCCCATTTCAACCTTCAAGTTTGTTCCTTCCCATTTCAACCTGGGGCGAAAGAACCTTCCCGTTTCGTATTTTCCCGTTTAGCCCTTTCACGGAATAACGTACCGAGTTAATGAACCGTTATCAATAACATTTTCATATTTTTTTTCTTTATTTCCGTTTGTTCACAGCCGCTGTGATAGCATGCTCAGTACATCTAGAGTCCTTGACTGCTTTTCAAACCTGGGCTTCACTTTTTGAATCTACAGACAACGACATTTTGTTAGAATTCAAGTCATACCAATTAACAAATCTTTTAATCTTTTAAATTAACAAACCCAACAAACACATTAAAGGGGCCCTAAATAGGCTGCCGAATGTGACGATTTTGCGTGCGCAGTCATTGGAGTACTATCCAAGGAACGTCATCCCGCAAAAATTGTTTAAATGCGTTAAGTATTAGCCTAGTTATCGCTCATTAAAAGGGGCCACCCATAAGGCCTGGGGCTCTCCTCCTCTAGTAGCTCCTCCGAAGCACTGTGGAAGGCGCGACGTCATCGACCCGGCACAAGACCACCGAGAGAAACAGGGCAATCCATCACCCTCCTTGATGTACGTGCATCATTGGCTGCGCCAAGCCCTGCGCGCGCTTTTTTTTTTTAGCACTCGACGCGCATGCTCCGCCCACCAGATTCCGGTTGCACGGTGAGCGCTGTCACTGTGGTTCGCGTTCGCGGCGCCGCACTGGGCAGTGTCTCGTGCGTCATAGAGGCGCGTCAGAGCCGGAAAGAACTGCGTCAGAGCGCGCACGTGTGGCGCCAAGGTATGGTTGGTGAGCCAGGGGAGGAAGTGAAATCTTTTTTTCGTCTTTGTGCGGCCCCTGCTTTACGCAGAGGTGTAATATTTGGTACACGTTGTCGTGAAGGGGTACTCTAGCGATTGCGCGATTGAAATGGCGACATTCGGAAGCCTATTTAGGGCCCCTTTAACAATTAACAAAAAACTCTTTTAAATTATCAAACCAATTAACAAATTACCAACAAATAAACAAATTACAAACACGTCGATTATGAAAACGAAAACAGCGAAATACCTAAATGCACTTAACTAAATGTATATAGGTCGCGAGGGTCGGCCTGCGTCTGCCCTCGTTTGCTTTTGCTCGGTCGACTGAGTCTCGTCTCTAGCTTCTTTAGATCCACCCCCAAAACACCAGGCACTTAAGTGTTAATACATTAAAACGACGCCATCAAGGCCTTGTCCCGAAAGAGTGCGAGGAGGAGCTACTAACACACACGATCAAACAAAGGTTTATACACAAACATATGTTTTATCCACACTCTAGAGCTAACTTTAACTCAAGCTTCAAGATATTCCTCAAAGGACGAGTAAATAAAAACCAACCGACCCATAGCAACTCCGAGCGCTGGCCATCGACCGTCGGGCGGCCTCTATAAGTATTGTTCCTACGACGGGCGCCGAAAATATGCTCAGCACCGAAGGAATTTCGGCCTTTGTCAACCAGGCATATCCATTACAAAAGGAGCTGTCAGTCCCTCGTCACATATGCCACATCTGGCTATAAAAAATCACCGTCATGAGAAGCGGCGAAAATTGTAAACTTAGCTTTGCGTGTTATTCTGTTTATTTCCGTCACTCTAGTGTACTCAGTTTGCATAATAGGGCAAGCCTTCAGAAACTCAAGCAGCGCAGTGTCGTCTCTAGCCTAAATTGTCTTTACTACAGAAACTTAAAATTGTCGCGGGAATACTACCTCCACGGGCCTTTCAGACGTTCAGCGAGAAGACATCATAGCAAGATTATTAAGCAGCCATTCAGCTGAATTACTATTTGAAAGTTCTCTTTGTTTCCTCATGCAATTTCTTAGTGGAATAAGTAACTGAACGAACAGTGAACTTGGTATCGTTAAAAGCATTTTCCCCACGTATTGGAAATATGTGTTCTGGTTGAATCGTCGTGTTTTAAAATTGGAATACATTACGAATGCATATCCTTGTTCGGACCCCTTTGCGTCTAATACATATTTATGTCTTTTACTTATTTGTGTTGGACATTTTTAAACTACGATAGCGAATACTGATGTGTTTTTATGTTCACTCCTGCATGAGCCCGATCAGGCCGTAAAGTATCGGTAAATAAATACAAAAATCTGCCCACTACTCACGTAGGAAAGGCATTAGTAGCGAATTCTCAGATTTCCGCACATGTTTTTGCCTTTTTTAAGTCTCTCTTACGGACGTCTTTGATCTATAGATCTCTCTAACCTGAAGACAAAGCTACGCTCCAAACAATGAGCATAGGCGCGGCTGGTAAACAAATTTCAGCCGCATGTACGAACACCAACTGCAGAAAAATCCAATGCGTGAATTACTCAAGATATGGGTATCTGTCTAGTACACTTTCGCCGCTACAAACTTTGTGTCAAGAGGGCAGTAATCGGCCTAAGGCAATCGGAAACTTTTAACGGCCGGAAATATCGGTCGATTCCGGAAAATTTGGTGCATACAAGTTTTTAGTGCATGCCCCGTTGCTTGTAAGCACATTTTGGGAAACAGTTTCGAAGACAGTAACGCATGATTTCAGAAATTCAAATGGCTTGGAACGATGCGGGTTCAAATGGGAAGAGTGTTTTGGGAACGGGCTGAAACAGGAAGCGCCCAAACGGGAAGGTCGTTTCGGGAACGGGTGCACACGGGACGGGTCAAGCGAGAAGGGCGTTTCGGGAATGGATTCAAACGGGAATGGGTCAAACGGGAATGGGTTCTTTCGGGCTACACCCATGTGTTCGGCTTAGCACTGCGGCGGATATTCGATTGCAACTCTCGTAAGCGGTGCAGATGAGAATTTCTAATGCAACCTACCATCGCACCATTAACTCGTTTCTCATATAAGCTGTCATGGTTGGGACTTTGGTACAATTTCATGCAGCCGTAAAAAGCTAACCCTCGAGCTACCTGCGCCGGCCTGCGCCACTTCGCGGCCGTGGCCGAAGCCTGCACAGCGACCGTGCGGCTCGCTCAGTGGGCTTTTGTCTCCGGCGTGTTTTCGCACCCAATGTACATAAAAAGTAATATAAACAGAGTGCCTGGAACTGCTGTACAACTTTGGTCGCGGCCAGCTTCCCGATGAGCTGACGAAATAGGCCTCCTGCGCTGCCCAGGGGGCGCTGCGCAAGCGGCTTCCGGGCAGTACTTCCGGGTAGTACAAAGCTGCGCGGGTCCCATAGGATCCCGTGATGACAGAAGCAAAATGAGCTCGATGCTCCCGATTCTTTTGCGGCGTGGTCACCAGCTCATCCCCGACGCGTCCGATCTATTTCAGCGATCAACTTGGCATTAGGGGAAAAAGCTTTTCCGCGCTAAACACGTTTACAGCGCCGACGGAAGTACCGGGACCGTCACGGCGTCTGCTACTCACAGGTTCACCGATCGATGTTCGTGCGAAGTGAAATTTTAAGTGAAATTCTAGTTTAAACTAATACTCTAGGTGACAAAGACTTCTCAAAAACAGCCAAGAAGAGTGACGCAATCGGCGATGATCACGCTTTAAAAAGCCAGCGAGTTGGGCGGACCGCAGGCTTGCCGGCTGCGGTGAGTCGCTGTTTTGCGTACCTGCACACTATGAGTGCACTTTCATTAAACAGTGCTTGTTTGCGTCGCCGTTACGAATACATGGTGCAGCGTTAGCTTGCCGTTTTGTTGCGTGTCTCAGTGTCAAAATGCCGCGACCGTCAGAAGCATGAAATCTGTTTTGCGATTCCGAAATTAGTGGCCGTAAAACAAAGTGGTCCGGCGAACTAAGAGGCCGCTCGCTTTCCTTGTTTGCTCTCGCTTTACCTAATTACGCTCTTGCTGCATACATTCCCAGTTCGCACTTAATAGCCTAGAATGAGGGTCAGCAACGGCCGAGTTCCATGCAGCCCACACGGCGAGGGCTGGACGGCAAATCGGGTGGGAGAAGCAGGGGGGCTTTGAATGCAAAGAGAAAAAATTCCGCGAATTTCTACTAATATTTGACAATAATCTGGTGAAGTGTGAAGATGGGGGGGGGGAAATTCAACTGGAGAACGCCAATTCTCTGTTCTCGTCTCGCTGTCTAACTCCATTAGAAGTCAAAACTGGCGGTTCGGCGTTCTGATTCGACGACCCCTGCACTAGAAAACCAACACAGTCAGTGAGGATCGTATGTAAATATTCGGGGCCCCGTGCCGTGTATGCGGCAGTGTTATGTTATGCTTTGTTATGTGATGTTACAGAAGAAGACATCTCTGCAGGCAGCGGACGTGCGATTTGGTGCATGTTTTACCTCCTTCAATAGCGCATAATTTGTTTATTTGGCGCTATTGCCCCACCTACACGCTAGTATACATGTACCCTGCCGTTCTAAATCGTGCCGCGTAAAACGTGACGCAGGAATCATTTAGTTTGCGAAAATACGAAGCAAAATTTCCACTCGTTTCAAAGGCGTTGCAAGGCCAGCAGAGTCAGCTGAGTCGGCTGCGCAATTCTTGCGTTCGCTTGCATGCTCCCGGTGAAGCAAGCTTTTGCAGTGTGGTGTGGGTTATACTCCGACGATCGTCCGCACGCGGCTGCCGTGTAGACGGCGCCGGCGTGAGAGGCAGGCAAGAGACAAAGGCAACCGACGCCAACCTCCAAGGGGGGGGTTAATTCCCAAAACCTCCCTTAGCTAGCTCCGTCTTCTGGGATCCCGCGTATCTCGAGCGGCCGGAGTCGTTCGACTCCGCCGCTACCGGTAAACGATGGTCGGTCCAGGCTCGAAGGGAAGGCGCCAGGTCGCTCCGCCGCCGCCGTCTCGTCCTCGCTCGGAGCTCGCCAAACTGGCCGAGTGCCGCAGTCCAAGTCCTCGCTCTCCGCAGCCGCCTCTCCGGCGAAGCCACTCCGCGCGCACAGGTGGCGCCATCTCGCGACGCGAACCCCTCTATTCTTGCCGTGGCCGTGCCGAGGCCACGTTCTTGCCGTCTTGTTGCGCCATCCCGCGCAAGCCGCGCGGCCCTTCGAGCGCTGCCGCGTACCGAGTCGGGATCGCGGGCAGCCACAATCCCCACACTCCTCCTCCCTAAATACTCGACGCCACTCGCATTGAAACGGCGCCGCGAAGCACAACCTCAAGTTAAAAATACGCCAAAAAACGTCATCCACATGCCAGTTCACTCCCAATGTTCGCCATGTTATGCCGTAACCGCGAAGCTCGGCCTGATGAGCGTGCCACGCGTTCCACTGGTCCGAGTCTCTCACGGTTGGGAAGCACAGCAGGTTGGCAGGTCCAGAAGAAGCCAGCAGCCGCAGCCGAAGAATGCGGAGGTCGCTTGCTGACGCGACCTCTGCTCCCAGTGCAAGGCGTTCTCTCCAATGGCGGGTCCCTCGGCCTCCTGGGTTCCGTGGCTGCTTCGGCGTCTGGTCCTCCCGAACAGCTGAATGGTTGCCCCGCAGGGCACTTGCCCAAGGTGGCCGGAGTAGCAACTGGCGACAGCTCAACACGCTGCGCTCGGTGCTACCTTCACTGGCCGGCCCCGCCGGGTGGTTCAGCTGGTCCGTCCTCGGTGTCCATGGCGGTGGCGACTGGCAACTGGCGTGACTCCCGTTGCCGTCCGTGTGCCGAGGGCTCCGCTCTCACCCCTCAATGCGAGCGATTCCGATTATCGAGGAAGGGAGCAGCGGATTTCCGCCAACTCATGTCACTGGCGAGACAGCCTACTCGGCCCGGCTAGCTCAGTCGGTAGAGCATGAGACTCTTAATCTTAGGGTCGTGGGTTCGGGCCCCACGTTGGGCGCCAAAATGTTGCGTGGGTTTGGCTCGGACGATCCTCCGCACGCGGCTTCCGTGTATACGGGCCGGCGTGAGAGGCAGGCAACACAAAGGCAACCGTCCAACAAGCAACGGCTGGGTTTATTGTGCGAACCCCAGTACCCCCTTCTTCTTGCTGCGATGTGGCGGCGACCGGAGCCGTTCGG
This sequence comes from Haemaphysalis longicornis, assembly GCF_048455015.1. NCBI lineage: Eukaryota > Metazoa > Arthropoda > Arachnida > Ixodida > Ixodidae > Haemaphysalis > Haemaphysalis longicornis. Next base: position 54,458,315 of record NW_027526295.1, on the reverse strand, counting down.
CTCGTGACGAGGCCGCCCGCGTATGAAGTTCGCCTGGAAAGGGAAGAGGGATTACCTGCCAGCCGATCTCCTCGCTGTCCCGAACCGGACTGCCCCGGCGCGTGCGTCGTCGTTCCTCCCGCCCGGCCGTACGGCTCGTGACGTCACCGGCTTCTCCCCCCGCGCCCCATTGGGCCGTCTGGACTCACGTGGTGCGGGACGTGAGGTGACGACGGTGCCTCCGGGCGAGGAGCGATCGCCCCTCCGTGCCCCGCGCCGGTGGGTGCGGGTTTCCGCTACTAAGCTTTCCACACTCCTCCTCCCTTAAGATTGTCACCACCCCGGTTTCAAGATGGTGTCCGAATCCAAGATAGCTAGCATTCTAATCACCTTAGGCTAAGCGGTTTCGCCTACCTTTCATTCTGCCTCCAGCTCCTCCAAGAGCTTCTGAAGGCGGGCTGCGTGCTCGTCCGTGTCGTCGGGCTCCCCGCACCCCAGGTCCAGCATGTCGGCGTCCCCATCGCTGCAGGCGTTTTCCTCCTCGTGCTGGGTAGGGGCCGGCTGCAAGACTGCCGCTTCGCAAGACGGCGACCCCTCCCAGAGCCTAAGCGCCTCGGGGTTAGGCCTGCCCGGCGGGGCCTCCGCCGCTGGTGAGCGGCCTGGTCGGGCCGCTGGCACCCCTCCCTCCTCGGTGGGCACACCCGGTCCGACCGCGTTGCGGCTGCCCGCCGGCGGGCCCAAAATGGCGGCCCGGTACGCGGGGTCCCGGTGCATCCGGGCCCGCACGGCAGCCACGCTGGTAGGGTCGCCTCCGTCCTCCAGGTCCGGCCCGTGCCTCGTGAGCGCCCGGTGCTTCGTCTCCGACACCAGCAGCACCCCGCAGTCGGAGCAGTAGGTGGCCAGTGGGTCCGGAGCCACGACGCGGGGAAGCGGGCCAGGTAGTCGCGCGGCGTGTGGCCCCGGAAGACCCCCGGGACGAGCTCCAGGGGCAGGCTCGGCTCAATGCGCAGCTGTGCTTTCCACGGAGCCGAGCTACAGTAGCCACGTGGGGGGCTACTTCCCTCTTGGGCCACCCACGTGGCCACGCTGCGCTTCTTCCGGCGCTCCCTGCTGCCCCCCGGGGCCGGCTGATGTCGGGTGTGCTGCGCTGGGCCGCGGAAATTGCTGTCCCGCAGCAGATCTGGTTGTCGCCTGGGGCTCGTGGAGGGTGCTCGGGCACCGCGGCTCTCCCAGCTCCGCCGCGGCGCTTACGACGGCGCCCCTGGTCGCACTGCCTCGGCCGCATGTGGCACCAGGTCGTCCCACGTGGCCGTAGGAGCGCCTCCGCCACCGCCGGGCCTCTCCGTCCGCCCAAACCACGGCCGGTAACGCGCGTCCCGGCGGTGCTGGTTGAAGTTGGGCCGAGTCCTTCGGGTCCTTCGCTTGGGCCACGTCCGCCAGTGCTGCCGCTGCTGTTGCTGGGTGGTGGTGTTGGTGGGCAGTTTTCCATTTCTGCTTCTGACCGCTCGGCCGCTGCGCGCCAATTTGCGGTGTGGGTCTTACTCCGACGATCCTCCGCACGCGGCTGCCGTGTAGACGGCGCCAGCGTGAGAGGCAGGCAAGAGACAAAGGCAACTGACGCGAACCTCCAAGGGGGGGTTATTCCCAAAACCTCCCTTAACTGGCTCCGTCTTCTCGGATCCCGCGTTGCTCGAGCGGCTGGAGTCGCTCGATTCCGCTGCTACCGGTGGACGATGGTCGGTCCAGGCTCGAAGGGGAAGGCGCCAGGTCGCTCCACCGCCGCCGTCTCGTGGTCTCGTCCTCGCTCGGAGCGGCCGCCCGCCGCCGGCGAGCTGGCCGAGCGCAGCAGTGCAAGTCCTCGCTCTCGGCGGCCGCCTCTCCGCCGAAGCCACTCCGCGCGCGCCGGTGGCGCCATCTCGCGACGCGCAAGCGAACCCCTCTATTCTTGCCGTGGCCGACCCAACGCCACGTTCTTGCCGTCTTGTTGCACAATCCCGCGCAAGCCGCGTGGCCCTTCGAGCACAGCCGCGTACCGAGTCGGGATCGCGGGCAGCCACAATCCCCACAGCAGTTACCTCAGGATATAGGATAAGCAGCGTTCCGTGTTTATGGTACTCGTGAACTTTCCTTTCTAGACAGCACGCAAGAAGAAAAAACTGTAACTGTAGTGAAACAGGCAAACCACCCGACCTGGCGATACTGTCCCACGCCGCGACCACCGCGAAAGCTCGCTCAAAAGAAAGCCGACCAATTAGGTTGTTTTAGCGGATATTATTTTGTTTAGCCTCTGCAAATACTTTAAGGGCTATTTCTTACAGTATGCAGTCATTTAAACACGCCACAAAGCACCACAACCAACATTCACTCTGGCTTGTACTTGAAAACACAAGGAGGGCGGCGAGGGTCGTCTCCTTGTGTACTACCCAGAGGCGCTGGCCGCTAGGGGCGCTGCATGTCGCCAAAACTCCAGCGCAGGAGGCCTATCACGGCGCCTCCGCCGCCAACGATCGGGTCGTTCATTCTCGAGCGCAGAAGCTCCGCCCTCCGGCTCTCCGATTGGAGGGGTGAGCCGGGCGAGCCGGCAAAAAACGCCGGCAGTGCGGAGTCGGCAAACAAATACTCGTGACGTGTTTGGATGTTGTTTATTTACAATATATCAGCGGGATGTCGATTGCGCGTGGTCCTCTGCTGGCTGCTCGGTTGCGTTTCGCACACTTTAAAATTGATTTTAAATATGTTCTAGGCTGTATTCGCCGCTGATATTTTGCAGATGATGTATATGTGCTCACACCAATCTATCTCTGAAGTTATCTCGCCTTCAAAATTTTGTGTAAGTACCCCTTTAATGCAATTCAGCTATTGTTTGGGTTAACGAAAATGATAACGCTGCTCACATAGCCTGAATCCCTTTGTCTTTTTTTGTAAAATCAGGACGAAGAGCGAGAGCGAGCTGAACGTTACAGAGCTTAAACAAACCTGTTGCCCCACGGGCTCGCGAAAGAAACGCATCCCGAGAACGGGCACCTAGCGAACGTATATTTGGGCGCTGTGTGGGCACCATGGCAAGCAGCAGTGAGCGTCGTACTGAGTACTACTGACCGCCAAAGGCCATGCCCTGAAAAATGTGAGAAGAACACACAGCTCCAACTGAATAGGTGGAATCTGCGAAATACGTGTTTAGTGAAATTAGCCAAAATATGACTACAGAAAACAGAGCAAACGCTTGATAAAAATCGCGCCAATCCACCCCGTCAATGTGGTTGGAAAGCAAAGTGTAAGGCACCCATAACGATTACCTATACGACGTCACTTAAATTCACTCACATCGCTCTACAAATAGTAAAACAAGAGAGAAGTGAAATTCACTTAAAGCAGCCATGAAGAGAAAACACAAGTTAGGTTCATTCAAAAGACTGCCTCGTTAGAATCATACTGACACCACTTTTAACGTAAACTTCGGTCAAATAAGCTACATGATTAGGAAAAAAGGAAATGGCCATGCGACCCACCAGCTCATTTCCCGCAACAGAACCTATAATGTTATTCGAGCCAGCTCTGCGATTGGCGGAGGTCGGCAGAAGCAAACGCAAATTAGGTAGAGCTTACAAACTAGCCGAACGAGCGATTTGGGCGTAAATTTAGGGCACATTCTCTACAAAGGAATAAGAATGATGGGACAAACAGTGGAAGTTACGAAAGCACATCTAAACATAGAAGTACAATGCGTACTGCTGTTCGTACTGCGCACAGCACTACGGGGCTTGGGGTTGTCTCAGACGACACTGGCCGATTGATGCAAGCAACGGTGCCTTACGTGACCACATTTGTCGAGCGAGCACTGTTTTAGGGAACCAATATTTTCTCCCAGAACAAAAATAGGCCAGGTTTAAATACGGGCAAAAACAAACCAAACGCTTGCCACGGTATGGTGGCGCCATCTAGGTTCGCGAAACGTAAAGAAACGCGGGAACAAATCAACACCGTTGTACAGGCTGGAGACAACCTTTCAACGGTCCCGTGCCGCATTGATTGGGCTAACGTGCTCAACGCGTTGTTCTTTTCGTTTCCCACGAGACCTAGCAACGCGAAATAGACAATACGATTCAAACTTCTTCAGTAAACCGCGTTGCGGCGATAATTTTAGCGTGGTTTTGACACAATGACTTGCTTCGGCGGCGAGCGAGCAACCAAAACTGGCGGCGCCAGCGTATACGTGTCTCTACCCTGTACGGCGGATGCGTGAATGAAGGTATTCTAGGCTGCAGAGCGGTCGGTTCCTGTGATGTCATTGCAGACCCCGAAAACAAACGATTTAGCGGGAAAATCAAAATTTTAACCTAACTTGTTTATTTCTTAGTGAATAAAGCACCGTTTGTATCCGGACAAGCGCTGGGGGCACTATGAAACACGAAATCTTTCGAATAAAACCAACTTGCATTTTCTCCTAATGGCTCCTTTAACGACACCATTTGTTACTTGAAAGAGATATTCTTGGTAAGGTTAAATCAATGCATGATGCATGAACGGTGTTTGGTTGAGTTGTATCGGTGTAGCACAAGAGTGGAAACTTTTTTTATAAGAATAAAGTACGCTCCAACCCGGTGTTAGACGATCTCACTTCTCCGTCTCTGCGCCGCGTACGGAGGCTACCAGATTTGCGGCAGAGAAGGAGGAGCAGGAGGAGAAAGAAATACTTCTGTTCAGATTTCTGAACGGCCCAGAGTACCGCCCGGGGGAGTGATCCCTACTTCTGTGGGGCCCATATGCTGTCCGCACGGCCAGTGTTCTGTCCACCCACTGAAGCTGGTTAGGTAGAGGACAGCAGCATCTGGACAGCAGCATATCCTATTGCTCTTGTTGGGTAGTTGGCGGAAAGAGGGGAGGGCACTCATAGCTAAAGTCGCACATCCCGATTACGGGGCGGAGTGTTCCTACTTCTGACCAAAATTTACATTCAGCGTCGTAGCGATTCGGATGCATTAAGTGAACACGCGTAGGCTGTCGGAAGGAGCCCGGATTGTATGAGCCGTAGGATTGTTTTTCTCTGGAAAGGTCAGGGTAAAGCGGAGGTACGGCCTGTCTCAGAAGGCAATAATGCTGGGCTATCTCCCTGAACGTGACAAGCGGGTCACTGTCCTTGTGCAGCTCCATAGCACGGGAGGTAAAAGCGCAGGATTGTTGGGTGGGCGTATTTGCTGCCCTCCATTGAAGCGTGAGGAGGTGTCCAGATGAGGTGAATGGAACCATTTGGGGAGTGATTTTAAATGCAGAGCATCTGATTCACTCGCCTTGTTCCTCTGGCATCGTCGTCGTTGTCGTCGTCGTCGGCGGCGGCGGCGTTGTCCACCATCCCCCATTCTCCTCGCCGCGCCAGCTGCGCTCTCCGTCGCTCACCCCCTATCCTCTCCGATAGCGAACACACTCTCGCGAAGGGCATTGGATTGGATTGGATTGGCTTAGCACGGCTTGGCTTGGATTTGGATTGGATTAAAGTGGATTGTGTTGGATTGTGTTGCGTCATATCCGCGGCACGTGGCGTCATAGCCGCGGCAGACGCGCTGGGGCCGGCGCATGTGCAGTACTCTCTCTTCCACGGTTTCCGCTCCTTCGGGCGTGCTGCGCATATAACGGGTGTGCCGTTCTCCGGCGAAGCAACATCCACTCTTGGCTCAAACACATAGAGTCCACGCCGCTTTACAAGTACGCCAACGTCGTCATCGACTGGGACCGGCTTACGCAGTCCCCTCAACGTTCTGCGCGCTATAAAACACGGTCCCTTCACCGCTCCGCCAATGCGTCGCATCTACACAGGGGTTCCTGCGAGGGGAGGTGGGAGTTTTTTTTAGCACGCGCAGAGCAGGTCAGGACACCGAACCCAACTGGTAATTCCAGTAGGCTTGCTGGGAATCGGTGACTACCCTCCGAACCCCTGGTTGAGTGAGATTCAAGGTGATGGCTGCCTCTTCTGCTGCCGTCATTTCTTGGGTCCTAAGCGAGGTACACGCAAGGAGGTCGGTTCTGGAGGTAGCCACGATGATGGCGTATTGCTGCCCTCGATGCTTGTAGGCGTCTGCGTAGATAACTGCATGAACCCCACCGAGGGTGGTGTTTAGCGCTTGAGCCCGTGCTTTTCGGTGACCCTCGTCATGGGAGGGGTTCATATTTCTAAAGAAAGGGGCATCTTTAGTTTTAGTCACCAAGAGTCTGGGAGTACGTCAAGAGGAGTCACATACTGTGCTGCCCAGCCAATCTGGTGAAGCATGAGGTTACCCACCGCAGTTCTGAGTCGGACCTTCTGGTTAGAAAGATGGCCTTCTATCAGCTCTTCCACAGTGTTGTGGAGCCCCGTGCTAAGCAGCCTCTGTGTGGACGCACTCATGAGAAGAGCAATGGCCTGCTCGAACGCCTTTCTAATCATTATATAAAGCATCTCTGTCTTCCTTGTTGAGAAGAAGACAAGGAGTTAACGTTAGTGACTGTCGAGAGGACAAAAGCTTCAATTAATCGAAAGGTACCGGATTCCTTTAGGCCTCGCTACTTGGTGGCAACTCGCCTGATCATGTGTATGATTTGATTAATGCTGTTTTTGAGGCGCTGCAAGGAGCCGTCACTCTTGCTGTTAGCCTCGAGATGTAAGCCCAGAACCTTGATGCTGGGGCTTGGAGTGATGGCCTGGCCATCAAGGAGTATTTGAATGCATTGCTTGATTTAGCGTGCGGGCGGACGACAAGGAGCTGTGATTTTTTACGTGAACACTGCAGGCCACAGGCTTTTGCACATTGGCGTACTAGAAGTGAGATGCCATGCATTGATGTGAATTTCCTTTAATTTCTGTAACTCTTAGCACATGAGCAAGGTGCGCACGTGACCGCTAAACGGGAGTGAGTGGTCACGTGACGCTTTCACGTGGCATTCAGCGAGAACGCAGGGGGTAAACCCGTATATTTGCGAGGTGAGTACACCACCTGTCTTCCCCGTCTTCGCGTGGGCTCGTAGCTAAGTGGGTAAGACAACGGGCTCTCGCTTTGTTAGTATATTAGTTCCAGGTTCGATTACTGGCGGTGCCAGTAAATTCTTTTACTTATTCCGTGGAGTTTTCTGGTGACACCAACGGTCGCGAAAGAACCCTTGGGGGGTAGAGGTAAAAAGCTTTGCTTTAAAAACGGCAAGCGTGGAACAGTTCTATGCAATGTCTGCGATACCGGAATTGATATACGATGTAAAACGAAGACCAAATTTGAAGGTTTCAATGCACTGCACACTCACCCCGCCTCGAGCAAAGCTGTTATCTGCCGACGAAAGACGTGTTTTTACCGTACCTAACGCGCCAAAGCTAAGCGACGAGCGCGCGTTATCGGCGTCGGCGAGCGGGTTCGCTTTGTACGCAGGCAGCTTGGTATGCACCCATGTGTAGAACTTACGATGAGTGTATGGCTGCTGGTTATGCCCAGAAAAGCCAAATTAATGCAGATACGTCTACTTCGCCGTGTACGTTAGCCCGGACGGCTTTGCAGTGCATCACGGCCATAATACATAATAGCAGTAACAGTTGGCCAAGATAGCAATGGCTAGCTAGTATAATACAACGCAGCCTGCGGCTCACGTAATTCAGTGCAGCGACAGCGCACAACGCCTGCTTCGCCTACGGTCCGCCGGCCGGCCGCCCACTTCCGCAACTCACCGCCGTCGTTTGCGGCACGTAAACGCTACGTGCGACGAAGGGCGCGTACCGCTGGCAAGCCTCAGCGCTAGATAAAATGGCACAACCAGCCTAAAATACCGTTACGTCCAGCTAAAAAATGGTGTCTTACGCCTTTACGGGGCGTTTCGAAAGCGCTTATCCTAAAGACGCAGCCCTAGCTCTGCCTGATTCCCTGAGGTTACGCAGTGCTCGCAGCGTTTGCTGTACATGGAAACGTAAATATGATACGCCACACCAGCACTTTAAAAAAGAAAGTCTCACCTTTCATTCAGGGTGCAAATCCGATGTCGCAGAGAAAGCGCTAGGCGTTTCCTTCTCAACAACAAAGGTTAGCACGAGGCTGCAGAAACGGACGTCCAAATGCTGCCGAAAGAGTCCAATGGCGGCTTGCGCTTGCGGCTTGGCCAGGCTTGGCACAAAGAAGCCACAAAAATTTACATTCACAGCCATTCAACTTACTACACAAACAAAAATATGTAGTCTAATGTGTCAAAAATTTTAATAGTATAATATTGTGTGTTAGCTGAATTTTAAATATATAGTTTTTTACCACTTGCGCTGACTGCCGGATGGTGCGGGAGTCAGGCCACTCGGCCGCGATAAGCCGGTGTGTCCACTCTTCTAATTTTTATTTCTATATGGTGTTTACCCCTTTAGCTCATTAAAGAACGTTTTTCACCACCATCTATGGTGTTCCTACCAAGCATCACCCAGCTACAAAGGGGAAACCAATAGCAGTCACCATCATCAGCAGTAGCCCCAGGGATCACAAGTGGGCATGTGATCCCTGTAACTAAATACAAGTACCGTTTTTACTCGATTCTATCGCGCACTTTTTTCCCGAAAAATATGTCAAAAAGTCGCATGCGCGTTAAATCGGACACGAAACCGAAACTGCCGAAACAGAGGACATTTTGTCCCACCCATCGCCATCGCCATATCAAGATGGCGCCAAAGCATTTAGCAACGATTTTTCGGACGCAGGAAGCATAGGCGCCTAAGCTTTTCTATCGGTGTTCACACAAATCGTCAAATCGTTCCACTCGCGCGCTTGATAACAGCAATGGCACAAGCGGCTCTCACGCGATCAAAACGAGCGGTCGGCTGAAGCGTGCGCCTCTGGAGAAGCTTGCGGAATGGGCGTGGGGGGCGTGGGCCACGATCCCATCGGCCATGGTTGAACGTTCGTTCAGAAGTCGGGAGCGCGCTTGACGGCACTGAGGACAAGATGTTGTCGTCAGCGGAGAGCGACGACGAGTGAGATGAGTGAGATTACTTCGGAAAATAAATCGCCCGTTTCTCTCGCATTCGTGTTTCTTGCTCAGAAAGTTCCGTACGCGTTACAATCGGAGGTGCAAGTTTTTTTAGTTTTTTTTTTGTCAGGAAAATCGGGTGCGCTTTATTATCGGGGGCGCGTTAGAATCCGGTAATTACTGTAATCGTTCGTGCACCAGCGAAATTGACATTATCACCTGAACTACAGTGGTGAAGCTTATCAGCGTTGCATTTTGTTTTTATGTTTATATTGACGCGAACCGTGTATTGGGTTTGTTTATTTATGTATTGCTTTTACCACCCGGCTGCGCCGGTCTCTATTATCTGTATGCCAAGGGAAGCGTGTGTTCCATTCTTTTTTTTCTATGCCGCATGTGTTATCTCTTCTGATAGGGACAGCGTTCCGAACTACCGTGAGCCGCCTCGAATAATCTTCTTTGTTCTGGATGTAAATAGACGGTTCGAGAAAGAGTCGCGCCTAAAGATAAAAAGCCTGCAGAGCAGACGCCGCGGCATTCCATTCCACTCTCTGACGCTCGCGGACGCACGTCCCTTTATTTTTTACTGCTGTCTCGCCGCCTGTGTATTCTTTGAGTTGTTAGGGGAGCACAAGTTCGCTCCAATATACTCGTTTTCTTTCAAGACAACTGCGTCGTCTTTGACTTCGTGACATCTGGTACTGGTGCGGGGTATGCATCCTTCATGCTCTCTAGAGCCTCTGGAAGCCACCAAGACAGTCCAACAAAAGCCAGCCTCCACCTGCAAAGTTTACCACCCGAGTTCCGACTACTACCGGAGAAAGCGAAGAAAGACGTCGCAACCAGCACCATGGTCCACCAAGACAATCCTCCCGTCGTTCTGCAGCAAGCTCGGAGACCCCATCATTCCAAGGATCCCCGGGTGAAGGCCCGGAAGAGTGGCTAGAGAAGCTGGAGCGCGCCCAAAGATTCATCTGATGGGATGATGAAGAAACTTAGGGAAGTGTTTTTTGAAACTTGGAGACTCGGCTCAAGTCTGGTTTGAAAATCACGAGAGCTCGCTAACATAATGGATCATGTTCAAAGCGGAATTTTGGAAAACATTCACAACTGTCGTACGGAACGAACGAGCTGAGGTGTTGTTGCAGACGCGAATCCAACACCCTAACGAAGGTATTGTGGTGTTCGTTGAGCAGATGAAGATGCTGTTCCGACGAGCTGACCCCGAAATGGCAGAAGAGAAGAAGGTGCGCTTTCTAATGCGGGGAGTAAACAACAGCTTCTCGCTGGACTCATTCGCCACCCGCCGAAAACCGTCGCTGAGTTCGTGACAGAGGCTTCGTTGATCGAGAGGACCCTCGACATGCGTTCGAGGCAATACGATCGACCACTCAACGCGTTTATGGCGAACCCCCTCAATGTCCCTGGATTCGCGACGGAAGACTTGTGGGAAACGATCCCCGCCGTAGTTCGAAAAGAACGGAGAAGGCGTTTCCCAACCACACCGGAACCCCAGATCGCCTCCATGACCGACGTGATCCGAGAAGTCCAACTCGCACTGGGGACTTCTACGCCGTCGGAAGCACCCCACGAACCACAAGCGATGACCTACTACGCGGCTGTTCGTCGACCCCGACCTCCTTTAACCCGTCGGCAAGAGGCCCCACTGTACCGCCGCCAACTGTCGCCCGCCCGACCCCCGGTAGTCCGAAACCAGGCGCCGAGGAATACGGAAGTATGGCGAACTCCCAATAATCGTCCTCTGTGCTACTACTGCGGAGAGGCCGACCACATCTATCGTCGCTGCCCTCACAGGAGACTCGGACTGCGTGGTTTCTTCGTCGACGCACCTCGCCCTCTCCCTAGCCAACGACCACGTGTGATCGACGACTACCTACCTCAAACCAGCTGTGGCCCAGCCAGTTTCAACCGTTCGCCGTCGCCCTACTCGTACGAGTCGCCGAACCACCTTAGCAATGTTGACTTCACACATGGAAGGTCCCCCAGCCCACGTAGGGGAAACTAAATGTAGCAACTTCTGGAGTTGAAGTTGCACAACGGCGAACAAAAGAAAACCCTCCAACGACGCAAGGGCGCGCCGAAAACCGTGATTCACGATAGGCCCTCATTCCGACTACCCAACGGAACCCTGTCGAGACTCCCGAACACGACGACAGCTACACGGCGCGACGCGTAGCCATGACAGAGACGGCCACCGAGAAGACGACGACAACGACGACGCACAGTGCCCGACCGTCAACACGCAGAAACCGAGTTGCGACGCCCCGACGCCCCCGGAACTCGAGGAAGGCGGCGTCCGACGTCCACGTGTCCATCGAAGGCTTTGACGTATTCGCCCTCATCGACACGGGAGCCGACCACTCGGTAATGAGCGCGTCATTCGCGTCAAGCTGGAGGAAGTTACGGCAAGATGGGACGGTCCGCATATACGCACAGCAAGAGGTCATCTTGTAACACCAAGTGGAACGCACACATCACGCGTCACCATAGACGGCATCACGTACCCTACTCAGTTCGTCAATTTGCAAACTGCTCCCGTGACGTATTTCTCGGAACGGACTTTTTGACGGACAACGGCGCAATTATCGATCTGCAGACAAAGTCGATACCTTTTTCCTCCGATCACTTCATGACGCCGGAACCGAAACCCAAACACTGTGCTGCTGTAAGGATCGCGGATGATCATGTCATCATGCCACCCCGCGCAAGCTTGATGATCACCGCCTACTGGGAAGGTACTGGTCCTGACGTCGACATTATCGTGGAGAGTGTTCGAAGGTTGCTTCTTCACCGCGGTGTGTCTGTCGCAAGAGGCATTGCGTGGTATAAGCAGCGCAAATCCCATGTTTTGGTCACCAACTTCACCGAGGAGTACCAGCAGTTAAATAATGGCGCCGCAATTGCGTTCCTCGAAGAAACGCAGCAAGCAAGTGACGTGATCGCAGTCGCCAACTTTGATCGCGCAACCCGAAGATACCTTCAAGATTCCGCATCCCTTCGACGTGAATTCGGCGCTACCGCAAGAAGAAAGGATTAAGTTATTGCCTTTGCTGCGTCTCTACAGGAAGGGTTTTTCGTCGAACACAAAGTTACATCAGACACCTCTGGCGAAGCACCAGATAATAACCAACGATGGAGCCCGACCTACCTGACAGTCACCGCACCGCGTCTCTTCACGCTAGCGCTGAAGCCATCCGGACTCAACTCGACGACATGATCAGCAACGACATTATACAGCCATCGAAAAGACGTTAGGCTGCGCCGGTCGTACTCCTAAAGAAAACAACATGGCACATTAATGTTCTGCGTTGACTACTGGCGACTCAACAAAATTACCAAAAAGGACGTGTACCCCCTGCCACGAATTGACGACGCTCTCGACCATCTTTGCCATGCCAAGTACTTCTCATCGATGGGCCTGAAGACCGGCTACTGCAAATTGAAGTGGACGAAAGAGGCCGAGAGAAAACTCCATTTATAGCCCCGTACGGCCTATATGAGTTCAGGGTGATGCCTTTTTGGCTGTGCACGGCGCCAGCAACATTCCAAAGAGTCATGGACACTGCGCTAGCTGGCCTGAAGTGGCACACTTACCTCGTATACCTCGACGACGTTGTGGTATTCGCCCGGAATTTCGACGACCAGCTTGCAAGATTGCAGTCTGTACTCGAGGCCATTCGTACGTCGGGGTTAACGCTTAATCCTGAAAAGTGCCGTTTCGCGTATGAAGAATTGAAGTTTCTGGGCCGCATCGTCAACGCCGCGGGAGTCCTAACTGACCAGGCAAAAACTTGAGCCATTGCGAACTTCCCAACACCAAAAGACAAGAAGGGCGTGCGAAGATTTCTCGCATGCTACCGGCGCTTCGTCGCAAACTTCGCACGCATTGCAAAGCCACTGCCACGCTTGACGAAAGATAGCACGCCTTTTAGCTGGGAAAACGACCACGAAAAAGCATTCTGCGAGCTGCAAAAACGCCTGCAAAGCCCGCCCATGCTCGCTCATTTCGACGAAAACGCCAAAACGGAAATGCACACCGACGCCTGTGATATAGGTTTGGGTGCCGTCCTTGTCCAATAGCAAAGCGGTTGCAAAAAGGTAATCGCCTATGCCAGTCGTGGTTTGTCGAAGGAGGAGAAAAACTACTCTTCCTCCGAAAAGAGTGCCTGGCTATCAAATGGGTCATTTCAAAATTTTTCCCATGCGTGTATGGTAGACCGTTTATTGTTGTGACAGACAAGCATCCGCTGTGTTGGCTTGCTGATTTGAAGGACCCCTCTGGCCGCCTTGGGCGATGGAGCTTGCGGCTACAGGTATTTCACGTTACAATCGTCTACAAACCCAGCAGGAAACACTCCGACGCCGATTGCCTGTCCCGTGCTCCCGTCAACTTACCACTACAAGAATCTGATGAAGACACCGCGTTGTTTGGAGTCGTTAGGGAGACCGACCTAGCCGCCCAGCAGCGTGCCGACCCCGACTAGCGCGTCATGATGGACTACCTCGAAGGACGCACCGCCGCCGTGCCTAGGGCGTTCAAAGGAAACTTGCCAGTATTTAGCCTCAAAAACTCCGTCCTCGTGAAGAAAAATTTCAGGCCCGGAACGAGAACGAATTTCCTTGTTGTCATCCCGGCAGATCTTTGTGACGAAATTTTGGCGCCGTGCCATGACGACCCCTCTTCCGGACTTTTCGGCACAGCTCGCACAATTGGAAAAATCAAGGCAAGGTACTACTGTACCCGCGTTACATCAGACGTCACACACAACGCCTGGAGCTGCCGTGATTGCCAGCGACGAAAAACGCCGCCGAAGAGACCCGCCGGATTTCTGCAGCCGATCGCCGTCCCATCGTGGCCTTTCCAAAAGATAGGAATGGGCCTTTTGCGCCCGTTCCCTGCGTCACGATCCGAGAACAAGTGGATTGTCGTAGTGACAGACTACATGACGCGCTACGAACATACCGCTGCTCTTCCGAGGAGGACTGGCAAAAAAGTCGCAAAGATCTTCACAAATCAAGTTATGCTGCGACACGGAGCCCCTGGAGTTCTAATTACAGACCGCGGTACGGCCTTTTCTGCCGAGCTGATGCAAGGAATCTTACGCTACAGCAACACAGATCACCGAAGAAAGACGGCCTACCACCCCCAAACGAACGGACTGACGGAACGCTTGAACAAGACGATTGCGGATATGCTGTCCATGTACGTCGATGTTGAACATAAGAACTGTGATGAAGTGCGGCCGTATGTCACGTTTGCGTACAACACGGCTATCCAAGAAACTACGCAGATGACACCGTTCGAGCTTGTCTACGGAAGGCGGCCGACTACGATGCTTGACGCCATGCTTCCACACTTAGAAGACGACGACTTCAACGCCGACGTCCAAGGATACCTTCAGCGTGCGGAGGAGGCCCGCCAGCTCGCTCAAGTTCGTACAACGGACCAGCAGCTGGTTGATTTCGGCCGCTACTACCTCCAACGCCGAGACGCCGAATACCACGCAGGGGATCGTGTGTGGGTTTGGACACCCATCCGACGACGCGGACTGAGTGAGAAGCTTCTACGACGGTATTTCGGACCCTACCAGATTCTACGACGTGTTGGCCACCTTACCTACGAAGTGATCCCTGATGATGATTCCGGCACATCACGACGTTGCACTTGACCCGAAGTCGTCCACGTGGTTCGCTTAAAACCTTTCTACGCACGATGACAGACTTTTATTTTTTCTTTGTTCGGACTGTCGCTTATGTTAGCATCACGTCGATGCACTGTTAGAGGGGGGTAATGCCGGGAACCATGTATTGGGTTTTTTATTAATGTTCTGCTTTTACCGCCCTGCTGCGCCGGTCTCTGTTATCTGTGTGCCAAGGGAAGCGTGTGTTCCATTCTTTCTTTCTAGGCCCTATGTGTTATCTCTTCTGATAGGGAGAGCGTTCCGAACTGCCGTGAACCGCATAGAATAATCTTCTTCGTTCTGGATGTAAACCAATGGTTAAAAACTGGTCTGGATGCGGGACGTGGCATGTTTACAAGTTTAAGCATTCCTTGCAGATGCTGAAGGAGTTTTCCAAGCCATCCGAAACCAAGAGGACGGCCTCATACACCTTTCTCGGATTGTACTTTCCTCCAACGAATGGGTGCTCTGAGATTGTGAAGACGATGAACCTCACGCTTGCCCCGTAAGGAATCAGCGTAAATACCGGCGCGGCATTTGTTACCTTGTTTTCGAGCTATCGAGAAGAATGCTATACCGTAGTTTTTTCTTCTAAATACCAGTGCCCACATGGACATGTGGCGTAAGTGCAGCGTAGTCCGAATGGAGAAAAAAAAAGCCTCAGAGTGTGTCCTCGTAATCACCCCCCCCTCTTAAGCCTTGTAGGAAATTTCAGAGTGTTCATAGAATTTGCCCATTGAAATAATTTAAAACGCTGTACAAGCAGCAGACATCACGTGAAGTGTACGTCCTGCAGACAGCGGTGTTTTGATTATTCAAGGCGCCCGATAAACAAGCCAAGGAACCTTTCGCCCGAGCCTTCACAGTGGCTAACCACTGTGTAGGTATCCACATCTAGTGCATTCCATAGTGCAGCAATGTAGGAGACCGTGAGAGAAACAAAGATAGAGTACCCACCATGCCACCGGAAGCTAGCCTAAATGAGCCATTAAGACAAAACACGTTAGGTTAATTCAAAAGATTGCCCCGTTAGAACCATACTAACACCACTTTTAACGTAAACTTCGCTCAAAGAAGCTGTAGAATTAGGAAAAAAGGGAAAGGCCATGCGACCCACTCGCTCATTTGCCGCAACCGAACTTATGATGTTATACCAGCCAGCTCTGCGATTGGCTGAGGCCGGCAAAAGCAAATGCAAATTAGCCAGAACTTATAAGTTTGCGGAACGAGCTAGTTGCGCTTAAATTTGGAGCACATTCTTTTTATAGCAGTAAGAATGGTAATATCAAGAGTGGAAGTTATGAAAGCACACGTAAACATGGAAGAACCGATGCGGGAGGCTGTTGGTACTGCGCGCACTATGCTTCTTTTACGTGCACAGCACTGCGGCTCTTTGGGTTGTTTGAGGCGACAGTGGTCGACTGGCGGAAGCGAGGAGACCTTACGGGACGGTATTTGTTGAGCGAGCACCACCTTTCACAAAACGACCATTTTCGCCCTGAAGAAAAATAATCAGGCTACAAATAGAGTAAAAAAACAATGCAAAGAAAGAAAACGGCCCGCTGTGGTATGGTGGCGCTATCTAGGCTGACTAACAGTAAACAAGTCTTCACTTTCCACGAAGTTTAGCTTGAGGACCCGTTCTTATGATGTCATTTCAGACGTCGTTAAAACACGATTTATTTCAACCTAAATTTAACCTAAATTGATTAATTTCGTAGCGAATAAAGCGTTGTTTGCTTCCGGACTACCGCTGGGTGCACTATAAAAACGAAATCTTTTGAATAAGACAATCTTGTATTTTCATCTTGGGGAACAGCGCGAACAACAGGGACACAAATAAGAAAGAAGTGAACAGCGCTTGTCCTGTTCACTTCTTATTTGTGTCCCTGTTAGTTCGGGCTGTTCCCCAAGATGCAAGTACACCAAATCGCCACCTTGAAACTTGTATTTTGTCTGATTGCCATTTTAAGGGGCCAAATAGCTGAAGACGATTTTTGACAATCCGCGCTTTCAATAGACATCATATAACCTAGGCTATGCTTCAGCCATAACAACATTTATGACTGTGCGCTAGAACAGTGTACCTTGTGGTATGGGAGTGCGAAGACGCCTCGAACTTCCGGCGGTCCAGTGGATTCCAAGGCATACAACTGACAGGTGTTGCTTATATGCGAGGTCCTTGTGCACCAGGGAAGCCTGGGTTCTCACCCCAGGTGAGATGCGGTTGGGAAGAGGGACGAGGGACGGTGCCGCCATGAATAATACGCAACTATTACACAAGGAGTTGCCCCATCACTTTTCCCCATTTTTTATGATAAAACCCACTGATTCAGCCTCCTACCTTTAAGTCGTAATAAAATAAACAGCAGAGAAGTCAGTGCAGGGAATAGAATTTCTTGGAAAGGGATTGCTTAAAATCGTGTGAGGTTCTGCCTGTTATCTGCCTGTTATTTTGCGTACATCACAATGCATGTGGCAGTCAAGATTCAGGGATTATTTTATGAGCGTGGTATTTGTCAGTCCTATCTGTGCCGGTTCACTAGCTTCCATAGAAAGACAACAGTGACATCTTCTCCTTTTTCAGATTGCTTCACGAAAATCAATAATGTTAGGGCTGCTAGTTGAAGCCGTCATCTCTTTGTGGCGCTACAAGTGCTTGGTTATGTCGTGCATAGTAATTAACTTGCGCTGTTAACCGCGCCGCGGGTTTAAGATCGGGTCAATCTGCAGTAACGAAAAATGTTTACTCCTTTCTTTCGAGAGAGTATGCTGCTTTCGTTTTTATGTCCCATTTCTAAATTTACTACTTAATGGTTCATTGGTACATTTGGATGTGTGGCTTTGATCAAATAAGGCAGAAATAGACGACAAAATGACGATTCGCCTTCACAGGCCGAAAAAACAAGAACTCCTTTAAGCCTTGAAGTAGACGTTAGATTGGATGTTTTACAGCGTAACACAGTTTCATTCCTTGTGGAGACTTTTCATAAAAAGCTTTCATCGGACCCACACGTGGCTTTGCTTACAACAAACCTTCCTCGAGCTTTCTGTCGCCTAACCAGGCTAAAATACTCCCTCCAACAAGTGGACAATAACAAATTCATTTGTAGACTTATCACTAACCAGTACATTATTGAATTTTATACTTTCTACTATCACGGAAATTAATTTAGATGCATTTACGGTAATTAAAAGCCTGCAGTATTTTTTCATCTGCACAACGTACTTTGAGAAGTACGAAATTCCCAAGTGCGGAAACTTTGTGTGCACAAACTAACATGCGCAGTGTTGGGTCAATATATTGCGTTTAAAAATTGTTTGCACCTAATTAACACGTACGAAACAGCCCATACATATTATGAACATGCTTGATAGGAAAGTGCCAATCTCGAGCGAGATAAGGAGGGTACACATTCGCCGTACCGGGAATCTGAGTAATCTTGGCGGCGGTATTGGCGATCCGCGGACCCCGAAACCCAAGTATAAGTTGTAACTTACCGTGACGATGGGTATTAAAGGGACACTGAAGTGATTTGTAAACAATGCGGGATTACGAGCGCAAATTGTAGTCCGGAGCCCCTAGGCCCTGTTTCGACCACTCTGAGCGCGTTTACGCGAATTTATTTAGTAGAAAAATCAATTCGCAAATGCTGTCCTCCTCTCTTTACGCTCACCCATTTTCTGTGGAGTTTTCGTGTGACGTCAGTAGGAGAGGAGCTGGCAATTGGCTGTGCTTCTGCACGGCTCGCCGACCTTCCGCGACCGAGTCAGTCGGCCCAGCGTTTAGTCCGCCGGATGCCGACGGGTCGTCGCAATTCGCTGGATCAGTTGAAACTAAGTCACAACACGTTTGGGAATGGACGAATGTGCCTTTCTTTACTTGGTTAGTTTGTACACTGTATCTAGCTCCAAGACAAGGTCGCTTCACACAAGCGCTGCACAAGCGCACATGCGACGCTTCGCTGACTGGTACGCCAGTAGGAAAATATAAGGCCTCTTGAAGGAAGAGAAGAGTCAGCGAAGTCAATATAGGTAATAAGGAAATAAAATCAACTGATATTTTTATCGTACAGCGTAAAACTAGGGTGCGGGAAGCACTTTTTTGCGCTGGGCGAACAAGCACAGCGGTCAGCAGCACGACTACGCATCTGCGAACGCTTTTCCGTCTACGAAATGCAATTGCTAGACGTGAGCTATTGTGGAAACTCGGGGGATGCTTACTGCACGAGCGCAATACAACAAATAGTCACCTAAGCTGCTTGAAATACTAAAAATAAATAAAAGTGTAAACTGGTTATACATTATATAGCTTATATTTCCATCATCGGCATCGCCCCTTCCGTAGTCTAGTGGTCAGGGGAGCTAGGTATGTCACCCCAGTTGTTTTGCCAGTCACGTCACAATTTCGAATCCCCGCGGGTACATGCTTTTTTTTATAAGTTCACTTTTTCATTTTTCGCCGATGTTTTCTATACTGGGTTCACTTTTTTTGGGGCCGCAACGTTCATCGCTCCACGATCTAGTCCGCAGAACTCGCGCAGGCTGGCACTGGCGCGCTAGCGAGTTCTCGTTGGCGTGCTGCTGCCATATGCACCGACTGCATGCAGGCAGGGGGCCCAGGCCAGAATCAACAGACCCTTCGACTGGTGCGAACACGCTTTTTACGATACAGGCATGAGTGAGGCAAGCTCCAAACATGGGGGAAAAGCGGATGCATTTGAGCATCTGCGGGGACGCGAAGGGCGTTCATGCACTGCGTAGGGCTCAGCCAATGAATGCTACGATTCCAAGCCGTCCTGGGAGGCTTATCTTATGCATTTTACAGTCGACAACATGGCAGAAGCGCGGTACTACGATTACTGTGATATTGAGAATGCCCATCCAACGATGCCATGGGATGTCAAACATGCTGTTTTACAGAACCAAAACGGAAACCAAAAGTTGTTTGATTGCTATCTTGGGCATCGTCCAATCACGGTGCCCCCTCCTCCCAACGTCACAGCTTAGTTGGTGCGGCCGCCTCAAACCGCGCATGGTAGTTTTTCTTCTTTCGCGCTTTGTAAAATATTTATCAATTAGTCAACCGGATAAACAATGAAAAGTGTGCTAATTTGAGCCAGTCTACGCCGTGCAAGCAAAAACGGGAGCTTGAAAAATTCATTTCAGTGTCGCTTTAAGGTGAAGGGTAGAAACCTCAAATGGTGGCCATCGGAGCCCAGGTCAAGCTCCGGAGTATGGCCTCTCCGCCTGCTTACCAGGCTTAGAGCTGCGGGACCTCTCCAGCTATCAGGGTAAGGCTGACGAAGGAAGTACCCCTCCCCTGGTTTTATACTATGCTATATTGTATTCTCAAAACCTCCTCCAAACATGATCGGTCCTGAGAAGGGGCCGCACGCAAGCTTCCTTTTCCCCTTTGCCTTTGATATCACTCCCTAAGCCCGATAATTTCTCGCGATTTTCGGTTCTCAAATTTCTTGATAAGACAAAGCCCATCACTTCTCAGAATCTCCTTCTCATTCCAAGTATCTTGAAAGTCTTGCCGGCAATTGGTACAATGCTAAGAGACTGCAAACGGGAGAAGTGCTACAAGCCCGTTCCGCTGCTTCAAGCGTCAGTGGTTCGGGTACGGCACAAACTGCTGCCGCGGCACTGCATGTGTATTCCAAGACCACCTGACAGACAACTGCAACTCCAATGCGACTTCTGAGATTTGCCGGGCACCGCATGCGACATACTTCCGCCAAGTTGAAAATTTTGAACTAGAAAAAAAGATCGTTGACAAGCAGCAGTCCACTAACCTTCTCACACAAACGCACATGGTCGATGTTGACATCAAGAGCACACCCCATCGCTTTAAGGGGCCTGGTCCGTCGGGCACCCCCTGACATCTGACGAGGAGATGGATGTGTGGCCGTTCATGCCTGCATTACAGCGCCAGGAGCGGCCTCCGACGTCCAAGCGAACAGAAAGGCCCAAAACGCCGATTCCGAGAGTACTTCCGACATACTTCTGCCAAGTTGAATATTTTCAACTAGAAAAAAAGATCGTTGACAAACAGCAGTCCACTAACCTTCTCACACAAACGCACATGGTCGATGTTGACATCAAGATCACACCCCATCGCAGTCCTAATAGCTGCCATGGGGTAATATCTGAACTGGATTTAATAAACGAGACCGAATCAGATCTGCTCGATGGCTTTCATGACCAGGGTTTGACAGTAGTGAGGCGGATCGCCATACGTCTAATTGACCAAGTAATAGCGACCAAACACATAACCTTGACATTTGATTGCTCAACACTCCCGAGTCAGTCAATGCAGGAGGCTTCGTGAGGTGTCCAATCCGAACCTCCATACCGAGCCCGTTCCGCTGCTTCAAGCGTCAGTGGTTCGGGTACGGCACAAACTGCTGCCGCGGCAGGCCTAAATGCAGTAAATGTGTATTCCAAGAACACCTGACAGACAACTACAACTCCAATGCGACTTCTGTGCGCCATACCTCACCAAGTTGAAAATTTTCAACTAGAAAAAAAGATCGTTCACACCAAGGTCACTGAGAACATCACCTTTCCAGCGGCTCGGAAGAGGTCCTCCTTTTTCCCAGTAGGGAGGTACGCCGACGTAGCTCGCCGGGGGGTGGAGCGGCGTCTGGTTTCTAGACGAACCCAGCTCAGCCGGTCTGACGTGGTCCCGCTCCCGCTCCCGCCTTCCACTGGGTTGCCTCAGGCAGCCCAACCATTCACCACGCCGCTTGCTGTGGCAGAAGCGGTTGGATTGCAAACCGCCTCCGTCGGAACCGAAGCCGCTCCCCGCCCTGCCTCACCATCCTGCAGTGCGTTGGAGGGTGCCGAGGGAATGGACATCGGGGGAACCGCATCCGCTCCCACCCCCGCCGCACCACCCGCGCCACCTGTGGCGCTCCTGGCACCGTGGGCGGTGGCGGCTCAAACGAAGGGCACCCGAAGGGGTGCCAACTTTAAGGGGCCTGGTCCGTCGGGCACCCCCGTGACATCTGACGAGGAGATGGATGTCTGGCCGTTCATGCCTGCATTACAGCGCAAGGAGCGGCCTCCGACGTCCAAGCGAACAGAAAGGCCCAAAACGCCCCTTCCGAGAGTACGAGCCTCGCAAGACAACACATGAACATGCACACACACAATCCAGTCATTCTTAAATTTAATTGTTAAGAACAGAAAACATCATTCAATGGAACTGCAGAGGCCTCCTTCAAAATCTTGACGACGTTTTCGTGATGCTGTATGCTAATCAGCCAAGCGTCATGTTTCTCTAAGAAACAGATCTCAATTCCAAACAAATTCCTTAGTAAGTACATGGCGTTTGGAAAGGACAGGGATGGCCACACACAATCTTCGGGTGGTGTGGCCATTGTCACCCGGAAATCATTACATGCCACCCTCTCACTTTGAACATAGTCCTTGAGGCTGTAGCCGTCAGCACAATAATATTATCACGATAGAAACGAAACTACTAGTAGAGTCGTTTATTTACAACGACGAACTTGTGCCCACAAGTCATCTGGAACGCCTAGCCTTGGCCGAACTCTCGAGCTCTTCCACCTTATCTTCTTCTTCGGCCACCTTTCTTCGTCTTCTTGGTCTTCACAAGATATCAGCTGCTATTCTCCCCAGTTGGGTATGTGGAGAAACAAGAGCGGTTGGTTAATGCCTGCCAGGGGCAGGGTGTTAAAGTTTAAACACATTACGAGCCATGCCGTTGCCCCCCTTATGGTGGCATCGACCCGACGCCACTCGTTGGAAAACAAGGGGATAATCATAACTACCTAATTACGACCTCACCATGCGGCGGGCCTGTAAAATCTGAGCGGACGAAAAGTCAGCGCCATGTCACCAGGCGTGATATGGTTTCAGGTGTACGACATGTACAAATTTTTGGCGAGGTTGTCGCCTCGGAGAGCAAAACGGCCTTCCTTATGGGACCACAACGTAGCTAACGTTCGATAGACGGGACAGAGCCTTATAGTGGACCAAGTAATGCCGCAGTAGCTTCTTTGAAAGTCCACGACGACGAACAAACGTCCATACCCAAACGAGATCACCATGTCGATACTCCATATCGTGACTTCCGCGATTATACAGTCGGGTATCGATTTCTTGGTGTGTGCGGATTCTAAAGTGTGCCAGCTGGCGACCCTCTACAGCTCTCTTCGTCAGGTTTTCAATATTTTCCTCCATCTTAGCATCGTTGTCAACAGGTAGCATTGCGCCTAGAGTTGTAGCGACCTCGCGACCGTACACAAGTTCAAACGGAGTAAAACAGTAGTTTCCAGCACAGTCATGTTGTAAGCGAAGGTGGCGTAGGAAAGAATTTTGTCCAAGGTCTTGTGGTTCAGGCAGATGTACATAGACAGCATAACTGCTAATGTTCGATTTAGGCGTTCCCTCAAGCCGTTTGTTTGAGGATGGTAAGCTGTACTTTTCCGATGAGTGCTGTGCGTCAACCTGAGGACGTCTTGCACAAACTCGGTGGTGAAATCTGTGCCCCGGTCTGTTATATTAACAGCGGGTACGCCATGGCAGAGAACGATGTTGTAGAGAAAAAAATGGTTACCTCTGCAGCAGTTGCTCGTGGAAGTGCCACCGTCTCAGCGTACCAAGTCACATATTTAGTATGAACAAGAATCCACTTGTTTCCTCATGACAACGTGGGGAATGGGCCAAGTAAATCCATCCCAATTTGCTGAAATGGTCCGCCCGGTAGATCCAGCGGGTGTAGTAGCACTGCGGATTTAACGGTTGGTGTCTTGCGTCGCTGCAGTCACGGCAGGTCCTCACATACTACTGCACTGATGTTACTGGTTTTGGCCAGTAATACTTCCGATGGATTGTAGCAAACGCGTGACTGAATCATAAGTGCCCAGAAATTCTCCCATCATGGCAGGCCTGTAAAATTTTAGTTCGTAATGCTCACGGAATGACGAGAAAAAACTCCTTGCTGTCGTCGTGGTTTTTTTTTCTGCATGACGTCGTCCAGTAGGCAGTAAGAATTTGATCCCCGGAGAAAGGCGTGTGCAGCCGTGGCAATGTTTCCACGAAGGTATTCAATGAGGGGTTGCAGTTCTGCGTCGGCCAATAGATGTGCTGCCATATCCGCAGTATGAACGACTCCGATGAACGGATATTCCTCGTCGGCGTCGGACGATCCGGCCGGAAGCGGTGCTCGGGACAAGCTGTCAGCGTCAGTGTTTCCTACCCGATTTGTATACGACCCTGATGTCGTATTCTTGTAGCTGTAAGCTCCATCGAGCAAGCCGTCCGAACGGGTCTTTGAGGTTTGTAATCCAGAAGAGGGAATGGTGCTCGCTAACAGCACAGAGCCGCCTACCGTACAAGTACAGGCGGAACTTGCTGATAGCCCACACGGCTGCTAAGCATTCTTTCCCTGTCGCCAAATAGTTACTTTCACCTTTGGAAAGACCACAGCTAGCGTATGCTATTACTTTATCTACACCGATCTGCCACTGTACCAGGATGGCACCATTGCCAACGTTGCTGGCGTCAGTACGAATCTCAGTGTCCGAAGCGTCGTTGAAGTGGGCCAGCACTGGTGCATTTTGCAAGCGCTCACAGAGGGCGTCAGACGCGTTTTGCTGTTCCTCCCTCCATTCTAGGGCTAGGCTATCTTTCATAAGTCGCTTGAGGGCTTCCACTACGTTAGCAAATCCTTCCACGAAGCGTCTGTAATATCCGCAATGTCCTGGGACGCGTCTTACACCCTCCTTATCAATGGGTCAAGGAAGCGAGGCTACAGCATTCATTTTTTTGGGGGTCTAGATGGACGCTATTACCACTCTAAACGTAACCCAGAAATGTCAGCTCTTAGAAACCTAGGGGACATTTTTCCGGTTTGATAGTCACCTGTGCTGCACGAATCGCTTCGAGGACATTTCTCGGGCGGGACAAGTCTTCTGCGAACGTTCTAGAGAACACATACACGTCATCCAAATACACCCGGCACATTTGTCATTTACGTCCAGCCACAAAAGTGCCCATAAAACGTTTGAACGTAGCCGGCGCAGAGCATAGGCCGAAGGGAAGGACCTTGAATTCGGATAGGTCGTCGGGTGTCAGTAACGCCGTCTTCTCGCGGTATAGCTCGTCGACTTCTACTTTCCAATAGCCAGACTTCAGGTTAAATGAAGGAAAGAATTCAGCATCGTGCAGGTGGTTTAATGCGTCATAAAAAATTCTGAGGAGCGCATAGACGTCTCGCTTAGGGACACTGTTCAATCTGCGGTAATCAACGCAGAAACGGAGGATGTAGTCTTTTTTTCCTTATTAGCACGACGGTTAAGGTCCATGCACTTTGCGACGGTTCGATGGCATCATCTGCCAGCATCTCTTCCACTCGTTTCTTGATTGCCTCCTGCTCCTTTGGGGCACCCTGTATTGGTGCTGCCGCACACGCCTCGTGGACTCCTTCGTAATTATTCGGTGCTTCGCGACCGGCGTACGGCGCACCTTAGATTCCGTGGCAAAGCAATCGGAGAATTGGCGCACAAGGTGTAATAAATCATCCTCCTGAGTGGCCAAGAGTTTGTGGTCGATTTCCGCAGGTATGTGTATGTCAGCTGTCGGCGACTCATCCGAATTTGCCCCAATGTGGTTAAATGCGTCCCATCGGCGATTTCGTCGATGTATGCGACAGTGGTACCTTTCGCGAGATGACGACGCTCCTTGGTGAACTCGGTGGGCAAGACGGGTGTGCACCTAATCTGCAGCTGTACAAACCCTCTTACTATAGACACCGTTGTTCAGTAGCAACCGGGTATTCCATTCAGCTATACGTTCCTTATCCACAAATGCGTCACTTCTGACTTCGACAAGTACGCTTCTGGGGGCAGGAAGCGTTACGTTGTAATCGACAATGCGAAGGGCCATGCCACGTTGGTCGGTAATGCTCCCGCCTATAGCTTTCTTCGTGGAGAAGGTTATTGTAGACTTTGGTAAGTCAATAACGTCACCATACGAGTTCAGGAATTCCATGTCAAGTATCAACTTTCACGAACACTCGGGAAGTACTACGAAGGTGCCAATGTATGTGAAGCCGCGGATCTCGGCGCGCGCAGTGCACCTACCGGCAGGTGTAATTAGATGACCCCCAGCTGTGAAAATTAGTAGGCCTGTCCAGAGAACTATAACCCAGATAGCACAGGACCGTTCGGCCTAAAACAGGCCGGTGTACTTTGGCCGGTGAGTTTCTGTCCGGCCGTTTTCCGGCAGCCATGTTCGGCCCATGTCCAAATGTGGGCCTTTTGGCCGTATACGGCCGTACTCCCATGGCTGTCCAACGGCCAGTGTCCGTCGGCCAGTCGACCCGCTTACGGTCATACGGCCAGATTCCAGCCGTAGGGCTCCGGCCATTCCAAAGCCACCCGTGTACGGCCGAAGTACGACCGCCGGAGGACAGCCGAGATGCGGTCGTCGGACTCCAGCCGGACTACAGCTACCGGAAATACGGCCGTGCTACGGGCATTGGAGTTCAGCCACAGTACGTTAGCTGTACTGAGGCTGGTCACTGCATGTCGCGCAAGCAGATGACTCATTCCCGCAGTGCAGAAGCAGCACAAACCCAGCATTTTGGGTCCAATGCAGCCACGTCAAAGTGAGCTCGCGCGCAACCACCAGCCGTCAAGCTTTCAGCGCAGCCTTGCTTAATTACCAGCCTCAGTTGATAGCGAAATTCCTTTATTAAACAGTGCTCACAAATTGTCGTTCCTTTAATTGCTGTGCCTCATTTACTGCCGAACGCAGAAAATATTCAGTTCTTTGTAGAGCTTGAATAGAAGAATTGTCCAGGTCCTGATATCCTCTGTGGGGCGGCTTACCTGTAATAAACGGGGAAAGAGGAAGGGGAGGGGGGGGGCAACGAAGGGCGCATACTTTAGTGGGTTGAATTTCAGAGCGCTAAATTGCGCCGCTTTTAGCCAATTTTTTTTAGGGCAATATTCCGGAACACTTTCATGCTATGACTACATAAACTATTTTTATAACAGTTGCTTGACCAATTTTGATGTATATAAAACCGGCGTGAATGCCTTCACGAAGCGTTTTGGTTCTCAACAAAACACTCAGAAGCATTTAATATAACTCCTTCACAAAAAAGTATGTCCGGTTTTTGCCCATTTCTCTTGCAAAGACATTTTCTACTCGATCAACTTTTCTGATGATCTTGCGCAGGGCTGATCCTAAGAAGGAGCGAACACGTACTTTCATTTTCAATCTATTTTAATGTTGTTTTCATGAGTATACGTCCACACCACTTAATAGTCCAAAAGAGCTTAATTTTCTTCTAATGTCATACTACGTTCAAAAAATTCTAGACGCGTCGCGAACATAGGTCGGCAAACTCACTCACGAGTGCACTCACACACCCCCCACTCACCACTCATGAGTGAGTGGTGAGTGAGCCTCGCCATCGTTGTGGGCTGGTGAGTGCGAGTGCGAGTGAGTGCGAGTGCCACTCGCGGCGAGCCCCACTCGCCACTCGCTAGTGCGAGTGCCACTCGCGGCGAACGCCACTCGCCACTCGCGAGTGCGAGTTCCACTCGCGGCGAGCGCCACTCACCACTCGCGAGTGCGAGTGCCACTCGCGGCGAGCGCCACTCGCCACTCGCGAGTGCGAGTTCCACTCGCGGCGAGCGCCACTCGCCACTCGCGAGTGCGAGTTCCACTCGCGGCGAGCCCGCTCACCACTCGCGAGTGCGAGTGCCACTCGCGGCGAGCGCCACTCGCGAGTGCGAGTTCCACTCGCGGCGAGCCCCGCTCACCACTCACGAGTGCGAGTGCCACTCGCGGCGAGCGCCACTCGCGGCGAGCCCCGCTCACCACTCACGAGTGCAAGTTCCACTCGCGGTGAGCCCCACTCACCACTCACGAGTGCGAGTGCTCTCACCACTCACGAGTGCGAGTGCACTCACTACTCGCAAGTAGTGAGCCCCGCTCGCCACTCGTGAGTGGCGGGTGCACTCGCGAAATGTGCGGTGCTATGGTGCCGACTGCCGGGTTAATTCTAACGTTACTAAATAAAGGCTTTTAGAGTAGCGGCACTCTTTTCTCTGATTGTTGTGTGCCGCCAGCATTTTCATTGGTCGGTCGGCACCACGTGATAATTATTTACACATTGGCGCAGCCATTTTGTTTCTGGGCGCCTCTCCTTTCTCTTTTACTCTACAGCGCGGACGCTAGAGCGCGCGGTCGCACTCTGCCCGTCACAACCAGCAGCGGTTTCGTTGGGAGAGGTGGCAGCACGACAGACAGAAACAAAATGGCCCCAGACGCTTCCTGGTGCACGAAGTGTCAGTACTCTCAAGCGTAGCTTTTTTAGGGGTGTTAGTGAATCCGATCCTCCCTCACGTCCTTCCCCTTATTTCGCGGAAACTTTCCAAATGAACACGTGACGGCGTAGTTTAGGATCAAGCTGTGCTCCTGTGCGGCAGGCTGGCGCCCCTTGCGGATGGGAAAATGTGGGGGGAAGGGGGAGGGTGGCGGCTGCCCGGCAGCTCGTCGCCATCATGACCGCCGCCGCGACACGACGGCGCCGCCTGCCTCCACCGCCTCTTCTGCCCAGCGCTCAATCAACGGCGCTCAAGGCCAAGCCCGCCTTGCTACACCTTGCTCCCATCTTTCTATCCTTTCGTGGCGGTGTTTTACCAGTTTTACTGGACATCCCCGCTGTGAGCCCTGTTCCAGCTTGGATTGCTCTTTGGAATAAACTGTTTGGAGGGCTGTCTGTAATGAATTCATTGGGAAAATTTAGTGCCGTGGATAGCGCGCTAAGCGATAGGATTAATCGCACACGCTAGCCAGTGCTTTGAAAGATGGCAGCAGCTTTACCGAGTTTTCCTTCCGAACGGATCTTTTTTTTTTATGTTTGCTACCGCTGTCAGAATTTGCAGTGTTTTTTTGTTTTATAGAGCGTGAACGAACTAGGTTACATAAGTCCTGAAAAGCTTTGATTCATGGCTTGCGAAAAATTTGCGAGAATTTTTTGTTTTCACTTGCCAAAAGCGAAGTTTACCCCGTTGAAAGTGGGGTATTAAGACAGGTGGGTATAATAACCGTATATGGACTTAAGAAAACCTGAGACCCCATTAATGATAAATTTATATTCTAGCTCAAATAAGTACGCATTCTAGCCCAGAAAACTCATTCCGTAGACAGCCAAAAAGGCTAATGCCGCTCATAACAAAATCAATGCATTGATACTTGTGAAAATCGGGGAACCCTACTGGGACGTCGACACAATCAAAATAAGAAAAATAAAATAAAGGCCTAATGCTCACCACGCGAGATAGGACGGGACAGAAGAGCCAGCTTTTATTGACGAAATATCTACACAAACCATGTGAGCTGCTACACCGGCCACGTAAATGAAGGCTGTCTTAGCCCTCTATGAATGTAATTAAAGTCTTTATCTTTGACGACTACTCTGATTGTTCTGAGGAATTCTACATGAAAGAGGTAAAACCACGCGTACAAAACATAAGCGCGCGCACATATACTGTAATCCCTCATTTTGACGAAATCGCTTTACTCGAAATATCGCTTTATTCGAAATTTCTTCTGGTCCCAACCCAAACGCATGCATTTTAGGCCGCATTACTCGAAGCGCACGAAGACCTGGACCCGCTTAGAGTGAAGTGGCGAGCGGAGGCGGCGCCGAGCAGTGATGACCCAGCGGCGAGTCAGGCGGTGAATATGGCGAGTTGACAAGCTGGTGTTTCCCCGGAGATTTATTCGAGCCCGTCATACTCGTTTTGCGCCATCCGATTTAAGACAAATGGTCGATATGCGTGTTAGGGTGATTGAATTTTCTTCCGAGACATTGGTCCATGGCGTGGACGCGACGGTGCGCGAAGTGTCGTCGAGAGCGGGGTGCCCAAAAACTCGTTTTGCAAACTTCACGGCTGCACACCTCGGGAAAAAATTGCCCAGTAATCATGCAGAGCCCCTAAAACCGGTCAGTTTTCATGATTGTGCTGTGTACTCACAATGAGCGGGTAAACGTTTTTTGAGCTCAACAAACACAACCTCAGATTCCAGCTGTGGAATTTGCGGCGCTTTCCAGCGCGAAACTCTCGTAGCGTTCCTTGGCGCCCCCACCCCCCTGTAAAAGCGGCCACAGCCTTCTCCTCTTCCTTCGCTCTGCAGTCTGCGAGGCGTGCGGACGCCAGTCACTGCTTGGTCACATTAGAGAAGGGGTTGCTCGCGCCCAGCAAGAACATGAAACAGCCAAAGCTCACTGCCTTCCTTGCACCTGAATAAAGTTGTGTTTCAAAGAATACATTGTGCTTTGATTCCTCGCAGTTGTGGCGCAAATAAAGCTCTACGAGTTTAGTTTTCTCGAGTGGTCGCTTATATCAAAATACCGCTTATAACGAAATTTTTCGCCGTCGCGCTGTGTTCGTTATAACGAGGGATTACTGTGTATGCACACACAAAGTAATCAGGAACGCATCGTTATTGCTAACAAAACCAGCGACTTTTACTTACTTCTTTATTGTTTTACAATTCAATAAATTCCCTTGTGAAAGGGTATCTTTACATGACGGTGGCCACATGCGAAAACCCGCTCAAGTTACGCTAACAGCCTAATGCAGAATATTAACAAAAAATGGAGCAGCTTCGCACTGTAGTTGCGGGAAGAGTGGACAAACAGCGAAACTGGCGGCCCCACCCGACTTATTTTCGGTTCGGTTAAGTTTATCCGCCATTATGGTTGGAGGCTCGGCCAAGTTTTTTGCTTGGTTATGCTTTGAGACACGGTCAAGCTCTCTGCGTGGTGTCGTGGTTAGCCCCAAAAGAGCAATGAACACTCGGTCATTATGTATGTACAATGCACTTGAGCTCGTAACTCCGGATCGGACGTTTCGCTGCTGCTTCACCGGCGCGATATTCGGGATTGTACCAAAGTCGTCTCCTCCGTTCTCGAGTAGCGGCGTAGCGGCTTTCGCGCCGCGCTTGCTCGTCTTTGGGAGTGGCGCTCTTCTTCTATTGCACCATCTCTCCCTTCATTAAAGACCGGACTTTTGCATCTCACATGGATTTCCGAACTTGCCGCTGAAAGTTGTCCATGACTGGCAGGCTGGGGCAGAGCGTTCGACAAGGTCGAGCGGTGTCGGCGCACACGACGACGTCCTAGCTCGGCGAGGTTTTTCTGCGCAGGTTCGCCGGCCCAACCACCAGCTTAAATAGCATTCGCTGTTGTAAAACTCAAATGCCATTTGTCTAACGACAAATAAGGTTGAAACGCGAAGCTTTTGAGGAGTGCATTTTGATCGTTGGGGGTTTCAATTTTGATCGCTGGGGTTCAAACTCCTTTCACTTCACCCGCCACGATCATCATCGTCAAAAAGTTGGCTTTCCTGCAGTGCGTTTTCGCCAACGGTCTCCATCAGCCAGGCAAAGAAAGCTTCGCTTAAAAACGAAAGGATTTGTTTTTAAAAATGCAAATAAATGTAAAACCTATTGGCAAATTATATTGTTAATGCAATAATAGTTGGTAGTAAAATGACAGTATAAAGCAAAATATGAACCAAACCGTTCAATTTCAAACACGTGCAGTATGGACGAAAAAGAAAAAAAGATATACACAAGCAAGTTCAGTTATGGCACAGATAAAACTCAACTTTTCACTACACGTTTTCTTACAGAATACCAGAGGGTAAAGAAAAGGTTGCGTAAGAGGTAAAAAATAAGTTGTTGAAATCGGTAAAGAAACAGACAGCATAAAAAAGACACATTGAGAAAGTAAAATATTTGCAGCGGCCGCACAGTTGTTAGTTATTTTGTTTAGATCTTTCTACTGCACAAATATTAGAATTTTAAATGTTTAATATATCGCAAGCACTGTGCAAGTTCAACTAACATTTTCTTGTTTTGCAGTTCTGCCACATCTGCACGCTTAGAATTATCTGGCAGCTTCCTACACGCTTTTGTTATAACGACGTCACGCTGTACTATAATTCCTTCACAACCTCAAATTTAACGGTAAAGCAGTATTTTTAACATGGCTCAACTGATCAAAAGCACGGTACATTTCTGCGCAACGCGCGTACTGCAATTATGTCCTAAGTTTGGGTCCATTCTTCGCGTAACCGCGCTTCTATGCCGTTGGTATCTGTCGTTGGGGGTCCCACCACCACTTTCGCTCTACGAAGTTTTCTTTTTTTTTACCTCGGCGGCGCCTACAAGCCGGCGCCTGCTTTCTCCCCACCCTTTGCTTTTTTTTGTTTTCCTTTTCTCGTAGTCGGCGACACCGACGCATATTCCAAACAGCGCTTGTTCGCGCATACGGGCTGGCTGGCGCGCCGTGTATCCTCGCCTCCTCCCTCCCTCCCCCCCCCCCCCCCCAATACTCCTTTGCAATACTGTCCCCCCCGTCTAGACACACGGACGCCTTTGCCCGGGACTTTGTCGACGGTCGCCGAAGGCCTGCAGTTCAGCCCAGCGCGCAGTCGTACACGATAAACTGTGCGCCCCCACCTCCCTCCATACACAAAGAGAAGGAGAATAACTTTAGGAGATGTTGGCGGCATTTGTTCGGAAGCCAACCTAAGTAGGAGAGCCCTCGTAAGCTACAACCAGGCGCCCGGACGGCGCGGCAATCTGTTGCGCGGCAGAAACGAGAAAGTGCAGGTCGCTACCGCCGCCGCCACATCGCCGCCTCCGCGATCGCCAACGCGACGTATGCCCGGTATGCCGCCGAAGAAAACCCGCGTTCGCACCGGACACTGCAGTTTGCGCGCGACTCCAGCGCCGCCTCTCGCCGCCGCTTAGGAACTCTGGGTCGTGGATGTCGCGACCGGACGTTCAGCGCACGTAAAAACACACGCGCTGCGTGCGGTTCGACGTTGTGTTGCGGAAGTTTTTTAAGAAACATAGTTATGATTGCAAGGTGCAGGGTCTGAAAGGATCAAAAGGCTGCAGGAAAGAATTAGTGGCAGCGCCGCTGCTGCTGCGCGAAGGGCAGCCACAATCGCGAAAGGCAGCATGCCATCATTCTGTACAGGTGTCTCGCTCGGGCAGCCGTGGGAGAATAAGCGTCGCAAGAAATGATTTTAGCAGTAAGAAAAGTCAAGGAAATAAAAAAAAGTCATGACATTTTTTGTCAGTGGAAGGAGTAAACTTATGAGTACGATTACCGTTTATGCGGAGCGCAGACACGAAGGCCCGTAAAACTAAAACGTTTGCTTTCAGTGTTCATACACATCACGCGCTGCGATAGCGCATGCCGTCGTAGTAGTTGCATAACACAAGGTATTACCGCTTCCGCCACTATTGTTTTATCAGCAGTAACCTTTTTTTAGCGCCATTCACGGTTCACGGCACCGAATGGATACCAAAAGGCGGCACAAGAATATGCATTCACAGCACTTCGCGAGTGACGCCAAAAGCAATTTCAAGACGGTCAATACGCATCCCGCTTACTGCCCTACTTTGTTCCCCGAAGTGTACATAGTTCGGCCACGCGTTCCAAGCGAGAGCATGGAAAGCTATGAAAGGCAAGGTTGCATTCACTCGTGCTGACTTCTTTAATGTGTTTATACTTAACGTCTCCTATGCTCGTACATCTCCTGCCGAATCAGTCATCGGCACTGTTGAGGTTGACAAACCAGATATCCATATGCATAGGTTGCTCCGAACGGCTCAATGTCCCACCAGGTAGTATCAAGAACGTGGCAAACGTCACCCTGACCTCATTAAACTGAAACGACTATACAAGAAAATCAACGATTACCAAAAGACATTACAAAGTGAAAACTGGCAAAATCTTTGCCATCGGCTCCGGCAAGAGGGAGAGGCCTTTTTCACTTATAATGGGGCATCTTTCGCAGCCTTTGCGGTAAAGCAAAGCTTCCTATCATTGACAAATGAGACTGCAGTCTGACTATTATGACGTAGAAGAAACTATTATCAAGACTCTCTTTAAGCATGCTACGAAGGATAAAACGGCACTAAAATCTCTTCCCGACATAGACATACCACACCCTCTAGACGAACTCAACACTCCTTTTACCCTGGGAGAACAAAGCTTCCTATCATTGACAAATGAGACTGCAGTCTGACTATTATGACGTAGAAGAAACTATTATCAAGACTCTCTTTCCGCATGCTACGAAGGATAAAACGGCACTAAAATCTCTTCCCGACATAGACATACCACACCCTCTAGACGAACTCAACACTCCTTTTACCCTGGGAGAACAAAGCTTCCTATCATTGACAAATGAGACTGCAGTCTGACTATTACGACGTAGAAGAAACTGTTATCAAGACTCTCTTTCCTCATGCTGCGAAGGATAAAACGGCACTAAAATCTCTTTCCGACATAGACATACCACACCCTCTAGACGAACTCAACACTCCTTTTACCCTGGGAGAACTTCACGTTGCCATCGCTCAAGGCAAATCTAGATCCGCTCCAGGCCATGATAAAATCACTTGGCAAGATGTCCGCAATCTGCCAACGCACGGCCATGAAGCCCTTCTGAGTGTTGTCAACGAATCATGGGAAACGGGACAAGTCCACGAGCACTTGAAAACGACCATCATTCATCCCATCACGAAGCCTAGTAAAGACGCCCGCGAAAACCTGAAAATCTGCGACCTATTTCACTAACTCCTATCATGTGTAAGGTCACCGACCGATTAATTAACAACCGACATCAGTTCCATCCAGCGCACTGGTTGGTTTCATCCATCGCTAACCGGCTTCAGACCTAATCCTAGTACGCACGACTACCTTTGGGTGCTCCGAAGAGTCATAAATCGCACATCTCGAAAACAACTCCCGGATTGCATTCTGGCAACATGTAAATAAATAATTTCGAACCTAATGCAATGCGTGTTAGTGGGCCAATCAATTCTTTCATAGAAAGAAATCACCCAGCTCGATTTGGTTCAAGCCTTTCACGACCTAATGCAAGCTTTACCATTTTTGAAATGAAGCTTTCCATTCCTCACTGGTGGCGTCGGCGTCTGAGTAAAAAGCACCGCAGGAAAGCGAACTTTATAGTGGGTTTCACAAAGCAATGATGATGATAAGCGAAGGCACATGAAGCGCCTCAAGAAGAAAACCTTTCCCATGGTGCGAATCGCGCTTGGGTCCCCCGCGATATGAAGCCGACGTCTATCCGATTGCGCCATTTCGACACTGTTGAATCCGTTTGGATTTTAAACTGAGGCTTTGACTCAGTTTGCACGGGAGAAAGCTTCGAGTTTTAATTCTCTTAAGAGAACGGTTTGATTTTTTGCCAGTTGAATCACGTTTTTCGGAGTTAGCGATTGTTATGGGGCACGCCCCATAGCCAATGTGAAGCTCTTAAAACACCGAATTTCCTTTTCGCTTCATGAGACGACATCACTGTGGTGTCGGTGTCAATATGGCCACATTTAAGGTCTCCACAAAATGGAACGATTCATCTGGTTTACAAACAAAGCGAAGTTAAAATTAAATTCCCGTTCTGCAAAGGAACAAAGCGAGTTGTAATGTGAATTAGTGGCGGTTGTGAGTGAGCGTGAGTGAGCGTAAGCGGGCGATGGGAGTGGCGAGTGCGTGAGTGGAGGAAGCGAGGGGTGAGTACGAGTGAGTGTGAGTGGCCATTGCGAGGGGTGAGTTCGATTGCGAGGGAGTGTAAATAGGAAATGCGAGTCGTGAGCGTGAGCGTTAGTGAGTGCGAGTGGTGACACCGAATGGTGAGCGTGAACGCGAGTGAGTGCGAGTGGTGAGGGCGGAGTGGTGACTGCGAGTGAGTGCGAGTGGGGACTACGAGTGGTGAGTGCGAGTGCGAGTGGTGAGGGCGGAGTGTTGAGCGTGAACGCGAGTGAGTACGAGTGGTGATGACGAATAGTGAGCTTGAGCGCGAGTGAGTGTGAGTGATGGTGGGGACGAGGGGTGAGCGTGAGCGCGAGTGAGTGCGAGTGTTGGGGACGAGCGCCGAGTGTGAGCACGAGTGAGTGCGAGTAGTGAGAGCGGAGTTGCGAGCGTGAGTGCGAGTGAGTGTGAGGGGTGGGGACGAGTGGTGAGCGTGAGCACGAGTGAGTGCGAGTGGTGAGGGCGGAGGGGCGAGCGTGAGCGCGAGTGAGTACGAGTGGTGGGGACGAGTGGAGAGCGTGAATGCGAGTGAGTGCGAGTAGTGAGAGCGGAGGGGCGAGCGTGAGTGTGAGTGAGAGCGAGTGGTGAGGGCGGAGTAGCGAGCGTGAGTGCGAGTGAGTGCTTCAGTATAAATATATTTTTTTGAGTGAGTGTGAGTGAGTGGCATCCAGTTTTGCCGAGCTATGGTCGCGAATGACGCCCTGCTTCAGGTGGCTGCAGTTGTATCCCTTTGTGTTCACGCAAGGAAAGGCGTAAAATTATTTACATAATTTGTTTCAAACCAATAACATAGCAATGGTAGCATGCATACAGGAAACCTTGCATACTGCAACGAATAGGGCAATAAATATTTTATTGGTCAAGGTTGAATGCGTAGGGTTCTCAACCCGTCGGAGGCAAACTTGCGCCTCTGGAAGTTTATTTATTTATTTATTTATTTATTTATTTATTTATTTATTTATTTATTTATTTATTTATTTATTTATTTATTTGATGCCTGCTTGCCTTTGCGTGCATTACAGAAGGGAGATACATAACACTAAGCATTAAATATGAGACAAAAAAACAAAATAATTCTACAAAGCGCGCTGAAAATCGTCAATATAAACAGTTAATGCAATCATATGTGGAAGATAATTACACTGCAGTTATTGATGTGAAATAAAATGAATCGCGCAAGGCGTCACCTTTAAAGGAAAGTTAATAATTTGCTTTAAGCTAGCGGTCCCACTTTGCGATATGTAGAATGGCGCTTGGACATACTTCTCCCCTTCTACAACAGTTTTCGAGTGATAGATATTACGAAAAAAGTTCAACCTGTGGAGTCGTCTGTGATGTTTCATGTCCTGCCATTTTTGTTTACTTTTACTTTCTCTCATGCTAAGTTGAACGTGCCAATTACCTAATACGAATCGCACTGACATATTCTGTATGTTTTCGAGCGTATCAACGAGCTCTTTGGTGTAGGGATCCACGAAAACACATGCGTACTCCAAGATTGAGCACACATGAGTGAAATACGGTTGTTCTTTTCAGTTAGATGGAGGTTCACTAAAATTTCGTCTCAGAAAGCCAAAAACATATGCAGCCGTAACTTTTATGGTGTGAACCTGCCTATTTAACCTCTAACCACTCCCTAAATAAACTCCTAGGTATTTATATTCCTCGGCCGTTGTCACAGCAGCATAATTTACGGTATACGTATCCAATTGGAATGAAGGTTTTCTTGTAAAGGTGCCGTTAACACACTGTTTAACATCCGAAAACGTTTTTGAATCAGCACACCAGGATGTTATTAAATTCGAATAAAGCTGCAGGTATACGGAATCACGTTCATTCGCTATAGTCCGGTTAACTACACAGTACTTTTGAACAAAGCTATAGGGCCAATAGTAATAACAATGCAAAAACCGATTCATTCAGTTCATAGGATGAAATGTACTACGCAGAAGGTGGTATAGAACACCATCATTTGCTTTTTTGCAGTCCAAGAATATACAGTCAACCACTTTAAGCTTATCTATTGCAAGAGCCAAATCGTCGGTGAACTCAACAATCTGCGTTGAGCAAGAAAATCCTGACAAAATCCGTGTTTGCTAGGATGCTGGCGATTATGTTTAACCAAATGAGTCATGTCCCAAGAGTAGCTAAGCTCACCTTCAAACATCGGAACTAAATTAACAGCTAGGCTTCGTCAGTGACAAGGCTCTGTTGTTATCGTAAATTTAAAATAATTTTTTTTCTAAATAGGCAGTCGTAAAATCCCCTGAAGTAACCTAGTACAGAGCATGAAGTTGATCCTACCAATGCACGAGCGAGTCTCTTCTACGTTTATCACCAACAACATAGTGCAACATTGCTTTTCGCAGTTTAATTGTAAGCAGAATAACTTGCGCTTTTGCTCACGCTTGCCTTTTTTTGGTGGGGAGTCCTTGACATGGTGGCGGTTTAGCTCCTGCGTGGTGGCCGCTTGCTCGACGCCCTTGAAGGCCAGTTATTTTGGTGAACCATCTCCATCTCGGATCGGACATCTCTGGCGGGTCGATGTCTCCAATGCTCTCCATTTCTTGAGCGGGCGAATAGCCTAGAGCTGATGCGTCGACGAAGCCGGCGGCCGAGGCGTGGTAGCGGCGATGACTCGCGAGGCTTAGCTCACCCGTCGGTGTGGCACAGTCTTCTTGTGGCAATAAATGACATTTCGATGGCCTCAAAGGTTCCCTGCTAATGTCCAGTGGGTCCTTGCACCTTGCCCGTTCACCGAGAACACTCATTACTGTTTGACAAACGATGTTCGTTCATTTAAAACGTAGAAACACGGAGCGGATGAAAAACGCGTCCCCGTCGTTCGTCTCCCTAACGGCTTTTTCTCCCCAGAGTAAAAAACCGTTCGGCCTCCTTCCAAACACGTCTGTGCATGAATTCTCGGCGCCCAGGCGCGAGCCGTTGTTCGGCTGTATGCCGTTTGCCGAAAAAATGACGTATAACCAGATACCTTACGTAGGCCGGTCTCCTCTTGAACACCGGTTGCCAAATATTCTGTGGCCATTCGCTTGCCTTAATTCGGCCGAGGACAGCTAACCGAATGAAAATCGTATATTCTGGGGCCGTACGTCCGCCGGACGCGCGGTTCACCGTTGAAATAACGGA
The DNA here is from genome assembly GCF_048455015.1 of Haemaphysalis longicornis. Taxonomy (NCBI): domain Eukaryota; kingdom Metazoa; phylum Arthropoda; class Arachnida; order Ixodida; family Ixodidae; genus Haemaphysalis; species Haemaphysalis longicornis. Next base: position 54,419,891 of record NW_027526295.1, on the reverse strand, counting down.
TGCACGGCAGCCGCGCTCCGGCCGGTTTCCTTTCGAATACCAACTGCCGCAAGAATACGCATATTCTGTGGCCGGCCGCTTGCCGTGCTTCGGCCGATTACCGCTTCCCGAAGAAAAAGCGGATGCCCTGAGGCCGTTCTTCGGCCGTTCTCTTTCTCAACATCGGCAGCCGTAAGAGAACTGAATATCTGGCAGCCGGTTAGCTGCCGTTGTGCGTCCGGACACGGGCGGACGGAAAAATGCCGAAGCGCTGGTTGCTGAATGTTGGCGGTTCAACGCATGATCAGTGGCTGCCAGAACCTGGATGCTGGCCGGACATGCCAGAAAGCGGCCATAGACGGGCCGGTCTTGGGGCACACTTTGTGTGCCGCCTGGGAAGTAAGTGAAATCGCTGGAACCTTGCTGATAACGGAGTTATCTGCATCGTGTCGGCCAATGCAGTCGTCGTACAGTCGTCGATTCGGACAAGTAGGTCACAGGAAGTCGGTTGGGTGGTGCAGATTTTGTTGTCACTGTCCGCCTCGCCATTGCTATACGGTCATCCCCGTCGTCATCGTCGCAATGGAGGATTGTGCGATTCGTCATCAGCGGCCTCACCTCCAGGGGTCACTGAATTTACTTTTCTCGGCTTTCAGAGCTGCGCGATTGGTGGTTGGTGGAGTTGGGCGCGAAGCGAGGATTGAAGGGGCGGCACCGGTTTGGAGACGGCGAACAGAACTGATAGTATCGGTGGGGGAACATGTAATGACGTTCGCAGGGGTATCTTGCAATCTTAAGCAGCCGTTCTACATTCCGTGGACGCGGAACATTATGTGCGAATCCACGCAAATCGGCTTGGCATTATTCGCACGCGCGATACATGTAGTGGAAGCAAAGGGGTGTGAGGTACGGGGTACGCCAGAGATGACTTTCCCGTGAGTTTCTCTCCTCTTAATACGGCCCTGTGGGACGTGGTACGGCGGAACGAGGCATGAAGTTTACGGCGGTCGTTTGCAGTTCAACAGTGGCGACAGTAGGCGGAGGACAGTAGCGGTACGGCTGCATAAGAAGATCTGGGCCGCTTTATCCGTGCACACTCGTCAGCTATCTCGGGCACCCGCAAAGTCACCTTATTTCGTCCTTAACGAAATCATCAACACACACAGTAGGAAGTGGCACCTGACCAAGAAGCATTGTCTGCAGCTCCTCCCTGACAATCCTCCTGACAGGTTAACAAAGGCCGTCTACATTGACTTCCAGTGCTGCCAGAACAGCCGTATCAGAGACGGCAGCGTCTGGGCGGAAGTACTTCCGGGCCATTTGCTGAAGCGCCCTCTCTATCGCGGTGGCCTCCTCAACAAATCCGGGGACTCCTCCGGGAGGACTCTTCATCAGTACAGGAGATCTCTTGCTTGACGCACGTTTCTTGACACCGCGCATCAAATTCCGCAACTTCTTCTCATCCTGCATGGGTGGATCAGTGCGCTGGATTAAGCCGACCATATCTTCGACGTACATGGCAAAGCTCTCAATCCGAAGCTGGTTCCTCGCCTGCAGCGCAATCTCGGCCTTTTTTTGCGGGCGAGTAGCTGCTGGCGAAGGGCTTCCCAGGAAGTCATTGCAGCTTCGTGGTTCTGAAACCAGATGCGCGGGGATTCTTCTAGAACAAAGTAGACATAGTGGAGCTTACCTTGCTCATTCCACCTGTTGAATCTTGCGCTGCGCTCAAGCTGGTCGAGTCAGTCCTCTGTATCTTCGAAAGCCTTGTCATAAACTACGGCACCGCTCACTTCGGAACAACGTACCCAATGGTCGTGGAAGTCGTAGGCAGGACCGGTGCGCTGTTGCCCGTCCCGTCTTCCGTGATGGGCAACCTGGCAGCAGCCCGTACTCCACCGATAGACCAAGTAGCCGCGGCTGGTCCTCTTGTGAACAGGCGTGATCCGGGTGTCCTGTAGCTTACAAGAAGCTCTTGATGAACCGGGTATCATCTCCCCGCACGTCCACCACTTCTGTCACGGTATAACCAAAAGGACTAGTAGAATCGTTTTCTACACAGGCGAACTTGTGCCAACAAACTTCCAACCTTCGCCGAACTCTTAAGCTTATTCACCTTCTCTTCTCCGGCTCCCTTTCTTCGTCTTCTTCGTCTTCACAAGTTATCAGCTGCTATCCCCCAGCTGGGTATGTGGAGAAACAAAAGTGATTGGTTAATGCCTGCCTGGGGCATGGACTTCAAGTTAAAACACATTAGGCACCGTAGCAATATTCAATAGGTTGGTAACGGTATGGTCCATTTACATTTCTTCTTATCTTGCACTCTCGATATCTCACTTCGGTGCGCGGGATGACCAGCTGCCCGAACCATATATCCTCACAGGCGACCTGAATACACTCGATTTTCTTTGGGGCTCTTCTCGCACGGATGCCCGAGGTCACCTGATAGAGCAGTTTCTACCGTTCTCTGGAGCATGCCTTTTCAACAAGAAATAGCCTACTGTCATGTGGTAAAAAGAACGCGTACCCGAAGGGGGATTGGCCCCAGAAGAAGATATTGTCATAAAAGATGAAGAGAAAGTAAAATCAGCATACGGGATGGTAAGAAGGATTTTGACCAATGGAGAAGAAACACAGGGTAATCGAAGAGGAGGAGGAGGTAGCTTGTTCAGCGAATGGGAGCCGCACACGATAGAATGCGAGGTGAAGAGGAAGAGAACAAAGTTGGAGTAGACAGAGTGGCAACGGGTTCTTTGGAGGAACGGTGGCAAGTTCGGGCCGTGCCCCACAACGCACCAGCGGCATCGCACCGTTTGGCAGCGGGCAGCTCGGACCCACCGATTACCAGCAGCTTCGCTCTGCTGGCCTCCTGCTGACCGGCGGTATCGCACCGCCGGCGACCCGTCGAGCCGTGCCCCACGACGCACCAGCGGCATCGCACCGTCTGGCAGAGGGCAGCTCCGGACCACCTATGACCAGCAGCGTCGCGTTGCTGGCCTCCTGCTGAACCGCGCTGCTCAGTGGAGCCGTGGTATCGCACCGTGGTCATCCGGACCACGACGCACCAGCACGGGCCATCGCGGCGTTCGGCGACGTTGGGTGACGCGTAAGCCAGCCGACCCACTGGGCCACGTCATCGGCATCGCACCGTGGTACCGGCGGTAGGATTTGTTTGAATCTGACAGAGACAGTTAATGTATTATAGTGACTTTAGGAGTAGAGTATTGGTAGTGTGAGGTCGTGCCTGTTTTTGCTGTTTAGTGTGATATATGTGTGTTCAGTCTCTATGATTTCGTTCGTTTGAGTGGTTTTGTTCTGTAAATACATTGTGTTGCCGTCGAATGAATCAACTTGAGCCTCATTTCTCTGCCGCGCGAGACGCGTGACACCTATATACCATAACATGGACACAACACATACTCATATCGTGACTTGGCTGTTGGTTACGAAGTTCTCCTTCTTGTCTTGAGTGGGGTGTGGGCATGGACCCGTGAGGTAGCGACCACTTCCCCACTTCACTAACATATATAGGTAATGGTCAGAGGAGTCCATCTTATCTTAACAGGATTCATTATTTAAAGCAAACTGGAGTACATTCAGAGATACATATAAACTACAGCACACAGCCATAGCACGCTTACACGTAGACGAAGCCGCCCAATTCCTCACGGCACACATCCTCGACACCGCCGAAAAGTCAATTCCCCAGGCCTTGGGTGCCCCGCGCAACCCAAAGAGGCCCTGGTGGAACGAGGACTGCAGGCGAGCACGAGAGGGCCAGAACAAGGCGTGGGGTGGCCATCGCCGGTAGCCCACGTCAGATAACAGAATCTCCTTCCAAAGGGAAAAGGCTGTTGGAAATCGTGTGCACCGTGAGGCGAAACGACAAAGTTGGCACCCCATCATAGCATCAATAAATTCATACACAGACACACACAAAGTATGGACCCCAATACGAAGTCTGAAGCGACAACATACACACAGCCTTCCTCTCGTGAGTACAACTGGGGACACACTGGAAGATCAGGCTAACGCACCTGCAGAACGATTCCAACACGTGCCCTGCTCTGCACACTGCAAAACACACGTTCATTAAACACAAAGCATCAGGAAAACGAAGCCACTTGTTACAAAAAAAAAATCGAACGCTTCTTACAAGTCCCCGTTATGGATTCATGAGGTGAAGATGGCTCTCAGTTCTTGTAAGCCTTCCGCTCCCGGCGCAGACGATATAACATACACCATGATGCAGCACTTACACGCAGATAAACTTGAAACGCTCCTACAGTTTTGCGATAAAATACGGCTTTCGGGGCACATTTCAAGGTATTGGAGGGAGGTAATAGTTGCAGCGTTCCTAAAAGAGGCGAAGAACCCTTCCTCCCCAACCAGCTATCGACCCATTGCCATGACCAGCCGCCTCTGCAAGCTCCTCGAGAAAATGATGAACCCTTAAGTCAAAATGACAAATCCTTTGGGTCATGTAATATGTCAATCTGTGAACGTCAAGGCCAGCTTGGCGTCAAAGAACTTGCCGCCTGGGCAGACAAGAATGCTTTTAAGCTCATTCCAGCGAAGAGCTCTTGCGTAGCGTTCTCCAGGAAGCGTGGATAAATGTGGACCCTGACATTACTCTCAATGGTGTTTTAATGCCTGTGAACAAGGAGCACAAATTCTTAGGTTGTATTTGATGACAAAGCCACAATCGTTCCTTAAATCAAGCAAATTAAGCCTAACTGTCTCAAAACGATAAATATACGTAAGGTCTTCTCACACAGACCTAGTTCTTCTCAGAATCGTAGGGTACTGACAAAGAACTCCTGTTATGCTTGTATACAGCATCTGCTGGTTCTCGGCTGGACTATGGCAGTGTCGTCTATGGGTTACTGACGAAAACAGCTTTAAGAATTCTTCATGCAGTGCTACTCTGGGGATTTGCCTGCCATAAGGTGCTTTCCGAACTAGCCCAGTCCAAAGTCTATATACTGAATGTAACAACTTGTGCCTTGAGGACCAACGGACGTACATGAACATGCTCTATGCTTTTAAAATTTCATCGCCTAATAACCATCGAGCTAAACCTGTTTTTAATGATACATCCGCATCTACACTGTTTGTATATCGCCCGTCCCTTTCTTTGCCGTTCTCACTTAGAGTGAGACTGCAAGCTTCGTGGTTCAACATCTCCTTTTTAGACATTTGCACATCTTTTACATGTATTTTACAACCGTGGAAGCTTCAACCAGTATCTTGTGACATCTTAATGAAAATAGATAAAACATGGGCACCACAAACTGCAATTTCGCAGCACTTCTTGTTCCTGAACGATAAATATCAGTGTTCAAAGTTTTGTAGTCGCGCATCAAAAACCGCAACCATGGTGTCTTGCGCTGCTCATTAGCCAATCTTTGATGCTTGCAGAACCATGAGCACATGCACCACAATTTACACAGCTGTAGCATATGGCATCTTACTCATTGCAAAAGGCGTTCTTGAACACAAAATTCCAAAATCCATCATATATACAGATACATTGAGCGTTACGTCCGCATTGGCATCACACAAGCCATGCAAGAACAGAATTGGCAATATGGTTCGCAACACTATCATGTCTATATATGCCCAAAAACTTGTTCTGGTCTTGTGCTCGGATCCAGGCCATGGTGGAATCGCTATGAATGAGGTTGCTGATGAGAGGGCCGCTGCTGCCACACTCAGGAGCACAGTAGACATAACAACCCTATCATACAGTGACCTCAAGCCGCAAATTCGACTACACCTTCGTAAAAAATGGCAAGCACACTGGAATGAACAGACAGACAACCAAGTACATGTAATAAAACCACACTCGGGACAATGCACTACTCACTCACGCAACAGATTCACTGAAATTGCTTTATGCAGGTTGCGGATAAGACCTACACATGCAGCATACTCGTACGTGCTCCCAGGACCTCCAAGACCCCTGTACAGCAGGTGTGGGAAACACTTATTCGTGCATCACATACTAATACGATTCAAGGCACTAAACACAATAGGACATAAACACTTCCTTCCCGGAGTCATATGAATAAAACATTCCTCTGCACCCCTGGTACTTTTAGGTGATGTTCCCATGATTTCTACCAAGCGCACCTTTCAGTTTGTCAACGACGTCAAATTTTTACACCTTATCTCCTATCATCCCCACTGATCACCTGGCCCTTTACACCAGCCATCTCCACTGCCTTTTAACTTATTTCATCATCATTTATTGTACCCTTAAAGGCCCCTTGCGGGGTATTACATAAGGGGGGGGCGAAATAATAGTACACACATAGCAAGAATTCGGACAGTTATACAGGAACAATTCCGACTTACATTCATGTAAAGAAAGTGAAGACGTACAGGTATGAAAATAAAAATGGGGGGCAAAATAATAGCACACACATAGCAGGAATTAAGACAGTAAAACAGAAACAATTCCGACATACATTCGTGTAAAGAAAGTGAAGACGAACAGGCATGAAAAAGGAAATAAAAAGAGAGAAGGGGGAGGGAGAGAGGTGAGCAATTTCAAGAAGTCATAGGTTCCCCAGTTCGCCGAAAAAACAAAACAACAAAAAAAAGCTAGAAAGAGCAATGAACTGACTGAGGGCATAAACCGTCTGGCATTTGAAACGCGTGCCAATGCCCTACGAACGAGGAGCCAGAAGGGCGCCGGCCTGCCGGCCTGAGTACTCTCACACGGTCACAAGCTTTTGGCGTCAGTGGGCCGGCTAATCCACTTGCCCTAAGGACCATGCAACAATGGGAAAAGCACTCGCAGTAGAGTTCCCCACTCTTTGCGCTCAGTACCCAAAATCTTCCAGGGAGGACAAGGCAGGGCAAGAACGACGACCGCAGACAGGTCAAGGAACGTAGCCCCCGTCTCCGAACAACGCGGGGCGGCAGACCAAAAAGCTGACCTTGCCGGAACTGCCATCTTCGCAAAAGGGGCGAACTGGAGGAAGTGCCTTTACAGCGAACCCCACGGAGCCGCAATGGCTCGCAAGGGACTCCCCAGTCTGTGTAAACACACAAGCTGCGTTCCGCAGGGCGGGGTTCGTAGAAGGCCGGCAGCGGCGAAGGGTTGCAAGGCGGCGTTGCAATGTAAGCCGTGTCACCTCTGAAGAAGGAGCCTTGCCGGCATCGGAACGCCGGGTCTCCAGTTTTTGTATTACGGGCAGGGGGAGTAATTATATTTTTTCAGACATGAAAAGAAGCAACCAGAGGTAAAAGCCGTTGGAAAGGGCGCTAAAATTACGCGCAGAAAAAGAAACATGAAACAGAATATTCTAGGTTAATTAAGGATATAGGAGCTTAGTAACTCACGGAATTTCGAAGGGTTATGCTCGGCAACGACAGATTCTGCTAGGGCGTTCCATTGTTCTATTGCTACGGGAAGGAAATATTTTTTGAAAGCGTTGGTAGAACCGTGAAGTCTCTGAATGCTCATACAGTTGAAGAGGCTCTGTGATGAGCGCACGGGGGGAAATAAAAGCGTAGAACGAAGGTCAGGGAAGTTATAGTACAATTTATGGAATAGGCAGAGCAGTGAGATTTTACGTCTTGATGCTAAGAGGGGCAGTCCAACAGATGCTTTTAAGTTGGTGACACTGCTAGTGCGGCCATATTTGGATGAGATGAAACGGGTAGCGCGGTTTTGGACAGCTTCTAGTATATCTGCCAAGTACGTTTGGTGCGGGTTCCAAATGAAGGAGGCATATTCCAGTTCAGTGCGGATTAAAGTCTCATATGCTATTTTACAGATCGATGGAGGGTACAGGTATAACGATCTTGTAAGGTAGTTCAGGGACTTCGGGGCATCGGCTGTTAGTTTTAGAATGTGGTTCGACCAGTTTAGTTTGTTAGTGATGGTAACGCCAAGTTAGCAGTAGCTATGGACCTCAGATACATTAACTGTGCCTAAGCAGTATGGGAATGTAGTTATGGAGCGCTTCCGGGTCACATGCATGAACTTACATTTACTAACATTTAGGCTCATCATCCAGCGTGAGCACCATTTGGCAATTAAGGTTAAGTCTTTTTGGAGGACGAATTAGTCGTCGCTGGTTCTGACACGGCGGTAAATTACACAATCAACGGCAAAAAGACGGATTGGAGATGAAATGCCAGTTGGGAGGTCGTTCATAAATATAAGGAAAAGAAGTGGACCGAGTACTGATGCCTGAGGAACACCGGATATTACTTTGGTAGTTTCTGAGCAGCGATCTCCAACACAAGTGAACTGAACGCGATCTGTTAGGAAACAGGTGATCCATGATAGGATTAGCGGGTCGAGATGAAGACACGAAAGTTTGGACACTAGTCGTTTATGGAGTACACAATCAAAGGCCCTTGAAAAATCTAAGTAAATGATGTCTGTCTGGAATGAAGAATCTAAGTTTAGGTGAATGTCTGTGGTTGATTCAAAACGTTGAGTTTCACATGACAGGCCTGGGCGGAAGCCGTGCTGATTGCTGAAGAAAAAAGAATTTCTTTCGAGGTGGTTAGCTATGTGCGAATATATAATATGTTCCAAAAGTTTACAGGCAATAAATGTAAGTGAGATCGGGCGATAATTGGGTGGGTCGGAGCGCTTGCCGGACTTGAAAACAGGGACTACTTTGTTTATTTTCCAGTCTTTCGGCAGAGTACCCTCGCGTATGGACTGGGTAAAAATTATTTGTAAGATCTGGCTGGAGATGACGTTAGTAGCTTTTAGTATTTTCAATGGTATGTTGTCAGTTCCGGGGGAGCCAGAAATTTTAAGCTTTTTTATTAGGTTCATGATACCTTCAGCAGTTACTTCAATGGCAGGCATGTCAGTGAAGTCCAATCTTGGTAAGGCAGGAATGTTGGTCGAAGGTTCACACGTAAAAACGGAAGAAAAATAGGAATTTAGGTCGTCAGAGCGTTTTGCGACTGGTACGTGTGACCCATCAGGATTGGTTAAGGTGATGTTATGCGACTGATGTCTGTTGGGAGTGAGTATTTTCCAGAATTTTTTGGGATTACCATGGAGAATATCAAGAAGGTACTGGTGAAAAAAATTTTTCTTTGAGCGCTTCAAGAGGCGGTTGTACTCTCGCAAGCAGTTGAAGTAGTTCTTCCATTTCGGGGCAGTACCAGATTTTTTTGCCACTTTGAAGAGGCGCTTTTTCTTTTGGGCTAGTTGTTTTAACAGATTTGTGTACCAGGGCCTTCCCATTTTACCACGGATGCAAACGAGGGGTACGTAATTACTAATTAGGCTGAGTAGTTTGTACAAACGCCAGTTTTCGTCTACAGAAATTGTATAAGCAGTCTCTTTTAGATATCCAAAGAAGGTTTTAAGTTCACTGTTAATTCTAGAAATGCAAGCTTTACTGTAGTCTTGAATTATTTTATTGAACGCTGTCTAATTGGAGCGGAAATATTCAAATTAAATAGAACAATACTGTGATCACTCAGCCCGTTTACAGGAGATAACGACTCAATGTTTTCGGGGTGAGAAGTCCAAACCAGGTCAAGAGTGTTTGTGCCACGGGTTGGAAAATTTACGGTTTGCGTAAGGTTGAAGTTTAGTGCTAGGTCAAAGAAATCTTTTGACTGGCGCGATGATGCTGTCAGATTCACCCAGTTTATTTCCGGAAAGTTGAAATCCCCACAAAGAATGCAGTTGGCACGGAGAAATTTAAAGGTTATATCTGAAAGGACGGAGCGAAGTTCATTGGTGAAGGAAGAGTCGGAATCTGGCGGGCGATAACAAGATATCAGTACGTATGTGCGAGACGGCACGGAAAAGTGCACACAAAAGATTTCGTCTGCACAATTGTTGGGGAGCTGGTAGGAAGAAATGTTGCTTTTAGTGAATACAAGGACACCACTACCCTTTCGTTCATTCCTGTCGCGTCGGAAAGCAGTGTAGGGGGAGTTGGCTTGCAGTAGCTCAGTGTCATTGATGTCAGAAGATAACCAAGACTCAGTGAAGATGGCCATGTCATTGTTGTTGTCATCGAGAATGGATTCCACGGTGTCTTTTTTTGACATGTAGCTGCGAACGTTAGCCATAATGACTGATAATGTGTGTTTGGGTGATGCATGAATTGGGGTTAGTAGCGGTTGCTAGGAACGGGAAAGTTGGGTCGGGCAGGCCTGCTGTGTTGGCTAGGATTTAACTTCCAAGACTGAATCTGATTGTGCATCGTAACAAAATTGCTTTCCGTTCATCTGTAGCTTATCAAATCTCGTCTTAAAACTGGCGAAATCGCTTTGTTTTGCATACGCGTACAACTTTTTCCTTGCAAGCCGAACGCCTGACGAAAAATCCTCACGAATAGAAATTTGTGAACCTTTAAGTTTCGCCCCGTCTGACAGAGTACTACCTTTAACTCTAAACCGCGCAAGCTTAACAATGATTGGGCGGTTCTTACCATCCCGAAAACGCCCGAGCATGTGTGCTCGTTCGATGTCCTCTTTTGTAATAGGAATGTCAAATTTGTCTGCACAGAGAGAGATTTGACGTATATTTAAACTACACTGCTATATTATTTCTTTCATACCAATCTTATGAAGTACATTGTTTTTGGTGCTCTGCCCCTAGTCTGTCTTGCGGCATAAAGAAACAATCGTCATCAAGGTAGGCACATATTGATGTGAGAGATTCCTCACTTCCCTTGTGTTCTAGTTCTCTTTCAATGATTTTAAAACGTAAAATACCCTACTCAAAAACATTGATGGAACTAACATTTATTGATGGCCGTAGTTGCTAACACTTTTTCTTGCCCCCTCTCCAGCGCCTGCATCACTTTTCTGTGTAATATACGAAAATTTGTTTTTGTTGCTTATTTACTGGCTTTTCCATCCGCTATGCGAATAGGCGTGCGCACAGGGGTAGAGGGCAAGGGGGGCCGCCACCACACCACATAATAATCTTAGGTGTGTTGTGACTGGGCATCCCACCGCAGTCCCCAAGGTTGACTCGCATCCCAGCTTGTCACTGATGTTGGGAATCAGCCAACCCGACGCTGTCATCACTGTTAAGACCGGCCATCCAGGCGCAGTCACCGGTGTAGCGACGCTGCCCTTGCTCCACCTGCTATCGACGCGGCGCAGAGCAGAGCGATGAAGTTCTCGAGCAGACGAAACGTTGAAGCAGCATTTATATATGGTAGGTGCAAGGGTAAAAACAGTGTTACATTGCTCGCACAAATGCGACAGCACCTCTCCACTCAGTGCCTCCGAGAAATGCCGCCGCAGAATGCCGCGAAGAATGCCCACGATAAATGCCTCCAGGTTGGTTTTTATACCCCCGGAAGTTCGTTGGAGGCCCGAGAAGTTTGAACCGCTCCAATCCCGACTCTCGCTGGCCGAAGTTTGAAATCCGACAAATGGAAGTGAAGCGGTTGCGTCAACCTAGCCGCCACAATGGGGAAAGGGAGGGCGACGCCGCCTCCAGCCAAGCAGCACCATGTCTGTCGTTGGTCATTCACCCGAGGCATAATTCGGCCGAGCCGACGCGACGCAAAAGGAGAGGCGACTCTGCGTTGCTGCATATCTGGGCCTGTCCACCGCGGGCGGTTTGGTCTGGTTTGGACGAAGCGTGAATCGGCCCCGCTGTCAGCGCGTTGCCCCGTGCAACGAATTTGGGCCTGGCGCTCTGGTACAACAGGGGGCACCAAATTTGCCCCGTACGTCTACTCAATCTAACCTGTCGCGTAGGGTTATGACTAGGATGATGAAAGCCGAAGAACCCTCATGTTACCTTCCAAAAGCTGCTTACTTTCCGCTCCGGAAAGGCGGGGACCAAAAGTAGGCCGTTCTGGGAAACGCGTTATTGTCTAATTGTATATTCGCATGTATTGCTGAGCTTGTCCACGTTCTACTTTTTCTCGTAAATGGCGTGCGTAGCACCGAGAAAAACAGCCGCGTAAAAAGAGTTTTAGAATGGAGTTAAATGGAAAGTCTTTCGGCAGCGCGTTGAGAAATTGATGCCGCATCTGCGCTGGGTCTTGCTCCCTTGCCGATGTTACACACACAAGTAAAAAATCTGCTCAGGAATATTTCTTGTGTGTTGTGATTCCATCTGGTCGAAATAAAAAAAATCTTAATCATTCCTCGCCTTTGAATTGCGGTCTGCAGCCTTAACCTTCTGTGGGAAGAGGTCGGGCACTGCGGTGAACCTTCGCTACCCCTAGTCAAGAATTCTGCGCACGCTTTTGGCTGCGCATATTTATTTATTCATAATAATTTTTATTGAAATAATTAGCCAGCACGCATCTTAATAATTTTTATTGGTCGTTTTATGGCGAACGCAAGTTATTCCTTCTTTTCTCGCTGCTTGTTTACTTCGCATTTTTAGTTTCCCGCATAAATGTTGTTGTAGTTCGCGACCCGGCTGCTCCTATGATTGTAACAGGAGGCATGGCCCCATTCTGAAATATGGTTTTTCATTTACCCATGTGGGTGACATCGGTATAGGTTCAAATGGAACCACGTCTCCTGTTACTATCATGGGGTCAGCCGGGTCGCAAACTCAGATTTTCTCGAGTGCAGTGGACATAAACGGAAACAATTACAATTAACATATTCAGACTGTGTTTCGCCTTTGCAGTACGAAACAACAGCAACGAAACAAGCGGAAAATGTTGTTTTAATATCTGACTAACAACAACGTCGCGCATCCGGCTGGTGGCCACGGCTTCTTCGACTGAGGAAGCTGAACACCGTTTATTTAATGTTTCCTTATTCAATCAAAGCAAATTCCTTAGACACACTTATTTCGTGTAATGCTAGAGGCACAAAAACATCGCAAAATGTAGAAAACTTTAGAGGTTTGTGAAGGGTATATCCTTGTTGGACCTTTTCTTAATGTGTTGTTGAAGTTTCTGTTGAACATTGGTGCAGCGTCCTTGGCCCCTTGGCCAGGCCACTGGACGCCACCGTCTGATGCTCGTTTCGCTCGCGGGCCATCTCCTGTTGAACTCTCTGTTGCTGCGCCGTTCTCCACTTGACAGGACCCCTGGACAGCACCGTCAGAAGCTCAATCTGTGGGCCGGCCATCGCCCTTTGAGGCGAAAAGATATTTACAGGGACGAACAAACTACCGATGGCTAGCGATTGGAAGTGAAAGGTGCTGCCCAAAGGGCTGGTCATGTTGTGGCAGCTGGTGCCGCAAGGTGGAGCAGAAAGTTTAACATCAGATAAACAGTAGGTCGAGATACACTTTCGCCGCACCATTCTTCGAAAGTTTTGTTCATCCGCCCTAACTTGTCTCACTTTAACTGGAAGGAGATTTATATAGTGTGCTTTGTGGTTTCAGATGTATTGGAAAATCGTTGGACAACATCTCACACAATCGTTATCTTTGTTGCAAACGTATTAGCTGTTATGTGGAAATTACTATTTATTAGTGGAAACAGGTGCAATGGCAAATATTCTAGATTGCATTTAAGCACTAGTGTTAACGAAACGGTTTTCGCAATGACTATAAATTTTTAAGTGTCATATTGCAATTTTGGACACTGTCGTTTCCACCTACGGAGATATTTGAAAAATAGGGCTTTGAGCAAGCCCATTTTTGAATGATAATCGAGATTTAACTGAACACGCTGTTATCTTCGGCTTGAATACCATAAGGTAATAAAAGAAAGCGATCTTCCTAAGAAAGGTAACACTTGAGCGCCGTGGTACCACCCTGCTTTAGAAACGTTGCATGTTGAAGAAGCTGGAGTACCTAGGGTAACAGGATAACCAGTAAAAATCGTTCATTATGGACATTTGTTAGCGCGATATTGAACATTCTCTTTAAAGTGTTTGTTTAAGATCATTTTCTGAGTGCAGCATTTTGATATTACCTTTAATTATTCAAAGAGAAGAAAACGTGAAAGTATTCGCGCGGTTTCTGAAACTCGTTTCACCTGTCTTCATTTCTGTGGAAGAATTCGCTGCTATTTACAGACCTAGAACACTATGACAAGTGCAAACGCAACAAACCATAACTGACTTGGCTCAAGTAACCATGTGACCCCTTTACAGAAAGGGGTCCACGCCGGACATGCTCGTGATTCTCGGCCACCTTTCCTACCGTGACAACAAAGATATCTTAGAACTGGAGTCCCACACGTGCACGATTTTGCCTCCCAATATCTACTACATCCCTGACGACGTCCGACAAAATTTAACATATGGCCACACATTCGTAAGTGAACCATTTTGTTCTAATGTTAGGAGGACATAATCAGTGAAAAAGAAGACTGCCTAAAAGGTACTTCTACCTTAAGGTATATGTCTAGTAATACAACTCGTTATATAATATATAGTGCCGCCTGACGTCGGGATTGCGGCGAGAATGCGCGACTTGGGCGTCAACTGCACTTTATACTTGAGACTGGAATGCCTCAAAAAATCTGCGCAGGATTGCCTTATTCAGCCTTAACTCCTGAGACTCGCTAGTCAATTGTGAGCGGTACCATTAAGGAAAATTTGTGCGTTGCAAAGCAGTTGTGGATAAAACGCGTGTTGAGGAGGTACATATCTTTGAAATCAAATAAGGTTAAATTTTTACCAAACCAACCTATTATTTGCAAAGTGGCCGGTGTTTTTTTTTAAAGCCTAACAGTGAAGTAACTATCATGTTTATTTTTGGATTTACTTTTTGGGTTGAGCATGTATCTTCAAATCAATCTCTGTGGTTAAAATTTCAAGTTAATATACTACGTGCAATTATTCTATTGCTGACAAAGGTTGGTTTGAACCTAAAGTTCCTACTTCGCCCTATCGTGAATTCTTAAGTGTCTTTATCTATGACAATCAACATGGCTATTCCGCTTGCCGAATAATCGAATTACCTGATTTTTTATAAGGGTAACTACGGATGAATATACGCAATTTCTATTTTGTCACAAACAGACGAACAACTCCATAAATTGTAACAACAGCCTAGGTAATAATGGGCAACCAAATACAATCAATGATGAGTTACCAGGAATTATTAACTGCGTTGAAAACACTGAGATTGTTCGCGATGTATCATTCCGAAACCGTTCATGCTACCTCAGCCCTGCCGTTTGCGGATCTTTTAATAGCGATACCGCTTAACTAATCGCTATTTTGCATGTTTTCATTAAAAAATATCAACAAAATTCTGAGGGCACGTGAGCGCGTGCCCCGCCGCAACCGCGGGGCATTTCAAAAAACCAAACAAATTCCGAGAGCTGGCGTGAGCGTGCCTTGCGGCCACGGCCCAGCGTCCCCGGGACACGTTTGTCAAGCCAAGCATATTGGTTACTAAGATTGGCCAACATTGGGAAAAACAAACTCTAGGATTCTCTGTAATCGTGTAAACACTTGCTCGGAACGAGAAAGCCACGTCATTGCGTACGCCCCTTCAAGGAGACGTCCTTTGATTATCACTCCCCCAAAAAATAAAGTTCACATTTATAGGAGCAACAATTGTCACGGCAGCGAAGGAGAATCCGGGAAATAAACCGTCGTGAGGGTTGTGAAGGGTGCGTACAGCGTCGCTACCTTCAAGTCTCACCCGTTATTGTGCGCTCCCTGCATTTTTTTTCTTCTGTATACGTCTCACGACAGCAGATTGTTCTAAAAAATAGGCACCTGACAAAACTATAGAAATTGTTGCTGTGGCTCGTAGTTTTAGTTAAAATAAGACAAACGTTACGCAGGAGTGGGTTTACATCTAACATATTAAACGTAGCTAAACGCTTCATTACCAACGTCAAGTGGGATTCATAAAGAGGGGGAAACATTTTCTGCCTTTGATGTTCCAAGCAAATAGTTCAGCTACGTTCCATCAGAAAGCACTATGTGACCTCGTAGGTATTTTCGAGTACGTCACAATAATAACAATCATCACCCATCAGCCCCACCCGTAAGAAATTAGCGAAGCTGCAGGCGAAGTGCGCTCTGCGGAACAACGGCGCAACTTGCCTCTTTTCTTGGAGTAATAGGCAGGCACATCGGTCGAATTGCAATCCAAAGTACAATCACAGTGACCACCGGCTGCGCATGTTGCGGCATCCGCGTGGAAGCAGCAAAGCTCGCAGTGCACGCTGCTGCTTACCTCAGTATTCGTCAACTTACTCAAAGTAACGTTGCACGCCCTTGATGCTATTGAGGCCAGCCAAAGTGTGCTGGGCGCACTTGGATGCACGCAGCGCCGTACGCCTTGAGCGGTCGTTAGTCACACTAATGAGCGCCGCTGGTATATCAAAAAGCAATTTTGCACAAATGACGCTATCTTGAACTTGCTCTAGCGGGAAAAGATGGCAAATAAACAGAACATCTTCGGTAGAGAGGAATTAACCCTTGAACAGGCAGTTTCCGCATCGGGTGAAAACGTTTGCTCTGAGTGAAAGATGTTTTCTTGCTCATATTCAAATAAAACTAGGGATAGGCGCTAAAGAGTGAAAACGTTTACAAGGCCAGTACAATGGCTGTCTTAGCACGCGGCCCTTATTAAGTGCAGTATGTATACTCTTAAGGACGAACCACCAAAACTAAATTTGCAAGGGGCTTGTAACGTGACCTGAAAGAGCATGCTTCAACACACTTTACCTACCATTGTCTTCGGTGTCTGTTGCCACGAGTAGTACAAAAACTGCGGATCTACTTTTTTGGTCGTCTGTTTGAAATTGAATAATATATCCCTGTGTCAAGGAAAGATGACCATTTTTCAGGCCAAGCATTTGCAAGGGTGAGTTCACTCAAAAAATGAGTTACTACACTGAAAATTTGCGGGCGCCATTTGAAATGAGTAAGAAAAACCATGGCATAAATTTTTTGCCTCAGTCAATAAACAGTTCAAAACAATGGCGAGATTTCCCTTTTTACAAACCAGGTGATTGTAAGGTAGTGAAAAAGCTTCACTTTCCTCATGGGTCATTTTTTTTCGCAATGTGAAGCCTGTTGTATGCGAAAACCTCGCCAAACATTTAGCAGTAGCAAACCAAATGTCAGACAAGTTATGCGTAGCAAGTATATATCATTACTGTTCTCCCTTAGCTCAAGGCAAGGATAACTAACCACTTCTCGGTCTGTATTTCTAACGGTTAAGTACTCACGCACTCTCTCTGTTCATGCCGTCCACTGTGAATCAGGAGGTCATGCGTTCAGCTAGATGAAACATATCCGGTACGAACATGCGCTATTTTTGACAAGCATTTAAGAAATTATTGTGGTCTCTCCTTTACTCCTACACTGCAGATTAAATCTCACTGTAAGCTGCAAAGTCAAGAAGAGCTATATTTCGTCAGTGTTTTCTCTCAATTTTTATTATCGCGTTGTTTTCACACTGTAGCTTCTCCAAAACTCAGGACCACCTTCCAACGACGTTGTCTTAATGAATGGCAGCACGCACGTTAAGGGCGTCATCTAGGCACAATGCTCATGACATCACAACCACGGCCAAAGCAGCACAGACACTATCGTACCACTTGTGCGTTCCCAGCTCCGACTGCTTTCATGACGAAGGGTAGTGTACTCATATGTGTGTGACCATGGCTTTGCCACGCGCGCGGCAGCACCGAGGCTGCCAAGCGCCGGCCTGAACGAACCACGTGCTTTTCCTGCCATTCCCTACCCAGACTGGCCTCCTGTGACTGGCACAGACCACTTCGTTGGCAGCTGCAGGGAATCGATGGGCCGCTGCCCAGTATTTAACAGGCTACGACCAGCAACTGCAATAACAGGTTGCGCGTCACTCAACATTGTTCGATTCAGCTCGATTTCGTATTTCGCATTTGTGCGCCTCGACATCTTCTGAGTAACTCAGGCAGTGTCTTTCTTGCTGAGTTATACAGCCCGTTCCATACATGAAACGTTGCATATAGAACCTCTACAGATATCCTTCACAAACTAACCCTTCCAACGATCGCATAGGACATGCCCCCAGAGATCACTAGGGGCTCTCTCTCAACTCGAACCTTCCACAGGGAGTTCAACCGTCCAACATCCTGTAAGTGATTTTTCAGTACCTACGTGATGTCTTAGAATACAACGGATTTCTTGGGTTACTTCTCAAGCAGGTGGGTGCCGGTAGATTGCCTCTGTATTTACTGCAGAGCACCATTCGGAACAAAAGCTCCCGGAGGTGACAGTACCCCTAAACTGAGAAATCCTGGCTTTACTTTTAATTTCCACGTGCGATCTATTACTACAGGCTATCCATCAAGCTTTTTTCTAGAATTACCGTAGTCCGTGCCGCGTGCAGCACTCTACCACCTCCGCAAAACTCTTCTTGAGCCATTGACGCTTTCATGGTAACTTCGCCACAGATGACGCGGGAATGTTCAAGTGCAGCGCCTCAAGTTACACTACCAATACTTGTGGCCTTGCCCTTAAGTGACCTACATAGTCAGCCGAGCTGAAGAGGCAGCCGAACTGTCAGCCGAGCCACATAGCAGAGAAGTGGAACCTGAAGAGCACAGATTTCATTCTTAAAAATTCATCATCATCACTTTGACCATCAGCGAATTCAACGCAAAAACAGGAAAATGAGCACCGCGGAGCTGCTTGGGACCTCCGCAAATCATCACAGCTGTAGTGTGCCCTGCAGCCGGCCTACCCAGTAGCTTCGTCTCACTTGTTTCATACGCATGTGTAATTCCGTTCGGAACAATGCAGATATTGTTGAACATCGTTCGAGCTGCCTGTACATGCAATGCAGTTAAACAGTATCCTTCTTGATCAAACTTGCATTGATTTGCGAATGAGGCGGACTTCAGGAAAAGTTGTTACTGCATGGTAAACGATTAAAGCACAAGGATTGCACAAAGGGCGGAGGAAAGCTGGCGGGACAAGCGCTTGTCCCGGTTGTCCTCTGTCGTACCTTGTGTGATATTTACCTTTACTCGTGTATCATTACCGAAGCTAGCACCGAATACATTAGGCTGGTCTGCTTTATTTCGACGCATTGCCAATAAAAGTAGAAGTCGAAGTCAGACTAGTTTTATTGGCACCGTAAGTTTTTTGTTTCTGTGTTGGGCTTGGTTCCAACTTGCCCACAAAACGATATAACACTGCAGAGTTCATGCTAAGTGGAAAACAATTCGGACACAATCCTCAGTGAGACACATCTCAGAGCTATCTAAAAGCGTCACGTCAGGAGTATTTTGAGTAAACAAAAGAATGGGCTCTATAAAAAACTTTTGAGGTAGCGTTAGTGAAAGGTTGTTTTAGACGAACAGCTACTTCATCAAGGCCCCAAAATACTCACCTTAGGAGGTAGCGACTCACCTGTACATTGACACGGGAAACACGTTTACATTGTAGCTAAAAGAGCCGCAATCGTGTTGCCCAAAATGTTAGTTACAATACAAAAAAATAAAGCCGTTTCACTCAATGTGAAACCTGTCAGGAGTTCAGAGCAGTCATTTTCCATCGTGGGGTGTAGCGGCGTTATCCGCTCACTGCTGTCAGCCAATGCAATTCAAATTTCCCGCCTTCGCAGTGCTCGCGCGCCCACTGCCTGAAACTGCGCCAGCGGGAGTTCTGTTCTTTTTGTGATTTCTGTTTCTCCCGCACGTTCCGGCTTTGCACTGCCGGTATTTGTCGCTCACTATCTTGAAAACCATCCCAAGGAGTGTTCCTAACTAAATTAACGCGCGCGCTGGCGGTTGGTCACGTATATTTTGCTTCAAATGTACCTACAATTTTCTTTGCGCTAAAGAACGGGGAGATGCATGAGAAGCGCCAGCCGTTCACGAGTTTCCAACGGTTATGACTTAATAAACCGCTCGGCATTCGAAGCCTCTAGGTTACGCCGCGACGACAGCCGCTACAACGGGTCCAGGTCTAGCGAGCGAGCTACGACGACAAGGAGAACCCCTAATGTGTTGTGCATTAAAAACGTCAATTCTGACCATGAACCGGCTCGGTGAGAAGCAACCACGTCGTTTGTAGGAACCGAATCTCCCTTTCCGGTCCCCCTCTGCGCCTGGAGTTCGTTCGTTGACGTATGTCGTTGGCTCGGAGGCCGCGGACTCTAGGGAGACAATTCATTGTGTCGGATGTTAGTCTAGGCTAATTCCACAAAGTTAAAAACGAGCTCCGGCTGGTGAAAGGTATCTCTCATTTGTCCGTGCGTCTTCAAGTCCATATTGACCATAAGGACACACAACTGGCAGACATTTTCAAATATCATTCAACTTCAGGAGGCGTGCCTGAACTAGTTGAGGTTTTTGTGTTAGAGTTAAAGGCGTTGTAAATACACCCGTTTGCGCAGCTCTAAGCTATCTGACTAAACTGAGAATTTTTCCGCCGTCATAATTCAGAACTTTACAGTGAGCTTAACGCTGTTAGCAGTGTCAAGGATGTATTTGAGCTGAAAAATTCCCATACCGTTACTTTTTGTTTTCTCTGTATGTACTTGCTGTCACCATGACGCTCAGCAGTTGCTAAGCTGTCTTAAAACAAGAATTGCGAGTAATATATTTATTAAGCAATACCGTATAGTTAAGGTTGTACAATGTAGTTATATAAAAAGGTTACACCATACAGTACAATACAATACAATACAATGTAGTTATAGCTAATAAAGAATACAAAATTGTAATTGACAACCAATGCAAATCGAACGTAGTGCCAAAGTCAATAGGTCAATTGAACATTCGCAATCACACGCGCAGTGCTCACGTGGTTTCTCCTTTGAGAAGCTATCTTGTATTTTGTGCCTAATGACGGATGTGTCAGTGCTTTTATGTTTTTTGTTTGCAGTTCGACGCGTTCAAGCTTCTCAAATGCTTTCAGTGGGACCATTCTTTCGTGCTACCCACCGCGGTATCTTTTACGCTGAAAGGCCGCTTGTACAAGCCACAAGACCCCGACAATAAAGTGCCCACCATCGGCAATTACGGCCTGCTCCACGAGTGTGCTTTTGGCTTCTACACTCAAGACGGCAACGTTTTTGATGTAAGAAAGAATTTCATGAAAAGGAAGGGTTGTACCTTCTTGCTCACCTATTTGCCCTCTTCCTGTGCTCAACTGCTGCTTAGAGACGACGCTATTTCCCTGAAAGTTACAACTAAACACCCAAAATGTGGTCCACATGTTCACTGTGTCCGATTAAAAATGTTGTGTTATCGCTGTTTTTCGTGTGACCATTTTGTGTTGCGCAACTCTGCTTGGTATTAGGAACGCAGTGTGAATCAGTTACAATTCTTACCACCCGCGATGAGTGCCACACATCACAAGTAATACGGGAACAGTATAAGATACCTGGGTCCTAGTGGTGGGAAAGGATAAATCAAAACTAGTTTTTTATTTCAAGCTGACATAGAACGCTGGCTGAGGAGTGATCCCTGCGGGAGGTCAGAACAGTTCAGTAGAAAAGTAACAAAAAATAGTGCGAGGCAGGACTGGACGTGTTTTCCATGACACTTAGAGTTACCTGCGACCCAAGAAAGTTTGTGATGAGGAAAGGTTTTTTGTATTGTGCCTTCTCAACACATTACGAGCTTGCACACAGCCGCCGGGAAATAAACGCCGAAGACCAATGTAATAATCCGCGGTTAGGGCTAAGCGCCGTCTTAATCTTTGTTTATTGTGACTTTGATAGTGCGCGGAACAGGCTTTTATAATCGGGCGTTGATGTTTTGTCGTCATGGCTGACCAGCGCAAAGCTGTGCGCTCAAACCCTACGCCCGCCTCCCGCTCCTTCCAATCGGCGTCAAGCTGTACCAGGCTGCTTCGAGCAGAATTGCAACCCATTTTTTACACATCTATAGATGTCTTGGCTCAATAATGAGCGCTTTCGCTTGGTACGATGGTTCTAGATGGGATGCGTTTCAAGCTAACGAAAAGCGACTGCGAAGTCAAGGTGGCGTTGTCACAAGATAGCTAAAGAGCACGACTCTGCTACATCCCTACAGCAATTGGTTTCCGCCCTGTTGAACAATACGCAAACGCTCTTTGTGAGCACTGAATCTGCTCTTAAGATAGAGCCATACCTACCTGACGCTCTGCATTCAGTGCGTGTTCCGCGACTGTGCCGCTATTTCTAAGGCGGTTTGAGTAACACTTTTTGCCGATATCCTTCAGGCATCAAAAACAGATGCTGCTGCCCCAGTTGTCCCGGTACAAAATGCGTTCCGCAAGCATTGATAGCACGACTACCCTTGGTCTCGCGGCTACAATACAACAAATAGTCCGTGAATAGTTCAGGCTACATGAAGACGTGACACACAGGGAAGTAAGTTTCCCTGAAGGCTATTTGATTAAAGAGGCTGCGTGCCGATTCCCTTGTGTCCACAATGAATGCATGCTATCCATCAATGCTGCAATCATTGAGCCCCACCAAGCCCAGGGAAATCCTAATGGTCCCTATAAGAGGGACGCAGATTTTCGGCGGCCAGGCGAATTTCGTCGTAACCATGATGCCGACTATTACGAGCCGAATCTACAAATGTATCACCCAAACACAGTAAACGAAGAGGTTGGCCAGTGTGCCTACCAACCAGATATGCTAAATGCGTCTTTTGAACGGTCAGATACGGGGCGCCTGCCGCCCGTTTACTATGGAGGTGGCGTGACGGGGCACATTCTGCCGTCTTCGACGCCAGCCGCCGACATACACAGTCCCGGACACGTATACTGAACGAACTTCCCACAGGTTTGAATCAGTCATGGGCACGTTAACGAAAAAAAGCAAGTGTTACAGTTACAGTTACCTAACCGAAAAAAATAATTCTGTTACAAATACAGTTACGAAGTTTCCAAGAGTAACTAGTTCCAGTTACAGTTACTATAAAGAAGTAACGTCGTTAGTTTTGCAATTACTGTATGAAACTAATAATTAGATAACAAGATTTAGCTTATTAAACAGAAACGTACAAAGGCAGGGGGGCCAGGCTGCGGTTGCACTTGGTCTAGGTCGACAGGAATGGCTGCTAAATGTTTAGAAAAAGTACGAACGCGGAGGCCGAACTAATACAATACCGAGCTTGAGAACAAAACAGACGAAACAATCAATGCCAACTAAATTTAGTTTCACCTACAGTGTTGTCGCTTGACAGCCTTGCATAGTGTGGGAGAAGGGAAAAAGGGGGATTGGGGTGGTGGATCGCCGGAAGGCTCTTTGGAGGAAAAGGAAAACGGATGTGGGAGTACTTCGGTTGTGGGGTAGTTTTTGAAAGATACTAAAAAAAGCGCAGCGCTGGCATTTTATTTCGTACTTGTCGTCAGAGACGGATACCAATTTGAGCTATTGCCGAAGCGACGTTTGTCCGTAGACCATCGGAGTCACTCTCCCGCCCCAACCCCAGCCACCCCCACCCCCGGAATGAGCCAAGGTTATTTTCAAAGGGAATAGAAACTGAACTGGACGCTTTACTGTTTTTCCTTGCGCCCCTTGGCCTCGCAAAGGCGATTTTTGTCGCCTCGATCGGGAAACACTGTTCTCCCAATCCCAGCCTTTTACTGCAACCACGTCTCCGATCCCAGAGATCCCTCCCTTCGTTTGCTTTGAGGCGTAGGCCGAACGAAGCTCACCCAGGTATTCGTCGCACCCAACATTCAGAAACATATGTAGCTACAGTATTCGTTCCTGTCCCAACTCTGGAAACGAAGTCGCGAGGCTTTCCAAGAATATTTCCTCGTGCAGCAGCAGTGTGGTCAGGCATCTGGGTGGTCTTTTGTAGTCGTCGTATGTGTGAAGGGGCTTGGAATTCCTTACTTCCTCGACCTCGTTCGGGCACAGTTTACAGCTCGACGAAGCCCCTAGACAAGGAGTTCCGAACACGTCGTTCCAAACACGACCAGGGGTCTCAAAAGCTCACAATGGTCGCAAGCAACTGCGACTTGTCAATGGAACACTCTACAGTGCGCACAGGGCTGGATGAGCGCGGGGAAGCCGAGAGGCTCCCCGCGGCGTTTTATGACCCCACAAACGGGGCTGCACATCGCTAGTGAGAAGGCGACGCATTGACCGGAGCCTTTAAGGCTTCCACGAAAGTGCGCACGGATTCAGTACGTTGTGCGGTGTTTGTGGATGTTTTTTTTCCTGTTCTCCTTTGTGTCAAACACTTTTATTGCGCTTCAGATATGGCGAAAATGGTGCAGCCGAGCATCGTACTCTCAGTTCTGGTGTCAACATGCGTCCACGTGCGCTTAGGCGCGTGTCGCAGCGTTAATTATGGTCTGGGTGAGAGCGACATCGCCCTGCTGAGGGAAATACTACAGTTCATATTTAAAAATTTCCATCCCTTAGCTGACCGCGTGGTACACCACGCACACGTGGATGCCTAAACATTTCTAGTCCTGCTGTGTTTCCCCCATGTGAAGGGAGTGAACAATCATACATGAAGTAGGCGAAGGCTCTGCAAAAGAAAGTCCGAAAATGTGGAAAGCGCGAACTGTACATCGGCCGTTAATGAGTGTTGCTGTTTGACAATTTTTATAGAAATCAAGTAACTTAAACGGTATTTCTAGTTACAATTACTCCATAAAAAAGTAACAGTGTTACATTTACATGTTCATCTAACTTAACATTAACTTGTTACAGATACAAGTTACTAAAAAAGTAACTAGTTACCCGTAAGGCATAACTAACAACTAGTTAATGCCCAAGACTGGTTCGAATCACACAGCATCGGACACATACCCTCAACGTACTTGCTACTTATTGAATCATCCTGGCCTCTGGGAGAACTTCGGACCCTCTCTGGATAAAGTGCGCAGCGAAGTGGTTCTCCTTCGTCGGATCATAGCCTGACACCACCCGCAACGCGCCAGAGGCGGTGGCCATCGCCTCACCACCACCCGATGTCACCACCCCCGGTAAAATAATCGGTTCGGCCGATGGGGATGAGGTTGCTGGACAGTGTATAATTGATAAACCTCTGCCTGTGTCTATGCAAAAAACAAAGTTCGAGTTTTTGTCCATAGTGTTTCAACAATGGCGTTATGGGACACTGGAGTCACTGTGTTTGTAATGTAAGTCTTTCCTTGAACGCATATTTCAGGGAAAGACTTGGTCGCAAGGTAATGTTCAGCGGGATCAGCCTCTTTCATTCCGGGGAGTTGGTGGAGAATGGCTCCGACCAATGGGTGCTTGCAGTGTGGACGTCTCTGCGGCTGGGAACACGTTTACAATGGAATTCGCGCTGCTTCCCAGTTCTACACACGACGTCATTCTCGGGATGGACTTTTTACGGAATCTTGGGGCAACCGTTGACTGTGGCGCCGGTGAACTTTCATTGAGCAATTGTCTCTTTCCCTTGTTTGACGAAGATTCCCCAGCTAACGAAATTCTGATTGTTTGTGACGACTTGGTCCTGCTGGCACACACAGAACCGCCCGTCGCGGTGAGGGCTTCTGGGGTCCCTGACAGGTTCCTGGATTCCTTTGCAGAGCCACTTGCCGGTAACTGTGCGAAGAAAGAGTTTGTTGCCGCGGTGTCTTATTCGCATCAACAATTGTCCCAGTTCATTGTAGGCATTCAACTGCCCCGCAGATAGCGTAGTTCTTTCTAGAGGCATGATAGTTTCCCGTTTTGAGGCATGCGAGCGTGTCTGATAGTCGCTGCGGTGTGTGAAAGTGAGCCGGAGGTTGCCACTAGCTGCGCGTCTGATTCTAAATTTCTGGGCATGATTGACTAATAACTGTCTCAGCTGAGCGCGCTAGGCTGATGACCATTCTAACCTGACACGCGTCGTTATTTGACTTCGCCCAAGATGCCACCAACATCCGAATTCTGTCTTCACGTGCGCGTCACACAATTGAAACTGGCTAGGCACGTCCGATTCGACAAAAGCCGTACCGAGTCTCCCCTTGTGAACGTAAGGTTATCATGGATCAGGTCAAAGAAATGCTGCAAAAGCGTGTTACAGTCGAACACGGATATATCGAACACGGGTATATCGAATTATTGTCTATATCGAACTCATAAATTATCCCCTTGAAAATTCTGTGTAAAAGTATAGGAATTCGTACGCTTATATCGAACCGTATTTTTCCCGACATTGGGTATATCGAACGCCGCGCGAGTTGGAAGGTGCTCTTCGGCGGTCGCTGCACTCCCGATTGAGGTTGAGGAGGATGTGGAGGAATGCGCGGCCATGGCGAAGACTAGCTCGCGGAACTAATCCCCCCTACCGGAACGAATTTGCGCTCGCCCAGTCGGGCCCCGCTACCGGCCGCCGTAGCGTTAGCGGACGGAGCCCGGTATGCTAAATCTTTCTAGGCACACAAGCCCGCACGCTCGGAAAATGTGACAGTGCGTGGTAGGGATGCCCCGACTGCGCACGGCCTTTTTTTTTTTTTGCGGCTGCGCACGTTCCCCGGCTTGCCGAAAAAGAGTTTTTTTCTCTCTTTCTGGGTCTGTCTTCCCCGATGTCGTCTCGGGAAAGGGAGGAAGAGGGAACGAAGGCGCTGGCGGCATCCTCTTTCTTTTGCATTTTGCTGCTGTTGCTGCTGTTTGGCGAGTTGTCCCGCACCTTTCGGAGATCCCTGTTTCCCTGGGAGATGACCATCGCGAGCTTTGTTGGAGTCCGTTCAGAGAGCATTGGAATTGTTACCCTGGTATTCTGAATCCTTCCTCCACTCGAGCCGCCAGTGGAGCAGGTCCTTGAAATCGATTTCCCCATGCATAAGCATTGCGGAATCGTCCCCTCAGCCGAGTGGAGGGAGCAAATGGAGTGGAGGAGAGACTCGGAATACGGCCCTTACCTTCAAAGTTCTTGTGGTACGTGCGCGCTGTTCTTCTTTTGCGTGCGTGTTGTGCATGGTGTGTGAAGGCGCAGCGTGCTGCTGGGATTTTCTAGTTGTGCAGCCTCGAAAAGATCGAGACCAGCGGCTTTAATTTCATTTCCAGGACGAAGAAGCAGGCCAATATGAGCGATTTTTTTTTTCACGGAAATAAAGTGTCCTCTTGCGTCGTGAGTGCGGAATTAGTTGTCATTCTTGAATGCGACGATCGGTAGGTGATCGTCCGCCATAGGCGAGGTCTCAAAGCCCATATTTTTTATATCGAATTTTTCATATATCGAACTAATTCGCGATCCCCTTGGAGTTCGATATATCCGTGTTCGACTGTATATAAGCGTACTGTAGTCCGTGGGCTGCTACAGTAAGGCTTATCAAGAACAGAGACTGTCCATGGCGATTTTGCGTGGAGTATCGGTGCCTCGATTCCATAACGAAGAAAGATGTATACCCGCTTCCTAGAATAGACGACGCAATTGACTGTCTGCATTTAACGTCCTATTTCTCGTCCGTGAACCTATGATTCGGGTATTTGAAAATCCCAATGGAACCTGCAAGCAAGAAAAAAACCGCCTTCGTCACTGCTGAGTCCCTTTGAATTTGACGTTATGCCGTTTCGATTACGCAACGTTCCGGTAACCTTCGAAAGGTTCGTGGACACAATTCTCCGTGGACTGAAGTGGTAAACATGTTTATGTTACCGTCGCGCTGTAGTGACTTTCGGGCGAACGTTCGACGAGCGCAACTGCTGCGTGAATACCGTCCTGAACTGCCTGCAGGGTACCGGCCTTGTGCTGAATTCGAAGTGCCGCTTTGGCGAGCATGAAGCGCTGGTTCTTGGCCACATGGCTGGCAAGGATGGCGTCCGACCTGGTCGTCGGAAGTGTGAAGCTGTCGGCAACTTCAAAAAACGACGATCAGTACGCGTGGTCCGCAGCTTCATGAGGCTGTGCTCATACTTTCGTTGCTTCGTTCCTCGGTTCACGGACTTTGCATCGCCACTTACGCACCTTTTGCACGACAACATCCAAATCCATTGAACACCATAATGTAAAGCGTTGCAGTATTTTGGATTTATTGCGATTGAATTGGGTGTCAGTTATTACCCTGAGTGGCAAAAATTTTGCGTTGTCTTGCGTTGTGCCCGCTAGCGCACATGGTAAAGTGCTGCCCGACTTAGTTCTTTGATAGAAGAATGCAGAATTTTAAAATATTGAAGTAGGTAGCGAAATCCAAAAGAGGACTCATGGATCGTGCGGGACAAGCTGTACGATTTAAAGAAAACAGGATTTGTTTGTGCGCAGCATCAGCAACGTACTAGACAATAGACTATACTCGCAGATTTTAAATTGCCTACCTGTGTCCTCTACATACAAATTGGTTTTCCTGATAATTGTTACTGATGGAAATACCTAGTGCAAAACTTCAGGATTTCACAGTAACATGCCGAGCAGTACTGGTCCGAAAATAGTTTTCTTACAAAACAGCGGCTAAATGGGGCGTGAACACCACGCGCAAACTGATGGACAGACAGACCTAAAATTGCAGGAGTCAATTTCTAATTAGGCAAAGGAGGTGCACTAACCTCCTATTTTTTTCAGGAAAGGTGAAGGAGGGGTTGAAATATTTACTAGCTTGTTTTACTGAAACATCTAGCCGCGAACAATGCATTGGGTTTGTTTATTTAAGTTTAGCTTTTACAGCCCGGCTTCGCCTGTCTGTGTTATTGGTGTGCCAAGGGAAGCGCGTGTTCCATTCTTTCTTTCTATGCCCCCCGCGTTATCTCTTCTGATAGAGAGAGCGTTCCGACCTAACGTGAACAGCCTAGACTAATCGTCTTTGTTCTGGATATAAGTCGACGTTTCGAGAACCACTCGCGCCGAAAGATAAAAAGCCTGCAGAGAATAAGCCGCGGCTTCAATTCGACTCTCGACGCTCGAATACGCACGACACATTCTTGACTGCTGTTTCGCCGCCTGCGTATTCTTTGGGTTGTTAGGGGAGAACAAGTTCGATCAAATAAACTAATTTTCTTTGACGACAACTGCATCATATTTGGCTGCGTGACATCTGGTGAAGGTGTGGTGTACATCCACCCTAAGCCCTCATCAAGCCCACAAGCCAGCCCAACTCGTGTCAGTCACCGACAGCAAGGTCTTGAGCTGGAGTTTGCGCTGCTTCCAGATAACGTGAAGAAAGAAGACGACGTGAATACCACTATGATCAACCCAAGCACAATGACCAGCGCTTCTAATCCTGCCCTCGTCTAGCGGCAGCCCCGAGACTACCATTGTTCCACGGATCCACCGAAGAAGACCCTGAGGAGTGGTTGGAGAAACTGGAGGGCGTCCGCATCTTTAACAGGTGGGATGACGAGGAAACGTTCCGCCACGTTTTCTTCTATTTAGAAGATACAGCCCAAGCGTGGTTCCAGAACAATAAAAGCTCGCTAACCAACTGGACTCTCTTTAAAAGCGAGTTTCTTAAAACATTTGCCACCGTCGTGCGGAATGAACGAGCCGCACTTTTGTTAAAAACTCGCACGCAGCACCCCAACGAGGGGGTCGGGAACCTCGTTGAGGAGATGAAGCAACTATTTCGCCGCGCGTACCCCGAAATGACTGAAGAAAAGAAGCTCAGGTTTCTAATGCGAGCAGTTAATCAAGAACTCTTCGCCTGCCTTGTCCGCAACCCCCCTAAAACGGTGGCTGAATTCACGCCTGAGGCTCCCGCATTGGAGAAGACTCCAATACCAAATTCGAACGAGGCAGTACGACCGCCCTGTCAAGGCGCTGCTCTCGGAGACAATCGGTGAGCAACTGTACGATCCGATATCTTGCGTGAGACATTCCAAGCAATGGTCAGGGAGGACCTTCGGAAGCTTTTTCCAACGATGCAGCAACATGAAATGGCTTCCATGGCTGATGTCATCCGAGAAGAGGTTCAACAGGCACTGGGGGCTTCTACGCCATCCGTAGCACCCCGTGAGCCACAAGCGATGACCTACTCCGCAGCTCTTTGTCGACCCCGCCCTGCTCCATTCCGTCGTCAAGAGGCCCCGCCATACCACCATCCCCTGTCGCCCGCCCGACCCCCGGTAGTCCAATACAAGACGCCGAGGAAGACCGACGTGTGGCGAACGCCCGATAATCGCCCGCTGTGCTGTCACTGCGGAGAGGCCGACCACATCTACCATCGCTGCCCTTACAAGAGGCTCCGTCTGCGAGGATTCTCCGTCGACGAACCACGCCCCCAACCCGGCCAGCGCCTTACTGAGATTGATGAATACCTGTCCAACACCAACCGAAGACCAGCCTGCTTCAACCTTTCGCCGTCGCCCTACCCGTACCAGTCGCCGAACCACCGTAGCACCACTGACTTCTCACATGGAAGGCCCCTCAGCCCACGCGGTGGAAACTAAAAGCAGCAACTTCTGGCGGTGAAGTTGCGCAACGGCGAAAAAACGAAAACCCTCCAACGACGCATGGCCGCAAGGAACACTGTACCCGCAGCCCGACAACCTGATCTAACCCGGATGTGACTCCCGAACACGACGACGACACGACGCGGCGCGTACCCGAAATGGCAGAGCCTTCCGCTGATAAAACGACGACACTGACGACGCATAGTGCCCGACCGTCAACACGCACAAGCCGAGATACAACGCCCCGACGCACCTAAAGCTCGAGGAAAGTGGCGTCCGACATCCAGTATTCCATCGACGGCTTTGACGTAGTCGCCCTCATCGACACGGGAGCCGACTACTCGGAAATGAGTGGCTCATTCGCGTCTAAGCTGAAGAAAGTTACGACAAGATGGGACTGTCCGCATATACGCACAGCAGGAGGCCATCTCGTAACCCCAAGTGGAACGTGCACATCACGCGTCACTATAGGCAGCACCACGTACCCTGCTCAGTTCGTCATTTTGCCTAACTGCTCCCACGACGTAATTGTCGGAATCGACTTTTTGACTGACAATGACGCAATAATTGATCTCCACACCAAGTCGATAACTTTTTCCTCCGATAACTCCACCACCCCGCACCCGAACACCGATCACTGTGCTGCTGTATGGATCGGAGACAATCAGGTCACCCTGCCACCCCGCGCAATCTTCATGATCGCCGTCTACTGTGAGGATGCTGCTCCTGACATCGACGCTATCATAGAGAGTAACCAAAACTTGCGTCTCAACCACGGTGTCGCCGTCGCAAGAGGCATTATGCACTTTAAGGAATGAAAATCCAACGCTTTAGTCACCAATTTCACCGAGGAGCACCAGCATCTAAACAAGGGCGCTGCAATTGCGTTCCTCGAAGAAACGGAAGAAGCAAGTCAAGTGATCACGGTCGTCAACTTTGAATGCGCATGCTCAAATGCTTTCAAGCTGCCGCATCCTTTCGACGTGAACCCGGCGCTGCCGCAAGAACATTGGGACAGAATATTGTATTTGCTGCGTCGCTGTCGCGAGTGTTTTTCGCCAAGTTCGAAATTACATCAGCCATCCCTTGCAAAGCACAGAATTATAACCGAAGATGGAGACCGACCTACCCGAATATCACCGTACCGCGTCTCTTCACATGAGCGGCAAGCCATCCGGACTCAAGTCGACGACATGCTCAGCGACGACATTATACAGCCATCGAAAACTCCATGGGCTGCGAAGGTCGCACTCGTAAAGAAAAAAGATGGCACACTAAGGTTCTACGTTGACTACCCGCGACTCAACGAAATCACCAAAAAAGACTTGCACCCCCTGCCATGACTCGACGACGCCCTCGACCACCTGTGACATGTCAAGTACTTCTCGATGTATCTGAAGACCGGCTAATGTCAAATTGAAGTGGACGAGAGAGGCCGAAAGAAGACTGCATTTATAAACCCGAAAAGCCTATACGAGTTCAAAGTGATGCCTGTTGGGCTGTGCACGGCGCCAGCAACATTTCAAAGAGTCATGGCCACTGTGCTAGCTGGCCTGAAGTAGTACACTTGCCTCGTATCCCTCGACGACGTTGTGGTATTCGCCCGGACTTTCGACAACCACCTTGCAAGGTTGGAGTCTGTACTCGGGGCCATTCGTACGCCGGGGTTAACGATGAAGCATTAAAAGTGTCGTTTCGCGTATGAGGAACTGACGTTTTTGGGCCACGTCGTCAACGCCGCGGGAGTCCTACCTGACCCGGAAAAAACTTCAGCCGTTGCGAACTTCCCTAGACCGAAAGATTGAAAGGCGTGCGAAGATTTCTCGGACTGTGCGCATACTACCGGCCTTTCGTCGAAACCTTCGCACGAATCGCAGAGCCACTCACACGCTTGACGAAAAATAGCATGCCTTTTAGCAGGGAAAACGACCAAGAAAAGGCACTCTGCGAGCTGCAAAAAGTGCTCGCTCATTTCGACGAAAACGCCTTAACAGAAATTCACACGGACGCCAGTGATATAGGTTTTGGTTGCCGTCCTCGTCCAAAAGCAAAGCGGTTGCGAAAAGATAATCGCCTATGCCAGCGGTGGTCTGTCAAAGGAGGAGAAAAACTACTCTCCCTCCAAGAAAGAATGCCTGGCTATCATATGGGCTATTTCAAAATTTCGCCCATACGTGTATGGTAGACCGTTCAAGGTTGTGACAGACCACCATGCGCCGTGTTGGCTCGCCAATTTGAAGGACCACTCTGGCCGCCTTGGGCGATGGAGCTTGAGCCTGCAGGAATTCGACGTTACAATTGTACTTAAATCCGGTAGGAAACACTCCGACACCGACTGTCAGTCCCGTGCCCCCGTCGATCCACCATCTGAAGACTCCGATGCGGACAGCGCGTTCTTCGGAGTCGTGACGAAGAGCGATCTAGCCGCCGAACAACGTGCCGGCCCCGAGTTACGCGTCATGATCGACCACCTGTAAGGACTCAATGTCGCCGTGCCTAGGACCTTCAAACGAAGCTTACCAGCATGCGGCCTAAATAACTCCGTCCTCGTGAAGAAAAATTCCAGCCCTGGAACGAGGACGAATTACCTTCTTGTCATCCCGGCAGTTCTTAGTGACGAAATTTTTGAAGCGTGCCACGACGACACAACTTCCAGACATCTCGGCACAGCTCGCACAATTGGAAGAATCAAGGCAAGGTACTACTGGCCCCGCCTTACATCCGACGTCACCCACTACTCCGGAGCTACCGTGACTGCCAGCGACGAAAAACGCCGCCGGCGAGACCCGCCGGAATTTTGCAGCCGATCGCCGTCACGTCGAGGCCTTTTCAGCAAATTGGAACGGACCTTTTGGGCCCGTTCCCTACGTCACGATCCGAGATCACGTGGATTGTAACGACAGACTGCATGATCCGCTACGCAGAGACAGCTGCTCTTCCGAGGGGGACTTCCCAAGAAGTCGCAAAGTTCTTCATAAGTCAACTTGTGCTGCCACATGGAGCCCCTGAAGTTGTAATCACGGACCGCGGAACGGCTTTTACTGCCGAGCTGACGCAAGGAATCTTACGCTACAGCAACACGGATCACCGAAGAAAGACGGCCTACCACCCCCAAACGAACGGACTAACGGAACGTTTGAACAAGACGATGGCGGATATGGTGTCCATGTACGTCGATGTTGAACGTAAGACCTGGGACGAAGTGCTCCAATACGTCACGTTTTCGTCCAACACGGCTATCCAAGAAACTACGCAGATGACACCGTTCGAGCTTGTCTACGGAAGGCGGCCGACTACAATGCTTGACGCCGTGTTTCCGCACGTAGACGACGGCGACCTCAACGCCGGCGTCCGAGGATACCCTCAGCCTGCGAAAGAAGCCCGCCAGTTCGCTCAAGTTCGTACAACGAACCAGCAGCTGGTTGATGCCGGCCGCTACAACCTCCGACGCCGAGACGCAGAATACCACGCAGGGGATCGTGTGGGTTTGGACTCCCATCTAACCACGCAAACTGAGTGAGGAGCTTCTACGACGGTGTTTCGGACCGACCAGATTCTACGACATGTTGGCCAACTCACCTACGAAGTAATGCCCGATGGTGATTCCGGCACACCACGACGACGCACGCGACCCGAAGTAGTCCACGTGTTTCGCTTTAAACCTTTCTACGCACGATGATGGACTTTTATTTTTTATTTTTTGTTTCTGTCGCTTATGTTAGCGTCGGGTCGATGCACTCGTAGAGTAGGGATGATGCCGCGAACCATGCATTGGGTTTATTTATGTTTTGCTTTTACCGCCCGGCTTCGCCTGTCTGCGTTATCTGTGTGCCAAGGGAAGCTCGTGTTCCATTCTTTCTTTCTATGCCGCATGTGTTATCTCTTCTGATAGGGAGAGCGTTCCGAACTAACGTGAACAGCCTTGATTAATCTTCTTTGTTCTGGATGTAAATAGATGGTTCGAGAAACACTCGCGTTTAAAGACAAAAGCCTGCAGAGCAGGCACCGCGGCTTCAATTCGACTCTCGACGCTCGACTACGCACGTCACTTTCTTGACTGCTGTTTCGCTGCCTGTGTATTCTTTGAGTTGTTAGGGGAGCACAAGTTCGCTCCAATAAACTTATTTTCTTTGAAGACAAGTGCGTCGTCTTTGGCTTCGGGACAATATTCCTACAATGATTCTTCAGCCTTCTTTCTTACGCAGCTTCCTCTCCTTTCTCAGTCGCTCATTTTCGTTCCCTGCTTTTTCTCACCCTCCACGCCTCACGCCACTCCGTCAATGTCGATCGGCCGAACAATCGTCGGGACTCGATCGAGAAGGGAAATGTGCCCCCCAACAGCAATCGTGCGTTCATGAATGATAAACATAAAAATGTCTATAAAGTTCATGCAGCTCAACACATGCGATCCGTATATCGGCTTACGACGCTTTGGCCGTTCGCTCAGGGGACAATTCATTTCCCGAAATTCAACACTGCATAGGCGTGTGAAACCAGCAACGCTTGTAGAACATATTACCTCAGCTAAGGGCAGAAGAGGAGTTACGGAGATTTTATTTATGAGTAATCAGTATCGATCAGAGAGTTTTTTGATAAATCACTAACAAATGCTTTTGAGGCTGTTCAGAATCGCGCAGCTCGATTGATTATCTCCAACTACTATCATACAGCTAGTGTTACACTGATGAAGCAGACTTTATCGTTGGTAAACTACGCCGAAAATTTTCATGCTTAAGCTTGTGCTTCGAAATATATCACGTGAATTCCTATCTAAGTAATGTTTTGTTCACCCCGGCAACCTATGGTTCATCGCACATGGATCATCGCCACAAAGTGGACACGGCTTTTTGCCGTAGTGCTTCTTACTTATCACCTTTCAATCCAAAGACTTCAGCAGAGTGAAACCGCCTTCCAGGAGCGGTCGTTGAACAATTTAAGAGAGTTAAAAAAGCGGCTGAGTGCGCACTTCGCAGTGCAGGGCGCGGAGTAGACGGCTGTTTTGCACTCTTGCCACTGTGTAGATCATTTTAGTTTTTTGTACGGTTTAAGTGCCTGCTCGTTGTGCTGCTGGTAATCAAAGCTTGTTCCCTTGTCTCTTGTCCTTATACGGTATTGGACAACACCGCTACCTTTTTTTGCGTTTAATTCGTGTCTGTGAAGAAATTTCTTAAACATTGTTCTCAGCTAAAAATGTGGGCTGTACCACTCCCCTCTCCAAAACCCTTTGGGCAGCGAGAGTACATAGAATAAATTAAAATCAATAAAATGTATTTAGCGTAAAGCGTAAACCAAAAGGAAGGCAAACACTATTCCCGCAGGGCGAAATCGCAGTCGTCGCCGAAACAGGGCTGTTGCTGGAAGTCACTATGGTGGTGGCTTTATGGAACCTTAATCCGCAACTGCTATTCAAGAAATGTTCAGTAAACCAGTCAGGATACCTTGAAATCAGGTAGAAAACACTCATGTGCATAAGGAATGGGTCTCAATGCAGTATACAGGTTATTTCCGCGATCCCCAGTCATTTTGTGGCGGAGTGGACGAAAGCCTCGCTCCAACGCGATCGAAGCCACGCGTTCAAGTCCAGCAGGGTGTTGCTTCTTCTTTTCTTTTCTCTGCCTTCTACGTGGCATGGTTTGCGAATCGTATTCGTGAATCCTAAACCGAACATTTGTTGGTTGAACTGTGGACCTACTATATCAAACGTCAATGCATCGTTTGTGATAGGCAGGATTTGTTTAGTTTTAAACTCGTGCTTTGTATGTATAAGAACACAATTTTAGGTTCAAAATGCGAAATACTGATGTTTGTAAATTGCAAACATTATGACTTTCTATAAACATGGTTTTCTCTCATCTACTTAAACGAGACAGGGTAGGCTGTTTGTGGGGAGGGGGCAGGAAGAGAGGGGAGATGTAAGGCTGCGGCTGGCAACCAAACCCTCCACATATCGCAACTGGCAGCACTGAGCACGTAAAAAATGAATGAACAGACTTGATAGAGAGAAAAGGGGCTCCAGGCCATCAGCAGAAAAAGCGATGGCGGAATAATCGTTTTGTGAAATCATGTGCACAGTTTAACAAAGCGGCAGGCAGAGCCCCAAAACTCATGCTCCTCGTCCGAAACCGCCCGCAATATCTCTTACGATGCACTCGCCTAGTAGATGATAAACACACCGTCGCTCTGAAAACGTCGCTGTGTCTTTACGACACAGGGACTTTTACGACACAGGGAAACCCTTCGGCTGCTTTTTGTTATGTTTATACTTGTTTAAAGCCGATAGGAAATAACGGAATGGAATACTGCAACAGTCTGTATACACGCCTGCATGGCGTCATCGCAACACCACCACACTCAACCTTGAAGCGAGCGGGCGGCCAATTAAGCAATATATAAAAGGACATCGGTTCGGAACGCATGTACGTTATCACTAACAAATTTTAAAGCGATTCTTTAGTCACTTGCACATATTTCAGACCATAAGTACTGAAAGATGATTTATTGACGAAGATCTTTCTGAAGCCAAGACGGGAGGAATCGCGGATCAGGGAAGCAGACACGAGATGGACGAAGCAGTCCGAGTGAACCCGGTCGTTCTAGGCGATGGCGATGAGGATTCCCGACAGTATTTTTGCTGATGATGACGCTGCTCGCACTGGTCAACATGACCCATTCTGGGTAATGACGACTCTGATGCTTTTGGGCCGCATAGCTAATATTATTTGCTACAATCACCACCCGCAGAAGAGGGTAGCCATCCTGTCGACTCAAGGAGACTGCGAGACGAGCGGGCAATGATAATGCTTAAGGCGAGGAACATGCACTGTGTCACGTCCACGGCGTCGGAGATCCTGGGAACGCGGCAGCGGCACGACGACGTAGTTCACCGGGGAAGTGCGTTCAACAACATTGTACGGCCCCTGCTAGTTCGACAGGAATTTCGAGCACAGGCCGGGGGTCCTGGTGGGTACCCAGAGCCACTCGAGAGAACCGGGAACAAAGTCGGGTGCGGGGTCGCTAGCCGTGATGGACTTTTGCCGCTCCTGCTCTTCAGTGGTTAAACAACTGGCAAGCTGTCGACATTCTTCGGC
The DNA here is from genome assembly GCF_048455015.1 of Haemaphysalis longicornis. NCBI lineage: Eukaryota > Metazoa > Arthropoda > Arachnida > Ixodida > Ixodidae > Haemaphysalis > Haemaphysalis longicornis. Next base: position 54,382,679 of record NW_027526295.1, on the reverse strand, counting down.
GTGTTTGGCAGCCACAGAAATCGGCATGCACTCAGATACATCAGGGCGGTCGGTGAGGATGGTGTCCAGCATGCACGATGACTCACGCCCATATAGGAGGAAAAACGGAGAAAAACCCGTCGTCCCTTGGATGGCGGTGTTGTAGGCGTACGTCACGTAATTGAGTACAAGGTCCCAATTTCCATGGTCAGACGCAACGTGCTTAGACAACATGCCCCCGAGTGTACGGTTAAAGCGCTCTGTGAGGCCATTCGTTTCTGGATGGTAGGCAGTGCTCGTTCGATGGATGATGCTGCATTCTTTAAGAAGCTCCGCGACGACGTCAGACAGAAAGATGCGTCCCCTGTCGCTGAGCAGCTCCTTAGGCGCACCATGCAGAAGAATAAAACACCGCAGGAGAAACCAGGCGACGTCCCATGCAGTAGCAGCTTGGTAGAGCGGCGGTCTCGGCATAGCGCGTCAAGTGGTCGGTGACAACTATAGCACAGTGGTTTCCGGTGGTTGCGCATGGTAACGGTACGTACAGATCAATGCCCACACGGTCAAATGGTTTGACTGGGCAAGGCAGCGGCTGCAACGGACCACACAGATGTGGTACCGGCGGGTTTCGGTGTTGGTACTCTGGGCAGGATTGAACGTATTTTCACACGAAGTTGTACATCCCGCCCCAAAAGTGACGAAGACGCAAACGCTCATACGTTTTGAGTAGGCCAACATGACTGCACGTGGGGTCAAAGTGAAAGAAGGCACAAACATCGAACCACAAATGTCGAGGAATCACGGGCAAGCATCTGCTGCCATCTAAGTAGTAGTTGCGTCGATAAAGCAGCTGATCGATTACTGCAAAGTGAGATGCTTGCCTACCGAGAGCGCGTGTTCTTATGTCTTGGGAAGGTTTGTTGAGCGAGGGGAGGAGGGCAACAACCCATGGGTCATTCCGTTGCTCACTACCATATCAGTCACAGCATAGGAAGACAGATCACCCGGAGAGTCCGATAGATCAGCAGGTGCGGGTGAACGGGAGAGAGCGTCGGCGTGAGAATGCTTCAGGCCAGACCTGTATTTCACTCGTATATCACATTCTTGGAGGCAAAGCGCCCATCGCCCCAGACGACATGCGGGATCTTTCAAAGAAGACAGCCAACAGAAGGCGTGGTGGTTGGCGACCACATTAAATGGGCGGCCGTACAGGTATGGGCGAAATTTAGCAAGCGCCCAGATAAAGCCCAAGCACTCCTTCTCGGTAACTGTATAATTGCGTTCTGGCTTCGTTAGGGTGCGGCTGGCATAGGCGACGACATATTCGCCGAAACCTGGTTCACGTTGGCAAAGCACAGCCCCAAGGCCAACTCCGCTGGCGTCAGTATAAAGTTCGGTAGGCGCTGTAGGGTCGAAGTGCCGAGGTATGGGTGGCGAGGTCAGTAGAGGGCGCAAAGTCTGGAACGCGTGGTCGCAGGACGGAGACCAGGCAGGCAAGTCACGGGCACCACCGAGGAGCTTTGTCCATGGCTCAATGAAGGAAGCAAAGTTACGAAGGAAGCGCGGGAAGTACGAACAAAGCCCTATAAAGCTCCGAAGAGATTTTATACTGGTTGGCTTCGGGAATTCGACGACAGCGCGAAGCTTGGCTGGATCGGGGAGCACTCCGTCCTTGGAGACGGCGTGACCCAAGATGATAAGTTTGGTGTTGGCGAAGCGACACTTTTTAAGGTTAAGTTGGAACCCAGCCTGAGAAAGCTTTTTAAAACATGCTCCAAACGGTGAAGGTGCATCGGGAAATCAGCGGAAAAGATGACAATGTCGTCTAGATAGCAAAGATAGATCTTCCACCTGAGGCCCCGCAAAAGATTGTCCATCATGCGTTCAAATGTTTCAGGGGCGTTACATATCCTGAACGGCATGACATTAAATTCGTACAACCCATCAGTGGTGACAAATGCTGTTTTCGAGCGATCATCGTCCTCCATAGGAACCTGACAATACCCGGACTTCAAATCAAGAGACGAGAAAAATTATGCCCCCGGAATCTGTCCAGAGCATCATCTATGCGAGGGAGAGGATAGACGTCCCTGCGCGTGATTTTGTTGAGGCGGCGATACTCGACAAAAAATCGAATACAGCCATCTTTTTTCCAGACGAGAACGACAGGAGATGCCCAGGGACGGCTTGAGGGTCGAAAAACGCCACGCTGGAGCATGTCGTCGACGTGCTGCTCGATGGTGCGACGCTCGGCTGGGGAGACGCGATATGGCCGTTGGCGAAGGGGAGCATGGCTTCCAGTGTCGATGGTGGGCTCCTGAACGTACGCCCAAGCGCGTTGTGTGACAAATCAAAAGACGAACAGAATCGTTGCAGTAGAGTCATCAGTTGAGCTTGTTGGGTGCTGTCTAGTGCATCGTCCATGGAGGCACGAAAAAAGTCGGTCGCTGAGTTTGGGCCTGACGAACACGGATCTAGTCCATCGATGCTAATGTGTGACACGCCATCCGTAACGTTGAAACAAGGCCAGGGTCTATATGTTCTACACTTCCAAGAGTTTCGCCTTCAGGAGGGCGCACGGTACGGTCGATATGTTCGTGATGAACATGGCGCCTCCCGGAGTGGAAATCCAGAACGGCAAATGGCAGCGCAAAATGGTTGTGGCGGTAAAACATGTCAGATGGCGTAAACGGCACCGTGCCGTCGGTCACAGGCACACAGCATGCAGGCACACACACAGAAGAAGAGGGCAGAATGTAAGTGTCTTCTGCAACGACAAGTTTAGCAGCGTGGATGGGATGGTTGTCGTCAAACAATTCGTCAGAAAACGTCGAAAGTTCCACTTGTGCGCGTGCGCAGTCAATCACTGCGTTATTGCGAGCAAAAAAGTACCATCCTAATATTACTTCGTGGGAGCACGGTGGAAGCACTATAAACTAAATATGATACAGCACGTCCTGAATAACGACCCCACACGTGCACGCAGCCACTTGCGGTTCGGAGCGATAGTCCATCCAGGGGCGTCTTTACTTCGCGAAGGGAACGGCAGAGATCAGCGTGAATAACAGAAATGGCGGCTCCTGTGTCGACCAGAGCTAATGTGCGAATTCCTCGAACACTAACAACGATGACATTAGTAGGGGACGGAACGGGATGAGGCCTTGTACTTTTCGACATCGACGCAGTTCGTGCCTCAGGAACTGCGGCGACTAGTTTTCCATATCTCCGGGACCAGGACGGCGCCGCATCAAGGAGAGTGAGCGACGGCGTGGTCACGGCGAATGGTGGTCAATAAAGGTGGCGCGGTTCAAAGAGGAGGTCGGGAATGACGAATGCGGCGTCACGTGGACTTTAGGCGACGGAGGAAAGTCTGTAGGCGCAGAGTTCGACGTTGATGGCGGATAACGACGACAATAGCGTGCAGCGTGCCCAGGCATCCTGCACGCAAAGCAGATACGGCGATTGTCCGGTGTACGCCATACACTTCGGAGTTGCGGCACACACTGAGGTTGGGAAAGCACCGAAGGCGGAGCCCGAGGTCGAACTGGGAATGTCGGCTGCAACGTCACGGCAGGCTGTTGCAATGGTCTGGTGGCGACTTCGGCATAAGTGACTGGCGCAGCAACTGGCCCGTACTTCGGAGACGGCGGCGGAAGTGCTTCGGCAATTTGACCCCGGATTACATCTCTGAAGGCGTGAACACAGACTTCGTCGTGGAGGGTAGGAGGGACAACTGTCGAGCCACTTCCTCACGCACGAAGTGTTATTTTGCGTAAGCAATGCGGATTCGGCGGAAATCGATGCCAAACTCAACCCAGAGCCATCCCTTGCAAGAGATGGTCAAGTGAGGGCCCGTTGCTTCCGCAGCTCATGAAAGCTCAAGCACAGCTTGATGACATCGCCAACCGTGCTCAAGTTCTTGGACAAAAGCATTTGGAAGGCGTAGTCATCTATGCCTTTTAAAATATGCTTGACTTTATCAGCTTCCGCCATAGATAGGCCGACGCGCTTACATAGGTTCACGACGTCTTCAATATAGCTAATAAAGTTCTCGCGAGCCTGCTGTGTGCTCGTACACCCAGGCGCTGCTCCGCTTGAAGCTTGCGCACCACTGCTCGGCCGAAGGCCGCAACGAACTTTACCTTGAACTCAGACCACGTCCGGCAGTCGCGCTGGTTGTTCCCATACCATAACTCGGCGGCGCCCTTCAGAGAGAAGCCGACGTTATTCAGTTTCATGGCAACGTCCCATCTGTTATGAGTGCTTACGCGTTCATACACGGTCAGCCAATCCTCGGCGTCATTATTATCGGTGCCGTTGAAGAATGGAGGACCGTAGCACCGTAGCACATCGCCGTTGGCGGTGAACCCCGTCGTTCTAGGCGATGGCGATGAGGATTCCCGACAATCTTTTTGCTGATAATGACGCTTCTCACACTGGTCAACATGACCCATTTTGGGTAATAACGACTCTGATGCGTTTGGGCAGCATAGCTGATATTCATCACTACAGTACTAACAAATGCTACCTCCACGTGCGGTACCAGGGTGTTATGTTTTCGTGTGATCTTTGGGCGGGATGTGGAATCGGTAAAGTTCAACCCCCTTCCTTCAATCAGCTTTTCCAGCCGTGAGCGGAGTGCAGGATTCTTGGTCAAAATGCTAAAAAAAGACCCTAGCGGAACGCAGAAAGTAAGATGGCCCCGTCCCAGAGCGATGCTGTGGCGCAGAATATCGCAGTAACAGACCGTGGCCGCAACCGGATGTTCTGGCAAACGTCCCCGAGAAGCGAGGCATCATGGGAAGTCACGCGCAGTCCGATGATAAGGACGAAAAGAGGGAGACTCGCTTTATCAAATTTCTTGGAAAGCTGAATACTAGGCATCGATTCACCTGAAATTGCGAACACCTATATATTGGCAAAACCCCTTTCAAGGCCCCTTTATGTATGGACCTGCAACCCGCCCACTCAGTAAAATCTGGTGGGGAGCATCAAAAACAGGTCATGTGGCAACCCTACAAGCGGCAAAAAGAACGATATGAACTGATGGTGGCATACGCTACCCGCCAGCGCGAATCTCCTGTTTCCAGCGAGCGGAGAACGAGTAGAACACTAAGATGATGTTGCTCTATAAAGAGCCCCGTCCCAACTCAATCACCCGTGAAATGAACTTACTGCGATGGATTAGCTGACGGAGGTTCATTTGTGTTTTCCGTTCTCCTGGTACAACCATTTCTAATTCCTAAAGCGTGACCCGCTCTGCCCTTGCTATGTTTCAGCCAGTGGGATCGGTAGCATCGACGACTACTTGAGACGGCTGCCGTGAGGAGAGTTTATGTCACGCTAGGTTTGCGCTGCGCCACAGCACCTATATGTATGCCATGGTGGCGATCGCCAGACTAGGTGAAGGCGCCCTCCTGAACGGCGCCAGGCTGTGACGATGCGCTCAATAGTAATTAGTGATAATAGTGAGTTCAGTTGGTACCAAAGATACAGGCGACCTGCCAAAAAAGCTGGCCCGATGCCAGCATGACAAGGCGACAGGCCAACCGAACACATGTCAGTAGCCGCCACGCTTACGTAGAAATGTTCGGGGTCAACGCGTGAAGTAGGCAACGAAAAGAACAATCATCACTGTACCTGTAAAATAAAAAGAAACGTGTAATGCGTGAACCAAAATTCAATTTCAGAATGCAATATTCCGGCGCATTTGCATCACAAACAAAAACAGCATCACGAAAAACTAAAGCACGTTGTACGGGAAAAAGACGCGTGAAAGATACTAGTTAAACATACGAGCAGGACTACAAAGAACAAAAATAGCAATCAACACTATACAGGCCTGATGAAATGGTATGTGTAATGCTCTAACAAATAGGCTTTTTCGCAATGCCAAATACAGGCGCAGTTGCCTTGCAAACAAGAAACAACATCGTAAAACAATGCAAAGAAGAAAAAACCAAATTTATCACTTTGTAAATACCACAATGCCTACTGATTTTCCTAACAGAGAACACAAGAACAAGATACAAAAAAACATATCGCGAGAGAACACAAAGCGGCACACAAAACACATGTCAAAAAAACGGGATGCGAAGACACATTCCGTAGAAACATTAGACGTGAAAAGGACGAATAATATTTACGCCAGGAGAAACTCAGAAGACACAGCAGAGCGAGCAGCCGGGTACCAGCAATACCAGCGAAAGCATCCCAGAACCGGCTATTGAGAAGCGAGCGGTCGAGGCGCGCAAGGCTAAGAACAGCGTCGAAGACAGCATTGCGAGGCTCGAGGGGATGATGATGGCCATGAAGACTGCCATAGATTATATTCAAACCACCCTCGTGGAACATAACAATTTGATCTTCCTCGAAAGGATCGTACATTTAATCCTGATCCCAAATGACAGCAAGGTAACGAAGCACCACCCAACAAATTCCACCTGGTACAAACATGGCCGCCGGCACAACAAGCGTAGTGTTGTGGCAGGGGAACTGTCGTGGTTTCCTAGGAAAACGAGCAGTCGTCCAGCAGCACATCGAGAAAGTCGGCAAGAAACCGGACGTGCTGCTTCTGCAAAAGACACTCCCGAATACACCATCCCTCTCAGGCTACAGGCTGCAAGCGGCCAATGGATGTGGCAGAGGATTATGTACCCTGGTCAGGCAGAGACCAACCTTCGTCGAACACGAACTCAAGCACACGCTCACAGAACTCGTTCCGAAGAAACACCGAAGAGACAGTAGTTTCATCCTAAACTTATACCGTAATCCGTCGCAAACGCATCAGAGATTTAGGAACATCCTACACAAGGCGAGAGAAGCAGCCGCAAACGCGTATTGCTCGTTTGCGGAGACTTTAACGCAATGGACGCCGCATGGCAATACGCCAAAAGTAACATCAAGGGGAGGAACCTGACGCTGGATGAAAGCGAGCATAACTTTACGATCATCACAGACCCTGCACACCCAACCAGAATTGGAAACTCTGTGCACAGGGACACCACCCCGGACCTCACTTACATGAAAAATGACGAGACAGCCACGATCACCTGACGAAACACCGGGGACGACCTCGGTAGCAATCACACGCTAGTGGAAATCACCATACCTACCAGAGACCCTGCCGACAACAGCTAGAAGTACACCTGGATCGACTGGAATGCTTTCAGAGAAGCCAGGGTACAAAGCGACGCAGGCGAAGAAATCGATGACATAGAAGAATGAACTAACAAGATCACCCTGGACATGCGCAACGCGACCAGGGAAATCGAGACCAAATTCGTAGTCGACAGGACGGATAGTAGGCTAGCCCAAGTCATAGAAGCCAAGAAATTCATACTTAACAGGTGGAAGGTACAGCGGCTTAACAGAAACTTACGCAAGAAGGTAGCGGAACTCAACAGGATGATTGAAGAGCACTGTCGCACGCTCTGTACGCAACCGTGGAACGAGGTGTGCAACGCCGCTGATGGCCAGATGCACAAAGGTCGAACCTGGAACCTGCTGAAACACCTCCTTAAAGAGACCAAGACCAAATCACAGCAAAAGGACCGTTTGCAAAACTGCTGCACAAGGAGGTCGCCAAGCAAGCACAGAGCCCAAAACGTTCAGCGCCATCTGCGGGACAAATACACCCCAACAACGCCAACCGAACACTACGGAACATACCAAGGCGAACCCGATGAGCGCTCGGACAGGAACATCAACGTAGAGGAGTTCGGGACGGCACTGCACGAGCTCAATACCAGATCGGCAACACGTCCGGACCTCATCTCGAACAAAGCTCTCACGAACCTGGACAAGAAATCCACCGAGAACCTGACAAAGTACTAGAACAAGTGCTAGAAGAGCGGTGCCATCCCGAAGCAGTGGAAAAAGGCCAACACCATACTAATCCCCAAGCCAGGCAAGCCACCAAGCGCCGACAACCTCCGCCGATCTCGCTCACAACGTGCGTGGGAAAGGTGCTGGAACATGTGCTGCTCAACAGACGGCAGGAGTATCAGGAATGAAAAGAACTATACCCAGATACAATCATCGGCTTCAGAGCACACCTCTGCACTCAGGTAGCTGTGATTCAGCTGAAACAACAGATCATCGACGGAGACTCCACGGATACTAAGGCAATACTTGGTCGCGACCTGCAGAGTGCATTTGATAAAGTCGAGCACTCGGCAATCCTGAGGCAGATATTTCGACTGAACATTGGTGGCAGGACGTGTAACTACGTCACGAACTTTCTCTCGAACAGAACAGCCTAGCTGAAAGCAGGCGACCTAAAGATAGACGAGAAGAACTTCGGCAGCACGGGCGGTGTCAATTCTGAGGCAGATATTTCGACTGAACATTGGTGGCAGGACGTGTAACTACGTCACGAACTTTCTCTCGAACAGAAAAGCCTAGCTGAAAGCGGGCGACCTAAAGATAGACGAGAAGAACTTCGGCAGCACGGGCACACCGCAAGGCTCCGTCATATCGCCGATGCTATTCAATCTGGTGACCATACCAGTCACACAGAAACTCAACCAGATCGAGGAAGTCTGGCACACAATCTACGCGGATGACATTACGTTGTGCGTTTTCGGGGGCAGCGACACCCACATAGAAGCAACCCCACAAACAGCCATCGCCGCGATTGAAGACTGCCTCGAGGATACGGGAATTCACTGCTGACCGAGCAAGTCCGAACTCCTGCTGGTCCTCCCGAGCAACAGATACCATAGGAAAAGAATTCGGAGAGAACACAAGAAAATCCATATTTGAACCCAAGCTGGAACGGTGATCCCGACGGTGAGCAGAATCAGAGTGCTCGGGATGACCATCGAGGACAATGGGACAAACGGAGACACCGTCACCCGCCTCATCGGCAAAGCGGCAAATGCAATGATGCTTCTCAAGAGTCACGACAAAGAAGAAGAAGAAAATAATTCTATTTTCACAAGGATCCACTTGTCTGGAGCTCCCGGGATAGCCGATAGGGCCTTCTCTGCGCGTTCAATAAGTGTCCTTTGCACTTCCGCACTAGAGTTGCTAGAGTCGGCCAGCCTCCTTTCCCATGAAGTGAGGGTAGGATTGGGTATGGGGGGAAGGTTAGGGTTCTGTGTACATGTCCAGAGAGTGTGATAGAAGAGTGGCATGAGAGAGGAAAGCCTCGTCAGACTAATTCAATCATTTGTGGTCTGCCACATTGCGTACGTGGCGGCTTTTCCCAGATGAAAGCGGAATGAGGAAAGCAAGATCAACATATTCATACGGAGAGCCTACAAAACGGCCCTGGGACTACCGAAAATCACCAACACGAACCGGCTACTGCTATTGGGTGTCCACAATGCACTGGAGGAAATAGCTGAAGCTCAGTGCGCAGCCCAGCTTGAGAGACTGTCGGTGATTAAAACAGGCAAAAAATTCCTAGACAAGTTCGGTATACGATACCGTGGCCAACAAGGCATTAAGAATCCGATATCAGGCGAAATACGAAGTGGCTACAGAATTGACCCTATCCCCAAGAATGCGCACCCGGAATACAACCAGGGAAGAAGAAATGCGAGGGACAAGGCACACTCATAGACCTAAATGCGGCGACGGGGGTGTCAGATACGTGGACGCGGCCAAATACGCCGGCCGCAAAGGCTTCGCCGTAGTGGCAGTCGACGCCAACGGGAACACTCGAGCGGCAGCCAGCACACTGAGTACTCAACCATAAGAGGCCGAGGAGATAGCCATCGCCCTGGCCATCACGGATCGGGACTACCAGACCATTCTAAGCTACTCCAGGCAAGCCGTACGAAACTTTGCCGAGGGCATGATCGCGCCGGCAGCCATCCACGTACTACAAGAAGCAAGAAAAGACAAGAACTTGCGCATCAAGTAGTTTCCGGCGCACGCAGGAAAGGCGTCGGAGAGAAACGAGAACCACAACGAGACGGCACACGCCACGGCGCAAGAACTAACCGACCACGACCGCAACGGTTGTCGACCGCTGTGGTTCAGCACCAAAGATTGCATAGGAAATTACAACGAGATGACGAAGTCCTTCAGATTGCGCCGCAAGCTTCTCCCACCTCCCTGTAAAGGGCTGCACAGTAAAGGGCTGCACAGAGCCCAGGCTGTTTTGTTCCGACAACTGCAGACGGGCACCCTATCCAGTCCAGCGTTACTAAAGAGGTTGTATTCCGAGACATACCAGAGCGACAAGTGTGCTGCCTGCCGCCGTTGAGACGGCAACCTTCACGCACATGCCGTGGGACTGTACCAAGAACCCCAGCGAAGCAAAGTCAGGAAGCATACCGCCGTGACTCGAAGCCGCGACGATGACGGAAAACCAAGAACAACTGTGAGCCGTCTAGCAGGCCCTCGAGGCACTGGCTAGGCAGAAGCTCCGCGAACCGGTAACGGCAAACGGGGTTCCACGTCGGGCGCCTGCCCCGGGGATCACGTAGGCTCAGTCTACGCGCGTTCGCGCGTACTGCAGGAACCAGTAAAGTTTGTCCAATTTATTCCAATATCCCTATGTTCCTTGAGCAAGCTTGGAAGTTATTTCCAAGCGATTGAGGATTGTACGTGGTTCTATTCTAACAGTCCAGGCTTCATTATTTGAAGGAATATTCGTAGGCTGGTGGAGTACTAAATCTGCCAACTGCTTTAGGAACGGCCCAAAGTATTTTACGTCTTGCTTAAAAATAGAATCGTACATTTTTGCTACTGGCATCATTTATATAGTTTAAATAATGAACAAGTATGACTAGTACTGCTCTACCGCCCGCGCGAGCTTCTTTTGCAACGTATGAAGCTTTTTTATGTTTTCCTTTGTGATTAACGCCCAAACTAAGTGGTAGTAATTCTCGATGAAAATAAGTTATTTTAAATCAAAAACAAAATATTCCGAGAAAGCAAGTGCTAAGAAGGAAAGTTTTAAATCCACCTCAATGCAGCGATACGGCTACAAAGGAAAGCTATACAGCTTTCGCAGAAATTTGGCAGTTGAAGAAAAATTCGCACTGGTACAGGATTCGAACCCGAGACAACCGCTTAACTGGAGCAATCTATATACCAACACAGATAACCAGGAGGCTAGCCGTTTGAAGCGCGAGAACAGAATTGATCAACAACTCGAAGCGATGGACAAGTGTTAATCGACGACATTTCAGGGAAATTCCCAAGGTGGAGTAAGTTTCTGCGAAGAAAAGTTTCACATCCACCTCAAAGCAGCCACACGGCTGCAAAAAAAATCTATACAGCTTTCCCAGAAACTTCACAGTTCAAGAAAAATTCGTCCTGGTCAATGATACTGATACTAACCTGGGACCACCACTGAACCAGAGCAGTCGGTCTACCAACTGAGCTAATAAGGAGGCTAGCACTTCATAGCGCGACAACGAATTTATAAACAACTCGAACTGATGGACAGGTGTTAGTCGACCAGATATAAGGGAGTCCACAAGGCGGAGTAAGTTTCCAAGCGCTAATTTCAGTACACAACACCGACACCGACTACCGGAGACAGGTTCGTGGCTAAAAAATTGTATATGGTGATCCCAAGATAATGTTTCCTGAAGTATTACTCCAAATACCTTAGGAGGAGAGACTATCTCGACATACGCGGAATTTAAAAAGATAGTTTGATTTGCAATCTGATCGTTTGTTGTGCTAGTTGGTACATACTGAATACGAGGCTTAGGGCAACAATGTCAAGGACGGAGGCAGACGAGACAGGCACTAGACTAACAACAGAGTTTATTTCAAAACTTACAGGCATATATATGATAGGCATGCACTAAACAAAAAGAAGGGGAGGAAAAAAAATACTGCCCTTAAACTTTAGGAGAAAGGATCACCAGCCAAGCAGCCGGCCCTACATGCATTGCACGAAACCAAAAAAACACGTTTGTTTATAATTTACGACTTAGCGTAATTCCTGGCGAATTACTTGAATGAATTTGGGAAAGACCCGACCTTTATCATAGATCACAAACGCACAGCTGTGCCTTTCGCTGGTGCGTCGTAGGCGTCTTACTGGATGTGTAACTCGGCACCCCAATCCACTCTACCACAGATGACAGCAGACCATTCGCATGGAGCTGTTTGACAGCCACGTTGAATATCACGCCAACTTAACAGACGAGTCATCAGTAAGGGTACAAAACCTATATCTGTGCGTTCCCGCCCCCCTACTGCCCTCCTCTTCCAATCCAGGCCGAAATAACCGGCAACCGGTCATGGGCGGGTGCGTAGAAGTGAAAGATACTGCCGAACATGCGTATCTGAAAGCCCTTATACTGAATGAGTGATATTGGCCCAGTTCGGCGTTCCAAGCTGGTCAGTTGCTGTTAATCCGGGAGGGATTCGCAGCTACACGACCAGCTGGAACTTAAGGGTGCAACGGTGGCGGCAGCGGCATTCCATGGTTTTCGCTCCAAGTCGCGCTTTTGTTCGGGCTGATGCTTCTTAAAAGTTCCCGCTCTTGTTCCTCCAACCGAGCGACAGGCATCTACCTCTTTTCCTCGGGGAATTCGAACTCTATACTAAAGAAGGCCGACGTGGGTGTCCTGCCCAGTCGTAGGCATGTCATTGCCTGCGCAACAAACCAACCCAGACCCAAACCGCTCGATTGCGGAGTACAGCTGACTGGCTGCATTGAGCCAGGAGACTGTCACGTTCCAATCTCCCACCACTACAACGAGTATGTCACTGGTAGCGGCATTAAGCTCTCGTGCGCATGCGTGCAACCTCCCTTCGCCCCGACCCGCGCACCCCTCAACCGGCAACGTGGGATAGGCGACTAATTAGGCGTAAATTACACTGGCTTATGAAGAGCGAAATACTTTACTAAGATCTATTATTCTTCCGTCAGAAGAACAGTGACCAGCTCGTCAACGAAGGCCGCTGACGCGACAATATGGCTGGGAATGACTTTCAAGCCAAAGAATAATAATGTGCTCACGCGGGTATTTCGACGGGGCAAGTTGCTTTTAACCGGCAGGAGTGCGCAGCTGGTGGGCGAGCTATATTTCGAAGCGGCAACGGCAGGGGCTACATTCTCGGCGGCGGCAATGGGAACGGCTTCCGGACGTCATAACACCCAGTCATGCTGGTGTTGATTTTCCGCAATCACCTGATAACTGCGCTACGGCCCGCTGTCACCCGACTGCGCTGGACTTCATGCCGCTACCGATGGCATACACGTTGTCGTGGTGGGAAATTCAAACGAGGCCGTCTCCAGGCTCAAAGCGGCAAGTCTGCTGTTCTGCGCAATCGAGCGGTTTTGGTCTGGGATGGTGTATTGCACAGAAAATTAGATGCCTACGACTGGGCAGTGAAGGGGTAGAGGGGGTATAAATATGTGTTTTTTTCAATAAAAGATCAGTTGGAAGTCAGCGCTCGTCCTGTGTACCTCAGCTATAGTCCGTGTTTTTGTTGCGCTGTTTAGTAATGATGGATAACCAACTCGCCCAATACTGCACTTTGCAGTGAAAGGGACACCCACGTGTGTGTCCAGAATTATAGAGGTCGAAGACCCTGAGGTATTAACTCGCTATGGGACGGACGCATGTCACTCGCTTGGAGGAAGGAGAGCGGAAACTAGAGAAGCGTGAATGGGCGCGAACACCGCGGAAAGCCCCTGCAGCCGCCGTTGCCGCCTCACGTTCCAGCTGGTAGTGCAGCTTGGAACCTCTCCCGGATGAACAGCAACTGGCCCACTCGGAATGGAGACGTGGACCAATATCACTCGTTCAGCTGAAAGTGCTTTTAGAACGACGTGTTCGGCAGTATCTTTCACTTCTAACCACGCGCTCATGACCGGTTGCCGGTTTCTGCGTGCACTGGTTGGAAAAGGAGGGCGGTAGGGGGCGGGAGGGGGGGGGTCAAACAAAGATGTAGGTTTCCTACGCATACTGATCACATGTCCGTTCTGTTGGTGTGAGGTTCACCGTGGCCGTCAAACAGCCCAATGTGACCGTTCCGGTATTATCGGTAATAGAGTGGATTGGAATGGCGTGTTACACGAACAGTAAGATGCCTACGACGCGGGAGGGAAAGAGAGAGCACTACGTTTGTCTGCTGGATAAAGCTCGGGTCTTTTCCAAATTTCATTTAGGTAATTGTCTAAGAAGAATTCTCTGGCGTAAATTACAAACATTTATTATTTCCCGCACTCCGTGGAGGGCGTGCTGGTTTGCAAGTCATCCTTCGTCCCAGAGTGGAAGGGCACTAAGTTTTCACTTCAAAGCAGTCTATGCTTCACCTCCCCCAGTTTTCATTCCGGTGAAGCAGATTTACTCGGTGCCGCTCCTGGGTTCCTCCCCGCCACTGTCGACCCCTCGTTTAGAGCTGCTATCACAACGATTATTCGCCTAGCCACCGCTGATGCCTCTTTCACAACTTGCGCAGTCGGTTGACAGTGGCCGTAGCACCGTTATTAGGTGATCACGGTAAATAAACACCAGCGCGAATGGGTGTAAAGACGCTGGAAAGCCTTTGCCTCCGCCGCCAAGAATTTTGATTGATTGATTGACTAATTGATTGATTGATTGATTGATGGATTTATTGATTGATTGATTGATTGATTGATTGATTGATTGATTGATTGATTGATTAATTGATTGATTGATTGATTGATTGATTGATTGATTGTAGCGTTTAACGCGCCGACGCAACGCAGGCGATGAGGCACGCCGTAGTGGAGGTCACAGGATTAATTTTGACCACCCGGTGATCTTTAACGTGCACCGAAATGTTCTACACACGGGGCCGCCAAGAATGTAGCTGCGCCCGTTACCGCTTCGAATTCTACGTCGCCCACTAGCTGCTCGCCCCTACCGGCTAAAAGCAACTTTCCCGGTTGGAATTCCGGCGTGAGCACATTATTCTTCATCAAGGGAACAAAAAAAGAAGAAAGAAAAAAACCAAAACCGACTAGCTCGCATCGACACATCATTCTTCTTAATTGTGAAAGCCCTTACGAGCCACATTGTCGCGTCCGCCGCCCTCATTGACCAGCTGGTCATACTTCTGGCGGAAGAATAGTAACAAATCTTAGTCTGGTCGCATACAAAGTCCTTCTCTCTCAATTCGCCAGTTATTTCACGCCTAATTATTCGCCTATCCGCCGTTGCCGGTTTAAGTGTGCACGAGTCGGGGCGAATGGAGAGAATGAGCATGCGCTGCAGGGCTTGAAGCCGCTACCGATTGCATACCCGTTGTGGAGGAGGGAGGTTAAACCGTGGCAGTGTCATGGCTCAATGCGCCCAGTCAGCTGACCTCCAAAATCGAGCGGTTTGGGTCTTGGTTGGTTTCTTGCACAGACAATGAGATGCCTACAACTGGGCAGCGAAACAGACACCCACATCTGTCTCCACTAGTATAGAGTTAGAAGCACTAAAGGTATTAACTCGCTATGGGACAGACGCAGTTCGCTGGCATGGAGGAAGAAGAGTGGAAACTTGGGCGTCAGCCCGAACACAAACGCGACCTGAAGCGAAAACCACGGAATGCCGCCGCCGCCACCGTTGCACCTCAAGTTCCAGCTAGTCGTGTAGCTGCGAATCCCTCCCGGATTAACAGCAACTGACCCGCTTGAAAAGCCGACGTAGGCCAATATCACTCGCTCAGTATAAAGGGTTTCAGAGAAGCATGTTCGGAGTATCTTTCACTTCTAAGCACCCACCCATGACCGGTTGCCGGTTAATATGGACACGGGTTGGGAGGGGAGGGCAGTAGGGGTGCGGGCATGCACAAATATGGGTCTCATACCCTTACTGATGACATGTCCCAGTGTTGACGTTATGTTCAACGTGGTCTTCAAACAGCTCAATGCTACTGGTCCGGTGTCATCAGTGGTCGAGTGGGTTGGGTTGGCGCGTTCCAAAACCAGTACGATGCCTACCACTCGGGAGGAAAATAGACAGCTCTCCTATTGTCCTCTATTATAAAGATCGGGTCTTTTCCAAATTTAATATATTGGCCAGGAGTAACGCTCAGTAGTAAATTGTTAACAAACGTGTTTTCTTTCGTGCACTCCGTGGAGGACGTGCTGCTTTGCCCCTCATCCTTCTTTACAGAGTGGAAGGGCACTAATTTTTCCTACCTTTCTTATTTGTTCAGTGTACACCTGTCATATATAGGCTTGCAAGTTTTGAAATAAGCACAGTTGTTGCTGCACCGCCTGTGCCGTCTGCCACCGTCCTCGTCTTTGTTAGGCTATGCCTTCCGTTCAGTTTTACAGCCCTTTTTGCCCTCTCGCCCCCCTGCCGTTGTTCCCATATAATATTCAATCTCATCTGATGAACACCGTGAAGGTCTGTACAGGCTAATTTAATTCATGTGCTATCGTGTAGCAGCAGCGCCACCTTTTGAGTCGACGGGCCGCTTTTTACGAGACCACACACCTCAGGTTAGACCGGGCGTTGTTTGTTACAGTAAACTCCCGCTTCTACCCTTACTCTCGTGTAACTCACGTACGAAATTGAGCGGATGATTGTACACTTGAATCTGTTGTAGCAAAGCTCGGGATTTTCTGCAACCACAAATATCTTGATGGGGCCAATGCTATTCGTTTTGGTTAAGTGCCTTTCTTTTCACTTCCTCCAAACCCTCACGAGCTTACCCTCCTCCCTCAACTCAGAAGGTGAGCGAAGTTGGGAATAACTTCAATTCTCGCGTATGTGCCCACAATGCACTTGATTTGTTGGGACATAGCCCTGAGCTCGTTCTGTTACAATTGTTGGAACATAGCCCTGAGCTCGTTCTGTTACTTCCTCCGGTAGGAGAATGTTCCATTTTTTGTACAACTACGACTGACGCATGGTGGTGGCTCAGTGGCTAAGGCGTTGCACTGCTGAGCACGAGGTAGCGGGTTCGATTCCCGGCCACTGCGGCCGCTTTTCTGATGGAAGAGAAAAACAAAAACGCCCGTGTGTACGAGATTTCGGCGCACGTAAAGATCCCCAGTTGGTCAAAATTAATCTGGAGCCTTCCACTACGGCACGCCTCATCGCCTGCGTTGAGTCGGCGCGTTAAACCCTACAATCAATCACAACTACGAGCGATAGATATCCGTGACATCTGCTGATGGAAAACTGACCATGGGTATGTTTGAGCGCGTCAACCTTGTACAGGTGCGTTTTCCGTTATTAAGAGAACACCAGTTAAGGTTGTTTGGTACGACCACGTCACTCCTAAAGTTGCCATTCATTGACATCAGGGGGAAATCCGCTATTCTGTAAACTCGAAGGCAATCAAAATGTTACAAGTAGAGAATAACTCTGCGTCTCGTACTCTTCGATATATTGGCACAACCTGGCATTGCTTGCTAATACCGCTATTCATTTTTATAAGTAAATACCCGACATTATTCGTGGCGAAGTGTGCTATGACAACGGCGCAAACACCGGTTTGCTCAATGCCTCATTATAAGCACGAAGACGATGTCTCGCTGCGACACCAGTGCGGCAGTAACAACCTTAATGTATGTCTTTTTTCTCACTTTCTCCCCAAGCTCTGTACAAAGACAAACGCCAATTACACGCGGAACTTCGGCTTCGATGCGGTCCTGCAAACGGGCTATACGTTCGACAAGAGCGGCGCCGGAGGCCACACGATCCTTTTTGACAACAGCACCACCATTCGGAAGAAGGTGAAACTTAGTGTCGCTATAAAACAACTCTAATTAAGGAAGAAACCAAGTGATATATGTGTTACACTTCACATGAAGTGTGCACGTAAGTGTCTAAAAATTGATATTTCGGGACGGTAACTCAAATGGTTAAGAATACGTAAGGAACCATCATTCTGTGTGTCGCAGCGTAACGTTTACATTTTACCTGAAGGGTTAGCTGAATATAGCAGCGCGAGCGGAGTCAGTCGTCTCCGTATGTCTATGATCAGCGCCATGTTTTTATCGCTGACACTGTCGCACACCTAGCATTGACGCGGCCATAAGAATTCTTTGGCAAGGTAACTTGGTCTGGGGATCAGGTCTAGAAGCCTGCTTTTTAACCGAGCATGGACTTTGCTTCATTACCAGTTGCTTCTAGCGGCAACCCTGACGAACGAAAAACAGTGGTCAGGGACTAGCTCCAACAGATGTTTAGTCGAAATAGCCTTGCACAAAACCATCTCCACCCACCCACTCATTACCCTTCTTTCCAGATGGAGGTCTCTAAAGCGGCGCACATTTTGCACCTGCACTGGGTGAAGGGCGTTTACCTTTTTTTGTTACCTCCCCTACGGTAGCCATTGGGTTCCCAACATGGTCGCATTCAAACGTGCCTGCCTCGTTCCTTTGTAAGCTGTGTGTGTGTAGGGGTGGTGGTGAAAACACTTATTGAACTCATTTGTTGGTCGAAGAGCAGCCTCGATGAGGGGGGTGCTCAGTCTAGGACTGCAATGGCGCACATGATTCCTTGGGCCCGCTCGGTCAGCCATTGCTGGTCTTGCGGGGCAGTGCTGGAGAGAAAAGCCCCCGAGAGAAACGGGGGAGACGTGTACGGGTGAACCGGTCTTGTGGCGCGGACACTTCCATACAGAGTGGTCGAGGGTGGGCTTGGGGCTGTTGCAAGCCGGGCAGTTGCTAGGGATTGGGCGGGTAAGTGTTTGTGATGTAAGCTTGGGAACCTGTGTGTCTGGAGCTGCCACCATGACGGGGCGTCGACGCGGGACAGGAAGTGGTGGGGTGGAGGTAGTGTTTTTCTTTCAGTGCAGTAATAGGTGGGTATGATTGATCGCGTGTATAATTGATAGGTTCGTGGGATAGGATGGTGGAAGCTGATGTCTTGGAGTCACCCTGGATCTACCTGCCCACTTCTGACGCCCGGTGGGTTATTTCTAGGGCGAGTGCGTCTGCGTGATCATTTCCAGGAAGGCAGGCAAGGCCAAGGAACCAGACGATACGAATGAAGGCAAGCCTGGTTGGATTGAAGTGTCAAAGAATGTTCTTTGCTTGGATGGAGATAAGTCAAAAAGAATAACCATGGCAGGCGGCTTGGGAGTCTGTTATAATTCTGTCCAGGTATCGTCGTCGTCAGCTTCCGCTGGCGAGCGGAGGTGATCTGGGACTCAGCCAATGCTATGACCGTTTCCTCGGACACCCTGATGGAAGTGGTGTGTACAGAGCATGTTGTGACGGCATTACCAGACATCGTAGAGGCCACTGCCACTTTAGGGTTGGGGTTGGCTGGGTAACTAGCTACATCGGTGTAAATCACACTTGGGTCATGGCCCTACTGGCGAGCTAGCGCTTCGGCTCGTGTGCGGTGCCTGCACTGGTCGATCCCCGCGTGCATATTCTTGGGCAGCTGGGCAACTTGTCAACGTGCGCCAATGGTAGGGGTGAGAGCCACAGGGCTTATTGGAGAAGTGATAACGGCGCAAGGTATCCTAGGTGGGCGAGCACGTGACGACCGGTGCGGGTGCTGCTAAGAGAATAATCTGACCAGCTCTTTGTGCCTCAATAATTTCCTGTATCGTGTTGCGGACACCCAATCGAAGGAGACGTCATGTAGAAGTGTAGGGGGAAGGCCAAGGGCAGCTTTCATTCCCGTCCGTAAGTTAGTGTTGAGGGGGCGGAGCTCGGAGCGCAGAAAATTGTGGAAGAGGACGTGGTAGGCGAAGCGGCTGATGAGTAGAGACTGAACAATGTGAAGAGTGTCGGTTTCCTTGAGGTCGGCGTGTCGGTTAGATCTGCGACGGGTCATGTGCGTGATTTGATGGATTTGGGTTTTGATGAGGCAAACTGCGTGCGTAGCGCTGCCGTTAGACAGTAATAGGATTCGTGGGACTGTTACTCGGGTGACGCACGGGATTGAATTACGGGCAAGGTAAACGGAGATGTCTGGCTGGGTTACTGGTCGTGCATGAGTAGGTAACACAAAAAGACCGCACTTCGCTGCACAAGACAGGCCTTCCAGAGAGGCATAGTTCAGAAATACATTTACTGCCTCTTGCAAGGCGTCCTGTATTTGGACGTTCGATCCGCGTGTTGCCCACATGTTTACACCGTCCGCGTAGAGCGCATGGCCAAGCTCTGGAATTGCATCGAGTAGAGGAGGCAGCTTAGCCATGGCCACATTGAAGAGGATCGGGGATAGAACTCAGTCCTAGAGCGTTCCCATTCTACTCAACAGAAAAAGTGATGAGCGGTGCTGACGTCGTACTATGGTAGCTGTCCTATCAGACAGAAAGTCTCTGACGTAATTTTATGTGCGTTGTCCACAATTTGATGATGCCAGACTGTCAAGAATGAGGTAGAGTGCGATGTTATCGAGCGCACCTTTTTGGACGAGTGCCCCGATGGCGCGTGTTTGAGCTCTCTTAGGATAATCCAGGATGTGTGTGCTTGAGTTGGAGGAGCAATCCTGTATGGCCAGGTGGGAAGAAAACCGAAAATTGTGTTGGAAAAAAGGGGGCGGCTTCGTGGTGCGGTTGTAGCCTAGAAAGAATTACATGTTAGAGAAGCTTCCCAGACACGAAGTAATTGAGACGGAGCGGAGGTTGCTAAATGCAAGGACTTTGCCCGGCTTGGGTATCAGGACGATACCTGCGTGCTTCCATTCTTGTGGTAGAGGGCCCTTGGGACACACATCGTTGTAGTAAGCCGTCAACTTGCTGATGGCGCGGTCGTCCAGGTGGCGAATTAAGTTACATTGGATGTCGCCCTCTTCTGGTGCAGTGCTTTTGTGCGGTGTTGAAAGGCCGCTCTCACTTCCACACCTGTGATGTCAGCATCGAGCAGTACGATTGCTTCAGAGGTATCGGTGCAAGGCCGATGCTGGGGGTGGGGACCGACACTGATGTAGCGCTCTTTCAGGGTAGCGAGAAGGGTATCTTTGTCAAGGTTTTCCCTCTTGCGTAATGTGGTTTCTTGGTTTTTGTTGCTTTATTAGGTTTCATGGTTTCTGTTTTGGTCGGCTGGAGTCGAAGAGACTGCGTGGCAGCGACAATGTCTTCTCTCTTACAAGTGTTTCTAGTAGCTGGTTACAGAAAGTGGACCAGTTGGCCTGTGTCGAGTCTGCTACGTAGCGTTCGGCTTCGGCGGTTGGTAAGGCAATCCGGTTGCGAAGTTTTCGATTCTGGCTTTTATCTCACCATCGTTTGCTGAGGCTACGGCCGTCATCCCAACTGTAAATAAGGGGGTTGTCCACACCTGGCTTGTGAACTGTGATTTGTACGGTTCTAGCACGATCTGCCAGATCGCTTTGATTTTGTTTTATCCACTTTACTGCTCGGGGTCTCCAGTAATTGAAGTAGGGACAGTGTCGGGTGAGCTATCGCCACTCGGCCGGGCGCGACGCTTGCGGAAGGGGACCAAGCCGGTGATTGCGACCGATCGGTTAGAAACCTTGGCGCCGAAGTCCGCTACCTCAGTGAAGAGGATGCAAGGATCACTGCCGAGTGTCTGTCCAATTTATTAATACCTGTGGTTTCTAAGCCCATGGGTTCGAATTAACCATGCATCCCGTTAGAGCCATGTATCAGGGGTAATGCTCTGTAGCCAAGTTCTGTAAAAAGCGTAAGACGGCATCTGGCTATTGCCAGGGCTAGCTTTTGCCCATTGATATTTCCTGTCATGCGGCCCCAAGAAGGGTCCGCCGCGTTGAAGTTGCCCTGTGTACATACGTGCCCGCTGGTCCGTTTTTGCTTAAGATAGGGTGCTATCGAAGAGGTGGTTAAATGTGTCTCGTCTGGCCTGAGTCACGCTTTATATATTCAGGGCGTATACACTTGCTTGCTAAGAGATATTCGGCATGACTTCTAGTATTATGTGCGGGATGTGATGGGGACTGCTTCGAGAGGAATGAATGACTGTGATCCTCTTGCCTACAACTGGTGTCATGAGAGGCGCCTGGTCGTTGGTGTTTGAGTTGGAGTGCGGAGAGTAGCCTGGTAGGGTGGGATCGCATCTGACTTCTTGAAGAGCAATTACGTCGAGCGAATTCGACTGCGTGGCTATATATTGCAGTAGGGCCCCTTTTGTGTGGCCTTAGCATCTACAATGCCATTGTCAAATGCGCAGGGGTTCGGGCACAGGGCGGGTGTGTGGTTTTGCTGGTCTGGACCACCAAATCATGTTGACGGGTGACTGGGCGAAGTTTGAATCTTGAGGCTCGGTATGGAAGAAAAAGGTGTGGAAGACGATATGGAAGAAAAAGGTGTGGGCGGAGCGTAGATTGCGCTTAAAGGCGTCTTTGGAGCATTGCCGGTATGATTCGTTGTGCTCTGGGGTATGGGTATACGCGGCGTATACCCATACTCCACGGAGTATGGGTATATGTCCACGGGGAGAATGGTAGTATTCTCTGGGTTGGGCTTGTTTGAGCCCCTCGCGCATGGTATCAATTACGAGCGTTCTGAGCTCGTTCTGCAGGGACTCATGATACGTCCAAAGCTGGCTCCGGATTTTGTCGATGGTGGCGGCGTAGTGTTTCAAGGTTTGTGTGTCTCGTTGGAAGAGCTTGTCGACGCCTGTGTGCTGTTTTCGTATCGTGGATGTGATTTGGGTTGCAGCTCGGTTCGCATCGCCCGGAGCGCATCGGGTAATGTGAGAGCATGTGTGGGAGTGGGGCATGGTGTTGGGTTGGAGTGGGACTAGGAGGTGCCGTTGTAAGGGAGGCGAGGCAAGTATTCTGCCCAGCTCACTTTGGGGTTGGGGCTCTGCGAATTGGAGTTAGGTGGAGCTTGGTTACCGCGGCTTTCGCTGGCCTTCCGGCTGCACCCTGATACCCTACATTTGCCATCGTTCAGTGACCGGCATCGGTCCCCACGTCTCTGGTCACGGCCTTTGCTGCGGCCGCGTGAACGGGACTCTGTGGCCTGTAGCTGTGGATCAACCAGGGGACGCTCGGCGGTGGCAGAGGACTGCAGGGATCCCTGGGTTTGATGGGCAACGGTTTCACCCGTGAAGCGAGTGGTGTTACACTGTTGGGAAGGGGAGGAAGGGCGAAGTGGTGGTGAGAGGTTTGTCGACGCCAAAGATCTAGGAACGTGCGTCTTGTTGCATGGGCGTCGTTGGTAGACCGAGCAGCTGGAATACGTGGCCGGGTGGTATTCATGGCAGTTGACGCCGCGGGGAACGAACACGTGATCTGCCACCGGCTTCAAGGTCCAGTGGGTTCAACGTCCCACAAGTGCTGCACCTGTTCGTGCGCTTACTCTGGCAGACGTCAGCTCGATGACCGAGCTTAACGCATACCCGGCATACTTGGTGGTGAGGTCGAGACATGCTGAAACGCTATCCTCCTCGTAATACTGGACGTAATGAGGCCTATGGAGACCCGCGAAGGTGAGGAGGGTGGTGGTAGATTTGCCGATCATCCTGGCGTGGATGATTTCAGTGTTTGATGACCGCCGGTGCTCTATAAGGTCGTCGGGGTAACGCTGGTCGCAAGTTCTGTGATCACATAACAAAACCTGTTGCTGAGCTAGTTGGTACATATTTTAAGGAAGAAGAAAACGTGGCGCAAACTAAACGTAGATAGAGGAAACGAGGTAAGACATATACAGGCGCCTGTATATGTCTTACCTCGTTTGTTTCGTCTACGTCTAGTTTGCGCCACCTTTTCTTCTTCCTTAAATTTGTGATCTCACCTTTGCTTCAGTTGTAAGGGACAGCAATGCAAGCGGTGACTTCATACTGCTTCCCCTCCATGCTGAGGGTGGTGAGTTTCTGGATCTTTGCGATGTCCATGTCCGGGGTACACAGTACGACCAGGTTTTCGACCCTTCGGATGTGAAAACGGATGCTGTCTCGTGCTGCCTTGGACATGTGCGCTGTGGCACAAATTAGCCTGGTGGGACACTGCATGAGCCACTGGCAAGGATGATGCCGGTGACGCCGAATGACCCCTTTGTAGTCATAAAGCGAAAGAGGACGCAATTGCGGTTGACGAGGTAGGCGCTTTTGCAATTGGGAATGATGCTGTGGGGCGGTGAAACGCGGTGAGGAAACGGGTTGCCCGGAGGGAGGTAGACCAAGAGGTTGGGACTGCCATTGTCGGAAGCACCTCTCGCTGATCCATCTTATGACTTCGGCCCACGTGAGAGCTGTACGCGCCGGGCGTTCTTCAATACCAGCTGGATCATCAGATACAATTTGAGGACCAGAGTCTTCGTGGTCAGTTTCCATGTCCGCATGGCGCTGGGAACAATCGTATGGAAGAAATCTAGGTCAGACCGCGACCAAACCTAAGCTTACTGCGCCGGGCGAGGCCCAGCGCGACTTCGGACGTTTCCTTGGCGGGACCGGTGTGGTGACTCGGTGTAGCTGCAGAAGGGGCGTAATCGTCGCGGCGCCATGAGTCTTAGTCGCCTAACCACTCCGCTTACGATCTCTGAAGAGCCACACAAGGCGACAAACCCACGCCAGCCTCGAAGATAGGAGGTCATGGGCGCCGATCATCGAGAGGAGTTGATGAATTTCGTTTCTGTTCAAGCCTACCAGCGGTGCTGGTGCTCCTCGTACGTGCGTGCGTCCGTGCGTGTGCGCGTGCGTGTGTGTGTGTGTGTGTGTGTGCGTGCGTGCGCGTGCGCGTGCGCTTGCGTGTGTGTGTGTGTGTGTGTGTGTGTGTGTGTGTGTGTGTGTGTGTGTGTGTGTGTGTGTGTGTGTGTGTGTGTGTGTGTGTGTGTGTGTGTGTGTGTGTGTGTGTGTGTGTGCA
Organism: Haemaphysalis longicornis; assembly: GCF_048455015.1. Classification (NCBI taxonomy): domain Eukaryota; kingdom Metazoa; phylum Arthropoda; class Arachnida; order Ixodida; family Ixodidae; genus Haemaphysalis; species Haemaphysalis longicornis. Next base: position 54,358,050 of record NW_027526295.1, on the reverse strand, counting down.
CGAGTAAGAATCGGAGATAAAATGGGCTGCTCTAAAAAGCAGTAGCTGCTGCCCCAGCATCAAGCTCAGGGTGTACTTTGCTTATTTCGCCCGATGCGCTCCCCAAAATGGCGGATCGTCAGCGCGTACTTGCGCAGATCACTGCTGGGAAAGCTCGACTTTTTCTTGATTCAAGTTATCATGCGGCTTTGTTTTGATATAACAGATGTTAGGATCCGGTATACCAAGAAAAAGTTGTCTTTTAAGGTTTTGGTTAAAATGGAAACTGGAACTCCAAGAAGACGCATCTTGTAGCTCCAGACCGCTGGCGGCACACACACGACATACATCGTTTGAGGGGATGGCTGATAAGTGGTGTGGGTTCGTTCGTTAGGCTTGCATTCCATACATTTAAAGGAATGCACAAATTGCAAGGAACAGTACCTTGCTCAGGCTAAAACAATCAATTTCACGGCTCCCATGCCAACCATAAGGATATTTTTTCGCGGCGGTCATGCAAGTGAAGATTCTGATTTTTCAAATTGCGAAGCAACATTCCGTGTGGAAGTTCTCATTATTTTACTTTCAACAGCAGAGCTGTTTAAGCTCTTGGTTGCGCCGTTTATGTAAAGTAATACTCAGCGCAAATGAGCGTGTCTCTCGTAAAGAGCGCAAGATCTCGTCCAGGGTTGCGCGTGGCATGCGCCACGTGAGGGGCTCGCAAAAAGAAAATATACCAAGTTCACGTGAGCGTGAGCCTCGTGACAAGCCCAAAACATCGTCCAGCTCCTCCTTTGAGATTATTCTGCCCCAATTTCGTGGCAGGACTTCTCGCGTGCTCTTGCCTTCGCCATACCACCTGTTCTAGCGCGTGCTACGAGTTCCACTTTGTGGGAGATAATAAAGCCTGCGCACAAAATGATCCGCTCCTGCCAGTCATAAACACCTTTCAGCAGCAACTTCAGAAACCCGTGTCTAGTTTAACCTCTGGGTCTGCGAAAAAAGGGAGAGGCCGCAGCTCTGCTTTTTCTCCAGCAATCCACCCCTAGTGCAGGCTGCGCCCAGTTATTATCGTGCATCGGCACAGGAGAACTGCGAGTTGAAAAAAATCGCACATGCGCGCGCGCCTAGGGGTCACGTGCACCTTGTCAGACTTGTCCTCCCCGTTCCTGAGCAGTCGTTGCTGTAACAGCGTTGCGCAGAGCTCGATCCCCGTTTTTAACATTTCGACTGCCGCATCCTGAAGGGGACGACAACACATCTATGTCAAGTGTTGTACGGTTGCATGGCTTGGATGCCACCACACGCCTCACGGTTACCATGCCTTATGCCCGCAAGTGGCAATGCACTTGCGGCCACAACGGCTCCGGAGCATTTGTCGGGGTGTGAAAAGCATCTCAACGCGTGCTTCCTCTTTCCCTCGACCATTGCGGCTGGGAGAGGAGTTATTCCGGGAAGCTGGGTGCGGAAGCGTTGGCTACGTGTAGCCAAACCGAGAAAAGGTTTGTTGCTGAGGTTGTAGCTACGTAGAAGTCGGTCGGTAAGGATGTGTACACCGGGCGTAACTGAGTCTGTCGTCGTCTAAGACAGTGGGGTTCTGTCGCCCTTTTTGTGGCTACCGCCTTCTAAAGTGTTTATCAAAATTTTCAAGGCATGGCGACTGTGGTGGCAGCAGGCGCGCGGCTAAGTATTGGCGGTGTGGTAGCCGCCGTAGGCTAGTTGCGCGGCTAAAGAAAGCCAGGAAAATTTTATTTCTTGCTTTCATTGTGTGGCTGGCGGGAAAGGCACAAAAGCCACCCGTTTCTTAGAGCAGGCACTTCACCCAGCACTTCTCGCGCCAGCCACACTTCGAAGGCAAGGGCGAGAGTTTTCCCCGCTCTCTTTAGCCAATTAACGAGCCGACATCGGCCGCCACACTGCCGCTGCTTCGGTACATACTTTTGACGAAGACGGTATAACAACTGTAACAACAGTAGTATTGTATTTGTTGCCAAGCCGTCACCATCGTGTCCTCGTCGTCTGGTCTTCTCCTTCGTCGCCATATTTGCCGATTTCAACAGCGAAGTGTTCGTTCGCCACCAAAACGTACCCCACACCTACCAAGAAGATTTTACTGGCCGGAAGAGCACGAGAATAAGAACAGGCGCAGCGTGTTTTGGAGGCCTTCTTATGGCACCCAATCAAACGACCCTTTCCGCCACGCTTATCCGTGTACAGCTTCTGCTCAGCCTCGACGTTTAAACCGAGAGCGAAGCACTTCCGCAATTTTCTAAGCGCTCAGATCCGCCAGCTCCGTCTGTGACCGGTCCCCGAAGAGAATCAGGGTTGATATCACAGCAGATATCACTACTTCCACTTTCTTTTCCCCACAACCTTTATTCTGGCGACAGACCACAAACTGTATCCGCTCTTGTGTCCTGCGTTTTATGCGGCGTGAGGGCGGCTGGCGTTCACGCGGATCCTTTTTCGGAGCATAAAACGCATTCTGTTTATTCATATTTGTTTACTGGGCACGACGCGAAAGTGGAAAAACTTGGCTAACCATTTGTCGCGGACCAAAATCTTGGTGGATCAAAGCCCCGCTTAAGGTATAGCTCCGTAAGTAGTTTGCTTTTGGGGCCAAAGAAGTTGCGTAAAAGGTGGCCTTTCGGCATACTTCTTAAACTTGCAAAGCATTATCGTGTCGTAATGTGCCGGTAGGTGAATTTATACTGCAGTTAGGCTTAAGAACAAAGGTTGCACAACTACGGGAGAGTCCCTGAAGTTTGTTTTTTATACATACGCACTCACTCACTGCTTTACACGCAAAAGGCGAATACATAAGTGTAGGCCTGTCAAGAAAAATTGATGAAGCGAGGCGTACTGTCAGCTACAGCAAGTATATTGAAGTTAACATTGGGCGAAAGAAATGCGCTGGGCAAATGATAGCAGAAAGGCAAAAGCAAACAATGATTCAAAATATTATGCGGACCAACCAGTTGGCATTTATCATTAAATAGCTACTCCACATACCAGGTTCAAGAAAAAATATAACCTTCACAACCACTGAGAATGCCTTCAAAGAATGTTATTTTTCCTTTGCCTGCAGCTATTGCTAAGGCATATTTTATTTAGCCCCCAGATAGAATATATGACGTACACGTAGGTGATGGTGCATGAATCAAAGAGCAATGCCTGATTGCGTATTTGTTTTCTGTTCTTTATTCCAGTTGTGCGATGCGAAGTTGAACCACACGGGCCTGACATTCACCATCGCTGCCTACGACATCAACTACGACAGTGCGAATTCAACGTGCCCAAACTCGACAGTCACCGGCAACTACGAGCGCACAACTTTGATACACGAGCTCGCGCTATTCTTAGATTTAAACTACACAAGCACCAGCAAACATGCCGCTTGCTTAAATTACGAAATGTCTGTGAACGCTAGCCAGCCCTAGATATTTTGAAAACCCGTCGACATTTTGTGATTCTGCTCTAGTAGCATAATAATCTACACTGGGGCATGGTGTCTTGTTGATCCCAGAAGTTGTGTATAAATATAAAATGCATGTGCAACGCGCAACTTGCAACGTGCAACACGTCCGTACGTCAGCGATAATATCCTTGTACCTGGCCCTAGAACTGCGAGTTTTTGTACATATTTTTACTTCCTACGTTTCTTACACGTTCAAATATAAATCCCTCTCTTATCTGCCGGCCCTGTCTGTTGTGCTGTCACTGTAGTGAAGGACCTTCCTTCCTGTGTGAAGGGTTCGCGAGCGTGAACCCACTCTACGAAGCGACATCGACGCAGAAAGAACAGAAATCAGCGGTTTATTCCGGGCAACAGAAAGGCGCGTGGGAAAAAACATCCGCATAGAACAGAACGGTCATGGGAGCATGGCGACATCAGAAAGCGAACTGCCTCCACTGTGCGAAAAATACGGTGGCGCTGCCCCAACACTCACAATTTTTTCTGAGTCCGTTGTCCTAGGACACACCATCCACACCCACCAGTTGCGCCGCTCAGTCCCGGAAGGCCAGGGGTCGGGGTGGCGGTTCACGGCCTCTTTACGCTCCCGTCGTGGCGATCCGCTGCCGCCGGGCTGTGCCATCCAACTTTCCCCCGCTGCTCTGGTGTGCGCCGCTTTTAAGCTGTTTGGTTGGTCATGCGCATGTTCCGGGTTGAATGCGCGCTACACACTCTTGTTGCGGCTCACTGTTCATCGCACCGGCATGCAGGGGCACATGACGCTTTGACGTCACTATCGGTGTTCGGCGCGCGCTCCCTCACGGCAGTCACCCCATGCGAGCAGTCGTAAGGGCTGTGTCCCTACACTATTTTTTTTTCAGTGACATTAGATCGATGGTTGATGTGGACAGTGCTGTCTTGTTCTATTTTAGCATCGTGCTGGGATATTAACGCGGTTGCGTTATTCGGCTAAGTTATCTGTTTTCTGTGCCTGCTGGCCGTCCGCTATCCGCCGTGCTCACCAAGTGACCGCGGAAGTACGTCACCGCAGCAAACCGGAAACTCAACTGACGCAGCCAGATACGAGGGCTCGCCTGAAGCGGCACTACAGCGCAGCGGCAACTATATTGTGGAAAGGAGGAAAATGATACTAAGGCCGAGAAGAAAGAAGGTATACGCAATTTAGGTGGGCGCCTCGCCTACGCAGTGAACATCGTTCTATGCACCCTAGGTAGTCACGTGCTCGCCCCATACGGTCGCTAGCTATGCCAGCAATTTACGCCACTACCAAAGCACCCCTCCAACCTATGCTAGTACCGGCGTTAACGTTGTGTCACCTAAATAAAAAGATGTGCAAAAGATGCCAGATACTGAAAATCCCCGAAAAACCAAGATTACCGCCACAAAGAAAATAAAATGTGTCGGAATAAAAAATAAAACCCACTATATGGCTCCTGAGAATTATGAACTCATTTTTCGAAATTTTCGGGGCCGACAGCGCCGCAAGCTCTTTCCTGTAACACAATGAAAGGCACCTCGCTTACAATTTACAAAATTAAAAATACGTCAGCATGTGATCTCAGAAAACAGTCGCACAAGAAACACTGCCATGGCCATATGGAGAATTGGCAAAGCCGATTGCAAAATGCGACTTTGCAAATTGGCAAAGTCGCAAAAATGCAGGGTTTATTTGAACGTTAGGCTTACACTGTAAAACGCCGATACACGGGACAGCAGGAATGAAGAAATGCAAAAATTTATACGCAGTGATCACGAGTCTAATATGGGTCACCCTCCGTACCAGAAACTTACCCGCACTAAAAAAGCCAAATAAGGACCATTATTACAACACCATGTGGGGCAACACGGTGCGCCTGCATCTCTAATGTCAAGATCACTGCACATGTTCGAATGTATCTCGTAATAAATTTGAATATATCTGACTGACCACTATCCTATCACAAAAGGTGCCCCTGGGGGAAAAATGGGACCGGACATCCTATGGAATATATGCTGCACCTCGAGAGAGAAAAAAAAGCTAGATGCCATGATGGAAATGTAACCAATGCAGCGGCTCTCAATTAAAATCATCCCACTACCAATAAACATAGCACCAGAGCTACACAAGAACAGGAGAAAACCTAGGGTCAAATTGTTTCGAGGAAGGCTGTCGAAGTGTACTACAGTCTAAATCCCTGCGACTTCATCACCGTCCACACACGCTTGAACCCTTAAAAAGCCATTAGTATTTTGGCTGCAGGCATAGAACCTAAATAATTAAGGAGGATTCTTAAATCTACAATGGCTAAAGTTCACGTCACATTACAACCAGGACCCCGCAGACTGGAGGGGAACGATGCGACCGAGCAAGATCCACGCCAACTTTTACAGGCTTCGTCTCGTATGCGGAAGGTACGTGGTTCGAATCCTGGTACCGCTGGGTACATACCAGTTTCTTTAATGAGTGCAGGCATCCCTGGTCGAGTGCAGAC